>NC_081768.1:32409432-33112432 GCF_963082965.1 Carassius carassius | reverse complement strand
ACTAAGTCCAACCCACCCAAAAACACTAAGTCCCACCCATACATTCGAAAAGCAAGTAAGTGATCAACTCCATATCTCGGCAACTGGTGGCGCTAGACCGACGAAACCAAGTGCAATCAACTGGGGAGGGCCCAAGGAGTATAATAAACCATGTTTCAGCTCTATAGCAGATACGGATCACAAGATATGGGGGGTCGATCAATTAAAAGGTGATCAATCTTCGCATTTATCCCTATAACCTAACCCTAACCCTAACCCTAACCCTAACCCTAACCCTAACCCTAACTGTGCTTCAGCTCTTGGATTTTTTCTAATCCTAACCCTAACGCTAACTCTAACCCTAACCCTAACTAACCCTAACCCTAACCTAACCTAACTCTAATCTGTCCCTAAACTTACCCAACAGTAACCACGGTGACATCACGGCCCTTAACCTAACCACTCTAACCCTGGACTACTCGGGGGGTGCGTGTCTGTGAGCTTGGCCTGGCTTGGATCGGCGTTTAGTGGTCAGTGGACGAATGGACCGAGCACAACCAGGTTCAGACATTAGGTTTGAACCTTGGACGTTTCATTCCTCTAACCCTAACCCTAACCCTAACTCTTATGGACACAACCCCACCATCCCTAACCCTACCCTTTCCACCCCCCGACACATAATTTTACCCTTATCCATCCTAACCCTACCCATTCTACCCCTAACAAATTACATGGAGAATAATCCCACCGTCCCTAACCCTACCCTTTCCACCCCCCGACACATCATTTTACCCCACCCATCCTAACCCCTACCCGTTCTACCCCTAATAAATTACATGGAGAAGTATTACCCATAAGTATTTATAATAACTATAAAAACCTTAATAAATAACACTTATTATTAAAAAACAATACTCGTTCATATGTTTAAAAATCTCACTATCTGTGGTTCAAAGATAAAAAGACCAAATATATGGGTGGTGCAGCGATGGGCCTAGGCCGTGGGGGCAGGCCTCGGCTAAGTCGGGAGAGCGGCCAGAAGGAGTATTGAAGGACTGCGCATTACCAGAGCTGGACTGTGCTTCAGCTCTTGGATTTTTTCTAATCCTAACTCTAACCTATATAATAACCCGAACCCCAGACCTAAGGTTGCCAGTGCCCACTTGGTTGACCTACCATCTCACCTAACTTGGGCCTGGTTGGCCTTTCCTAGTCTCCCCAGGGAAACTATTGGGAGAACTGTTTAAGACGCATTGTCAATAGTGTACACCGGGATCATCAGGTATTTCGGTTCTTTAAACACTAGACACCCTCCTCTGGGTGGACCTGCCCAGGGTGATCAGACTTTTTTCAGACAAATTTGCTAATACGACCTCCACCTGATCCACAATGCTACTGTTGGGATCCTAATAACTCTCTCTGAACCCCGGCTGTCAGAGTACACCTTTTTACAGACCCAGGTGAAAAAATCCTGAACTGGACTCTTCCACTAGCCCTATCCCCCTCTATATCCTCCCACCACGCATCTGGTGCAACAAATGTACTTAGCAAATGTTTCTCCCCATAGAAGACTGGGCTCCAATTAAGGCCTGTTAGTCCCAGGCCACCTGCCCTGCGTGCTGTCCAAGTGGACCCAGGGAGGCTGGATACTCACCGTGCAAGTGACCCTTCGTCAACACCGCAAGGTATCCGGGTCACCTGAAAAAGCCCAACCCCATACCTCCCACTCCTTCCCATCAGGCCGAGAGAGTGAGACTGGCGGATGCACATTTCTGCACACCAATCCTCTACCAGTCCAATCCTCTTCAAAGTTCATGCATTTTAGAACTGAACAGACATCATCCTTTCCAGGATAACCGTCAGATGTCACGAACCTTTGCCCAAAGTCCCTTGTCTCTTTCATGCACCCTATATCTTGTCCTAGTCACCTCGTCCATGGTGACCACAGAAAAACTTTATTAAACAATAGAAAACACAATCCTGCAATGATCAGGACAGGAACCTGGGTCCCCTCGTCCTAAGTCCATCACTCTACCACTGAGCCAACTAGAAGTTATCCAAGACTACTTCCTGGCCGTCATTCAATGATGGTTAGGATAAAAGTATTGATTGGTGCTAGGTTAGGTTAGGTTAGGTTAGGTTAGGTTAGGTTAGGGGTAGGGGTAGGGTAGGGTTAGGGTTACCATATAGTTAGGGGTTAGGGTTAGGGTTAGTTTAGGGTTAGGGTTAGGGTTCAATAGTAATGTATTAAAGATTTGTTAAGTAATACTTACATTAGTACACTAACATAAGCGAACTAATATTACCAACAGAACATTTAGGCAACAGGGATCAGAAAACAGGGTTTATACTATGAAAAATACACTTAAATCTCCAGAAATGTCATTGGACCTGGAATCCACATTTTGAATTAGCTGTCAAGAAAGCTGCTTTTCAACGTTAAATACAGCTTTTTGTTAGTGACAAAATCTTGAGAAAACATTATAGTCTTGTTAGACATATTTGGAGAAGCACAAGAACACTAAAATTTTATTAATAATTTAAATAACCATCATGTGAAACTTCTAAGAGGGAGGTCTGGTAGAAGTGTGATGCCCTGCATTATTCTTTCCTGCTACCTTAAATCAAATAGATTGAGGGAAATGTTCAGGATAACCTCTTCAGTAGTGTACCTAAAGATCATAGAGTGTTTCGGCCTTTAAACACTATACACACTCACGATGAGGCCGGCTCGCGTGTATGATCAACCCCAAGCACGTGTCTTGTAAACAATTGTTAATCGAGCTTGACCAGATCCACAATTGCATGATTGCGCTCTGCGTTGAGTTTAAAAATTAATGTGAGTCTTCAACTTACACCAGTCATTAGTAAAGAGGTTGATTAGATTCTATTGATAGGAATTTTCCTGCTCTTATCATCTGATCGTGGTTGTATCTTTCTATTAGTGCTATCGTATTGCTTGGCGTGAAAGTAACCTATCCTACAGAAAAGCATTAAAAACTGCTAGATCCGATTACTTTTCTTCTCTTTTAGAAGAAAACAAACATAACCCCAGCTATTTATTCAATACAGTGGCTAAATTAACGAAAAATAAAGCCTCAACAAGTGTTGACATTTCCCAACATCACAGCACTAATGACCTGGTTCTAGTAAGAACTCTTGCTGCTGCATTTTGGATTAGCTGTAGTTGGTTTACTAAGCATGCAGAACAACGCAGATGGGCTCGAGCCATCATCTGGTCTGTCAGATGGGTTCTGAGTGGGCTGGAGATGGGGAGAGCATCTGGGGGAAGTGGGATTAATGAACCTGGGAGGTCAAAGGTCTGTAGAGGAGTGGAGGATACAGGTTAGGGTCAGCTTTGGGCTCTTTGTCTGGAAATTCATGCACCTTGTCGGGGCTTCGTTCTCTCAGTTGGGGGTTTGGTTCTCTGGGGTGGGAATTCATGCTCTGAATTATTGGGGGGCCCACAAGCCTGCTCGGAGCCGGTATATGCAGACGAGCGTCGGCCAGTGCCTTGCCTCAGCTTCCTATTCCAAACCTTTGAGGGACGTGCGCCCCATTGGGGGAAGCTGTTGTAATTCTTATACAAACCCACCCAAAAACACTAAGTCCAATCCATATGACCAAGTCCAAAATTCCCAAAAACACTAAGTCCACTTGGGTGTTGATGGCGCAGTGGATAAGACACATGCCTTTGGTGTGAGAGACCTGGGTTGTGTGTGTGTGTTCACTGCTGTGAGTTAACTCCTCCGGGTGTGTGTTCATGGTGTGTGTGTGTTCACTGCTCCGGGTGTGTGTTCACGGTGTGTGTGTGTTCACTGCTGTATATGTGCACTCTGGATGGGTTAAATGCAGAGCACAAATTCTGAGTATGGGTCACCATACTTGGCTGTATGTCACGTCACAAGATTACTGTTATAAACATGAGCCACATCCAAAAGGTAAAGGGGGAGGTGTTGCTGCAATATATAGTCATATTTTAAGTGTTTAAGTTGTTTGAAGTAATGGTGCCAAATATTCTTCCCTTTTGACATTTTTACTGGCTACTGTAAACAGGCAACAAGGGCACCATACAGAATTTATCAAAGAATTAGCTGTTTTTCTGAGATACCTGCTACTGATTAACTGTTAGTGATTTTAATATACATGAAGATAATGATAAATATGCAATTAATTGCATATTCCCTATATTTCTTAAGAAAAATGCATAACCGTCTATACAGAATATTTATATTACTTTTAATGCGTTTCTATTACCTATTATTAGGCATTTTCAAAAACGTTTTGTCTTTGGTTTAATTTGAATTATAAATGTATATTTTATTTAGAACCAAAATGTAATTATTTTTAAATCCTAATTCTGAGTCGGAATAAGTACTTGTTGTTACCTTGAATGATAAATTGTTCCAAAAATACCAGTGACCTGTGATCTAGTGTTGAGAAAGCAGTTCAACAATAATCCAGCATGTACTCACAATGATCTGCACATTTGAGGCAGACTTCAAAAACTGCTCTGCCTTCAGAAGTATGTGCAGTAGCTGTTCAGCATTTGCATAATTGGATAAAGTGTAAAGACTCGTTCAGTGTTTCTATACACACACACTCAGGTAGAATGAATTACATTGAATGGGAATATACTCTACAGTTCCTCAGACAAAACAAAAAGCAAAACACATCTAACTTTTTGCCATCACTGCTCCAGATACAGCAGAAGACAAATTGCCACAGTCTTGATCTATTTTTAAATGTATATTAACCTTAAGCAAGCTCAAGCAAACAGCTGTAAAGTGTCAGTCAGCTTATAAGGTCTGCTGGCTTCTTGGGTTTCTTGAGTAAGCCCTCTGTTATTCCATGAACATTCTCACTTCTGCCAAAAGCAGATTCAGGGTCTTGAAGGAAAACGCAAGGAATGTTGCTCCTTTTACTGCTACAATTAAATGCATCTCAATTTAACCCCTTGCTATAGGACAAAGCTGTGTCAACATTTTACCTCATATCTCATTAATCATTGGTGTCTCTATTACTCAGAGGCCGGCACCACTATTCTGCCATTTAAAAGTGCATGTTCATTTTCAGTATGTAAGGAATGTGCATGTTGATTTACTGTAGATTTACTGTAAAAGAGAATGAAACAGACACTACACTACAATTATTTTATCTGCACTGTTTGTTTACTTCACTTATTTGCACTCTATATGCCATGTGCCTTGTGCTGCTTTATTTAACTCTATTTTATTTTAATTAAAATAAATTTACATGACCTTATTTGTATAGTTGTATTTTATATTTAATCTGCATCTATCTGTATTTTTATGCTCCACTGTTAGTATTATCTGTATGCACCAAGGTTTCTGAAAGTAACCCATGGACATGGCAGTGGAAAAAGATTTGGACATAAGGAAAATTAATTTTCCAGAACTTTTGCATTCCATAAAAAAACTGTTAAGTTCAGACAAACAGTCTTGTTATCTTTACAGCTAGAAGTGGTTCAGACAGCTCTGTACATTCACAAAGGAGAAGTTCATAGATTTATTTTGAACTTCAGCTCAAGTATAAAGAAATGTAGTCAGTTATTTAGTTCAAGGCACAGATTTGCGTGTTCCATTTATTTTTTTGGTCACATCTGCTTTCCTATGCGTAGTATATTTTATGAATAAACTTTATGCCAGATTTGCTGTCTGAGCTGTTTGAACCACTGCAAGGTGTAAAGTAAACAGCAAGTATTTGCCTTAAAAGGTTTTGCCGAAAAACACAAAAGTTTTGCAAGAGGATGCAAATAACTTTTAATTTTTTTGTGCCTCTAGGGGATCTGTAGTGTCATATCAGACCTGTTATTCATATTTGGTTTGAGTTGCCAGTTAAGTCAATAAACTCATGAGGTAAAAACAGTGTCAGCCATGCACAGAGCACAGCCTTCTTTGGTATGACTTATTAATAAAAATGCTTGAGCTGTAAAAGTGCTGCAACTGTACACCAGAACATGCAGAGCACAGCTAAACCAGAGCCAAGCAACAGGCTTAGCTATTAAATACCCTGTCTGTACAAAATATATAAGGAATGCTGGATCACACAAATCTATGTGATGCTTTTTTACTACACTACACCACATTCCAATAGTGATAGAAAGTTTACTCTTGCTATTCATGAGGATGTTAAGCACTCAACTAAAAGTATACAGTCATGGCCATAAATTTTGGTCAGTGACATAAATTTTGTTTATAGCAAAGTTTGCTGCTGAAGCTGTTGTGTTGTTCGTTCAAATTGTTTCTAAATTTTGGTGTAGAGTGATCAGATGTATTTTAAATAGCTGCTAAAAGCTTCATTAGCCAAAAATACAAATATATATACAGTACAAACCAAAAGTTTGGACACACCTTCTCATTCAAAGAGTTTTATTTATTTTCATGACTATGAAAACTGTAGATTCACACTGAAGGCATCAAAACTATGAATTAACACATGTGGAATTATATATGGAATTATATACATAACAAAAAAGTGTGAAACAACTGAAAATATGTCATATTCTAGGTTCTTCAAAGTAGCCACCTTTTGCTTTGATTACTGCTTTGCACACTCTTGGCATTCTCTTAATGAGCTTCAAGAGGTAGTCACCTGAATTGGTCTTCCAACAGTCTTGAAGGAGTTCCCCGAGAGATGCTTAGCACTTGTTGGCCCTTTTGCCTTCTGTCTGCGGTCCAGCTCACCCCTAAACCATCTCGATTGGGTTCAGGTCCGGTGACTGTGGAGGCCAGGTCATCTGGCACAGCACCCCATCACTCTCCTTATTGGTCAAATAGCCCTTGATGGCTTCAGTGTGACTCTACAAATTTCATAGTCATGTAAATAAAGAAAACTCTTTGAATGAGAAGGTGTGCCCAAACTTTTGATCTGTGCTGTATATATATATATATATATATATATATATATATATATATATATATATATATAGTGTTCCTGTACCTTAATTGGTAGAGCACTGTGCTGTCAAACGCAAGGTTGGAGGTTTCGAATCCCCGGGAACACATGATAGGTAAAAATTGATAGCCTGAATTCACTGTAAGTCGCTTTGGATAAAAGCATCTGCTAAATGCATACATTTAATTGTAAATTTAATTTAATATTATAGTAATTTCACTGTTTTTTGATCCTGACACAAAAAGACCAGAGAACATTAATTGTTATGCAAGTTCGGGAGCGAGTTAAGCTTCCTGACAGCCTGATGAATGAAGCTGTCCTTCTGCTGGTCCTGGCCTGGAGACTCCGCAGTCTCCTCCCTGATGGCAGCAGACTGAAGAAGCTGTGTGATGGGTGTGTGGGATCACCTGCAATGCTGAGGGATTTGTGGGCCAGACGGAGGTCCTAGAGGGAGGGGAGGGAGGGGAGAGAGACACCTATGATCTTCTCAGTTGCTCTCACTATGCATTGCAGAGACTTTCAGCAGGACGCGTTGCAGGCTCCATACCACACAGTGAAGAAGCTCGTCCGAATGCTCTTGATGGTGCCTCTGTAGAAGGTGTACATGGTAGGGGCCGGGGCTCTGGCTCTTCTCAGATTGCGGAGGAAGTAGAGACGCTGCTGTGATTTCTTGGCCAGTGCTGCTGTGTTTTCAGTCCAGGAGAGTTCCTCTGTGATGTGCACACCCAGGAACTTGGTGCTGCGCTCTCTCTCCACAGTCGCACCATTGATGGTCAGAGAAGCATATTGAGTGTGTGCTCTCCTGAAGTCAACAACAATCTCCTTCGTCTTCTCCACGTTCAGAGAGAGTTTGTTGTCACTGCACCACCCGGCCAGGCGGCTCACCTCGCTCCTGTAGTTTGTCTCATCTTTGTTGCTAATGAGACCCACCACAGTCGTGTCATCCGCAAACTTAATCAAGAGGTTGGAGTTGTGTGACGGTGTGCAGTTGTGGGTCAGCAGAGTGAAGAGGAGGGGGCTCAACACACATCCTTGGGGGGCCCCAGTGTTCAGTGTGATGGTGCTGGATGTGTTCCTGCTGACCTGTACTGCCTGAGGTTTTCCATTCAGAAAGTCTAACAGCCAGTTGCACAGCAAAGTGTTGAGCCCCAGCTGAACCAGTTTTTGGATGAGCTGTTGAGAGATGACTGTGTTGAATGCTGAACTGAAGTCTACGAACAGCATTCTGACGTATTCTGACGTCTTTTTGTCTAGATGTGTGAGTGATGAGTGTAGGGCAGTTTCGATGGCATCATCGGCCGAGCGGTTGGACTGATATGCAAACTGGATGGCGCCGAGCATGGCAGCCGTGTTGCGAGCTCAGAGTAAACTTTGCAGTTTTTTTTGTTTGTTTTAATTGTTGTTCTACGTGTTGGATGTTGTTTGTATAACTGTCTACAATAGACACACGCTTCTAAGCATAGCACCGTACTTTCTTGAATGCTGGCGCCTTGTTTACAGACACCACATAAGAGCCCTTTGTCTGGGCTGCACAGCACGACTGAGGAAACACTACTGGAAAAGAGGGAAGAGAGTTGGCGTCCTTGTCAGACTCAGAAGTCGTCCCCTCCGACCTCCTCTCCCAAACATTTTGCTGGCTAACGTTCATTTACAACAAACTCTGTGAACTGTGGGCCATATCTCATACCAACGAGAAACAAGGTACTGCTGCATTATTTTAAAAAGAGTTATTGTGTGCACATCCCACCTTCTGGCAGGTGCTGGACAAAGAAGGACTACTGAGGTGAAGAAATGTGATGTCCGCAACACTGCTAACTCCCATAATTTATTAAAAAACAAGCAACATTTCGACCCTCAGGTCTTCATCAGGCTTAATATCAATGTGAAGTGAAATCACCTTTAAATAGACACAGGTGATCACCTTAATTAGACACACACAAATACAAGTCATGTGACAATTACAAGTCATAATAACCCCACTCATTACTCAATTAAGGGAACAGTTGTATGGAGAAAACAATCAACATACATAGCCTACATGCAGAAACACAAATGCACTCATTGTAAGCATGGCTCGAACACAAATGTACTCATAAGAATGGCTTTATGTCAAAATCTTCATTAAGACCATAAGGAGATAATGTGTTTAAATAGTAAATCCAAAAAGTTTCCCGTTGGAGAAGCTTTTTACCATGATCACCTCCTCTAAACGGTTTGTTGACCCGCTCCACCCCAATATATCTAAGGGCGCTGACATTATGCCCAGCTAATTTAAAATGAGCAGCAACAGGACTACGTTCATCTCCTGTTCTGATGGTGCTTCTGTGCTCACTGATCCTAGTCCGTAGCGCTCTCGTTGTTTTACCGACATATGATAAGCCACATGGGCAACTGATTAAATAAATAACATGTGTGGTACTACATGTAATGGTGCCGCGAATAGATAGTGTCTTACCAGTGTGTGGATGATTAACATTTTTACATTTATGCGTATACGAGCACTGGGCACAACTTCCACATCTATAATTACCCTCTGGCATGTTAAAAAAAGGAGTTGTAAGTTGTGGACGTATATCATTCTTAACTAGATGGTCTTTTAAGTTAGAAGCACGCTTAAAAATAAGCTTAGGTTTTTCTGGGAAGACTCTGATTAGTTTGGGGTCCGAATCAATAATGTGCCAATGTTTGTAAACAGATTTTCTAAATTCTGATACAAGTGGAGAGTATTTTACACAGCATAAAGGAGACTTATTTGGGGGTTTTGTGCGTTTATTTGATCGAAGGCACTCATCTTGCGTTGTCTGATCAAAACGTTCTTTTGCCGAATCCACCCAATCTTGTTTGTACCCTCTATTGAGGAATCTTTTTGTCAAGTCCGCAGCCTGCTTTGAGTAAGATGTGTTATCGCTGCATATTCTGCGTACACGATTAAACTGACTTATTGGGAGACTTTTGACCAACGGCCTGGGATGAAAACTATCCCCATGCAATATAGTGTTGCGATCTGTAGGCTTGTGAAAAAGATCAGTTTTTAAGACCGTACCATCTTTATATATCTGGATATCCAGAAAACTGATGCGTTGTTTATCATATTCCAGAGTAAATTTTAAATGTTCATTACAAGAGTTCAAATACTCCTGAAAGTCATTTAATACATCCACTGTGCAATCAATAATCAGAAAAATATCGTCAATAAACCTCTTGTAAAATAAGATCTTAGAGTAAAATGGATTTCTCTGATGCAGCACAAATTGATTCTCAAAAAGACCCATAAATAAACAAGCATAATTAGGGGCCATTTTGCTTCCCATGGCAGTGCCTTTCTTTTGTATATAAAACTCATCTTGGAAGCGAAAGAAGTTATTGGTAAGAACTATGTTCGCCAAGTCTAATATGCACTCAGTGCTAGGTTTTGACTCCGCCTTATTCAAAGATAGAAAATACTGAAGTGCTTCTAGGCCACCATCATGTGGAATATTTGTGTACAAACTCTGAACATCAAAAGTGGCCAACAAACAATTATCAGAAATATGATCAAAGGTCTTTAGTGAATTGATAAAATCGATAGAGTCACGTATATAAGAAGGAAGGGTAACCACTTCTGATTTAATAAAATAATCAACGAAGGCAGAAATATTTTCCGTTAGGCTACCAATCCCATTGACAATAGGTCTCCCCTTCAGAGGGTTATCTAAGCCCTTGTGGATTTTAGGGAGTGTATAATTTACAGGGATCACTGGATGTTCAATCTTAAGAAACTCAAAGGCATTTTTGTCAAATTCACCATTATTAAAGTGATGTTCTAATTGAGAATATACCCCGTTCTTCAACCTATTAGTGGGATCAGATGATAATCTCTCATAGAATGTACAATCACTTAATTGTCTTTTAATTTCATTTTCATAATCCACAACATTTTGCAAAACAACAGCTCCCCCCTTATCAGCAGGCCGTACCACAATTCTATTGTCCTTACTCAGATCCATTACAGCTATTCTTTCCTCTTTAGTCAGGTTATTGTACACTTTATATTCTTTTTTATTTTTTAGTAGACCCTTTACATCATTCTCAACCAAACGACAGTATGTATCCAAAGAGGCATTACGGTGCTTAGGAGGAATAAAAGTTGATCTTTTCTTAAAGCGACTATGGGACAAGTCGCTAGGGGCAGAGGAAACAGGCGACAGGACTTGATCCAGAGAGGGAACACTCGTGGTTAAACTGTCCTTCACATCAGAATGGAAAAACTCCCTCAATCTAAGATTACGTTTTTTAGGATACGGCCTGAGAAAACCTCAAAATTCACAACGATGGCGGAGAGCACTTTCTGAAAAAACTTTGTCTGAGGCTTGTACGTCAGCCTTGAGTAAAGGACTGAGTTTTGTCCCAACTACTCATACTAATGACTTTGAGACTATTATTGATTTCCAGAAGTTCTTTCGTAATCTTAGATTGAGGGAGTTTTTCTATTCTGATGTGAAGGACAGTTTAACCACGAGTGTTCCCTCTCTGGATCAAGTCCTGTCGCCTGTTTCCTCTGCCCCTAGTGACTTGTCCCATAGTCGCTTTAAGAAAAGATCAACTTTTATTCCTCCTAAGCACCGTAATGCCTCTTTGGATACATACTGTCGTTTGGTTGAGAATGATGTAAAGGGTCTACTAAAAAATAAAAAAGAATATAAAGTGTACAATAACCTGACTAAAGAGGAAAGAATAGCTGTAATGGATCAAGGTAAGGACAATAGAATTGTGGTACGGCCTGCTGATAAGGGGGGAGCTGTTGTTTTGCAAAATGTTGTGGATTATGAAAATGAAATTAAAAGACAATTAAGTGATTGTACATTCTATGAGAGATTATCATCTGATCCCACTAATAGGTTGAAGAACGGGGTATATTCTCAATTAGAACATCACTTTAATAATGGTGAATTTGACAAAAATGCCTTTGAGTTTCTTAAGATTGAACATCCAGTGATCCCTGTAATTTATACACTTCCTAAAATCCACAAGGGCTTAGATACCCCTCTGAAGGGGAGACCTATTGTCAGTGGGATTGGTAGCCCAACGGAAAATATTTCTGCCTTCGTTGATTATTTTATTAAATCAGAAGTGGTTACCCTTCCTTCTTATATACGTGACTCTATCGATTTTATCAATTCACTAAAGACCTTTGATCATATTTCTGATAATTGTTTGTTGGCCACTTTTGATGTTCAGAGTTTGTACACAAATATTCCAGATGATGGTGGCCTAGAAGCACTTCAGTATTTTCTATCTTTGAATAAGGCGGAGTGAAAACCTAGCACTGAGTGCATATTAGACTTGGCGAACATAGTTCTTAACAATAACTTCTTTCGCTTCCAAGATGAGTTTTATATACAAAAGAAAGGCACTGCCATGGGAAGCAAAATGGCCCCTAATTATGCTTGTTTATTTATGGGTCTTTTTGAGAATCAATTTGTGCTGCATCAGAGAAATCCATTTTACTCTAAGATCTTATTTTACAAGAGGTTTATTGACGATATTTTTCTGATTATTGATTGCACAGTGGATGTATTAAATTACTTTCAGGAGTATTTGAACTCTTGTAATGAACATTTAAAATTTACTCTGGAATATGATAAACAACGCATCAGTTTTCTGGATATCCAGATATATAAAGATGGTACGGTCTTAAAAACTGATCTTTTTCGCAAGCCTACAGATCGCAACACTATATTGCATGGGGATAGTTTTCATCCCAGGCCGTTGGTCAAAAGTCTCCCAATAAGTCAGTTTAATCGTGTACGCAGAATATGCAGCGATAACACATCTTACTCAAAGCAGGCTGCGGACTTGACAAAAAGATTCCTCAATAGAGGGTACAAACAAGATTGGGTGGATTCGGCAAAAGAACGTTTTGATCAGACAACGCAAGATGAGTGCCTTCGATCAAATAAACGCACAAAACCCCCAAATAAGTCTCCTTTATGCTGTGTAAAATACTCTCCACTTGTATCAGAATTTAGAAAATCTGTTTACAAACATTGGCACATTATTGATTCGGACCCCAAACTAATCAGAGTCTTCCCAGAAAAACCTAAGCTTATTTTTAAGCGTGCTTCTAACTTAAAAGACCATATAGTTAAGAATGATATACGTCCACAACTTACAACTCCTTTTTTTAACATGCCAGAGGGTAATTATAGATGTGGAAGTTGTGCCCAGTGCTCGTATACGCATAAATGTAAAAATGTTAATCATCCACACACTGGTAAGACACTATCTATTCGCGGCACCATTACATGTAGTACCACACATGTTATTTATTTAATCAGTTGCCCATGTGGCTTATCATATGTCGGTAAAACAACGAGAGCGCTACGGACTAGGATCAGTGAGCACAGAAGCACCATCAGAACAGGAGATGAACGTAGTCCTGTTGCTGCTCATTTTAAATTAGCTGGGCATAATGTCAGCGCCCTTAGATATATTGGGGTGGAGCGGGTCAACAAACCGTTTAGAGGAGGTGATCATGGTAAAAAGCTTCTCCAACGGGAAACTTTTTGGATTTACTATTTAAACACATTATCTCCTTATGGTCTTAATGAAGATTTTGACATAAAGCCATTCTTATGAGTACATTTGTGTTCGAGCCATGCTTACAATGAGTGCATTTGTGTTTCTGCATGTAGGCTCTGTATTTTGATTGTTTTCTCCATACAACTGTTCCCTTAATTGAGTAATGAGTGGGGTTATTATGACTTGTAATTGTCACATGACTATTTGTGTGTGTCTAATTAAGGTAATCACCTGTGTCTATTTAAAGGTGATTTCACTTCACATTGATATTAAGCCTGATGAAGACCTGAGGGTCGAAATGTTGCTTGTTTTTTAATAAATTATGGGAGTTAGCAGTGTTGCGGATATCACATTTCTTCACTGCTGCATTATTTGCCTCACAGAAACCTGGATGTCTGCAGAGGTTCCAGACTCAGCCATCAAGCTTACGGGGTTCTCCGTGCACCGCTCGGACAGAACGAAAGAGCTCACAGGGAAAAGCAGAGGTGGGGGCGTTTGTTTCTTTATCAACAACTCGTGGTGGGATGAGAGGAACCTACACTCTATTAAATCGTTCTGCTCCCCTGATCTGGAATTTCAAATGCTTCTGTGTCGACCATTCTGGCTACCCAGGGAATTCACAGCGGTCATTATCACAGCTGTTTACATTCCTCCTCAAGCCAACACAGACCAGGCACTCAAGGAACTGTATGGGAATATAAGTGAGCAGGAAACCTCGTACCCAGATGCACCGTTTATTGTTACAGGGGGCTTTAACAAAGCCAGCTTCAGAACAATAGCACCAAAATATTTTCAACACATCACCATCAACACGCGTGATGATCTTACACTGGACCACTGCTATCCTCCTTTTCGGGACACCTACAAATCTCTCCCCCACCCACACAGAGAGCGCTCCGGCGGCTGCTGCAGAAGATGTGAGTGCACTCTCCGTCTCTGTTGCGGATGTAACCCGATCCTTCCGACGGGTGAATATCCATAAGGCTGCGGGTCCCGATGGCATCCCAGGCCATGTGCTCAGAGCATGCGCATTCCCACTAGCTGGTGTTTTCAGACCTTTTCAACCTCTCCCTCTGTCTGTCTGTGGTTCCCTCGTGCTTCAAATAATCTACCATTGTGCCC
The DNA here is from genome assembly GCF_963082965.1 of Carassius carassius. Lineage (NCBI taxonomy): Eukaryota > Metazoa > Chordata > Actinopteri > Cypriniformes > Cyprinidae > Carassius > Carassius carassius. The sequence continues at coordinate 33,097,852 of NC_081768.1, read as the reverse complement.
ATACCAAAGAAAAACAAAACCACATGCTTAAATGACTGGAGGCCCATTGCTCTCACACCCAGGAGAGCTCTGCCTGATCTCTGATTGCTGCCTGCGGGTGTCGCTGTTGGACAGTGTTTTCTCTACTTCCTGTTGGCCTTCTGTAGCAAATCTTAGCTCCCTGTAGCTGTTTTTTTTTTTTTTCTGTAGAATCTTTATCTTACTATCACTCTCTGTTTTTTAAAGTGGTAAAATATAACTTAATTCACACCATATTTCTGATATTATCGATCAATCTTATCAGATTTACTTTGATCGTTCACTTTTATTTTATATCCGTGAGTGCAGTACACCTGCAAAGCATTAGCACTCGTTAGCTTGTCATTAGCGTTTTCATTCGAACCTATCGCTGTTTTTCTTTTCTCCTCTCCTCTCTCTCGCTCCAGTTTTTCACAAGTTCATCAAACAACTGCAGTAAGAATATTTCATCAAGCACAGTGAGTAATGGCTTCTCCTGTTATTGTTACGGGCACCTCTTGCCACATGTACAGTTTATCTATCTCTGTCGCTGATGAGGGATTCACATGTGATAAATGCAGGGAAATAGGCTGACAGAGAAGATTTCAGAATTAGAGACACGCATCCAAACTTTAATTGAGGAAAGTAAGAATGTTAGGGCTCTAGATACGGCTTTGGATGCGTCTAGCTCAGGGATTCCTGTACATTGTTCGGTTCCGGAAACAGAGCCCCTGCAGCAGGGCAACTGGGTGACGGTGAGGCAGCGTAGTCATGGGTCAAAACACCGCTCTTCTGTTCCGATCAAAACATTAAACAGGTTCTCCCCACTCAGTGATGCACCCACTGAGAATCCTGATGAAAGTGCTCTAGCTATTGGTGATTCTATTGTACGGAACGTGAATATAGAGACACCAGCCACCGTAGTCAAATGTTTACTGGGAGCCAGAGCGCCTGACATCTTGGCAAATTTAAAAGTGCTGGCTAATGCTAAACGTAAATACAGTAAGATTGTTATTCATGCCGGCGCTAATGATGTTCGACTTCGCCAGTGGGAGATCATTAAAAATAACATTAAAGAGGTGTGTAAACTTGCAAGCACGATGTCAGACACTGTAATATGCTCTGGTCCCCTCCCTGCTTACCGTGGTGATGAAATGCATAGCAGATTGTCATCACTCAATGGCTGGATGTCTAAGTGGTGCCCACAGAATAACATAGGTTTCATAGACAATTGGACGAGCTTTTGGGGCAGACCTGACCTGTTTAAAAGAGATGGTCTTCATCCCTCTTGGGGTGGCGCCACTCTTCTCTCTAGAAATATGGCAAATAGTCTTAGTGTTTATACTTGACTAACTGGGGCCCAGGTCAGGAAGCAGACAGACTGGCTAAACTGACCGTCTGCTAGCTGCCTCCCATCACAGAGGTCAGTTAATTCTCAGCACATAGAGACTCTTTCACCTAGATATCACACTATAGAGACTGTGTCTGTTCCCCAAACTAGAAAATACAAAAAAACGTCCAAACCAAGTTAAGATTAACAATTTAATTGAGGTTCAACAAATAAAAAACAGAAGCAATATGGATAAACAAATTATAAAGCTTGGCTCATTGAATATCAGATCCCTTTCTACGAAAACACTTTTTGTAAATAATATGATCATTGATCATAATATAGATTTACTCTGTTTGAAAGAAACCTGGCTAAAACCTGATGATTACATTATTTTAAATGAGTCCACCCCCCAAGATCACTGTTATAAACATGAGCCGCATCTAAAAAAAAAGGTGGAGGTGTTGCTTCAATTTATAACAAAGTTTTCAGGATTTCTCAGAGGGCAGGCTTCAAGTATAACTCGTTTGAAGTAATGGTGCTTCATATAACATATCCAGAGAAACAAATGTTAATGATAAATCCCCTGTAATGTTTGTACTGGCTACTGTATACAGGCCACCAGGGCACCATACAGACTTTATTAAAGAGTTTGGTGATTTTACATCCGAGTTAGTTCTGGCTGCAGATAAAGTTTTAATAGTTGGTGATTTTAATATCCATGTTGATAATGAAAAAGATGCATTGGGATCAGCATTTATAGACATTCTGAACTCTATTGGTGTTAGACAACACGTTTCAGGACCTACTCATTGTCGAAATCATACTCTAGATTTAATACTGTCACATGGAATTGATGTTGATGGTGTTGAAATTATTCAGCCAAGTGATGATATCTCAGATCATTATTTAGCTCTGTGCAAACTTCATATAGCCAAAATTGTAAATTCTACTTCTTGTTACAGGTATGGAAGAACCATCACTTCTACCACAAAAGACTGCTATTTAAGTTATCTTCCTGATGTAACCAAATTCCTTAGCATATCCAAAACCTCAGAACAACTTGATGATGTAACAGAAACTATGGACTCTCTCTTTTCTAGCACTTTAAATAAAGTTGCTAGGAAGGTTAAGGAAAACAGTTTGACACCATGGTATAATGAGCATACTCGCCTCAACAAGTGTTGACATTTCCCAACACCACAGCAGTAATGACTTTATGAACTACTTTACTTCTAAAATCGATACTATTAGAGATAAAATTGCAACCATTCAGCCGTCAGCTACAGTATCACATCAGACAGTGCACTATAGACCCCCTGAGGAACAGTTCCACTCATTCTCTACCATAGGAGAGGAAGAATTGTATAAACTTGTTAAATCATTCAAACCAACAACATGTATGTTAGACCCTATACCATCTAAGCTCCTAAAAGAGGTGCTTCCAGAAGTCATAGATCCTCTTCTGACTATTATTAATTCCTCATTGTCATTAGGATATGTCCCCAAAACCTTCAAACTGGCTGTTATTAAGCCTCTCATCAAAAAACCACAACTTGACCCCAAAGAACTAGTTAATTATAGACCAATCTCGAATCTCCCTTTTCTGTCCAAGATACTAGAAAAGGTTTTATCCTCACAATTATATTCCTTCTTAGAGAAAAATGGTATATGTGAGGATTTCCAGTCAGGATTTAGACCGTATCATAGTACTGAGACTGCTCTCCTTAGAGTTACAAATGATCTGCTCTTATCATCTGATCGTGGGTGTATCTCTCTATTAGTTTTATTGGATCTTAGTGCTGTGTTTGACACAATTGACCACAACATTCTTTTGCATAGACTTGAACACTTTGTTGGCATCAGTGGAAGTGCATTAGCATGGTTTAAATCGTACTTATATGACCGCCATCAGTTCGTAGCAGTGAATGAAGATGTATCCTATCGATCACAAGTGCAGTATGGAGTACCTCAAGGCTCAGTACTAGGGCCGCTACTCTTGACGCTTTGTATGTTAGCCTTGGGAGATATCATCGGGAAACATGGTATTAGCTTTCACTGTTATGCTGATGATACTCAGCTCTATATTTCTTCGCGGCCCGGTGAAACACACCAATTTGAAAAACTAATGGATTGCATAGTCGATATAAAAAACTGGATGACGAGTAATTTCTTACTGCTAAATTCTGAAAAAACAGGTGTTAATTATAGGACCTAAAAACTCAGCTTGTAAGAACCTAGAACACTGTCTAAGACTTGATGGTTGCTCTGTCAATTCTTCGTCATCAGTTAGGAACCTAGGTGTGCTATTTGATCGCAATCTTTCCTTAGAAAGCCACGTTTCTAGCATTTGTAAAACTGCATTTTTCCATCTCAAAAAATATATCTTAATTACGGCCTATGCTCTCAATGTCAAATGCAGAAATGTTAATCCATGCATTTATGACCTCAAGGTTAGATTATTGTAATGCTTTATTGGGTGGTTGTTCTGCACACTTAGTAAACAAACTACAGCTAGTCCAAAATGCAGCAGCAAGAGTTCTTACTAGAACCAGGAAGTGTGACCATATTAGCCCGGTCAGGTCAACACTGCACTGGCTCCCTATCAAACATCGTATAGATTTTAAAATATTGCTTATTACTTATAAAGCCCTGAATGGTTTAGCACCTCAGTATTTGAATGAGCTCCTTTTACATTATAATCCTCTACGTCCGCTATGTTCTCAAAACTCAGGCAATTTGATAATACCTAGAATATCAAAATCAACTGCGGGCGGCAGATCCTTTTCCTATTTGGCGCCTAAACTCTGGAATAACCTACCTAACATTATTTGGGAGGCAGACACACTCTTGCAGTTTAAATCTAGATTAAAGACCCATCTCTTTAACCTGGCATACACATAACATACTAATATGCTTTTAATATCCAAATCCGTTAAAGGATTTTTAGGCTGCATTAATTAGGTAAACCGGAACCGGAAACACTTCCCATAACACCCTATGTACTTGCTACATCATTAGAAGAATGGCATCTACGCTAATATTTGTCTGTTTCTCTCTTGTTCCGAGGTCACCGTGGCCACCAGATCCAGTCTGTGTCCAGATCAGAGGGTCACTGCAGTCACCCGGATCCAGTACGTATCCAGACCAGATGGTGGATCAGCACCTAGAAAGGACCTCTACATCCCTGAAAGACAGCGGAGACCAGCACAACTAGAGCCCCAGATACAGATCCCCTGTAAAGACCTTGTCTCAGAGGAGCACCAGGACAAGACCACAGGAAACAGATGATTCTTCTGCACAATCTGACTTTGCTGCAGCCTGGAATTGAACTACTGGTTTTGTCTGGTCAGAGGAGAACTGGCCCCCCAACTAAGCCTGGTTTCTCCCAAGGTTTTTTTCTCCATTCTGTCACCGATGGAGTTTCGGTTCCTTGCCGCTGTCGCCTCTGGCTTGCTTAGTTGGGGACACTTCATCTACAGCGATATCGTTGACTTGATTGCAAATAAATGCACAGACACTATTTAACTGAACAGAGATGACATAACTGAATCCAATGATGAACTGCCTTTAACTATCATTTTGCATTATTGACACTGTTTTCCTAATGAATGTTGTTCAGTTGCTTTGACGCAATGTATTTTGTTTAAAGCGCTATATAAATAAAGGTGACCCATCTTCAGTAAGTGTTTTGAGAGACTCGTCAGAGATTACATCTGCTCTGTGCTGCCTGCTTCACTGGATCTGCTACAATTTGCATATCGAAGCAACCATTCTACAGACGATGCTATTGCTTTCACCCTACGCACTGCTCTCTCCCACCTGGAAAATAAGAACACCTATGTGAGAATGCTGTTTGTGGACTACAGCTCAGCATTTAACACCATAATGCCTGCCACACTTGTTGTGAAGCTTCAGACTCTGGGACTAAACAGATCTCTGTGCAGCTGGATCCTGGACTTCCTGACAGGCAGAAGTCAGGTGGTCAGAATGGGCAACAACACTTAATCCCCGCTGACCCTCAACACTGGTGATCCTCAGGGCATTGTCCTTAGCCCACTCCTTTACTCCCTGTACACACAAGACTGTACAGCCAAACACAGCTCCAACATCATCGTCAAATTCGCTGATGACACAACGTTGATAGGGCTGATCACCGGCAACGATGAGATGGCCTACAGAGAGGAGGTGAGCAGCCTGACTAAATGGTGTCAGGAGAACCACCTCTCACTCAACATCGACAAGACCAAGGAGCTGATGGTGGATTTCAGGAGACAGAGCAGAGAACACAGACTCATCAACATCGACAAGACAACTTTGGAGCGGGTAAGCAGCTTCAAGTTCCTCAGTGTTAAGTAAGGATCTCACCTGGTCTACACAAACTGATGCAGTGCTGAAGAAGGCACACCAGCACCTCTTCTTCCTGAGACGGCTGAGGAAGTTTGGAATAATGGGGGGACTGGAGTAATGTTGGTAGGTTTGAAGCATGTGGGGACAACAGCCTAAGTGAGATATTGAAAATGACTGGGAAGACATCAGTGAGTTCCACTGCACAGTCTGTCAGTACACGCCCAGGAATGTTTTCAGGACCCGGAGCTTTGCGTGCATTGATCCTGCTGAAGGATCTCCTCACGCAGTCTTGGGTCTTATGCCGCACGATAGATTGGCCCTGGCTGTTCTCAGGCCCACCTCATCTCCAGCTGTGAAGGCAGCGTGCAGCGTCTTCAGGAGTCTGTAGACCTCCCCTGTCATCCACGATTGACCCGGACAGTGATGGTCTTTGTGACTGTTACATCATCAATACACTTGATGATGTAGGCAGTGACAGTCTCTGGGTACTCTTGGAGGTCAGTGGTGTTACTGAATGTGGCAGCCTGCTTAACCCTCTGGAGTCTAAGTGTATTTTTGTGGGCCTGGAGAAGTTTTGTCATGACCTGACATTTGTGCTTTTCTTATACACATCTAAATGGGAGAAAAAAATGTTATGCGTGGTTAGTGAAAAACTAAAAATGTTAAATCACTTGAATAAGGCAATAAAACACATATAGAATATTGGTTCCCGGGACTTTTGAGAACTGGAGCTTGTAGCCTAGAATTTTTCTTTCTAAAGTATGTGAAACTCATCTTGTTTACTCACTCACAGAAAACAATATATTGATTAAAATTTTCTAAGACACTTTTTGTTGGTAAAAGTCATATGCGAGTAGGCGTCAACTATCATGAATATCATTGTGATTTACACCTGAGAAGACAAAGGCCTGCATAATGAGCTGCATAATGAGCCTTTCAGTCATCTGTGCCACTGAGAGGGAAGAGTTACAAGAAAGAATGTGAGGACAAAATTTCTACAAAAAACATTTATTGTTAATTTTACCATTACAATTATTATTATTATTAATGTTGAAAAGAGCTGAGAATATTTTTAGGGGGGATAAACTGAAAGAACAGCATTGTTTGTTACATTTTTTTTATATCCATGAGTGCAGTACACCTGCAAAGAGTTAGCACTCGTTAGCTTGTCATTAGCATTTTCATTCAAAACTTTCGCTGTTTTCTTTTCTCCTCTCCTCTCCTCTCTCTCGCTCCAGTTTTTCACAAGTTCATCAAACAACCGCAGTAAGAATATTTCATCAAGCACGGTGAGTAATGGCTTCTCCTGCTATTGTTATTTGCACCTCTTGCCACATGTACAGTTTATCTATCTCTGTCACAGATGAGGGATTCACGTGATAAATGGAGGGAAATAGTTAGGCTGACAGAGAAGATTTCAGAATTAGAGACACGCATCCAAACTTTAATTGAGGACAGTAAGAATGTTAGGGCTCTAGATACGGCTTTGGATGCGTCTAGCTCAGGGATTCCTGTACATTATTCGGTTCCAGCAACAGAGCACTTGCCGCAGGGCAACTGGGTGACAGTGAGGCAGCGTAGTCGTGGGTCAAAACACCGCTCTTCTGTTCCGATCAAAACATTAAACAGGTTCTCCCCACTCAGTGATGCACCCACTGAGAAACCTGATGAAAGTGCTCTAATTATTGGTGATTCTATTGTACGGAACGTGAATATAGAGACACCAGCCACCATAGTAAAATGTTTACTGGGAGCCAGAGCGCCTGACATCTTGGCAAATTTAAAAGTGCTGGCTAATGCTAAACGTAAATACAGTAAGATTGTTAATCATGCCGGCGCTAATGATGTTCGACTTTGCCAGTCGGAGATCACTAAAAATAACATTAAAGAGGTGTGTGAACTTGCAATCATGATATCAGACACTGTAATATGCTCTGGTCCCCTCCCTGCTTACCGTGGTGACGAGATGCATAGCAGATTGTCATCACTCAATGGCTGGATGTCTAAGTGGTGCCCACAGAATAACATAGGTTTCATAGACAATTGGGCGAGCTTTTGGGGCAGACCTGACCTGTTGAAAAGAGATGGTCTTCATCCCTCCTGGGGTGGCTAGAAACTAGAACTAGAAAATACAAAAATCGTCCAAACCAAGTTAAGATTAACAATTTAATTGAGGTTCAACAAATAAACAACAGATGCAATATGGATAAACAAATGATAAAGCTTGGCTTATTGAATATCAGGGGCCCGTTCTTCATACGTCGCTTATTACATCCGAGATCAAATGACACATCCAAGATGATATCATCGTGCTAATCATGATCCTGCTAATTGGGTTCTTCGAACACACCTGTTGTGTATGATTAGTATCGCTGGATTGAGTTATCTGGGATAATTGCGCGTTCATGTGTTGGCTTAAAAGGGGAAATGTATCAGTACTTGAAACCATGATCAGCAGTGCAGCGATTGGCTGGTGGCAAGACAGCAATGTAATGACGTCATATAATTTAAAATGACACCCGACGAAAAACTTGACAAATTTCTGGACTTTTATAAGGAAACAGCCAAGCAAACAAAACTACAGAAATGTTATAATAGATACATGAAACAGATAATAGATGCATGTTTTTATTTTATTAGAATTTTTTTCATGATTCCCAATTATTTATATTCGCAAGGTTTTTTTCTCCATTCTGTCACCGATGGAGTTTCGGTTCCTTGCCGCTGTCACCTCTGGCTTGCTTAGTTGGGGTCACTTCATCTACAGTGATATCGTTGACTTGATTGCAAATGAATGCACAGACACTATTTAACTGAACAGAGATGACATCACTGAATTCAATGATGAACTGCCTTTAACTATCATTTTGCATTATTGACACACTGGTTTCCTAATGAATGTTGTTCAGTTGCTTTGACGCAATGTATTTTGTTTAAAGCGCTATATAAATAAAGGTGACTTGACTTGACTTGACATTTGTTACAGTTATCTTTATTTGTTACATTTATATTATTTACATCAAGTTTTTGAATGGTATAGTATTGTATATTGACGTGACGACGTGACATTCAGCCAAGTATGGTGACCCATACTCAGAATTTGTGCTCTGCATTTAACCCATCCGAAGTGCACACACACAGAGCAGTGATAACACACACACACACACACACACACTGTGAACACACACCCGGAGCAGTGGGCAGCCATTATTGTTATTGAAACTTCATAATGTTTCACTTGATTATACATTTAGTCAGGAATTATAGTTTGGAAAAAGTCTTTGGAAAAAGTCTAACTAGTAAAATCTTTACACGTTATGTGAAAACTAGTACAAGTATAAAAATAAATAAAAAGAGACTTACTCATGTTAATGATCTCTGCTGAATAAAGCATTTCATCCTTTTTTTCTGAGGAAATCCAAATCTCAAATTCTCAACTGCACCACATTGTTTTGAGGTGAATTATGTTTTATTCCTCTCATCGTAAAGCAAACAGTAAAATAAAAAAGAACTTGAAGAACAGACTGGCTGCGTTGTCTTCTGTTGTATGGGCCTATTCAAGCCGCGCGCTTCAGTTTGAAACATTAGAATCTGAATAGAGCGTTCAGCGCGGGGGCGTGGTCAAATTAGAAGATAATGAAGGGAGACATGAAAAACAGACATCGCGTTGTTTTCATATGGATTACTTTATCACAGAATAAGTTTTCGGCTGCACTTGTTTAGTTTAAAAGTAGACATGTCAGGCTTTCTATAGATATATCTCTCATGTCTCTTCGTTGAGTATTCACTGAGTTACACTTCATTTTAATGTTTAATGTTTTTAAATGAAGATCAGCGCAGACAAAGGCTGCAGACAGCACACCTTGTTTGTTATCTTTATTTTATAAGTGCACAAAGTTCTGTTGTTATTATGTCTGTATACAAAAAAAGTATACCCTTTACAGATTCGCTTGATGTATTGCTCTTATTTGTACGATCAAAACTGAAAGTGTAATTTAAGTTCTTTTCGGGGTTATCAGGAGAAAATGTCTCATAACGCGTATACGCGTTAATCGACTCCAGAGGGTTAAACATATTCCAGTCAGTGGTGTCAAAACTGAAGAGCCTCTGATGACCCTTCTGGCCACACTTGAATCTGTTTTTGAACTGGTTTGGTGACTTTGGTGACTGGTCTGTATGCAGGCAGTTCAGTTCCAGGCTTCAGCAAAGTCAGATTGTGCAGAAGAATCATCTGTTTCCTGTGGTCTTGTCCTGGTGCTCCTCTGAGACAAGGTCTTTACAGGGGATCTGTATCTGGGGCTCTAGTTGTCCTGGTCTCCGCTGTCTTTCAGGGATGTAGAGGTCCTTTCTAGGTGCTGATCCACCATCTGGTCTGGATACGTACTGGATCCGGGTGACTGCAGTGACCCTCTGATCTGGATACAGACTGGATCTGGTGGCTACGGTAACCTCAGAAAAAGAGAGAAACAGACAAATATTAGCGTAGATGCCATTCTTATAATGATGTAGCAAGTACATAGGGTGTTATATGAAGTGTTCCCGGTTCCGGTTTACCTACTTAATGCAGCCTAAAAATCGGATAATTAAAATAACGGAAAAATAACGGATTTGGATATTAAAAGCATATTAGTAAGTGTAAGCCAGGTTAAAGAGATGGGTCTTCAATCTAGATTTAAACTGCAAGAGTGTGTCTGCCTCCCGAACAATATTAGGTAGGTTATTCCAGAGTTTAGGTGGCAAATAGGAAAAGGATCTGCCGCCCGCAGTTGATTCTGATATTCTAGGTATTATCAAATTGCCTGAGTTTTGAGAACGTAGCGGACGTAGAGGATTATAATGTAAAAGGAGCTCATTCAAATACTGAGGTGCTAAACCATTCAGGGCTTTATAAGTAATAAGCAATATTTTAAAATCAATACCATGTTTGATAGGGAGCCAGTGCAGTGTTGACAGGACCGGGCTAATATGGTCATACTTACTGGTTCTAGTAAGAACTCTTGCTGCTGCATTTTGGACTAACTGTAGTTTGTTCACTAAGCGTGCAGAACAACCACTTTGAGATCTGGCGCGGACTGATATTTAGAAAGTCGCTGGTTGGAAGGTCGGAAGAGCACAACTTTACATATTTGGAGAGATAGGCCCTACCGGCTGCTTGTATTGGACTATGTGATTTGGGGCACCCAATCAGGAGGGCTCGAGCCATTGCACAACCGGAGCACCTCACTGCATTGGAACGGATGTGCCCTTCTGGCTGATGGAGGAGGAGCAACGTGATTGGATGGCCCGACCAGGAGGGCTCGAGTTGCCTCGACTGGAATAGGTCACGGTGTTGGCGTACGGGCCCTACTGGCTGATGAGCCCCTGCTAATCAGTGGGCAACCAGGGTAGATAACTGACCGAGAGGACCCATGAAGCCCCCGACTGGAGATCAAGACTCAGGACGACGGCCGTGTAGGTCCTCTCAGTTGGGCAGATAAACAGGCTTTTTGCCACCAACAAAAGGGACTCATGCAACACCCGACGGGAGATCAATACTCACGGCATCAGATGGATAAGACCTGTTTGTGGGCAGCAAGTAAAGAAAACCCAACCGAGAGCAGAGCAGGAATAAGGAAAAGGAAAACCCGACTGCGCGGGCTCTCGCAGGATCCGATGGGAGATCAGGACTCAGAACATCAAACAGGTAAGCCTCACCAGGCAGGGGAAAAGATTTGGACAGAGTTTGGCTGGAGGTCGAGACTCTTGTCGTCGTACGGTGAGCATCGTCACTCGTCAAACAGGAACAATAAGTTAGGTGGCCGTGAGACTCTCGCCGACGTCCGATGGGAGCTCAATACTCAAGGCACAGAATGGGTAAGCCTCTCTGACCGTAGCATGGAAAAGTAAAGTTTATGTGGCTGGGAGACTCTCGCCGACGTCTGATGGGAGCTCAATACTCAAGGCACCGAACGGATAAGCCTTGCCAACCGTAGAAAGGAAAAGGTAAGGTTGTCTAGCCGGGAGGCTCTCGCCGATGTCCGATGGGAGCTCAATACTCAAGGCATCAAGCGGGTAAGCCTCTCCGGACACAAGACGGAAAGGGTAAAGTTGTGTTGCCAGGAGTCTCTCGCCGGCGTCCGATGGGAGCTCAATACTCAAGGCCTGTGATCACGCCCGTAAATGGTGAAATATGTCCCTAAATAAATTGGTCCTGCCGAAAAAATGAATGAAACTTATATCTGTATAATCTCAGTGAGGTTTAAACATGCACGGTAAGGCAAATGTAATATCTTTGGGCATTTCAGTGTGGATGACGACTCTGGAAAAAATGCCTTGGCTTCGTGGTAAAAAATGGCATCGTCATCCGACAGAACTACGTTATAACCTAATTTAACAAACTTTAAGCCCCCTTTCCACGATTGTCGCATTTCTCCCTCTAGCGGCAGTCGCACAGAACTTTCAAACTGGTCGTGCAGCCACCGTTACCTTGGCATTGCATCTGAGGCTCAAATCGGATCCAAAATTTCCGCATATGTATGTGATCAGAACTCCACGCAGCTCCCGCACTACTTTCCATTGGAAATGAATGACTTCCTTGTTGTTCGTCGGAGACAGTGGAAAGGCGTCTTTAGCCGTGAAACCTGTATTTAGCGTCTTCACCTGAAAATGTATTGATTTACGACACGCGGTCTGCGTCGCTAGAGGACGCAGCCTCAAACTGGTAAACGAGAAGTGAGAGAGGCTTGCTTTGGTAAGAACTGGGGTGCGGCCCAGGCTGGTTGAAATCAAGTCAACAATATCGCTGTAGATGAAGTGACCCCAACTTCGCAAGCCAGAAGCGACAGCGGCAAGGAACCGAAACTCCATCGGTGACAGAATGGAGAAAAAAACCTTGGTAGAAACCAGGCTGTGTGTGTGTGTGTGTGTGTGTGTGTGTGTGTTCACTGCTGTGTGTGTGTGCTTTGGATGGGTTAAATGCAGAGCACGAATTCTGAGTATGGGTCACCATTTACACTTTTCACTTTCAATATTGTTCACAGATCTATCTAAATCTGTGTTAGTGAGCACTTCTCCTTTGCCGAGATAATGCATCCACCTCACAGGTGTGGCATATCAAGATGCTGATTAGACAGCATGATTATTGCACAGGTGTGCCTTAGGCTGGCCACAATAAAAGACCACTCTAAAATGTGCATTTATACTGTATTGGAGAGTCCGAAAACCAGTCATTATCTGGTGTGACCACCATTAGCCTCACGCAGTGCAACACATCTCCTTCATATAGAGTTGATCAGGTTGTTGATTGTGGCCTATGGAATGTTGGTCCACTCCTCTTCATTGGCTGTACAGTGAAAACCGGGACTCATCAGTGAAGACAACACCTCTCCAAAGTGCCAGACGCCATCAAATGTGAGCAAGAGCTGCAGTCAGGTCGAGACCCTAATGAGGATGACGAGCATGCAGATGAGATTCCCTGAGACGGATCTGACAGTTTGTGCTGAAATGATTTGGTTCTGCAACTGATTATTGCAGCAGCTGTGCGGGTGGCTGGTCTCAGACATTATTGGAGGTGAAGATGCTGGATGTGGACCTGGGTTGGTGTGCTTACTGGCCTTTTTTGTACATAGAAAAAGTCTTATATCTTTGAGATCATTTCTCTTTTGAAAAATGGGGGCAAAAGCAAAAGTGTTGTGTTTATAATTTTGTTCAGTGTATAAACAAATGTACAGTATAAAGGTGAGTGATGTCAGAAAAAGAAAAAGGAAACACCTTGGTTTCTGCTGCTTTACATCAACTCTCTGATCTCTGAACAGTGCCCATCATTGCCTCTACAGATGCACAAATCACTTTTGCACCATTTATCACAGATATGTGCTGTAAAAGGGTGCACAAAACTTGTCATTTGCAAGTGAAAAACAGTGAAAACCATTGTCATAAAGCACTTGTGTTTGTGCTAGAAAACGTATCCAAGAAAAAAATATATATATCTAAGAAAACATTCTACAAGCATGCAAATCTCATTGTAAGAATTCACAAATTGATTTGCAGATGTTCAAAATTTGTCCATGACTTCACATTTTTCTGCAGGTGTGTGAATATATTTTGCACCATATTCACTGCAGAAATAGTAGCAAAACATGTGAGCGTATGAGTTTCTTGATTTGTGTTTGCAACTTTTGACAAGTGACTTTTTTTTGACAATTTACTGGTACACGTGTGGCTATTCTCTACAACTACAAATTCCATGTCACATATTCGGTTGTTTTGCACCAAAAATACCTTCATACAAATCTGCCATATGTCCATAAACTGACAGACACCACTGATAAGATACTACTAAATATTGTAGAAACGTGTAAAGTTGCTTTGCAACAATCTGTATCATAAAAAGTGCTCTACAAATACACTTGAATTGAATTTAATTTAGATTGCATTCCTTCTCTCACCACACACCATGATCTTTAATATGACTTTGACCTATTTATAAATGTGCACTCAGCTTGCTGTTGTCTTGAAACTGTACACCAGAGCAATCTGACAGCTCCTCCACAGCCATGCCTGCACTGGAAGAGTGCCAGCTGGATTATCTGACAGCATGAAGAAGCAGTGAAAACCTGAGCGGCTGATTCCCAATCCCACTCTTGCCCAAACAAATCTGTTAATCATTACAGAACTTTTCATATATGTGGACAAAGAAGCATTTTGCATTATGCTTGTCTTGAATACTTTATTTATTGAACTTTAGGAATCATCTTGGATATATTTGCCTAATTTTAGTTATTTAACAAGGAAAAACCTCTCAGAGATTAAAAATCCCTTTTACATTAGTGTCTTGGCCAACTTATACACATCTACACAAACAACCCCAATTCTCAAATAATATTTTAATTTAGTTTTTTTGTAAGACACAAATAATATCTTTAATTTCATTTAGAAAGAATTCTAATCCATGGGGTACAGCATACCTAAAACATACTTTTTCAGCATACTCTTTTTTTGCCTAGTTCAGTTCAGACAATAGGTGCAGAAAGAGAAATTTGGGAAACAATGAAATTAACTACCAATAATTTTCTGTTGAAGAAAAACTAAACATGAGGGCAAATACAATCTGTTGTATTGTTTGTTTTGAAATTAAAAAAAATTCACTCCTGTTTAAGAAAAAAATAGGTTTACAGTATACACTTTCATCTTGTGTAAAGTAAAATTCTTTAAATGCAGAGACATTACTTTGACTTCTCTTATCAATCACTCTGTGGGGATGTGTAACTGTATACTAGGATAAAAACAGAACAGAACACATTCATCATAAATAGAAAGTAAAACCCAGCCCATTATAACCAAATACAGTGGCTGCACTGCTGAGACAACATCTTGAGTCTATATAAAAAGAGTCATCCTGGACCTCAGTGACTTCCAACCACTGGAAGGTGAGTCAAGACTTTACTGTGCCAAAATTATTAATTTAATTTAAATTGATCATTTTAATTAATTGATTTTTTTACTGTTATATTTGGTTGACATTAATAGCAATGTTTGATATTGTTAAAAGAAAAAAGGGCATATATGAGATTATATATCAACAAAAATCAATATCCAATAAATAGTCTGTGTCCATGTATTTATTTAACAGAATATAATAATTATATAATATATAACAGAATATATAACAGAAATAATAATTATTTTTGGAACACATTGTTTTTTTCATAACTTAAGTAAGTCTGACACTTAAAAATGTGTACCTTTTAACATTTTAAGCCGAAAAGTACAATCATGGGAGATGGAGTGTTTCAGCTCGGCGGCCATTTACCTCTGGCAGCCAGAAGTAGAGTGAATCAAGGCTCAGAACACCCCCTTCGATGCCAAAACAGCATTCTTTATGACAGATGCAGCTGATATGTACCTTGAAGGTATTTTTTATTTTTTTTTAAAGGGGGTCAAAGCTAATGTCAAAACTCACAGTGGGAATGTATAACGGGAAAAAAAGACTCTGTGCTTCAGACTGTTACAGTAAAATAAGATGAAATATTCCCAATGAATCCTCCCATTGTTTGACAGAATTGAGCACATGGCCAACCCTTACGACTATCCAATGATCAGCCAGGGTGAAATCACTGTCAAGAGCATCAATGATGTGGAGGAGTTCATTACCACTGTATGTTGACAACTGCAATATTATTTTTAGTATAATTTTTGAGGTGGCACAATATGTACAGTCAATTTTATCTGAAGTAACACATTATATATTGAGTTATTTTAATAATGTGTCGCTGAAAAAAGCACTTACACACTATTAATAATATGTCACCTGCCCAACCGGATGGTATGAAATACTAAATGTGTGTTATAGGTCAGTGGCTTGGACAATCACAACTGAGTGTTTTTATTACCTACATATAAGACTACATTTTAAGGAGAGAGTACAAAAAACGGTGTAAAGGTTTGGACAGAAGATTCTGTGCTCTGTTTACAAGAGTGTTATGATTGCATGAACTGGACTATGCTTAAAGAAAGCTTTGGTGATGATTTGGATGAACTTGCTGGGGCCCCTTCTCTGTACATCACTAACTCAGTTAGCTGGATTTTATTTTTTTGACAATTTAACATGATCTTGGATTATTTGGGTCTTTGAAGCTCATCCTGGACTTGCTGTCATAGTAACTGGTCTCTAAGCTTAAACCTGATTGGGAGCAGGCTTATGTCATATGGGCTTATTTCATTAGATTGCATCTTTTAAGTGGAATTGATATTTAAAATCTTTCCAAGCCACTAATAATTTATTACATGAATACCCTACTAACCCAGGGACAATAAATTAAAATGATAAAATGATTTAAATGATTTAATTTTGTGTTATCGATAATATTATAGACATAGCCCTTTCTACTCACTGAAATATTTATTTGTGATAAAATATTTACTTTATGATTGTATTCAGGGGCGTCGCACCCGTGGGGGATGTGGGTGTTTTAAAAACCACACTTTTCCTGGTGAGAGGGTTCAACACCCGCACGTTTTCTGCAGTTTTTTCGCAGTTTTGCACAAACGCCTTACTACACTCGCTCCTCCGTTTCTCTGGCCGCTCTGTGTCTGCTTCTGCGCTCGCTGCGGCTGCCTCCTCTCCCCCTCCCTCTCAAACATGACACCGGCTTTGAGTGTGACCAGCTGATGATTGGCTGTTCTGCCTTAAGTTAGGAACTTATGGTTCTCTTACGAGAGTTCTCTCGTACTGCGTCTTAGCTAAGACGCTACGGGAAAAGTCTCTTTTCACGAAATACTGAAGCAAAAAATTATCCTTAATTTAGAATTTTTGTAAAGCGCATTTGCAGCAGTACACAGCCATAGGCGAGACGGCTCGCTCGCTCATTGGCTGCTCTGCAGCAAGTGCACAGCCTATCGAGTGCAGGCTGATGCAATATCAGACCAATAAGGACGCTTCGCGCCCATCACGCCACTTCCCGCCGAAACGGGTGTGGCCCAACCCTATAAAAGGAGCTCGAAAAGGCTGACTCGCCTGATTTTTCATCTCTTCAGCGAAGCTCACGCATCGCTGGATCACGAATGAAGCAAGCGCCGTCTGATAGGCATCTCAGCAGGACGAGCCATTCTGAAGCTGCTGGCCTTCGCCACCTTCCACTGCCGTTCCTGTTGCGCTCTCCGGCGCCTATATCCTTGTGTGTGTTCGCCCTGCGACGCACACTCATAAAAGAGCTGCGTCTTTTTAAAGATGCCCTCGTGCGGCTCGTGCAGAGCCCCGCTCAGCGAAGGAGATCGTCACGTCATCTGTGTCTCCTGCCTGGGTGAGGACCATGCAGCGCTCGCGCTCGCTGACGGCGGCTGCCCTCACTGCAAGCTAATGCCTATGGTGACTCTGAGGACTCGCCGGGCGTTCTTCTCGAAGCCTGCATCCTCCGCTGCGCCGCAGCGCCGTAAAAAGCGCCGCTCTCAGCGTCTACCGGAACCGCCTCCAGCTCTACCGAGCTCGCCGGTTCCCTCAGCTTCACCGGCCTCCCCTGCATCGCTTCCCGATGGTCAGCGCCCGCTGTCTGCCGCCGCGTCCTCCGAGGAAGTGGATCTCAGGGCCGCGTCGGAGGAAGAGGACACGTGCTCGCGGCGAGCCTCGGCCTCGAGTGGTCTGCACCAGCGCCCCCTTCTCGTTCCCGGCTGGATGGTAGCTTTCTCCCGGATGAGCGTTTTTCATCTCAGTTCAAAGCACGCCCCTTTTCTTCCTAAGCTTCACCGCTTAACCGCTACGGTGGCTGAGAGGCATTTGTGGCTGACGCTTTCCGACATCGCGGAGTCTGAGCGTGCTGCGTTCCTCGACGTGCCGCTGACTCCTGCTGGCCTCTTCGGATCGTCTGTCAACGAGTTTGTGGAGAGATTCGTCGAGGACCAGAAAGCGTCACAGGCGTTCAAGCACTTCTTGCCAAAGCGCTCCGGTTCTGCACAAAGCTCTCAGTCCCACAAAGCTCTCAGTCACGCCCACTGCCTCCAGCTGCGTCATCGCGACAGCGTCAGTAACGCAGCTCGAGACCTCGTTCTGGCTCTTCTAGCCGTCGCCCCGCGCCGCGGGAGCCGCGGCAGAGGATTACGGTGAAGCCAGAAGCCCCGAAGGCATCCTAGCACTGCTAGGAAAGCGCCGGTGTACGAGTTCCGCTGCGGCCGAGCTCTCACCCAAGCGCGCCGCTGTTGCAGTTCCAAGAATTGTGACTGTCTCAGCATCTTCTGCAACGCGCAAGCCTGCACGAGTGCCCGCTTGCCTGCACACAAAAGCCGTTATCACGGCTACCCAGATATTTCCCGAAAAGAGTGTTATTTCTGGTGTTCTGGCCACGGCCGATTGTGCTATAAATGTAGTGACGATGCCCACTCCTCAGTGACCATCTCCACATGTAAGCACAGCCCTGCACACAGGGCTCGCGTCTATAAGATCGACTCAGATCGGTCACGCGCACAACATAGTAAACGTGCCCACTCCTCAGTGCCCACAAACACTATGTCACACACGGCGCGTGGTTTCTGTAAAAACGAAACCCGTGCACGTACGCTCTGCCCAGACAGACAGCGAGTCAAAAGCAGTAAATGTGCGCATTTGCAGCCCACAGTTACTCGCAGACATCACAAGTCCCATGGGACCCGCTCAGCCCTCCCTCAATCGGTTAAGCGCCGGGACGGGGTCGAGGAGGAGCGATCTGCCCGCTGTGATCAGCGCGCTCCCCGCCTCAAATGCCACAGGCGTAACGCCCATGTTACAGCACACCGAAGCGCCGCCGTTGCCCAGGCAACAGAGCGCGATTCGCATCCAGCCCTGAGCCATTCATGCAGATGCATGGTCAGCGCTTCCAGGGGTTTCGGATTGGGTGCTAGGCATTATAAAGAGAGGCTACTCGCGACAGTTCTTTCGACGCCCTCCGCGCTTTTTAGCGCGCGTCGAAACCACGGTCAAAACAGAAGTAGCACACCTACTTCGGGCCGAAATATCAAAACTGTTGAGCAAAGGGCCTGTAGAGCCTGTGTCTCAAGCTCAAAGCGAGGGGGGGCTGTACAGCAGATACTTTCTGGTGCCCAAAGAGAGACGGTGTTCAGACCCATACTGGATCTGAGACAGCTGAACAAGGCATTGGTGAAGCGCAGTTTCAGAATGCTTACGACCAGGAAGCTCCTCGCGCATATTCGCAGAGTCTCAAGATGATTGAGAGTCTCAATCAGGGCTGCGTTACAGCCCTGAAACCCTGGACAGCAAACGACTGGTACCAATCAGGTGTAAACCTGGGGACTTCCTCGAAAGTGAAGATGGTGTCGACGGACGCCTCCACTTCGTGATGGGGAGCGCTGCTCGAGGGCAGATCGTCCTTTGGCCTGTGGTCAGAACAGGAAAAGCTCCAACATATCAACTGTCTGGAAATGCTGGCAGTGGAGAACGCGCTGACGCGCTTTTGTCCCCGAATCAAGGACCTCCGCGTCTTAGTCCGTTCGGACAACATGTCTGTGGTGTCCTACATAAATCGCCAGGGTGATCTCGGGTCCCAAAACCTGTACAGGCTGACGGAACGCCTCCTGGTTTGGGCTCAGCGCAACTTGCGCTTGCTGAGGGCAGTTCATGTGCCTGGGCTACAGAATCTGGGTCCAGACAGGCTGTCCAGAGACCGCATTCCCACGGGCGAGTGGTCTCTACACCCGCAAACAGTCCGGCTGTTGTGGGAGAGATTTGGCAGGGCGGAGGTGGACCTCTTCGCGTCCCACGAAAACGCTCACTGCCCCGCGTTCTTCCGTGCTGCCCGCTTTATGCTTTCCCTCCCGTCTCCCTCCTTCCGCAGGTGATAGAACGGGTGAGAGAAACGAGATGTTCAATACTGCTTGTAGCACCTTTTTGGAAGAACCAACCGTGGTTCCCAGATTTGATGCGGTTAGCAGACATCGCCCCGTGGCCAGTGCCGTTGAGGAGGGACCTCATCTCGCAGGCCAGGGGCTCGATTTGGCACCCTCAACCGGAGTTGTGGTCCCTCCATGTATGGGCGCTCAACGGTTACCCGCTGATCTCTCAGTGGGAGTGCTAAATACCCTCGCTCAGGCTAGAGCTCCGTCGACACTACGGCTGTATGCCTCGAAGTGGTCGGTGTTCTCCAGCTGGTGTACAGCTCGGGGATGTTCACCCCTTAATAGTGAGGTGACGGAGGTTCTCTCCTTCCTACAGGAGCTGTTGGATAAGGGCAGGGCCCCATCCACGCTCAAAGTTTATGTGGCGGCCATCGCAGCGTTTTCTGAAACAGCGCTCAGTCAGTCAATAGGAAGGAACGATTTGGTCATCCGCTTCCTTAGAGGACCTAGGAGGCTGAATCCTCCCAGACCTCCGTCAGTCCCTATATGGGACCTCGCGATGGTTTTGGAGGCCATGAAGAGCCTGTCCAATCGATTAGCCTCCAGCATTTGTCGTTCAAGACGGTATTCTTGTTGGCTCTCGCTTCAGTGAAGCGTGTGGGTGACCTGCACGCGCTCTCGGTGAGCCAGTCGTGCTTGGAGTTTGGGCCTAATGACTCAAGGGTCATACTCATACGTTCCAAGGGAATGGCTGTTTCGAGACAGACTCTATCCAGATGGATAGTTGACGCCATAGCGTTAGCTTACGCTTCCAGCGGCCTTCAGTGCCCACTGGGCGTCAGAGCACACTCCACAAGGGGCGTCGCCTCGTCGTGGCCGTGGTCTACTGGGATCTCCTTGCAGGATATATGTATGGCGGCAGGTTGGGCCTCGCCGTCTACATTTATCAGGTTCTATAACCTGGAGGTTCCCGCCTTGCAAGCAAGGCTGCTGTCGGTATAGCCGAATCAGGGCCCTGATGGGAATTCTGAGTTCGTGAGCGTTATGCGCTGCCGACTGTTATATAAGCAGTATTACGTAAGACCCGCATTGCCACATTGGTCAGGCCTTGATATGGGACAGAGAGCTTCCCCCCTCTCCTGTCCTGGGCTCTCTGTGAGTCCCTCGGGTGACTGTGCAATGTAAATCCTGGGCGTTGCTTCAGGTTTATTGGTGTGTGATCCCTGCGCGCACGGCGTTTTACATGGGGTTCCCGTAGCGTCTTAGCTAAGACGCAGTATGAGAGAACTCTCGTAAGAGAACGTACTCGGTTACTAACGTAACCTCGGTTCTCTCTAGAAGAGGGAACGAGTACTGCGTTCTCTGCCGTGCGTACGATTCACTCTGGTTCGCTTCGGCGATGAAATAAATCAGGTGAGTCAGCCTTTTCGAGCTCCTTTTATAGGGTTGGGCCACACCCGTTTCGGCGGGAAGTGGCGTGATGGGCGCGAAGCGTCCTTATTGGTCTGATATTGCATCAACCTGCGCTCGATAGGCTGTGCACTTGCTGCAGAGCAGCCAATGACCGAGCGAGCCGTCTCGCCTATGGCTGTGTACTGCTGCAAATGCGCTTTACAAAAATTCAAAATTAAGGATAATTTTTTGCTTCAGTATTTCGTGAAAAGAGACTTTTCCCGTAGCGTCTTAGCTAAGACGCAGTACTCGTTCCCTTTTCTAGAGAGAACCGAGTTTATGTTAGTAACCGAGTACGTTATGGTTATTTACATCTCCCTTTTCCAGGTACTTTGAATGAGTGTTTATGCTTTCGAGGCTTTTAAATAAGCTTGATATGTGTTTGGGAAGATGTTCTGTTATCGTTTTGTTGACATGTCGAGTGTTTTCGGTATTATATTTCGTTTTTTAGACTAATGCTAATTGCTATTATTGGGATATTGTTAATTAAAATTACTTGATTTTGCATATGAATTTCCAGTGAGCACACTTTAATGGCTGAGATTTTTGCCCTGATATGAAAAAGTTAATGCTAGTTGCTGTAAGTCAGAGACAGTCTGCAGATTAAAATTGCGTAGTATATGAAGGGCACAGACTCTAAACTTTTAGCTTCACACTATGATTTCATCCAGTTGGATGATATCGATGAGTCCATTTTAGAACATATATCATAGTACACCATGTGTCAGGCCAGACCACTTTTACTCATCCATGACCAGATCCAAAGGCGCTTGACCTTTTATTTTTTATCGCTTCATGTATGATGCCCAGTTTTTCTCCATAACAATTTAAAATATCAAGAAGTTTGATGCCTATTGTTTTGAAATCTGTTCAGTAAAAGTCATACTGTGAATTATGTTCCTGCATTACAGATGAGCTGGATCTAGATCTTCATGAGGACTCCCTTGATGACCCTCATTTTAGGATCCTTTTACCTCCGTTGGCCTGACAATGACTGAATTATAATGGTCAATCCTTGGGACGCCAGATAATTGCCAGTCTAGTTCCCAAAGGCCAGAGGATGATGTGGCCTAGTAGTTTAATATCTGAGCTTCTAAACCCATGTTACTCCAGTGGAACTGTAAAAATTACAACTAACATCCCTTTTTCCTTGCGGGTCCTATATTTAATTCTTATGTGTTTTTATAGGCATATAAAAATATGAATTTAAAGATGAGATGCCCAAACTCCTAGGCATAGTAAAAGTTAGTGCATTGAACTACAAATACGGATGGAGGAAACATGTACTAGACTGCTGTCTGAACATTATATTTAACTTAAGAACTTGAGCAACAAGCTGAACTAATACAATTTCTAAATTAGTTTTTGCCTGTTAACAGAGGAGAGGGAATGCTAAATTGAGTATACATGCGTAACCAAATTATTAAGTAATCATATCTTGCTTGTTTGGAGACTTGTCAGGTTAGTGGAGTACTATCGAGATCCTGCAATTTAGGTCTCGGATTGCTAGAAAATTATAGGCAGGTGTGTTTAATTAGGGATGGAAATAAACTCTGCAGAACAGTCACCCTCCAGGCCCGTATCTGCTCTAGCCCTAATTAAACACACCTGAACCATCTCATCATGTTTTTCAGGATCACTATAAACTTTCAAGAAATCGTATTGAAGCTTAACTCTGCAGGTAATGCCTTGTTTACACTAATAATTTTTTGTTTGAAAATGTATCTTTTTCTCTGCGTTTTGGCCTTCCATCCACACTTTTGATGCAAAGTCAGATTCATTTCCGCGAACCAGTTCTTTTCGGACAGATTGGCTTATTTAACTGGTTCGAAAAGCCGATTCATCGGTTCCTGATATTATCAAGCAGTAACGTCTCTATGCATTTCTTTTCTAACATCTCAGTGCAATGTTGTATCAATGAAAAATTCAAACAAGTAATTTGTGTCAATATATTGAAAAATTAAAAAAATTAAGTTATTTGTGTGAAAGCATATTGCTGTATTATTACCATATAATTCACTTACATTAATGGTGTTTGTGGTCACAGTTTGATTTGCGGATCATTTGTCAGATACAACTGACTGACAAATATTGACTAGCCTACAACTTGGAAAAGATTCTTAAAATTTTCACACCTACAGCACACATTACAGACATTGAAGCACAAACATGGAGTTTCTACAGGACTACAATATAAAGAATAAATAAACCAGTCTTATAAACTCCTTGATTTCGCTTAAGCAACTTTAAATACAATATGCATGCACAATAAACTATTATAAAATCTATTTAGGCTACATCACTCAACAAAGGTTTTTTGGCATGTTTTAATAAAATATGAATTAATAACAATCATAAGCATATTTCCAGTACGCACCTCAGGCGTACTTATCATCAACTGCACAGTATCAAAACTTTGTTTTCGTGTTGTAGTGTAGTGTAGTATATTGTTAAAATGGAGGCGTTTGAAAACAATGAGAAAACAATTTTTAGTCATGTGACGTGTATTGCAACAATAGATATTTATGTTCATACTGGTATTGTGCTTGGTGTGTGCTATTACCTTTTACACTGTTGCTAAAGATTTGTTACTTTGTACTTTGTACACTCTTCTTATCATGTTCCTGAAAAGATCACATAAAATTCTCAAAATTTGTTGTCTTGCAGCAAAATAGCAGCTGGCAGTTTTAGATCAAACATCTGATGGTGACCTGAACACGTCAGTGAATAATGAGAAATTTTCTTAAATAAAATCCTGCACTAAGTATTGTCTGAAAACTTAATCTCAATTAACTTTTACAAGGTTTTACACATGCAGTAAGATGAAACTTTTGGAAAATGCTTGAAAATGCCAATGTGGACAAGAGTGTGTTTTAAAAATGAAAATGCCGTTTTCAAATGTTCCTGGATTAATGTAGATGTCAATGTCAATGTCAATGTCACCTTTATTTATATAGCGCTTTAAACAAAATACATTGCGTCAAAGCAACTGAACAACATTCATTAGGAAAACAGTGTCAATAATGCAAAAATGATAGTTAAAGGCAGTTCATCATTGGATTCAGTTATGTCATCTCTGTTCAGTTAAATAGTGTCTGTGCATTTATTTGCAATCAAGTCAACGATATCGCTGTAGATGAAGTGTCCCCAACTAAGCAAGCCAGAGGCGACAGCGGCAAGGAACCGAAACTCCATCGGTGACAGAATGGAGAAAAAAACCTTGGGAGAAACCAGGCTCAGTTGGGGGGCCAGTTCTCCTCTGACCAGACGAAACCAGTAGTTCAATTCCAGGCTGCAGCAAAGTCAGATTGTGCAGAAGAATCATCTGTTTCCTGTGGTCTTGTCCTGGTGCTCCTCTGAGACAAGGTCTTTACAGGGGATCTGTATCTGGGGCTCTAGTTGTCCTGGTCTCCGCTGTCTTTCAGGGATGTAGAGGTCCTTTCTAGGTGCTGATCCAGCATCTGGTCTGGATACGTACTGGATCCGGGTGACTGCAGTGACCCTCTGATCTGGACACAGACTGGATCTGGTGGCCACGGTGACCTCGGAACAAGAGAGAAACAGACAAATATTAGCGTAGATGCCATTCTTCTAATGATGTAGCAAGTACATAGGTTGTTATGGGAAGTGTTTCCGGTTCCGGTTTACCTAATTAATGCAGCCTAAAAATCCTTTAACGGATTTGGATAATAAAAGCATATTAGTATGTTATGTGTATGCCAGGTTAAAGAGATGGGTCTTTAATCTAGATTTAAACTGCAAGAGTGTGTCTGCCTCCCGAACAATGTTAGGTAGGTTATTCCAGAGTTTGGGCGCCAAATAGGAAAAGGATCTGCCGCCTGCAGTTGATTTTGATATTCTAGGTATTATCAAATTGCCTGAGTTTTGAGAACGTAGCGGACGTAGAGGATTATAATGTAAAAGGAGCTCATTCAAATACTGAGGTGCTAAACCATTCAGGGCTTTATAAGTAATAAGCAATATTTTAAAATCAATGCGATGCTTGATAGGGAGCCAGTGCAGTGTTGACAGGACCGGGCTAATATGGTCATACTTCCTGGTTCTAGTAAGAACTCTTGATGCTGCATTTTGGACTAGCTGTAGTTTGTTTACTAAGCGTGCAGAACAACCACCCAATAAAGCATTACAATAATCTAACCTTGAGGTCATAAATGCATGGATTAACATTTCTGCATTTGACATTGAGAGCATAGGCCGTAATTTAGATATATTTTTGAGATGGAAAAATGCAGTTTTACAAATGCTAGAAACGTGGCTTTCTAAGGAAAGATTGCGATCAAGTAGCACACCTAGGTTCCTAACTGATGACGAAGAATTGACAGAGCAACCATCAAGTCTTAGACAGTGTTCTAGGTTATTACAAGCAGAGTTTTTAGGTCCTATAATTAACACCTCTGTTTTTTCAGAATTTAGCAGTAAGAAATTACTCGTCATCCAGTTTTTTATATCGACTATGCAATCCATTAGTTTTTCAAATTGGTGTGTTTCACCGGGCTGCGAAGAAATATAGAGCTGAGTATCATCAGCATAACAGTGAAAGCTAACACCATGTTTCCTGATGATATCTCCCAAGGGTAACATATAAAGCGTGAAGAGTAGCGGACCTAGTACTGAGCCTTGAGGTACTCCATACTGCACTTGTGATCGATAGGATACATCTTCATTCACTGCTACGAACTGATGGCGGTCATATAAGTACGATTTAAACCATGCTAATGCACTTCCACTGATGCCAACAAAGTATTCAAGTCTATGCAAAAGAATGTTGTGGTCAATTGTGTCAAACGCAGCACTAAGATCCAATAAAACTAATAGAGAGATACACCCACGATCAGATGATAAGAGCAGATCATTTGTAACTCTAAGAAGAGCAGTCTCAGTACTATGATATGGTCTAAATCCTGACTGGAAATCCTAATAGATGTAGCCTAAGGCTAAGTTCCCACTACAGGATTTTAAATGTTGGCAGATCACTATGCTGTTCAGACTACATGACTTGATTGTTTGTCTTGAAGTCGTTGTGGTGTTCACACTACATGACACAGCGTAAATGATCTGCAACAGGGGGTGACACACTACACGAGTCTGACAACAACTGTCCCAACACTACACAATCCCCAAACAACATTTTGTCATGAAAACACACACAATAAGTTGAATGGTAATGACACGAATCAAGCAATGAAACAGGAGTTGTTAATTTGAAAATGTACATTGGTGAGAAATTCTAATTGTAAATTGTAAATTGAATTGCTCTATTTCTTGTCTCCAAACATTTCTTAAAGCCAAGTTGCTGCCGCTGTTTATCTTCAGCTGACCTCAACCCATGCCTTGGTCTCTCATTGGCTGTAGCTTGTTGAGACACCTGACACCACGTGACGTTGAGTCGGTTGACCAGTCCAGATATTTAGCATGCTAGATATTTGTTGTGGCTTCTGCGAGGCATCAGCAAGCCTCTGTGATGCATCGAGTAGCTCACAAATAAGTGAGTGCTAATCACCCGCTGATTTTCCCCTGATCACAGCCCGACCTGAGCCTGTAAACTTGCAAATCGGGCTTAAAATCCTGTAGTGTGAACTTAGCCTAAATTGTGCTGCAGGACAGCCCAGTGCTAAAATTTATTTTTATGGGTATGACAATTTATGTTGTAGAATAAAATATGAATATCTAATGTAATCAACTAATTTTACTCAGAAACTGAAAGTCATCAGTCTGAAAACCAAGATGGAAATACACAACTCAAAAATACTAACTCTTTTATGGGTTGGAGGATTACAAACCTAACAGCTCTGTTTTTATTACTGATTTTAAGGCATTTTAGCCCTCGGAAGTGAGGACAAGGGTAACAATGTTTTGAATTAAACATTTGTCATGGTGGTTGAAATTGCTGCTGCAGGCTTTGAGTGTGCTACGGTGGTAAGTAGAGAAGTAATCAGCATTTCATGATTGATGTGGAATTAAAAAAAAAATCACTATCAGTAATTACTAAATTATTTAATAAAACAGTCAATAGAGCAAAACAGATATACTGTATGTTTCTTACTTGAGAGTTTTAGGACAGTTTGACGGAGAAAATCTCGTTCCTCTTCAAGTGCCTTTATTGTCTGGGCCATGACCATCAGCTTGTCTTTATCCTCCAAGGAGGAAGACTCCTCATGTCCTCCTTTAAAAACAATGTAATATCAACAAAAGATTTTTTTTTTTATGAACAAGTAATAGAAAATCAGCGGTATCACAGTTTTCATTTAGGCCAGTATCACTGATATTAGTAATTTATACTGATGTTTTGATGAAAACTTTTTGTCCAAATTTTAAACATTTGTCAGGCTTCAAAAACTATAATTTTTAATTTAAGTGAACTTAAAATAATTCTCACTTAAAAAGATAATAAATGTCATATTTTTACCTGTACCTTTCCTATCATATACAAGAATTGAATAAGGTTATAAAAACACTGCACTGCATAAATTAAAAATAGTGTGCTCCTTTTTACGCTACAAGCGTTCTTTAGTCAAGAGCAATGAGTAATTTTCTCTGTTCCCTATGTTCTTCGGTTAACTTTACTGATAGAGAGAAACAGAAGCGGCTGTCACTAAGACCTGCATCTGCTGACAGGATCTCACGCATCTCATTCTCTTACTACTGTACTCTTTACTCTTTAGATTTTATTTAACTAATTAAAGACAAACATTTTTACATAAATGTGTGTTATTGTTCGTTCAAGCGCAATACTGGCACGCAAGTCTTTCTGAGTGTTGTGTGTGTGTCCGGATGTTCTTTTTTGTCTTGTCGTGCATGAATGGTTAAAACCATTTGCGTGAATAAGAGTGTGATCGTATAACAATAAGGATGACAGAAATAACGGATGCTGCGTTAATTGTTGACAGAAAAAGTGGACAAGACCTCAGCTAGAGCAGCTGATCTCATATTCAAAATGCATACAACCTGGGCTGCATTTCCCAAAAGCATTGTAAGCCTATGATCAACTTAGGCTTACAATTTTTTTTTTTCAAACAAAACCCTGTTTAGTTCCCTATTGAGTAAATGCAAACTCACCTGCTTCTGGAGATGCCACTTCAACAATAGAAAAGTCATTGTCACCATCTTCTTTACCTTGGTGTTCTTCATCTATTTGCTGGGACAGATCATCTTGTAAAAACATAAAAGAATAATGTTATTGTCTGACAAATGTAGCCAAACTGATGCAATGTTGCATCAGGGACATTCGTCAACACTTAACGTGAAAAGGCTTAGCCTAAAATGGCTCAGTGTTCCAAAACTATAGTCAATGATAATCAAATTTTTATCTACAGTATATACAGTATATGTGTGTGTGTGTGTGTGTGTGTGTGATGTAAGGTTTGCACCATATCTGCCCTAAACTAACAGTGTTGGCGATTACGTAAATATTTTTTTAAGTTTCTGTTATAGTTAATCCACACCAGGACACAGTAGTGTTTCTAAAGCTTAAATATAACAGCTTTAGATATAAATATTTAATAAATATATAATATTTGTGGTTATTTTGTATGATTAAAAAATATTTGTTTCACTTACTTTTTTGCATAATAAATTACAATAATACTTTTAGTTTTAAACCATTTTTTGACAGACTCCGAAAATACATTCTCTTTATTTTGACAGGTGCTGGAGGTGTAATAAATTTGACAAGCACTGTATAGAGGGCAGTTTTACCTTATTAAAACCTGTGTATCTGCGTTTTTCAAATACTTAAATTTAACCAATTACTTTATTGAATCACAATTCTACAAACTGTTACTGCCACAATCAACTAAAACTATTTTGAAACTGCAAAGGTGGAACATAAGCTGCATCTGACATGGCATTTATGTTTATACTGTTTAATGATGCTCATGTACATTTACATTGCATAAGATAAATAGCATAATAATAATAAAAAAAAACATTCAGTATTGCTTTTTTTATAAGAAATAGAGAAAACATTGAAATATAATAATAACGTTACTAGTAGTAACACTAGCATGAAAAACAAAATGGTTATTGAAACTGGGAATATATTAGAAAGCAATCAAAAAACACTGAAGCAAGCCATGACTTCAGTCTAATGCGAGTTACGCAAAATGAATCTCTTACTTGCATATTTTCTGTCTTTTTCTGTTGTTTATGATAGGCTAATAAGAGAGAATTCAGAATTTATTCGGTAAGCGCATGCAACCCTCATGACGCGATGACGAATTAAAATGTCTCTGATTGGACATTGCGTTCATCAGAAACATGTTTGATTGGTTATAATGTTCAACACCGCAAACTAAGTGTAAGATAAATCATCATCATAGTGGTACTTCTAGCTAACATTAGGTCATAAGAAGAGCCGACTTGTTAAGTTACCTTTGTCCAAGTGGTCCATGGTATCAGGTGCGCTGCGTTGGCAGTTCCTCTTCAGGGAAACCCCTTTCTTTCGTGGCATACTGTCTGTCGTGTGGATGTAACGTTAGTTAAGTAAGAGGCAATACAACTTGGGGAGGCCGTTAACTGTTTAGCTAGCTGTCGAAATACTCCTGAGTCCTGATCAGTCTATGGTTCTGATAGGGATCAAGTTGGCGGTTCAGAATGCAACAGGCCATTGAGGCCAATCAAAACTAATTTACGTCATGGGACAACTGTCACGTTTCACGTAGGCAGCCATTTATCAGCGCGGCGCCAAAAATTTAAAATCGTACAGTAAATAAATATATCTAGATGGCTATGTGTTCAAGGCAATTAAATAAGTTAATACGCCTATGCAGTAGTGGAAAACATAGAAAACAAATAATCAAATGGCAACAGAAGAAAGGCTTGCTGTGCAATGCACAAAGTTGTCAACGCTGTGGAAAGAAAATGCGAATTACAACACACAGTGGACGTGATGGATATATATGGTAAGTAAGTTAACTTTAGGCACCCAGTTTAATTCGTTATTTGGATAGCCTAGTCAACGTATATTTAATATAATTAATATAATATACGTTGTAGTTAATATAATTTTAGTGAACTTGCTTCTTCGATTTACTAATATAATTTTGCACTGTTTTTTAGGAAATGTTGAAGAAACACGCATCGCAGAATTACACTCTCCATTCGCAATGGATCACTGTTTAATAACTCGAGAGTTCCTCTGGTTAAGTGGATGGAGTACATATACAGGTAACGTATAGTAGCCAGGCACTGTTTAAAACTTTATTTTACTCTGTCATTGTTACAGTACAATTATATAAGTACTGAGTAATATTAATTAAGTGCATGCACTTACTATAGGGTTAGGAGGATTAGGGTTTGATTGGTTAGTTGCATGTAATTATGCACATTTAACTGTTGATCCTATTGTAAGTACAAGTAACATATGTAACAAGGACACTGTAAAATATAGTGTTACCCAGGCACCTAATAAACACATGAACAGGTTATAATTTTGATGATTGTGGCCCCAAATTCAAAATTAGTATATTGTGAAAAGGTTTTCACCATAATCATCAAAATTATAACAAATAATGGCTTAAAATATTTCACTTTGCATGTGAAAAGTAAATATTAATTTTACCTATTAAGTTGAAATAAATTACCTTTTTATGTTTAAAACTTAATATTCTAGTTTTTCGAGTATCACCTGTAACAATAACATAACTAGTTAATGTGGTTACATAGTTTTTGCAAGCAGAATTTGTAATTCATCTTGCAAATGCTCACTAAGGTCCTCTCCAAAAGTAGGAAAATAACTCACTATTCAAGATTTAATGTAGGCAACAACTCTCCACATTAATGTGTTATAGAAGTTTGCAATGACATTCCACCTAGGCTACTCCATATTAGGTGGAATGAAAACCATTGTTTTAACTTGTGTATTACCTAAAAAAAAAAAACTAAGACTCAGCTATTACTACCTAAAATAACTTTTTTAAGAACATGTACTACTGTTAAAAAGGCCACTATTATGCTATTTTAAAGTTTGTTAATGCTGTTGTGGAGTCTCTTACAACATTTATATGTATCAAAGGTAAAAAAAAAACCTAAGTCATTTCTTCATAATATACATTTGCACATCATCAAATTTTCAATGATTCTCAAACGACTCGTCAAATGATTCAATCTTTATAAATCCCTCATTTCCCCTAGCTACTCTGTCTGCTCTGATTTGCCAGACAGTGCAGTATCTTGTGATTGGTTTACCGCTCTGTGTCCTGAGCGTTCCTACACTGTAAACTAAACACAGTAACAAACAATGACTTCGAGTTGACCATATCAATCCGAGTACGAGTGCAATGATGAAACACTGGAAGAGCTAGTCATTCAGCCCAAACCAGAACATTTCTCAGTGATACACAACTCAGTTTGAGGTACATTATAAGATGCTGCAACTGTAATTCCTCACCATCATCAGCATTAACAAGTGAACTCAAAACTAAGTATTTCAACTGCAAGCGGTTTGCGAATCCTGCATTTATCTCAGAGATTTGAGAAGCAGTCTTCAGTCAAATAAAGGGAACACAGCAAGAGTTTATGATTACACTCCTCCTGTGATATCATGGTAAAGATTAACTTTAACAACTGATTCTTCACATGCTCATCCTTGGGCAGTGAAATAAAACGGTCTTTACCTTCACGTTATAGAGCACAGCGCCACCTTCTCAACATGATACTGTCCAGTGTCCACAGAAATCAGCTGTTGGTTTGAGTTTTCCCTGCTGTGTGCGAACAAGTGTTTTCATTCACTTGTAGCTATGTTACACACTACATGAAAGGTCATTTTCAAAAATCCATAATAGGGGGCCTTTCAATTAATAATTATTTGTAATCATCTTTTTTGTACATCATTACATTTTGGTAATTGTTTTTTATTAATTAAAATTATTTTCTTTAAAGGTTTTCACAGGGTCTACATCTAAGACAAATTGATTTGATGGAAGACTGTGTTGCCAAAACATCAACAACATTGTCAAGAATGAACAAATTGCTCAGGAAGGTAGCTTAAATTTAATAACTCTCCAGTACTACATTGCTCAGCTAATTGAACTGTAATTAATTTTGTTTGTACTAATATCCACATATTTTTTTACAGGTTTGCATTAATGCATTGAGTAAACTGAAAAGAAAAACTGGTCTTAGAGTTGGCGGGAAGTCAAGACAGAAGTTTGTGGCCATAGATGAGTCTAAGTTCGCTCACAAGAGAAAGGTACCGGTACATCTGACATGAGAAATACAGAAAGTTTGTTTTTTACCGTGTTGAAATACTAAAGTTGGTTAGAGCGACATTCACTAATATTTCCATTATCCATTTGTGATAAGTAATGCAAGTACACATTACATTTTGCATGGCACCTAACTTTTTCTGCAGTAATTTATTTCTGATATAAAGAAGTGATATCGCCATCTATATTCATGTGTGCTGAGGAATGGCTTGAATGACCCCCAAATGGTCATGGGGAGATAAGAATCCAAGTGTATGTTTTATCAAACACAATCCAGGTTTAACTGTTGTTAACATTTGTTATGTTTCTTGTGTTTATGCATTTTCAGTTTAATCGTGGCCGCTGTCGTACTACTTGGCAGAGAAAAAAAGGCTGGGTGTTTGGGATGATGGAGGTTAAAGGAGCTCGCCGCCTACCAGTCTTAAAGATGGTAAAGGACCGTTCCAGGACCACATTGATGCCCATCATCAAAAGGCACATCAGAAGGGGGTCAGCTGTTTACAGTGACAATTGGAGGGCATATCTGAATGCACTACAACCACAAGGATACAAACACCTAACTGTAAACCACAGTAAAAATTTTGTTGATCCCCAAACTGGCTGCCACACACAACATATTGAACGGGCCTGGCTAGCCATCAAGGCACAGGTATCAAGATTCAGGGGTAACAAAACAAAAAAACTATTAAAAGAACACTTGAAATTCATCCAGTGGCACTACTGGCTGGGAAGAAGAAATAGGAAAGGTGCTTTGGCACAGTTGATCCATGATATTAGAAAATCATACAGGTTTAGTTTTAATTAAACTTATATCAGCTGAAAATGCATGATTTTTTTTTAAACTTTGATGTGACCTTTTTTCAGATTCGTAAATTTGGCTATGCCATGCAAACCATTTCTGCCTTGTATCTTAGGAATCTTTGCAAAACAAGGTTACATAGTGGTTAGTAAACTCTGAAATACTGTATGAATGTGATAGTTATGCTTTGATAGATTCTGGGATATTACTGCATAGCACTTCTAAAGATTTACCGTTTACTTGCTTTATTTTTCCCTTTTATTTCAATTTTTTTTTTGATGTGACATTCTGGTGACCAATTTGCATTTACAGTAAATTACAGTATTCTGTTCTTGTGTAGTGTACACAGTGTAACTGCGATTGCAATGCTTGCTACGTTTTAAATGCCACATTAAATTGAGTATTTAGAAATGAGGTTTGGGTTAATATTATAATGTAAATATACATACATTAATGTACATATACAGTAAATTGTGGTTGGTATCAAGTATGTTACACTTTATATTAAGTTCCTGAGGAGTTACCATGTAAGTACACTGTTAATACAGTGTTTCACAGAGGTTTGGGTTTTGCATATTACACAGTAGGTTATGAGCATTTTACACTTTATATAAAGTGGACAGTTCCTTAGGAGTTACTATGTAAGTACACTGTAAATACAGTGTTTCACAGAGGTTTGGGTTTTGCATATTACATAGTAGGTTAAGACCGTTTTACACTTTATATAAAGTGGACAGTTCCTTAGGAGTTACCATGTAAGTGCACTGTAAATACAGTGTTTCACAGAGGTTTGGGTTTTGCATATTACATAGTAGGTTAAGACCGTTTTACACTTTATATAAAGTGGACAGTTCCTTAGGAGTTACCATGTAAGTACACTGTTAATACAGTGTTTCACAGAGGTTTGGGTTTTGCATATTACACAGTAGGTTATGACCATTTTACACTTTATATAAAGTGGACAGTTCCTTAGGAGTTACTATGTAAGTACACTGTAAATACAGTGTTTCACAGAGGTTTGGGTTTTGCATATTACATAGTAGGTTAAGACCGTTTTACACTTTATATAAAGTGGACAGTTCCTTAGGAGTTACTATGTAAGTACACTGTAAATACAGTGTTTCACAGAGGTTTGGGTTTTGCATATTACATAGTAGGTTAAGACCGTTTTACACTTTATATAAAGTGGACAGTTCCTTAGGAGTTACCATGTAAGTACACTGTTAATACAGTGTTTCACAGAGGTTTGGGTTTTGCATATTACACAGTAGGTTATGACCATTTTACACTTTATATAAAGTGGACAGTTCCTTAGGAGTTACTATGTAAGTACACTGTAAATACAGTGTTTCACAGAGGTTTGGGTTTTGCATATTACATAGTAGGTTAAGACCGTTTTACACTTTATATAAAGTGGACAGTTCCTTAGGAGTTACCATGTAAGTACACTGTAATTACAGTGTTTCACAGAGGTTTGGGTTTTGCATATTACATAGTAGGTTAAGACCGTTTTACCCTTTATATTAAGTGGACAGTTCCTTAGGGGTTACTATGTAAGTACACTGTAAATACAGTGTTTCACAGAGGTTTGGGTTTTGCATATTACACAGTAGGTTACAACCGTTTTACACTTTATATTAAGTGGACAGTTCCTTAGAAGTTACCTTGTAAGTACACTGTAAATACAGTGTTTCACAGAGGTTTGGGTTTTGCATATTACATAGTAGGTTATGACCGTTTTACACTTTATATTAAGTGGACAGTTCCTGAGGAGTTACCATGTAAGTACACTGTAAATACAGTGTTTCACAGAGGTTTGGGTTTTGCATATTACACAATATGTTATGACCGTTTTACACTTAATATTAAGTGGACAGTTCCTGAGGAGTTACCATGTAAGTACACTTAATACAGTGTTTTTAATAATACAGTAAGGATGACCTTTTTAGACATTATATTGTTTACCGTTGCTGAGGAGTTACCATGTTAGTACATTGTAATTCAACAGTCCTGCCAGTCATAAATACATGGTATAAATAAAGGAATCATCCTGGTTTACATATAGTTTCAGTGTAATCCAAACTGGTAACTGCAGTATTGGATTCCATGTGGAATTGGAACAACTTGATTAAATACATATTGTTGTTACAAAACGTAGTTACATAATTCCTGTTACACGTGTACTTACTGAAGTGAAAAAAGTGTTGTTACCAATGTACTGTTACCCATTTGTACTTACGCATACCATTCCATGAGTTGTTACATATGTGTAGGTACACAAATATTACAGTTGTAGGTACTATGTACTAGTGTGTACTTACGCTGTAGTTACATACTATGTACACATGTAGTTACCATGTAATTTCACAGGTATTAGGGCCACTTAATATAAAGTGGGACGAAATATGCTAACAAAATTCATGTCTTTTTGTAAAAAAAAAAAAAACAAAAGGAATAAATTTTGTACTTAAAAAAAAAGAAAAAAAGAGAACAATTTACTTTCTACACGTATACCAACTTTTGCAATCAAAGTATTTATTATTTTTATTAATTTACAACCACAAACAAGCAAAACCTTACTGAATAATTTGTGCTCTCAGAGTGTTTTTGACTGCATGTCAATGTTGCGAGCAAGTATTCTCAATACTTGGACCTAAACTGGGTAGTCTTCTTTCTTGTAACATTGTGCTTCGGAGAAATGTCTTTGATCACTTTCAGCTTCTAGAACGAATGATTAATTGTATGACAAAATCTGGTGACAAGCTAAAGCTTAAAGCGTTTGCCATTTGAAACCGGTCATTGTCAGAGAAGAGCAGCAGCGCACCAGGGCCCAAAAACATCAATATATTTCACTTAAATCGTGCCTGCCCAATACGTCGATCGCAATCGACTGGTCGATCGCAGAGCCAATGACGGTAGCTCACAGAACTCAGAAGAAAAAAAAAAAAAAAAAAGTTTTTTTTTTCAGAAAAGCAATCCACCCTATCATGTCATTATATTACCATGTGCCCGCTGATTGACGTGTAGACAGGCCAGTCTGCTGGTTGCTAAAAAGTTTTTTTACACTACGTTACCATAACAACCATAAACTCTACCGAGCTGATCTCAGCAGTCAACACTACAGAAAAGCGCCATTGCTTTCGTTTTACCGTTGCTTTTCATTTTCGCTATTGCTCGTTTAATATCTGTATAGACAAACAAAAATTATGCCACAATGAATAAGGGAGTGAAAGAAATCAAAAAAGCAAAGACTTACCATTTTCATCAGGAATGGGAAGATGACTTCTTATTCACGATGTCATACTCAAAGTGTGTCTGTCTGATCTGTCAATCCAGCATTGCACTTCCAAAGAAGGGGAATGTAGAGAGACACTTTAGAATGATTCATCGAACCTTTGATACAGACTTTCCTCCAAGCAGTGAATTGAGAAAGAGAAAGGTGAGGGAGTTGAAGTCTCAG
Source organism: Carassius carassius (assembly GCF_963082965.1). Lineage (NCBI taxonomy): Eukaryota > Metazoa > Chordata > Actinopteri > Cypriniformes > Cyprinidae > Carassius > Carassius carassius. Next base: position 33,060,941 of record NC_081768.1, on the reverse strand, counting down.
CTTCTTGGACAGCAGTCTCTTTTCACTCGGCCAACAACGAAAGCGAAGGCCGCAACAGAGGCATCGTTCCGGGTGAGTCGGACGATCGTTAGGCACAAAAAGTCTTTCCAGGATGGAGTTATGGTGAAGGAAGCCTTCATTGAGGCAGCGGATTCTTTGTTTAAAGACTTTACGAACAAAACAGAAATAAGGTCTGCAGTCAAAGCTGTTCAGTTGACAAGAAATACAGTGACCAGGCGATGCGAAATGATGGGCGACAACTTAGTGCAGCAGCTTGCTAAGGACATTGACTGTTGCGAGTGCTTCTCGCTACAGATGGACGAGTCTACGGACATCAAAGACAAAGCCCAATTGTGCATTTTTATTCGAATGGTCTTCCACGACATGACTGCAAAAGAGGAACTTTTAGCAGTTCTGCATATGAACGCACACACACGAGGGGATGACATATTTGAGATATTCAAAAACTTTATCGACAAGAATAAGATTCCAGTGTGCAAATTGGTGTCAATCACCACCGACGGTGCGCCTTCCATGATCGGCCGCTCTAATGGATTTGTTGCCAAATGCCGAGAGGATGAAGCGTTTCCTGACTTTTTAAGTTACCATTGTATCATACACCAACAAGCGTTGTGTGCGAAAATGTTGAACATGAAAGAGATCATGGACGTAGCAAACAAAGTAGCCTGCTCTATCCGTGCTAGATCTCTTCAAAGACGACTGTTCCGTTTGCATCTTGAGGAGGCTGGCAGCGACCACTCAGACCTACTGCTTCACACGGAGGTAAGGTGGTTGAGCAGGGGGAAATTCCTGCAACGATTCCGCGATTTCCTTCCCGAGGTAAAGCAGTTCCTACATGAAAAAAAACATGCGGAATATACGCAACTTAATGACGATCGTTGGCTGCTTGATTTGGCGTTTTTAACTGATCTGGCGAACTTGCTCAATGAGCTGAACATGGAATTACAGGGCAAAGAGAAAACCGTGATCAATATGATAAGCTCAGTGAACGCCTTCAAGGGAAAACTTAAACTGCTTTCTTCAAAGATCCAACGCCATGATCTGGGGAACTTTAAAAACCTTGCATCTGAGCTGAATAATCAAGGGAAGGACTTAACGGAGATTGACAGTGCATGTTATGCACTACAGATTGACACTGTCCTGTCAGACTTTGACAGGAGATTTCAAGACTTCGCTCTACTCGATCCAGTTGCCACGTTCATGTGCTTCCCTTTTCGGGAGAATGCTGAGGTCGATGTCCTCGCTTCCAAAATCGCAACAATGTTTCAGCTCAGTTCTGCTGAAGTTGAGGATGAGATCTTGACACTGCAAGCAGATATTAACTTGAAGTCTAGGGCCCATGAACAATTCTGGAGTTTACTCACAGAAGAAAAGTATCCCAACATGAGAAAATGTGCAACATCACTGACTGCAATGTTTGGGTCTACTTACTTGTGCGAATCGACCTTTTCACATATGAAAATTATCAAATCCAAGTACCGCTCCACCCTGACCGACGATCATTTGGAGGCCTGTCTTAGACTGGCCATCAGTAGCTATTGCCCGGACTATGCATCCCTAGTGGACTCCATCCAATGCAAGTCATCATCTGAATAAGGTACTGACCACTGATGTGAACATGCCATGTGTATGCAAGAAAATGACTACATGCAACTTATTGTACATAAAGTTAATTCAATGCCTGAAAGTTTCAATGTTTGAACAATGAATTGTAGTGTGATATAGTGTGTGATGTAGGCCAAATGCCACTGTATATGTAGGCTATGTTTGTTAAAAGGAAATCCTAGTGTTGAAAAAAAGTTACATTTCAATGTGTGTGTGCGTGCGTGCGCGACTGCGCTTGTGTGTGTGTGTGTGTGTGCTACCTGAGTGCGTAAAGTTACATTTCAATGTGTGGATTTTGATGTAAATGTACTGAATTGTATGGGAAATGTAATGTAAGTGCCACTGTGTATGAAATCACATGCATGTTGATTAGTAGCTTCTATTGTGGACTGCTACTGTATTTTTAGTATTGGTAAAGAAATTAAACTCAATCAGAAATTACTAATGATTTAAGTGTGAAACATTAAAGCAAAATAGCAGCCAATATGACATTGTGTGTTCGTTTTGGTACATTAAAAAAGACACGTAATGTGAGTAGTAGATCATTCTGACCCAGTCACTTAAAAGGTAGATCACCATTCAGAAAAGCATGGGCACCCCTGACTTAAATCATTAACAGATTAACAAAACGAAAGGGTAAGTTTATTCATTGTGGCGCAATCCAAAGTTCATTTAAAGAAAAACCAGGCTTCGTTTCCCATTAAATTAATTTGTTTTTGGCTTGACGTTTATAGCTTAAATACTGTTAACTTTAGATTATTTGTTGTGGAGGGAAAGAAAACAATATATTTTATAGCCTATTTAATGTCTTTAAAGCGTTTAGTTGTTTTTGTTTAAAACATTTTTCCAAAATCAAGAAAAGATTATGTTGGCTATGACTAAGCGCAATTTAGGCTACGATACAGGGACGTCGCACCCGCACTTTTCCTGATGAGAGGTTTCAACACCCGCACGTTTTCGGCAGTTTTTTCGCAGTTTTGCACAAACGCCTTACTACACTCGCTCCTCCGTTTCTCTGGCCGCTCTGTGTCTGCGTCTGCGCTCGCTGCGGCTGCCTCCTCTCCCCCTCCCTCTCAAACATGACACCGGCTTTGAGTGTGACCGGCTGATGATTGGCTGTTCTGCCTTAAGTAAGGAACTTATGGTTATGGTTATTTACATCTCCCTTTTCCAGGTACTTTGAATGAGTGTTTATGCTTTCGAGGTTTTTAAATAAGCTTGATATGTGTTTGGGAAGATGTTCTGTTATCGTTTTGTTGACATGTTGAGTGTTTTCGGTATTATATTTCGTTTTTTAGACTAATGCTAATTGCTATTATTGGGATATTGTTCAGCAGTTATTGTTTGCATTCCTGTTGAAGAACTTTGAAAGAAAAGTGTATATTATTTTAATGTTTAAAAACAGTAAATTGTTACATTATTTATACCACCAGAGAAAAAGCTTTGTGTGGGCGTTTCTTTTTCTCCCCTTTTCTGATTTTATTATTTTTTTTATTAAATGTAGGATTATTTTTTTTCCCAGCCAAACGCTGCAAGCCGGAAATCCAGCACAGTGCCGGAGAACTTTAAGCCCTGCATTTTCTACCCCTCTGTCACTGTATTCATCATTTTTATTTTTTATAAATAAACCACATCCATCCCCCACACTTTTGAAAAGCTTGCTACGCCCCTGATTGTATTTGAGTCTTACACACATGCTATACAGTTAATCTGAGTTGTGCATTAATTTGAGTACTGGCAGCTATCATTGGCGTGATGGAGTGAAGGAGGTGCAGATAACTTGATCTTGACCCTTAAGAAACTTAAATTAATGCTGTCACATAACAAATCTACTTCGAAGATAAAATCACATGAATTGATAATAACAAAAACTCTGTACAAATACTAGAAAATGTGAATATAAATCATTTGGAAATAAATAAAAGAAAAGAAATGCACATTTAAAGTATCTATTATAACATTTAGTTTTGTTTTTCAGTTGACTGTTTCCTTGTAAAGGTCCAGAATGTTTTACATCAGGAGTCTTTTTTTAATTATAAGATGTCATTACATTGCTGTCTTGCTGCCAGACAACTGCTGCATTGCTGATCATGACTTTGAGTATCTGTCCAATAGGGGGAACACGAGAACGCACAGTAACCTTAATCCAGATATTTTAATAAAATCCACAATTTCTTTAGAAGTACCAAATTAGCCAGAGATCAGTTATCACAATTAGAAGATCTGGCATCTTTCCGATCATCTCAGAAATATTAAGTGAGGTGTGAAGAACCGACCCCTGATGTGACTTGTTCTTATGTTGCCTTTTGTTGATGATAATTCTTTATAAGACGGTCAAAATCTACCCAAATAACAAACCATGGGTGACTGAAATCTGTTAAAACCAGAATAGAAAGTAAGAGATGGGTGTTTAAACAAGGTAAATACATTTATCTGCATAAACAAGTAGTTGAACCGAGAATAGTTGTTAATAAATTGGGCTTGGCCTTGTCTAGTATGAAAAGTACATTAGTGTATGATAGTTCAAAGCACAATATTCAGGTCGTCTTGGACGGATATAATTCTGGTTTGGAATTTCAAATGCCTTGAATGTTTTTTTAATCATTGTTTTAGGTAAGGAAATCCAGGACTCGTGTTAAAAGTATGTAATAATAATAATAATAATTCATTACATTTATATAGCGCTTTTCTAGGCACTCAAAGCGCTTTACATAGTCAGGGGGTATCTCCTCATCCACCACCAGTGTGCAGCACCAGTGTGCATCATCCACCTGGATGATGCAACGGCAGCCATAGTGCGCAAGAACGCCCACCACACACACACACACACACACACAAGCTTACTGGTGGAGAGGAGACAGAGTGATGAAGCCATTCGGCGGATATGGGGATTGTTAGGAGGCCATGATGGTCAGAGGCCAATGGGCGAATTTAGCCAGGATGCCGAGGTCACACCTCTACTCTTTTCGAAAGACTTCCTGGGATTCTTAATGACCACAGAGAGTCAGGACCTCGGTTTAACGTCTTATCCGAAGGACGGTGCTTGTTGACAGTATAGTGTCCCCATCACTACACTGGGGCGCTAGGACCCACACAGACCATAGGGTGAGCGCCCCCTGCTGGCCTCGCTAGCACCTCTTCCAGCAGCAACCTAGTTTTCTCAGGAGGTCTCCCATCCAGGTACTGACCAGGCTCAGCCCTGCTTAGCTTCAGTGGGAAACCAGTCTTGGGCTCCAGGGTGATATGGCTGCCGACCGATAGTAGATAGCCAGCATTTCTGTATAGACCAAGGGGAGGTGAATAAGATTAATGGGCCTGATAATATTTGTAGGCGGGTACTCAAGAAAAGCGTTAAGTCCTGTATTTCACTACATTTTTTATATGTCTTTGAGGGTTCAGCATGTTTCAAATATGTGGAAGGATGCAATGATTGTCCCTGTTTTGAAATATAGATGTCCAAGGAATCTAAATGAATTTAGACCAGTGGATCTTAAATCTGTTTTAATGAAAATTATTGAAAGTCGTGTGAGATCTGAAATCTTTAGGATGACTGAAAGTTTATTTGATCCAATGCAGTTCACCTACAGATATAAATATGTATATGAATATAGAACAGGTGTAGAGAATGCCACAGTGACCTTGATGCATTCACTTTTTAACCATTTGGAGGGGAAGGGGTCTCATGCAAGACTTTTATTTGTAGATTTTTCTTTATTTCAACCTCACATTTTAGTAACTAGGCTATTAGAACAATTTAAATTGAGTAATAAAGTAGGGAGACAGCCTAATTGGGCAATCCGTCTCTTTGCGCCACTTGGCGGTAGTTTCGCAAAGGATTTTAACACACGACTGAATTACAGTGCCACGGCGGTAACTGTAATTCAGTCGCGTGCTAAATGGTAAATGGACTGCATTTATATAGCGCTTTCAACAGACCACATGGCCATCCAAAGCGCTTTACAATTTGCCTCACATTCACCCATTCACACACTCATTCATACACCAACTGCGGTGTCAGCCATTCAAGGCGCCATCCAGCTCATCGGGAGCAGCTGGGGTTACGTGTCTTGCTCAAGGACACCTCGACACTTGGTCAGGTGGAGCCGGGGATTGAACCACCAACCTTCCGGTTTGTAGACAACCTACATGAACCACTGAGCCACTGCCGTGTTAAAATCATTCGCGAAACTACCGCCAGGTGGCGCAGAGGGACGGATTGCGAAATTAATGTAATTGTAAGATGAAATAAATGGAAGAAGTAAAACAACAATAACATTATGATATAACATTGTAACGTCTTTAAAAAATATTCAAACATTTACAGTGAGTTAATTTTAAAATGTAAGATAGTCTTAGGCTACAGTCTACTCATCAAAAAATTAAAAGAATACCTTTACACAAAGGATCATATGCATGCTATTGTTATTAAACAGTAAAAAATAAATATAATGCCCATATATATATATATATATATATATATATATATATATATATATATATATATATATATATATATATATATACGGATAAAAAGCTAAATGATTTCATTTTCATTTCGGTTCATTCTTGGTTTAAAAAAAATCTTCAGATTCCATATTCAGAGCGAAATGGGAACGGTCCAGCATTTATCAATTATTATTAACTGTTTTTATTTTTGATTTTTTTCAAACTACTAACAGTTTGCATTTTTGAATTATGCCTTATGTGTGGCCAAAAATTGAGTATTTTCTGTTTCTGCTGTTTGATCGCCCTGGTGTCTCGTGCACATATTCACTGGAAACAGCAGTCGTTCACCAGACATTCAGCGTTAGCAGCGATCCACTTACTCCACATATTGTTAATTATTTTTTTCCATCGATACAGAAACACGCGTGTACAACAAAGCCTATTTTACCTCACGAATAATACTTAAGCTTCAAATGGGCAACATCACGAATATGGAAACGGAGTGAGAGAATGAGAAAGCCCAACCTTACCTTATGCTTAGCTTTAAATTATTATTATTTTTTGTTTGTTTATAGCTAAGCCTATACCTATTATCATATACTGCAATTATATTTATCCATTAGAATTCTATATTTTTAATTCGTGTTTTGTTCTGATATATTTGTTAAATTTAAAGGATTTGTTGTAAAGTAAAGGGAATTAAATATATCCTGTTTGTACATGATAACATTATTAGGCCAGCCGTTATTATTTCTAAATGTAATAAAATGCAATTTATACATGAATTATATATTTTTTTTTAAAAATGCAGCAAACGAAAATAGGTGATTAATCCGTTAAAATGAAACCTATACACGACTCATATATTTTTTCTCTCTCACAAACTTAATTTATTTTTTTGCGTGTTTAAAAATAAATAAATAAAGAAAACATGCAGCAAATGAAAAAAGGCGACTAATCCGTTAAAATTTGTTACTTTGGGTTAACAGTAATTATAAGTATTATATACTTTAGAGCAGAGCCTGCATGGGCCTAATCTAGGATATATATATATATATATATATATATATATATATATATATATATATATATATATATATATATATTTTTTTTTTTAATTTATTTATTTTTTTTCATTGCATCTGAAAATGACTTCGTTCATCACATTCATTTCACGCGCTCTGGCGCAGATCCCCCTCTTGCGTTGCTCAGCTGTGGACGATTTAAAAATGTTTGATATAAAAGTTGCTGTCCCATTTTATTACAGGAGTCATTTAAAAAAAATCGAATTATTTTGTTAGTTCTAATTATATTATTAACACAAGTTCATTTAGGCTATTTAACATGCACTGTGACATTTTATCCTTTTTAATTTATAAACTTATAAACTTGATATTTTAAAGTTAGTTTAATAGTATTTAAATTCAAGTTTAAAAATATATTTTAACTGCTAAATACCAACAACCATACTGCATGTGAATAAATAAAATGCATACTTTTCATAACATTTCATTATTCATAAAATGCATAACATTTCTGGTGTTTGGATTTGTACTTCAATATAATGAGCTCCATGTTTAAGAATAGCCCTAGACTGGTTCTCTCTCTCCCTCTCTCTCTCTCTATTTAACTACATTAGCTCAATAAAATACATCTTCCTTCTGTTAGAATGAATGTTTTCCTGCTTGCTAAATGTTGGTCTCAAATCAATAAGTTGTATTCGCCTCAATCTGATTTAGTAAAGTCAAACCGCATACAGTAAAGCTGCATGAATGAGCGCGAGTCCCGCGCGCTCTGAGGCGGGAACAGAGGATTCCGCTTGGTCTTAAAGCCTTCCGCAAACATCCACGATCACAAATAACAATGATTTTCATAAAATAATGATTAATTATTAATTGATGATTTGTTATTATCATTATGGTCTTGTGAAAAAAATAATATGGGCTGCGAGAATATAATGAATACAAAGAGTAGTGCTGCTGAGTGAAGGCATGTTTCAGCCGAGTAACACACCGTTCCTCAGAGCCAAAACACAGACCTAATTCTGTTCAGCTGGAGGGGGTTGGGTTTTTGGGGTTAGTTATGTGTGGCTTGTGGGGGTCGAGATAAAGGTGTGAATCTCTTGCTCTTTCATATGGACAGTGTATGAGGCTTTCAAAGTTGCTGAACTGGTTTATATAGGACTGTTGTTTTGGTTAAAGACTAAAAAATGGTCTGTCCCCACGTAAGATCTTTCTAGTTCTAGTCGTTCATTTGTTATATTCAACTATATATTCATGCAGAAGTAGTATAAACAAACGTTTTCTTGTCTGCTGCAAGATGAAATTCACAGTGCTGGCTCTCTCCGACAGAGAAATGCAGCATTCACAGATTGTTGAATGTTGAATATTAATGCGCTCTGTCATTAATGCGCATTAATAATTTTTGCACAAATACTTGCATATGAATATCAATTCAAATTTTGCATTACAACGTAAATTATTTTTTACATGCAATTATCCCAAACAAAACCAAACAAGATTTGTAATGAAAATAAAATAAAATAAATAAAAAATAAAAGCTGCACATCTACCATCACACGTGCAGTGCAAATCTTGCACATATTTTACACAAATGCATTTAAATGCAGCTGCATTTTTTTTTCCATTAAATAATATGAAAGCAAGTAGGGCTGGGTGATAAATCGATTTTATCAATTAACTCGAATTTTTAATTGACATCGGTTTGTTTGAATGAAAATCGGTTTTCTTTTTAACATCCACCGACGCACCACTCAGTTCTCCCGTGGTTTAGAGTGGCTCAACCCTCCCCCGCGAGTCTGACAGAGACTGTTTCTTTTACTGATTATTTTCGGGTTAAAGTATGATTTAAACAGATAAAGCACATTCACATGCAATCGCTTTAGCAATAATGCATTCAAACAAATGTAATCTTACAGTGTTACTACCTTATCAGTAGGCTATTTGATTTTGAAATCTTGAAGAAATTAATCGACCTGTTTAGATAAAATAACTGACAAAATTTGCACAGCTGATGGGCTAGTATTAACAAAAAATTTATAATAATAAAAATAATATATAATAAAAAATAATAATAAAATAAAGTTCTTTCCAGCATTAAGGTAATAACATTACAGTTTTGTATCATCTTGTCTCAGTTATAAGTTTATAACTATATTAAAACTTGTTTTGAAAAATATCTTTGACATTTAAATATTGATTTTAAAATCAATTTAAATTATAAATTGGATTTTTTTTAGGCCATATGCTATCGTCCAGCACTAAACGCAAGTAAAGAATGCTCCCTTTAAAGTCACTTATGTTGTCAGTTAATGAAGCTCTTTTTTACATTGTGTGCAATTTGTTGATTATAATGAGAGAACTTGAGTTTAATCGTGAGGACGGTTTATTAATTTCTTGTTTTAGGCTAATTAGTCATAATTAATGTGAACGAAATTATACAGCGCTTCACGTTTAAACATGCAACAATTTCTTAATCAGTTTACAGACAAATGTTTTTTTCCAAGAAGTTATGTCAAAATAAAGGACAGGTAACGAATATCAAAAATGATGTTGTTTTATTAAAGGAATTTTAAAATATAAATGAAAATATAGGCATAATATATAAAAATATTGACATTGCATATTTATCCATGTAGCCTACCCCCCTAAAATAGGCTACCACTTTTAATGCTCAGATGCAAAGTAAACCACAATTTCTTTTGAATAATATAACACATAATTCATATAATATAAATAATACTGCACACCTTTTAAATGTATCAAATCTAAAATATGGTTAAATACCATGTAGCTTAGGGAAAATATAATCACAGGTTTAGGCACAGGCTTGACATTTATCCTGCTTGAATTCGTTCTAATAAATGCACATAACTTCATAAGTACTAAACTTCCATCTGTGAATATTACATTTTAAATATATAAAATATTTTAACTATAGTCTTTTTCTTTCATTTTCTGTGACTGAAGCCGTCAAATGTAACACATCAGCGATGCAAAACTGACGTCTATTTGCGAAAATGTGCTGTGCTGTGCTGTGTTGATAACTTGTGGTTAAAGCGCCACTCAGTGGTCAAAAGCTGCAAATGCACTTTACAACGCAGCAGCGGCGGTACGTGCGGCGATAAAAAGGGCCTTTAGGCTGTCTGCTTAGTGTAACTTAATAGGTTGGGTTTTAGAATTCTTTGTAGTATTTAATCTTTATGGTCCTATTCTTTGGTGTCCTGGTTTGGGAATTTATCTTTAACCGCCTGGGCTTGGCAAAGACACCAGAGGTAGCACTTGGATATTTTCCAGATGACAGAGGAAACTTTAAATGCTGTGTCACTTTTGATTGGGCACATAATACATCACTTGATTCTGTAAATGGTCTACTTTAACTGTTTAGAAGCTGATCTCTTAGAAGTGGTGAACGCCTCACTCCTTTCTGGGACATTTCCAAACTCCCTGAAAACAGCAGTTGTTAAGCCCTTCCTGAAAAAGAGGAATCTTGATAACACCATTTTGAGCAAATTATAGACCAATATCTAATCTGCCTTTTATAGGCAAAATGATAGAAAATGCAGTTTTTAATCAGCTGAATCAATATTTAAACTCAAATTGATACCTGGACAATTTTCAATCTGGTTTCCGACCGCATCACAGCACAGAGACAGCACTCACTAAGATAATAAATGATATTCGCTTAAATTGTGACTCTGCCAAAATATTGGTGCTGGTATTGCTAGATCTCAGTGGTGCTTTTGACACTGTCTATCATCACATACTACTAGAGAGACTGGAAAACTGGGTCAGGCTTTCTGGGATGGTACTCAAATAGTTCAGGTCATGCTTAGAAGGGAGAGGTTTTTATGTGAGTATGGGAGAGCAAAAGTCTAAGTGGACGTGTGGACATGTGGAGTCCCACAAGGGTCAGTTCTTGCACCGCTCTTGTTTAGCCTGTGTATGCTTCCACTAAGTCACATAATGAGAAAGAACCAAATTGCCTATCACAGCTATGTTTATGATACCCAGATTTACCTAGCCTTATCTACAAAAGACTACAGTCCTATTGACTCCCTCTGCCAATGCATTGATGAAATTTATAGTTGGATGTGCCTGACCTTTCTTCAGTTAAACAAGGAAAAAGTGAAGTCATTGCATGTGGAAACAAAGATGAAGTTTTCAAGGTGAATGTATACCTGGGTCAAACAACTAAAAATCAAGTCGGGAAATCTTGGTGTGATTCTGGAGACAGAACTTTTATAGGCAAATATAGATGTACTCTGTTCATCATAATATAGATGTACTCTGTTTGACAGAAACCTTGCTAAAACCTGATGATTACATTATTTTAAATTAGTCCACCCCCCAAGATTACTGTTATAAACATGAGCCGCGTCTAAAAGACAAAGGGGGAAGTTTATATATTTATAACAACGTTTTCAGGATTTCTCAGAGGGCAGGCTTCAAGTATAACTCGTTTGAAGTAATGGTGCTTCATATAACATTATCCAGAGAAACAAATGTTAATGATAAATCCCTTGTTATGTTTGTACTGGCTACTGTATACAGGCCACCAGGGTACCATACAGACTTTATTAAAGAGTTTGGTGATTTTACATCCGAGTAAGTTCTGGCTGCAGATAAAGTTTTAATCGTTGGTGATTTTAATATCCATGTTGATAATGAAAAAGATGCATTGGGATCAGCATTTATAGACACTCTGAACTCTATTGGTGTTAGACAACACCTTTCAGGACCTACTCATTGTCGAAATCATACTCTAGATTTAATACTGTCACATGGAGTTGATTTTGTTAGTGTTGAAATTATTCAGCCAAGTGATGATATCTCAGATCATTATTTAGTTCTGTGCAAAGTTCATATAGCCAAAATTGTAAATTCTACTTCTTGTTACAAGTATGGAAGAACCATCACTTCTACCACAAAAGACTGCTTTTTAAGTTATCTTCCTGATGTATCCAAATTCCTTAGCATATCCAAAACCTCAGAACAACTTGATGATGTAACAGAAACTATGGACTCTCTCTTTTCTAGCACTTTAAATAAAGTTACTCCTTTACGCTTAAGGAAGGTTAAGGAAAACAGTTTGACACCATGGTATAATGAGCATACTCGCACCCTAAAGAGAGCAGCCCGAAAAATGGAGCGCAGCTGAAGGAAAACAAAACTAGAGGTATTTCATATTGCTTGGCGGGAAAGTAACCTATCCTACAGAAAAGCATTAAAAACTATTAGATCTGATTACTTTTGTTCTCTTTTAGAAGAAAACAAACATAACCCCAGGTATTTATTCAATACAGTGGCTAAATTAACGAAAAATAAAGCCTCAACAAGTGTTGACATTTGCCAACACCACAGCAGTAATGACTTTATGAACTACTTTACTTCTAAAATCGATAATATTAGATATAAAATTGCAACCATTCAGCCTTCAGCTACAGTATCACATCAGACAGTGCACTAAAGACCCCCTGAGGAACAGTTCCACTCATTCTCTACTATAGGAGAGGAATAATTGTATAAATTTGTTAAATCATCTAAACCAACAACATGTATGTTAGACCCTTTACCATCTAAGCTCCTAAAAGAGGTGCTTCCAGAAGTCATAGATCCTCTTCTGACTATTATTAATTCCTCATTGTCATTAGGATATGTCTCCAAAACCTTCAAACTGGCTGTTATTAAGCCTCTCATCAAAAAAAAACACAACTTGACCCCAAAGAACTAGTTAATTATAGACCAATCTCGAATCTCCCTTTTCTGTCCAAGATTCTAGAAAAGGGGGTATCCTCACAATTATATTCCTTCTTAGAGAAAAATGGTATATGTGAGGATTTCCAGTCAGGATTTAGACCGTATCATAGTACTGAGACTGCTCTCCTTAGAGTTACAAATTATCTGCTCTTAACATCTGATCGTGGGTGTATCTCTCTATTAGTTTTATTGGATCTTAGTGCTGCGTTTGACACAATTCTCCACAACATTCTTTTGCATAGACATGAACACTTTGTTGGCATCAATGGAAGTGCATTAGCATGGTTTAAATCGTACTTATATGACCGCCATCAGTTCGTAGCATTGAATGAAGATGTATCATATCGATCACAAGTGCAGTATGGAGTACCTCATGGCTCAGTACTAGGGCCGCTACTCTTCACGCTTTATATGTTACCCTTGGGAGATATCATCAGGAAACATGGTGTTAGCTTTCACTGTTATGCTGATGATACTCAGCTCTATATTTCTTTGCGGCCCGGTGAAACACACCAATTTGAAAAACTAATGGAATGCATAGTCGATATAAAAAACTGGATGACGAGTAATTACTCATGTTCAGTAAAATACACCATGGAATCAAACTTCATAAAATTATTTATTTTTCACTTCTGCCAACAGAAATGTTTTACATTTTCAACATTGAGTCCATAAAACAAATAACAGCTAAACATCCAACAGACTCCTCTCTGAACATACAGAGCAGCGAACACACACACACTGAGAACACACACCCGGAGCAGTGGGCAGCCATTTATGCTGCGGGGCCCGGGGAGCAGTTGGGGGTTCAATGCCTTGCTCAAGGGCACCTAAGTCGTGGTATTGAAGGTGGAGAGAGAACTGTACATGCACTCCCCCCACCCACAATTCCTGCCGGCCCGAGACTCGAACTCACAACCCTTCGATTGCAAGTCCGACTCTCTAACCATTAGGCCACAACTTCCCCTCAAACACAGTTTACATACAACATTAAACTTTCTTACATTTCTCCTCTCTCTCTCTCTCTCTCTCAAGTTCAAGTTCAAGTTGCTTTATTGGCATGACATTTGAGTTACAGTATTGCCAAATTTAGCATTTAGATACAGAAAAAAATATGATTACAATAAAATACAATAAAAATAGCAGCAGCAGATAATATTTCTAATATTAATAATAGTAATTATATAGAATTAAGAATATAAAATAAAACAGTTGAATACAATAAATTATCCCTTTCGTATGGTGTGTATGGTGTATAAATATTTAGTAGCTATTGTGACTGCCGTCTCATTCTCTCCAAGTATATAGAGTAGTTTCTCCGAGTCATTTAGAGACAAGAATGAACGATTCAAAGCTTCAAACTGTGGGAAGAATGTTTTCTCTTGTAGTGCTGTATTTGGGACAGACAAGAAGGAAGTGTTTCTCATCCTCTGTTTGATTCAGCTCACAGTGTTTGCCTCTCTTCTCTCGGTAGCCAGGATCTTTTATGTCTACCAATCTCTATTTCCAAATCATGATCACTGAGTCGATATTTTGAAAGGATTTGTCTTTCTTTTAATTGCTTGAGTGATAAGTAATTTGCCAGTTTTGTGGTTCTGTTTAGGGCCGACTTACACTGGAGTTTGGTTTGGAGCTCAAATTCATTTTTCATCATAATAATTATACTTCAGATTTTTGTCAATTATTTTCTGAATGTTGGGGTTGTGATTGGAGTCAGACTCAGTTTGGGTTTCCTTCATCAGGTGAAGCACGAGTGTGTTTCTCTCTCACTCTCTCTCTCTCTCTCTCTCTCTCTCTCTCTCTCTCTCTCAGTCACACACACACACACACACACAATCTCTCTCTCAGAGTACATCCGTAAGTCATTACCTCTATTACAAGGTTGCACTTGTAAAATATAAGATTCGAGAGTCTTGTCTGCAAGCCGAGCACGATGTGGCCTATCTCACCATGTATGCGCCACCGGTATGCGCACTCATAATGGAAGCAACGCGGTCGCGACACACACGCGGTGCGACACGCTCGACGCCTCAGGGGCGCAACTGCCCGAGCGCTTTGGAAACAATGAGAAAGCGGCGCGACTAGCGATTTCCACGCGTTTTTAGGCGCGAATTATTGACGACAAAAGCGATGACCCTCAGTACCCCTCAAGCTGAGATGTTGATGTGATGTGATATCTGATCTAAGTGGGCGTGGTCTGCGTAACGTAGAGAGGGCATGACTGATGATGTCATGACATGACAACGCGATTCTCAGCCTGCGCTCCAGCTGAGTAATCAATTTTATTTTTTTTTAAAATAATTTATATATTTTATATTCAAACTGAAAACATAATGTGATTAACACTCAAGTCATTCAAGTCCCGAGTCTTTAACTTCCAAGTCCGAGTCAAGTCTCAAGTATTTTATTTTTTGTCAAGTCAAGTCACAAGTCTTAAAAATAGCGACTCGAGTCGACTCGAGTCCAAGTCACCAAGTCACAAGTCCCCATGTCTGGCAGACACACTCTTGCAGTTTAAATCTTGATTAAAGACCCATCTCTTTAAACTGGCGTACACATAACATACTAATATCCAAATCCGTTAAATGATTTTTAGGCTGCATTAATTAGGTAAACCGGAACCGGAAACACTTCCCATAACACCCTATGTACTTGCTACATCATTAGAAGAATGGCATCTACGCTAATATTTGTCTGTTTTTCTCTAATTCCGAGGTCACCGTAGCCACCAGATCCAGTCTGTTTCCAGATCAGAGGGTCACTGCAGTCACCTGGATCCAGTACGTATCCAGACCAGATGGTGGATCAGCACCTAGAAAGGACCTCTATTGCCCTGAAAGACAGCAGAGACCAGGACAACTAGAGCCCCAGATACAGATCCCCTGTAAAGACCTTGTCTCAGAGGACCACCAGGACAAGACAACAGGAAACGGATGATTCTAGGTTTTTTTCTCCATTCTGTCACCGCTGGAGTTTCGATTCCTTGCCGCTGTCGCCTCTGGCTTGCTTAGTTGGGGTCACTTCATCTACAGCGATATCGTTGACACTATTTAACTGAACAAAGATGACATCACTGAATTCAATGATGAACTGCATTTAACTATCATTTTGCATTATTGACACACTGTTTTCTTAATGAATGTTGTTCAGTTGCTTTGACGCAATGTATTTTGTTTAAAGCGCTATATAAATAAAGGTGACTTGACTTGACGTCCACCGGGACAAGACCACAGGAAACAGATGATTCTTCTGCACAATCTGACTTTGCTGCCGCCTGGAATTGAACTGTTGGTTTCGTCTGGTCAGAGGAGAACTGGCCCCCTGCCTGAGCCTGGTTTCTAGCAAGGTTTTTTCTCCATTCTGTCACGATGGAGTTTTGCTTCCTTGCCGCTGTTGCCTCTTGCTTGCTTAGTTGAAGTCACTTCATTTACAGCGATATCGTTGACTTGACGGCAAATGATTGCACAGACACTAATTAAACTGAACTGAGATGATGACATCACTGAATTCAATGATGAACTGCCTTTAACTGTCATTTTGTATTATATGACAAACTCTTTCCTAATTAATGTTGTTCAATTGCTTTGACGCAATCTTTTTTATTTAAAGCGCTATATAAATAAAGGTGACTTGACTTGACTTGACTTGTGCAAATTAAAATCCGTGAATGACAGCAGAGGTTTGTGGGTTGCTAAAGACCAAAAATGAAGCATTCAGATCAGAAGATAAAGCAGCCCTCAAAAAAATCTGTCCTGTGGAATCAAAAATGCAAAACGGTCATATGCTCAAAATATCAACAATCATTTCAGACAGCAGAGACACACGGAGCCTGTGGCAAGCCATTCAGACCATCACTGACTACATAGGCCTGTGATAATGACACATCACTCCCGGATGCACTCGACCACTTTCATTCACAGTTTGAAACCCAGAATGACACCTGCACAGAAACTGCCCATGTCTCCCAACGACCAGATGCTCTGTCTGTCTCCAGGCGACGTAAGGAAGACCCTATCTAGGATTAACCCTCTTGGCGCCACAGTCGAGTTTACTCAACAGAATGCGGCACTGAATAAAATGGCGGATTTTGTCAAATAGGGTGTCAAATTTCATGCGACCTCCCCTGCACCAGATAGCAGACATGCAATACTTCATTTCTGACTCAAAAAAACGTCATGCTTCTATACAAAATCTTCGAGCTAGAGCGCATTGAATCAGTGCGAACAAAAGCGGAACTAGTGTGAGAGTGAGCCATTTTATCAGAGCAATATTGTCAACATCAGCGAGTATTGGCATTAGATTATTATTATTATTATTATTATTATTATTATTGTTGTTGTTATTATCGAATGGAATCAATAAAGCTTCAATAAACCCGCAATGAAGTGTTGGGACTTCTATTCGCGGACCCTGATTCTATCTGCATTCAGAAGATGACGGTGATACTAAAAGTGAAAGTATAGCCCTACACCAAGCACAAACGGTGAATCCATTGCCCAATGTAGATGGTCCTTTACCCAATATCAGTGGTGTGAACAATATTTCCTGGGGTCGGAGTGTCCATCGCAAAATTAGCAGACGTGTTAATGTTGCGAGGAACGAGGCAGAGATTTTTACCGCGCTAGACATGACACTTTGTCTTCTGACCGTGTGCCTCTCCGCAATCGCGGCGACAGTATTGTAGTGGAGACTTTGTATAATGCCACTGGGTATGTAAGATGAGGTCGAAGTATTCATAGGACAGTTAGGAGGCAACGTGGAGGCAGGGTGGGGAGTCGCAATGACACTGACAGTAGTCCGAGCTGTGCACACTCGGCGCACGTGCCCGAGGCAGATCTGTCCGCGCTGCTCGTAGCAGGAGCAGAGGCGGTGTAACATGGGGCATAGCTTTTGAACTAAACGTGTCTTGTCTACTTGTGTTTGTGTGTCATATGAATAATATATATGTGCCCCCATACATGAAATCAGAGTGCCTGCTGTATGTAGTAAATTGAAAATATCTACAGCAAAAGGCCAACCGCTACATGCATTCAGTTTGTTTCTACCATTTATTAGTAATCATTTACACAGTTTATTTACTACTTACTATTTACCTGAGCATTCAGTATTGTGCAATATAGCACACAGAAGGTGAGGGACATTTTGGGGGGAAAGAAGTGCTGCATTCTATCATTTAAACACATTACTTTTCATGATAATTCACGATGGCCACCCCATATGACGCCATAATGTGCCATAAAATTAGATGGGAAAATGTAATCCCTACGTAAACATTGGGTCGTCCTTAATATTTTTATGAGTTTGCAGATGACACTACAGTCATCAGTCTCATCCAGGATGGCGACAATACTACACCAGACAGCCAGCTGCTCAGCCTCTTGTCTGTAGTCTTATCAAGCAGTCTGGCTTGGCGCTTCAGAGCCACAAATACCAGGACAGCCGGG
Organism: Carassius carassius; assembly: GCF_963082965.1. NCBI lineage: Eukaryota > Metazoa > Chordata > Actinopteri > Cypriniformes > Cyprinidae > Carassius > Carassius carassius. The sequence continues at coordinate 33,042,646 of NC_081768.1, read as the reverse complement.
CACAAGAACAGTTTCTTCCCCCAGGCAACCTACCTCATGAACAGTTCAATTCTGAAACATAGCTAGAAGACTGCTGCAGTGCAACTGCAGTTTACAGTTTCCATTGTTATTAAGGACGTAGCACTATATGATCACTTCTGTATTTTCTTTGATATATTGATCTCTGCTACCACTGAATCTAGATCGGTCTCTGTCAGAAGGAGATGCATTAACGAGAACAAAAAGTGTAATGTTTATGGAGGCTATATCTTTAACACCAAGCATTTCTGCAGACTCTGCTGATATTCTCCTTGACTCCTTCAACTCAAAAGTTAAAAATGTTATTGATGATATTCTTCCAACAAAGAATGATCAAATAAGTGAAATAATGGGTGTAATTATTACCAAGATTTTCATAATAATATTTAATAGGAATATTGATATAATTTTTTTCTCTATTCATTTGTTGTACCTCCCAAAGCGTGTATGAAATAGATATCCCGTTTCATAACAGAAGTTCATATTTTTATTTGAAAAACCATGACATTTTCCTGAAATGTCCATTTTTATTTTTGTTCAACATTTAATATTTAATAAGGTTCCTTGCCGCTGTCGCCTCTGGCTTTCTTAGTTGGGGTCACTTCATTTACAGCGATATCGTTGACTTGATTACAAATGATTGCACAGACACTATTTAAACTGAACAGCGATGATGACATCGTTTAATTCAATGATGAACTGCCTTTAACTGTTATTTTGCATTATTGACACACTGTTTTCCTAATTAATGTTGTTCAGTTGCTTTGCCGCAACATATTTTGTTTAAAGTGCTATATAAATAAAGGTGACTTGACTTGACAGCACGTATTTTCTCTAACCTTTTTCAATTTGATGGGGGCAACAGCTTCTAATGTTTTAGAGAAGATAGTGCCCATGTTGCCAGTCATTTAATTAAATTCATGTATATTTATGGGTAAACAGAGAAGTTGAGATAAATCAGGCTGGAACAATAGTCACGGTTAGGCAGAGCCATATAGTTAATATCAGTGATACACAGCCTTCACTATACAAGGAAATGGTCTGTAACATCATCACTTTGAGGTACGATATCTATATCAGCAAGATCGATTCCATGTGATATAATTAAATCTAGCGTATGATTAAAATGCCCAGTGGGCTAAGTGACATTTTGCTTGACTCCAAAAGAGTTTATTAGTTCAGTAAACGCAAGTCCTAATGCGTCATTTGTATTATCAGTGTGAATGTTTAAATCTCAGTTATTAAGTACTTTATCAACCATAGTGCTTGCATAAACAATCGACTACTCGAGCATGCATTAACCATAATGCATGCACAGAGTTAGCAAGTATGACATGCTTTTTAGAACAACAATATTGTGTGTAGCTGTTACTTTCTATGACTTTATCTATGTTGCATGTAAAATTAAAACATGTAATGTAATAATAAGGGGTGTCCCCGAAGCCGAATACCTTATTTGGAATGGCACAAATAATGGCTTCAAAAACGAACAAGGGACAAGTAATAATTCTGCCTAAATATTCGGCTGAGGCTGGCACAGTCTGGTGTTTGCTGATTAACAGTTGAGCAGTGCAATATTATACACAGACCTCTAAAGTCACGCAATAGAGTGTGACGTGAATGAATGTAAACTTTATGAATGAAAAGAGTGCAAATCAAACACTGCATTGCTGTTGCCTCTCCGTGCATCCCTCATAAATCAGAGCTTGGCAAGAGTAATATCACCTATAATGATACATCATACACATTCTATTATTTGTATACATTTAAAAGGCAATGATTTAAACCTTAGGCTACGATATGATATGAATGAATGGAAAAAGCACAGCGTGCTCACCAATCAAATAGTCGCTTTGCGCGTCTCAGTCTCCCAAAAACCAAACCAGTTCTCTCTCAAGAGTAGGCTAATAATCAGCTTAGATACAGATACATTACTACTTGGCCTACATTTTTGCATCTTTATCTTTTGCTGGTTTGTGACAGCATATTTGTTTAGTGAAGTTCTCTCTGCTTGCATCTCTCTTTAGTGAAGATCTCTCGGCTTGCATGGTAAATATATTTTTAAAAATGTATAATTATTTTAGTTTAATATGGCATACTTGTTCAGTGATTACTATGAAAAAAAAAATAGTCGTAACGGTCAAGTCATTGTACAACATTCCATCTGGTTTTATCCGAATGCAGATGTTACAGATACAAATACTGGCTGTTACATGAAAATCAAAATATTAATGGCGTAATAATAAAGTTATGACAATTTACATAATTGTTGCATTAGACTATGAGTTTATAAGCGTTTGAATACGAACTATTTCATATCTTTTCATTTACAGTAGAATGAACCACGGGTAGTCGAGTAACTCGAGTGTTTTTTAGATAAGAAATCGGCTAGCAGAAATCAGAAGTCCTGCAACCCCTAATCAACAGTAACTAACAGGTCTGGGAGGAAATCTGACAATTCTTTTAGGAATTCTGTATATGGCCCTGGTGGTCTATACACAATAGCCAGAGATACCATAGATTTTTGTTGCACATTTGACAGTGTAACATTAAGCAGAAGTATTTTTTTAATGAGTTACACCTGTATCCTGTTTTTTGGGTAACATTGGGAATATCACTATATATTGTTGCAACACCTCCGCCACCACCAGTCTGATGGGGCTCATGCTTATAACAGTAGTTTGGTGGAGTAGACTCATTTAGACCAATATAATCATTTGGTTTTAGCCAGGTTTCAGTCAAGCACAGTACTTCTAAACTATTATCTGTGATCATTTAATTTACAATAACTGCTTTGGGTGTGAGTGATCTAATATTTATGAGCCCAAACTTTAAAAAAGTTTTTGTTCATTTATTAAAAAAGAAATCTGGTTTAATCATGATCAGATTTTATCTAGATCCTACATTTAAGAGTGAAACTCACATGGCAGATGCATGCACGCAGAACATCTCGGTTACGTACGTAACCCTCGTTCCCTGATGGAGGGAACGGAGACGTTATGTCGAACGACATATGGGGACTCACTTGGGAGGCCAATCATCTCTGAGTTTAAGAGAAAACGACAATGAAAATTGGCTAGTGGATTTAACATACCTGAGCCACTATAGGGCGACAGGTGCATCCATTAGATTTTACACTGAGGAGCCGAGAACATGTCCCGGCAACAGCGACCGGTTAAAGGTTGTGGCATTGGGACATAACGTCTCCATTCCCTCCATCAGGGAACGAGGGTTACGTACGTAACCAAGACGTTCCCTATCTGTCGGTCACTACGAGTTATGTCGAACGACATATGGGGTCCTATGGAAAATGCCACAACCTGAACACCGACACAACCCTGTGGCGCTGCAATTGTCGACAAGCCCTGGCATGGCCCAAAAAAGCTACGCTTAAGGTCGTAACCTTCCCAAAGCCCCAGCGCAAATTCATAATTCACCAAATACCTTGGTACCGAAGGGGCCAAAGGGAGAGTACATCAATGCTGGAGAAGGCCACGCTGCTGTTCTGCCCACACAAAGTTAGTGGAAGGGATTTCAACCTTCGGAGAAAGATTGCTTCAAATCTTCCCTATTTGTCCTTACAGCTTGGCAAGACAATGGGGAAGCGAGCCTTAGGAAAAGGTCACTACGGAGACCACATGCTACCCGTAGGGAGGTGACATGTGGAGATACTGATATAGACTGGCCCAGGGGGCAGTACTACATATAGAATGGGTCTCTGAGGCAGGTCCTACCTTAGAGTAGGGATGGAACAGCTGCCAGAAGAAACTGACAGAGCGGTTCTGTCAAGGGAAGACACAGGTTTGCCAAGAGGGAAACCTTACCATGGAAGAATACACCTATGGGATAAGCCGTAGGGAATCAAGCCATATGTACACCTAGCCCAGTACAGGGGCTGACCGGAACTCCGGGCATGCTAACACCAGTACTGGGCCTGGCGACAGACTGCTCTGCCAAGTCTGACTGCCGAGGGTGCTGGAGAATGCTCGACCAGGGTACGCCAACCGGGGAAAATCTACTGGGAGAAGAAAGGCACTCACATCCCCGTATTAGGGGGAATGGCGCAGCAAGCGTGACACTCAGCCAGCCCTTCCAGCCAAATACCTGTTACCCAACACACGGAAAGAAACTGGCTCTACACGGAGGTTGTAAAACCTTGCAAAGGTGTTGGGTGTCGCCCAGCCCGCAGCTCGACAGATGTCTGCCAGAGAGGCGCTGTACGCCAGCGCATAGGAGGAGGCCATACTCCGTGTGGAGTGGGCCCTCACCCCTAGGGGGCACGGCTCGCCTTGGGAATGATACGCCAAGGCGATGGCATCCACTATCCAGTGAGCCAACCTCTGCTTGGAGACAGCCTTCCCCTTCTGCTGACCTCCAAAGCAGACCGGGAGCTGCTCAGAGGGTGCGGTCCACGTATTTGCAAAGTGCTCTTACAGGCTGGATCTGCCTCCTCCAGGGGCAGCGCTTGCAGGTTCACCACCTGGTCTTGGAAGGGAGTGGTGGGAACCTTGGGCACGTATCCCGGCCGGGGTCTCAGGACAACGTGAGAGTAGGCCGGCCCGAACACAAGGCACTCTTCACTTACCGAAAATGCTTGGAGGTCCCCGACCTTTTTGATGGAAGTGAGCGCAACCAGGAGAGCTGTCTTGAGAGACAGGAACTTAAGCTCGACTGAATCCAGCGGCTCAAAGGGACCCCTCTGTGCCAAATGGTGCCAAGTCCCTGAGTGAGGAGGTCCCTCCTCAGGGGGATGCGCCAGGGAGGGGCTGTCACGAGGAGCATGAGTTCCGAAAACCAGGTCCGGGTGGGCCAGTAAGGCGCATCCAACAGGACCTGTTCCTCGTCCTCCCTGACCTTGCACAGCATCTGTGTGAGCAGGCTCACTGGGGGAAATGCATACTTGCGTAGAGCCTGAGGCCAGCTGTGTGGCATTGCATCCATGCCCAGGGGGGCCTAGGACAGGGAATAGTACAGCTGGCAGTGGGAGGACTTGTGGGAACCAAACAGGTCTACCTGGGCTTCCCCAAATCGACTCCAGATCAGCTGGACCGTCTGGGGATGGAGTCACCATTCCCTGGGAAAGGTGAGCTGTCGTGAGAGTGCGTCGGCTGCACTATTGAGCTCCCCCGGGATGTGGATAGCGCGCAGCGACTTGAGCCGCGTCTGACTCCAGAGGAGGAGATGGCGGGCGAGTTGAGACATGCGACGTGATCGTAGACCGCCCTGTCAGTTGATGTACAAAACAGCCGCAGTGTTGTCCGTGCGGCTCAACACGTGCCTGTCTAGCAACAGCGGCCGAAACTGCCGCAAGGCTAGATGCACTGCCAGCAACTCCAGACAGTTGATGTGCCAAAGCAGTCGAGGTCCTGTCCAGGACCCTGAAGCTGCCTGCCCATTGCATGTCACACCCCAGACCGTGTTGGAGGCATCTGTTGTGACAACAACATGTCGGGACACTTGTTCTAAGGGCACGCCGGCCCGTAGAAAGGCAAGGTCCGACCAGGGACTGAATCGGCGGCGATACATCGGTGTGGTGGTGACACAATGTGTACCGCGGCGCCATTCCCATCTCGGGACTCGGGAGTGCAACCAGTGCTGAAGTGGCCTCATATGGAGCAACCCAAGCAGCGTGACAGCGGCTGCAGATGCCATATGCCCCAGGAGCCTTTGAAAGTGTTTTAGTGGTATCACTGTCCTGCCTCTGAAGGAACTCAGGCAGTTCAGCACTGACTGGGCACGCTCGGTGGTGAGCTGTGCCGTCATACTCACCGAGTCTAACTCCATACCGAGATAAGAGATGCTCTGCACAAGGGAGAGCTTGCTCTTCACTCTGTTGACCTGAAGCCCCAACTGACTGAGGTGCCGGAGCACCAAGTCCCTGTGATCGCACAACTGCTCTCTGTGACCAAGTCCCTGTGATCGCTGGCGAAAGGGGGCGTCGTGGGTGAGAATGAGGAGGCAGTGCATTGCTCATCGTCAACCCAGGAGCCTTGCAACTAGGAGGAAAGGGAAATTGATCTTTTATTGACAAAGCAGGTGTCGCCGGCCATTGGACCAGCGGCGAAACAGAAAGAAACAACGTAGAACGTAGTGACCGACAGATAGGGAACTAGAGTGCAGAATAACAACAGTGAGATAACAACGCGGATTACACGCACGAACACTTTCTGTATCAGCATGAAGATGATTTGTGCTGGAGGGTTAAAAGGTTGTGAGTGATGCACAAAATGGGAAACGCATCAGCTGTCGGTCATCTCAGGGACACTGATGGTATGGAAATATCTCTCTTTAATTATAAGAAGGACTGATTGTCACTTGAATCCATGTTATTTGATTATTATAATATGAAGGAAAACAGTCATTTGTATTATGCTTCAATTATTATTATTAGGTGTATGACGCACAACTTTCGTGTAATCATAAGTGCATAAATGCAGTAAAATGCCATAGATCTAATATGTTTGCTTAAACTGTCCACGTAAAATTTTATAAATGTTATGGTTGCATAAGAAGAGAAAATAAGCTAAAAATATGAATGAACAAAAGTAGAAAATTGTAAATTGTTTATTTAAATTGTATTTGTTCACAGTTGTTAACATTTCATCCAAAGTAATGATATATCCTTTTCTTTGTTTTTCTTTTTTTCATTTAAGGTTATTAACCTAATGGAATCTACTTGAGCCAAATTGAAACTATTGTCTAACCTGCCAAACTGCCAAATACAAGAAATGTCTATCATGATAAAACCTTAATATCAAACCTACATACTGTAATATGTTTGGAAGTTTTAGAGAAATGCTTTATAAATGCACTGTAACTAAACCCATTAGATTTTAGCTGACTAAATTCATGGTTGATTTGATATTTAGTCGACTAAAACTATAATGAAACAAAAACTACATTCAAGAAAAGTAAATGATTTTGTGGTTTGACGTTCCGTATTTGACTTGATGCACTTAGGACAGATGTGGTGTCAATGTCAATGTCACCTTTATTTATATAGCGCTTTAAACAAAATACATTGCGTCAAAGCAACTGAACAACATTCATTAGGAAAACAGTGTCAATAATGCAAAAATGATAGTTAAAGGCAGTTCATCATTGGATTCAGTTATGTCATCTCTGTTCAGTTAAATAGTGTCTGTGCATTTATTTGCAATCAAGTCAACAATATCGCTGTAGATGAAGTGTCCCCAACTAAGCAAGCCAGAGGCGACAGCGGCAAGGAACCGAAACTCCATCGGTGACAGAATGGAGAAAAAAACCTTGGGAGAAACCAGGCTCAGTTGGGGGGCCTGTTCTCCTCTGACCAGACGAAACCAGTAGTTCAATTCCAGACTGCAGCAAAGTCAGATTGTGCAGAAGAATCATCTGTTTCCTGTGGTCTTGTCCTGGTGCTCCTCTGAGACAAGGTCTTTACAGGGGATCTGTATCTGGGGCTCTAGTTGTCCTGGTCTCCGCTGTCTTTCAGGGATGTAGAGGGCCTTTCTAGGTGCTGATCCACCATCTGGTCTGGATACGTACTGGATCCGGGTGACTGCAGTGACCCTCTGATCTGGACACAGACTGGATATGGTGGCCACGGTGACCTCGGAACAAGAGAGAAACAGACAAATATTAGCGTAGATGCCATTCTTTTAATGATGTAGCAAGTACATAGGTTGTTATGGGAAGTGTTTCCGGTTCCGGTTTACCTAATTAATGCAGCCTAAAAATCCTTTAACGGATTTGGATAATAAAAGCATATTAGTATGTTATGTGTATGCCAGGTTAAAGAGATGGGTCTTTAATCTAGATTTAAACTGCAAGAGTGTGTCTGCCTCCCGAACAATGTTAGGTAGGTTATTCCAGAGTTTGGGCGCCAAATAGGAAAAGGATCTGCCGCCTGCAGTTGATTTTGATATTCTAGGTATTATCAAATTGCCTGAGGTTTGAGAACGTAGCGGACGTAGAGGATTATAATGTAAATGGAGCTCATTCAAATACTGAGGTGCTAAACCATTCAGGGCTTTATAAGTAATAAGCAATATTTTAAAATCTATGCGATGCTTGATAGGGAGCCAGTGCAGTGTTGAAAGGACCGGGCTAATATGGTCATACTTCCTGGTTCTAGTAAGAACTCTTGCTGCTGCATTTTGGACTAGCTGTAGTTTGTTTACTAAGCGTGCAGAACAACCACCCAATAAAGCATTACAATAATCTAACCTTGAGGTCATAAATGCATGGATTAACATTTCTGCATTTGACATTGAGAGCATAGGACGTAATTTAGATATATTTTTGAGATGGAAAAATGCAGTTTTACAAATGCTAGAAACGTGGCTTTCTAAGGAAAGATTGCGATCAAGTAGCACACCTAGGTTCCTAACCGATGATGAAGAATTGACAGAGCAACCATCAAGTCTTAGACAGTGTTCTAGGTTATTACAAGCAGAGTTTTTAGGTCCTATAATTAACACCTCTGTTTTTTCAGAATTTAGCAGTAAGAAATTACTCGTCATCCAGTTTTTTATATCGACTATGCAATCCATTAGTTTTTCAAATTGGTGTGTTTCACCAGGCTGCGAAGAAATATAGAGCTGAGTATCATCAGCATAACAGTGAAAGCTAACACCATGTTTCCTGATGATATCTGATTCCTGATGGTATATCCTGGTGTGATAACAAACAGTACCATATTCATATAGGAATGCATCTGGAAATGCAACTCACCATACTCAGAAGCAATTGGCCCAAAGATGAATAAGTGTGTAGTACTTATTCATCTTTGGGCCAAATGCTTCTAAGTATGGTTACTGTTGTCTGTAAATTTATATTAAAATCAAGCAAAATTCCTAGGCTTGTGACTCTAACACAAAGTCAGTTAATAACAATCTATTACAATAGTATACTGGAGCAGCTAATGAATGTTAACATACAAACATAAATCTATAGAGTTAGAGCTAGTCATAAACATTATTACTTTCAATTAATTAATTATTTATTTATTTCAAAAGTACAGTCAATTGAAAAAGCAGTGCACGTACTGAGAAATCTTACACTAATGTCATGATAGGTCATCACAATAAGTCTTCATAGTGGCCTGGATGTGTAACCTAAACTTAATACAAACATGAGCTCTCACTGTGCTATATTTATAATTTGTCCATATATGAACATTCTGTTTATAAGTTTGATAGTCATTATATGACCATGAAGTACGTTATTAATATGATCATGATATTATCAAAAGTAAAAACTTTTAGTCATCACATGGTGCTAGTCTTGCTTTCACCTCTAAAATTAAATAGTAGTGACAGCTGACTGCTTCTTCACATCTGAATCAAGTTCCTCCTCTTTGCCAAGGTTGAAATAAGAAGCAACATTGAAATAAGACCTCGGTGACATCAAATTAAACATTGCAAACAAACATACACTCAACAAGAAAGCCTACATTAAAAAGACAAGACAAAACATAAGAAAAACATGGACTGTTAAACTTTTATGTCATATAAGTATATTATCCAAATGTCTATGATTAACATGTTATTGCTTTAAAATTAAAACATATTAACATAATGAATTTAAGTATAGAAAGACTGTTCAGTTGATCTAAACCATTAAAATAATTTAAATATCACATGCTCCAGCAAACCCACAAAACAAATGAACGACAGCCTGCTGCTATTTTCCACTAGAACTGGGATGCATCATCATAAACCATGTAGAATAACATGACCAAATCCAGCTGAACAGTTCAGCTGAGTCTTCAGTTAAGATACTATATAAATGACAACCTCTGATTGCAGCACAGTTGCCCATCAAAATACGGTGAGTCACTATCTATCTATCTGTCTATCTATCTATCTATCTATCTATCTATCTATCTATCTATCTATCTATCTATCTATCTATCTATCTATCTATCTATCTGTCTACTGTCTATCTACCTATATATAATTATAATTATATATGTATTACTAATTAGTATATAGTCATTTATAATTTTTATATTTCAGAATCCTGGACTTGCCAGCTGCAATTTCCATCTGAGATTAATACAAGGTAAAGAACTTCCCAACTGATGGTGACAATATGATCTGTTTGGTTTAACTGATTGGAATGTATTAGGAGAGTTAGAGTTGAAAGTTAGACAATGACAATCAAAAAGTGAATCTAATGAAGTATATCAGCATGGTGATGTCAGTTGTGCTCCACAGTGAAGTACAATCATGGGAGATGGTGAAATGGAGTGTTTCGGCCCGGCGGCCATTTACCTCCGGAAGCCAGAAAGAGAGAGACTCGAGGCTCAGACTGCTAAATTCGATGCCAAAACAGCATTCTTCGTGACAGATCCAGCTGAGATGTACTTGAAAAGTACTCTTATTAGTATAGAGGCTGGCAAAGCTACTGTCAAAACTGACTGTGGGAAAGTAAGTATCAAATATTAAAAAATAATATTTCATATGTGACTGTGCTTGAGTCTTCAAATGTTAAAGTTTTTCACTTTAATAGTGTAGAAATATGTGTACAAAAAGTCTAAAAAAAAGTTCATTACAGACTGTCACAGTAAAGGAAGATCAAATCTTCCCAAGGAATCCTCCCAAATTTGACAAAATGGAGGACATGGCCATGATGACCCATCTCAATGAGCCTTCTGTGCTGTTTAACCTCAAAGAGCGTTACGCAGCGTGGATGATCTATGTAAGTAAATCATAATTTATTCCTAGAATAGGGCAGAAACATTGTAAAACTGGACGATCTCCATTTCAGACCTACTCTGGCTTGTTCTGTGCCACTGTCAATCCATACAAATGGCTCCCAGTGTACGACGCAGTTGTCGTGAGTGGATACAGAGGCAAAAAGAGGATTGAAGCCCCACCTCACATCTTCTCCATCTCTGACAACGCCTACCAGTTCATGCTCACAGGTAAGTGGATTCCAACAGTCTCAACATATAACAGTTAAAGAGACAATGAAAAATACACTTTATAATAACTAGCATGAAGTGTTAGCCTATAATTCATTGTCTATAAATTGCTGTTGCTCTATGAAAGGAGTTCATAGAAAAGCTCAATTAACTCCAAATAGTATCTTTATATCAAAGATTACTGATGTTTTTTTTATCCTTAGTTAACAACTTCTTTATAAACGGTACCTAAATGAGGTTTTTAAGCTGAGGAAACGGAGTAGTACAGTTCAAATGAATTATCAATTAGTAAGTGTTTGATAACAACCATTAATTTGCATTATTTTATCTTCTATTTGTACTTAAGTACATGAATAAATAACTGAAATGTTAACTTTAGGATATAACCTTTTAATCTAATAATAATGGCAAAAAACAAACAAACAAACACTTAATAGCTTCAAGTTAATATAGAGTGCTACCTATATTTATATATCCTGTTAATATTTCATGGTTTAATTTCAGATCGTGAGAACCAGTCTGTCCTGATTACGTGAGTAAATATTCTTCTGCTGACACAACCTGAAGCTTTTCACTTATGATTGTAAATCAGTTAAAGATTTATGACTAAATGATGCTCTAATATAAATCTCCAGTGGAGAATCTGGAGCAGGAAAGACTGTGAACACAAAACGTGTCATTCAGTACTTTGCAACTGTTGCGATGGCTGGTCCAAAGAAGACAGACTCTGGCCCTGGAAAAATGCAGGTTAGTGAATATCTATTCTAGACAATGTTATTGATGACAGTGTTTGTGATTCACCTCATGACTACCCACTGTGCTACAATTACGTCTAGGGATCACTGGAGGACCAGATCATTGCAGCCAACCCTCTGCTGGAGGCTTATGGTAACGCCAAGACTATAAGGAACGACAACTCCTCTCGTTTTGTAAGTTGCAGCGATGAATCATTATTAATAACATCATTAATTTTCAATCACAAACAGTTGAGCTTTTATCAATGATTTCAATCTAGGGTAAATTCATCAGGATTCACTTTTCGGGCACTGGTAAACTGGCCAAAGCAGATATTGAAACTTGTGAGTCAACACTGTTTTAAGCCAAACATTTTATTTGGAGTTTAAGATGTGGTTTAATCAATTGAAAACAATGTATTTTTACCACACTTTTTCTTGGAAAGATCTGCTAGAAAAGTCAAGGGTAACATTCCAGCTGTCTGCTGAGAGGAGTTACCACATCTTCTACCAGCTCATGACTGGACACAAGCCAGAGCTGCTCGGTGAGAAATCTACAGGATTGTGTGTTTCAGTTATTTCTATATTTGAGAGCACTGGCAACATACTACACATCAATTCTTTACAAAGGCCCTGCTCATCACCACCAACCCTTACGACTATCCAATGATCAGCCAGGGTGAAATCACTGTCAAGAGCATCGATGATGTGGAGGAGTTCATTGCCACAGATGTATGTGGATAGCTGCAATATTATTATTAGTAGTAGTATTTTAGATTTTTTGCAAAATTTCTGAGCAAGTAAACATCAGAAAAACACAAGCTTTAACTGAATAGTGCATGACACAGTATAAAGTACTCCAATAAACTATATGATTTATTTGGTCTGTGTAAAAACAGACTGCCATTGACATTCTGGGCTTCACTGCTGATGAGAAGATCAGCATCTACAAGCTGACAGGTGCGGTGATGCATCATGGGGCCATGAAGTTCAAACAGAAGCAGAGAGAGGAGCAGGCCGAACCTGACGGCAATGAGGGTAAGTAATTTGAGCACAAATTAACATATAAAAATGGTCACTTAATTAGCAACAATAATGCATAAAACTCTGCTTCCTTAGCTGCTGATAAAATCTCCTACCTCATGGGCATCAACTCTGCTGACATGCTGAAAGCTCTGTGTTACCCCAGAGTGAAGGTCGGGAATGAGATGGTGACCAAAGGCCAGACAGTACCACAGGTGATGACTTCATCAACACATTTAACTTGTGGATACAGTGAGAAATATCTCAGACATAGTCATCGTGAGAAGCAACGGTAATAATACATTGACCTTTGAATCTGTCAGGTGAACAATGCAGTCTCTGCACTCTGCAAGTCTGTCTATGAGAAAATGTTCTTGTGGATGGTCGTCCGTATCAATGAGATGTTGAACACGACGAATCCTAGAGAGTACTACATCGGTGTGCTGGACATCGCTGGATTTGAGATCTTTGATGTGAGTATCAGTCATTAATGTCTCTGAAAGAATCAAGACATACAAGATAACAGTGAGTTGCAATAATTGCTTCTGTTGAATTATCAGTATAACAGCTTGGAGCAGCTTTGCATTAACTTCACAAATGAGAAACTGCAACAGTTCTTCAACCACACCATGTTTGTTCTGGAGCAAGAGGAGTACAAGAAAGAAGGCATTGAATGGGCGTTCATTGACTTTGGTATGGACTTGGCTACCTGCATTGAGCTCATTGAGAAGGTAAGAGGATATTCAGTAAATTAAAATAACGATCTCACTGTGCCTGTTCTTAAGTGGGAATATTTCTTCAACAGCCAATGGGCATCTTCTCCATTCTTGAAGAGGAGTGCATGTTCCCAAAGGCTACAGACTCAAGCTTCAAAAACAAGCTGCATGACCAGCATCTGGGAAAATGTTCAGCTTTCGAGAAGCCCAAGCCTGGCAAAGGTAAGGCAGAGGCCCACTTCTCTCTGGTGCACTACGCCGGCACTGTGGACTACAACATTACTGGCTGGTTGGAGAAGAACAAGGATCCACTGAACGACTCTGTCGTGCAACTTTACCAAAAGTCAGCACTCAAAGTGCTGGCCTTGCTGTATGTCGCTGTGCCAGAAGGTACAAACATTTGCATTTCCTCAATTCCTTTGTGTTTGAATTATGTACAAGACACCTTGTTATACAAAAACTAAGAAAAAAGAATAAGACCAGTAGAGTGCCATAGACTTTGGAGTTTTAAAATATGAAGTATATCTATGCAAGAGAATAGTTAGAATCAACAAGACACAAATAGAGATTATTGAAGGGTTTAATGAACAGCAACACAAGATTAACAAAAAAAACCTCTGTCACTGATATATAGCAGAGGGAGGTGCAAAGAAAGGAGGCAAGAAGAAGGGTGGTTCCTTCCAGACGGTGTCTGCAGTTTTTAGGGTAAACAGATTCTCTCTCTAATTAAAGTTTGTGAATTTTTCACCATTACAGATTAGATTAATCACAAACTTTCCACAGGAAAACTTGGGTAAACTGATGTCTAACCTGAGGAGCACTCACCCTCACTTTGTGCGCTGCTTGATTCCTAATGAAACCAAGACTCCAGGTAACCTTGATCCTTGAAGACTCAAATAAATCACAGTTTAGAAAAAAAAACTGAACCTTAAGAACATTTGCATTTCAGGTCTGATGGAGAACTTCCTTGTTATCCACCAGCTCAGGTGTAATGGTGTGCTGGAGGGCATCAGAATCTGCACGAAGGGTTTTCCCAGCAGAATCCACTACGGTGACTTCAAGCAGAGGTAATGACATCTTTTTGCAACTTCTTACTTAGAAATGATGTATTACCTAATCTTCACCTCCTAACATATTTCACAAGAATACTACTTTCCCCTAAATGTCCTCTAGATACAAAGTATTAAATGCTGCTGTCATCCCTGAGGGACACTTCATTGACAACAAAAAGGCTACAGAGAAACTCTTGGGCTCTATTGATATTGACCACACCCAATACAAATTTGGACATACCAAGGTGAGCTTTTCAGCAAATACACCATGTGGACAAAACTATTTCAACTCTTTCCTTCAAATTTTTTACTCTGCTACAACACAATGACATTGTAGAGAATTCAGTCCTTCCAATTGTCCTGCAACAGTATGAGGAAGGAAGGCCTGAAGCTTTTGAATTCAGGCATTCAAGTCTAGGCTTTGTGTCAGTCAAGCCTTATTCCACACCAGATTACACAAAATATTTCTATATGTACTCCACTTTGTGTACCAGACACTGTCGTGCCTCCTCAAACTGTTACATCAAAAAAGAAAGGACATAATTCTCCCAAATGTCATTCAGTACTATAGTATAGGCCATAATATAGGTTTTTCCCCACTGGAATTACTGGAACAGCCAATCTCAATTATTATTAGGGCCATATCCCAGGCCACATCTACTCTGAAAAGCGTTAATTGGCTTCTTCAACACTACACCAATAATATATTACAAATGTTCTTGTAGGTGTTCTTTAAAGCTGGTCTGTTGGGTACTCTTGAGGAGATGAGAGATGAAAAACTATCAAGTCTGGTTACCATGACTCAGGCCTTGGCCCGAGGATATGTCATGAGGAAGGAGTATGTCAAAATGACGGAGAGGAGGTACTTGCAATAATGTCTGAAACACAACTGTTTAGTTGCACAGTGTGATAAAGGCTGATTTACTGATTACAATTTACACAGGGAGGCAATTTATTCCATCCAATACAACATCCGCTCATTCATGAATGTAAAACATTGGCCATGGATGAAGGTGTACTTCAAGATCAAGCCTCTTCTGAAGAGTGCAGAGAGTGAAAAAGAAATGGCATCAATGAAGGAGAACTTTGAGAAAATGAAAGAAGATTTAACAAAGGCATTAGCTAAAAAGAAGGAGCTTGAGGAGAAAATGGTGTCACTTGTTCAGGAGAAACACGATCTTCTACAGCAAGTAACTTCTGTGAGTATTTCAGCTCTTATTTATCCCAATATGGATCCTGCAGCTATGAACATAAGTAGGGATGCACTGATATGACAATTTTGGCTGATACGATAATCGATATGTTGGCAGATAAGTCTAAATCCACATTTTACATAATTTTTTAAAGCCTCGTTACCAAAAAAGATTCACCATTAAAAGGCATTAAACACTTCAACATAAATCAAACATAAACCAGCCTTACAAATAAATAAAATAATGCTTCAATAATGGAAACAAGTTAATGGACAACAGTACTTAACGTGTAAAAAAAAAAAATCATGCCATGGACAGTGGTGTAGTGGATAGGGTGGTGGGGGGCGGGGGCATTAAGATGATGAAGTGTGTTGAAAGACGATAATCATGTAAGGACTATAGCCAGAGATATTGTCAAAATCACTAAATATTGTCATTATTGAGAGTATTTGTCATTTGCAATTAATGTAGGCCTGCTATTTCCTGTCTAGCATTATTAGGTTACTTTTATTATTAAATGAATATTAGAACTAATTTGCTTGGCAACAATTTCATAGCACATTAACGCATAACTGACACGCTTTGACCTGTGAGGAAAATAAAAATAGGCTATAAGCTTAAGCTACTCCTCACTGAAAAAAACATCTTAAAAACAGGTCTGTCATAGCCTACAATGAGTCTCTCGTCGTCTCTGAGAGAATACGCGCTGTTAATGTGTGTGTCGCCAGACGCCGAGAGCGCGCTCAGTTTTTACTTTCACTATCATGGATAAAAGATGTTCACCTGCATATGTTTGACTTGCACAAAGTTTGCACATTGCTTGTATGATATCCACTGGCTGGCCTTCACAGTTTAAAACAGAAGTAGCCTATTTCCAATATTGCAATGCACCCGCTCTACAAACATCGAATAGTCAAATGTGTCGTGGACACGATCTTTCTGTAACAACGCGTCGAAACATGACAAATAAACCAAAATAATTCACAACTTTTTTATCACGGTAATATTGTCTTTTTAATATTATGTTTATAACATTCCCAATTATAGTTATTATTGTTTTGCAGTGCTGTTCAACCTGTCTGTGTGCAGCTAAAGCACAGAATGAACACCTGTATACTGAAGTGCTGCCAGCTTTTTTCACACAAAGAAACGCATCATATATTCAGATATTTATACAACATAAATATAATACTACAACTTATATATGTACAAAAAGATGCAAATGCACACGTGAACCTGAACTAAGTTATGTGCTAATCAGAATGTGCTGTGGATGCGCTCTTGGCTCTTTCTGAACAACGAGCTGAAATATGGAAACCAAACCGAAAGAATTCATAAGGTTTCGTTATAATAGAATTCTCATTATAAAGTTTATATATAAATATATATATAAATATATATATATATATATATATATATATATATATATGACAATCTCTCAATGTCTCTGCAGGAAATAATGCATTATTTATCGGCACTAAGATATTGGCCGTATTCACATATCAGTTTAATAACGATAACAGAACAATTAATGTATATTATTAATATATGGTGGCCAATATTTCATGCATCCCTTAACATAAGTGATTAACTATATCCATGTCAATGAACAGGAATCTGAAAGCCTCTCTGATGCTGAGGAGAGATGTGAAGGGCTCATCAAAAGCAAGATCCAGCTCGAGGGCAAACTCAAAGAGACAAACGAGAGACTGGAGGATGAGGAGGAAATCAATGCTGAACTGACTGCCAAGAAGAGGAAACTGGAGGACGAATGCTCTGAGCTGAAAAAAGACATTGATGACCTGGAGCTCACCTTGGCAAAAGTGGAGAAGGAAAAACATGCAACAGAGAATAAAGTCAGTATTCATATGTGTGTGTGTGTTTGTATATTATATATATTTATATATACATGTATATGAAGGGATTTGTTCCAAAATCATCTTTTTAACATCTTTTTTTTAAGTTTCTGCCAAAATCAGTATTTTATCTGGTCGGTATTGATAAGGCAATTTTTAATTTGATGGAAAATGCAATATCGACCGAGTTAGTAGGTTATGTTTTTTACCCTTTTTTTTTCCAAACCGCGTCAAATGCCAGTCTCCCTTTTCTGCAGAATGCAATATATCCGCTCCACCAACCACAGCACACCATTCCACGCACTCTAGACAGTAATAGCGGAGCTTTGAATACACCCGGCATCCTAGTTTTCCTCATCTACTTTGTGATCAACAATCAAGGGCTGCATGATAAATCACATGCGATTGTCTTCAGTAAAGTCGATTCTGTGATTAATAGCTCTGGTAAATCTCCATCACGTGCTTCTGCTTTAAGATGGAGCGGCATTTAATACACAGAGCCGTAGATCACTGACAAGCTACACAATATCGAGTTTGTTAGATGAATCGCATTTGATTATTATTATTATAGCTTATCAGTGTAATTTTTTTATGTTTGAAATTTTGGCATTTATGTTTTTGTTAATACAGCGTATAGCACTAGTCAGCTATATTAATGTAACATGACAAAGACGAATGCACTTTTGGAAGCTGAATGTAAGGGAAATGTTATCTTGGAATGTCTGTGGTCTATTGTGATATTGCTGCTCTTATTCTTGTTCATGAAGAAATGTTCTCGTTTATTGTTGTAATTAATTTATAGCAAATAAGATGACGCATTGAATTCATTTTTGGGAGCGAAGACTGATTAATGTATTTTTGAATGTATCCTATATATAGGATTAGTATTGACAAAATTCAGAGGCTGTCATATGTGGATCAACTTATTTTGTTGTGTAAAAAACTTTCATATTGTTTCAATGCATTCATTACATTTTGAAATCAAAAACAAAAAAACGATCATGTATTTATTAATTTTATAATAAATATTTGAAAATCAAAATCTGGATTAAATTTTGTAATGTTATTATAAACTAAAGATGCTTTGTGAAAGTTTGAAACAGAAAATAGTGGTTTTCAGCTTGCCACTTTCTTGGTAAAGAAAAAACTTTTTTACTCAAATTAATCAAAATGGATTTATAGCGTTTTGGAACCAGACTCATATACACTGCAGATTGAGATTCAGGCTCTTGATAATGAAACCTATTATCAATGTTTCCATTTAGGTGAAAAACCTGACAGAGGAGATGGCCTCTCAAGACGAGAGCATTGCCAAGCTGACAAAAGAGAAGAAAGCCCTCCAAGAGGCACACCAGCAGACTCTTGATGACCTTCAGGCAGAGGAAGACAAAGTCAACACTCTGACTAAAGCTAAGACAAAGCTTGAGCAGCAAGTGGACGATGTAAGATGTTTGGCATCAATAAGAAATCAAATTTATTGCTCTTTACCAGATTTTAATGTTCCAGTTTTTGTAACAATAGCTTGAGGGCTCATTGGAGCAAGAGAAGAAGCTTCGTATGGACCTTGAGAGAGTCAAGAGGAAGCTTGAGGGTGATCTGAAACTGGCCCAGGAGTCCATAATGGACCTGGAGAATGAAAAACAGCTATCAGATGAGAAGATCAAAAAGTGAGTGACCATCAGATCTTTAACTTTACACAATTACACAAAATATGTATTTGACACATTTAACACAACATTACTTTGAAAACAGGAAGGATTTTGAGATAAGCCAGTTTCTCAGCAAGATTGAGGATGAACAGTCTTTGGGAGCACAGCTTCAGAAGAAGATCAAAGAACTTCAGGTAACACTAGCTCTAATCTTTCTGATTGGAAATGGTGAAGTGGGTGCATAGCTGGAAAAATCCACGATACAAATATCAGTAAAGAATCTTTTTTTTCACCCAGGCCCGTATCGAGGAGCTGGAAGAGGAAATTGAAGCAGAGCGATCTGCTCGTGCCAAAGTGGAGAAGCAGAGAGCTGATCTTTCCAGGGAACTTGAAGATATCAGCGAGAGGCTTGAGGAAGCTGGTGGTGCCACTGCTGCTCAGATTGAGATGAACAAGAAGCGTGAAGCCGAATTCCAGAAGATGCGTCGTGATCTGGAGGAGTCCACCTTGCAGCATGAAGCTACAGCTGCAGCTCTCCGAAAGAAGCAGGCTGACAGTGTGGCTGAACTCGGAGAACAGATCGACAACCTCCAGCGGGTCAAGCAGAAGCTGGAGAAGGAGAAGAGTGAATACAAGATGGAGATTGATGACTTGACAAGCAACATGGAAGCTGTGGCTAAAGCAAAGGTAATGTCACTAGATGATCATTAAGAAGTACGAAATCATCTTTGCAAACATATTCATATCGCTAATCGCTAATCTCTTTAGGGTAATTTAGAGAAGATGTGCCGCACTCTTGAAGACCAGCTGAGTGAAATCAAGGCCAAAAGTGATGAAAATAGTCGCCAGTTGAACGACATGAATGCACAACGAGCAAGACTTCAGACTGAAAATGGTGAGTAAGCGACTCATGTAAAAAATCTTAAAACAAAACTGAGTTCAAATATTCTGTTGTTACAGTCCATGCTAATATCTGTAACCTGTTTCTAAGGTGAATTTAGCCGTCAACTGGAAGAGAAAGAAGCACTTGTTTCACAGTTAACTAGAGGAAAACAGGCTTTTACTCAGCAAATTGAGGATCTCAAAAGACATGTTGAGGAAGAAATCAAGGTAGAGTTGCAAATATTATTTAGTTTTGATAATAAATTAATTGTAATGTTCTGTTTTTTTTTTTAATCCAAACAATTGTGTAGAAGGTACAGTGTTTAAAATCCTAAAATGTGTCACCTTACAGGCCAAGAACGCTCTGGCTCATGCAGTTCAGTCTGCCCGCCATGACTGTGATTTGCTCAGAGAGCAGTATGAGGAGGAGCAGGAGGCCAAAGCTGAACTCCAGCGTGGAATGTCTAAGGCCAACAGTGAGGTGGCCCAGTGGAGAGCCAAATATGAGACTGATGCCATCCAGCGCACTGAGGAGCTTGAGGAATCCAAGTAAATACAGCAACGAAAAGAGTCTTAACTACCCTACATTTAATATCAGTAAGATTTCATTATTTAATACCACTCTCTTTAGGAAAAAGCTGGCACAGCGTCTGCAGGATGCTGAAGAATCCATTGAGGCAGTGAACTCCAAGTGTGCCTCTCTGGAAAAGACCAAACAGAGGCTGCAGACTGAGGTAGAAGACCTGATGATTGATGGGGAGAGGGCAAATGCATTGGCTGCCAACCTTGACAAGAAGCAGAGAAACTTTGACAAGGTGAGAATGATGTGGATAATCTGAAAATCTAAACCTTGAACCATGGACTTAGCTAATTAACAACGATTACCTTTTTCACCAGGTCCTAGCAGAGTGGAAGCAGAAGTATGAGGAAAGCCAAGCTGAACTAGAAGCTGCTCAGAAAGAAGCTCGTTCTCTCAGCACTGAGCTTTTCAAAATGAAGAACTCCTATGAGGAAGCTCTTGACCACCTCGAGACCCTGAAGAGGGAGAACAAAAATCTGCAACGTAAGTGGCAC
Organism: Carassius carassius; assembly: GCF_963082965.1. NCBI lineage: Eukaryota > Metazoa > Chordata > Actinopteri > Cypriniformes > Cyprinidae > Carassius > Carassius carassius. Next base: position 33,021,540 of record NC_081768.1, on the reverse strand, counting down.
TTCTATTTTTACAGCAAAGATTTTAAAAACAAGAGATGCATTTAAAAACAGAAAATGATGTACAATTGATTTTTAAATACTTTCAGAGGAGATTTCTGAGCTCTCTGAGCAGCTTGGAGAGACTGGAAAGAGCATTCATGAGTTAGAGAAAGCCAAGAAGACAGTGGAATCTGAGAAATCAGAGATCCAGACTGCACTAGAAGAAGCCGAGGTGACATTCCTTTGCTACAACACTACCATCACACCAGTGCTTTGAATAATATTAAAACATTGTATATGTAGTGGTTCAAAACCTTAAATGAATGTTATTTCTTCTTAAACCGTCACAAATATACTCCCATAACTCCGGAGGCATATAGTACAATTTGACAAGTTTAAAAAGTATGTAAATCATTTCCTTTTTCTACTTGCAGGGCACCCTGGAGCATGAAGAGTCCAAGATTCTCCGTGTGCAGCTGGAACTGAACCAGGTGAAGAGCGAGATTGACAGGAAGCTTGCTGAGAAGGATGAGGAGATGGAACAGATCAAGAGGAACAGCCAACGAGTGATCGACTCCATGCAGAGCACTCTGGACTCTGAGGTCAGGAGCAGAAATGATGCCATGAGAGTCAAAAAGAAGATGGAGGGAGATCTGAATGAGATGGAGGTCCAGCTGAGTCATGCCAACCGCCAAGCTGCTGAGGCCCAGAAACAGCTCAGGAACGTCCAAGGACAACTCAAGGTATCCCTCTGTAGAAAGAGTAGTTTAAGTGTTTGATCAAATGAATATGATACATGAATTAACTGAAGCATAACATGGAACTAACAAAGAAAGAACATTGCCACAGGATGCCCAACTGCACCTTGATGAAGCTGTCAGAGGACAGGATGACATGAAGGAGCAGGTGGCCATGGTGGAGCGCAGGAATGGCCTAATGCAAGCAGAGATTGAGGAGCTGAGAGCTGGCCTGGAGCAAACAGAGAGAGGCCGCAAAGTGGCGGAGCAGGAGCTGGTGGATGCCAGCGAACGCGTGACACTGCTGCACTCACAAGTACAAAAAGATTCTTAAATACTAAGAGCAAATTCAGATCACACAATACATCATTAGTTACATATACATTAAACTACCTGCTTAAATCCTGCAGAATACGAGTCTTATTAACACCAAGAAGAAGCTTGAGACTGATCTGGTCCAGGTTCAAGGTGAGGTGGATGATGCAGTCCAGGAGGCCAGAAATGCAGAGGAGAAAGCCAAGAAGGCCATCACTGATGTGGGTGTTTGCATTCTGTCACTCTATTCTAATTTAAACAGTTATTTGACTTATTTAGCTGGATGTGGTAGCAAAGAAAACATTCATGGAAGCTAATTCTATCTATATTGGTTAACTCGTTTTCATTGGCCAATAATTCAGGCTGCCATGATGGCTGAGGAGCTGAAGAAGGAGCAGGACACCAGTGCTCACCTGGAGAGGATGAAGAAGAACCTGGAGGTGACTGTCAAAGACCTGCAGCACCGTCTGGATGAGGCGGAGAATCTGGCTATGAAGGGTGGAAAGAAACAGCTCCAGAAACTGGAGTCCAGGGTAAATTACAGGCTAAATACAGACTTAGGGTGTACTCATACTAGGAACGGTTGCCTTCTAATGAGCCAGAGTGAGATTATACTAGTCAAACGAACCAGACTTTGGGGGTGCTCTGGAACGGTTCAGATCGCCTAGTGTGAGTAACCCTCAGGTGAGCTGGCCATGGCAGAGATTTCACCGTTGACAATAACTCTCTACTGAAGGTGCATGAGTTGGAGGCTGAAGTTGAAGCTGAACAGAAACGTGGTACAGACGCTGTGAAAGGAGTGCGCAAATATGAAAGGAGAGTGAAGGAGCTCACCTACCAGGTAAAACCACACGCGAATTAGACACTTAACACCTTTCAGGATGATAAACCGTTTAACCAAGGCCATGAACAATTATTACACCCAAAGACTGAGGAAGACAAGAAGAACGTGACTCGACTGCAGGATCTGGTAGACAAGCTGCAGCTGAAAGTGAAGGCCTACAAAAGCCAAGCTGAAGAAGCTGTAAGTCTAATGTCAAATTTCTTGAGTGTTTAGACATTTTCTATCCAATACAATCAGTGCCATGAGTGCAATGCTCTGAAAGGGGTTGGATATCTGGTGTAATCCTAACAGGAGGAGCAGGCCAACACTCACCTGTCCAGGTACAGGAAGGTGCAGCATGAGCTGGAGGAGTCTCATGAGCGCGCTGACATCGCAGAGTCCCAGGTCAACAAGCTGAGAGCCAAGAGCCGTGAAGCTGGGAAGGTAACAACAGATGATGATTATGTAGAGAAAAGTGACTTTTTATACATAAAATCTATGAAACATTTAACAAAATCATTTTTATTAATTTTAATGGTTTTTTTTTGCTTTTTAGACTAAAGATGAAGAATGAAGACAAGAAACTATACCTACAAGCAAGCATATGACTGACTTGTGCTGAGTTCTTCTGTGTCCATTAAATGGCAGAGTTTGACTTTGTTCTTCATTATTTTTTCTACTTTCAAACTTCATCACATACTCAATCACTGTTTTAAAAGATAACTCATGAGGCATGATATGGTAAAGAACACAAATGCAGAGTACTGAAATTGTGATAGTGACATAAAGTGACATAAAACCTAAACCGGAAACAACCTGAACTTCATAACAAAAATGGGAACTTGTCTCTGTATGTCACTTTGGATAAAAGTGTCGGCTAAGTACATAAATGTAAATGTGTTGGAATAAACCAAAAGTCACTGGAAAATAAGAACACCAACTCAAGGAGACAAACCAAAATGGGTATGTTTATGCACTGTATAAAAGGCATTACATGAAACCATGATGACAAAGGAAATAGTAAAAAAAATAAAGGGAAGGGGAAACGTGAAGACAGAAAAGTCAAGATCAAAACAGTCAGCCATATCACCCTGTAGCTCAGGACTGGTTGCCCCACTGAAGCTAAGCAGGGTTGAGCCTGGTCAGTACCTGGATGGGAGTCCTGGTAAAAAGGTTGCTGGTGGAAGAGGTGAGGGTAGTGCATGTACAGTGCTCTCTCCACTCTCAATACCACGACTGAGGTGCCCTTGAGCAAGGCACCGAACCCCCAACTGCTCCCAGGGCGCCGCAGCATAAATTATGCCCACTGCTCCGGGAGTGTGTTCACGGTGTGTGTGTGTTCTCTGCTGTGTGTGTGCACTTTGGATGGGTTATAGCAGAGCACAAATTCAGAATATGGGTCACCATATTTGGCTGTATGTCACTTCACTTTAAATATGTGTTAGTGAGGCCAGAATGGGGCGCTCACCCTGTGGTCTGTAATGGAGACACAACACTGTAAAAAGCACCATTCTTTGGATGAGATGTTAAACCGAGGTCCTGACTCTACGGGGTCATTAAAAATCCCATGGCACTTAAAAAGTAGGGTGTAACCCTGGTGTCTGGGCCAAATTATCTCCACTGGCCCTTGTCAGTGGTCTAATAATCCCATCCAGACATTTGGCTCTATCTCTCTCTCTCCTTTCCACCTGTAGCTGGTTTGTGTTGAGTGCACTGGTGCCATTGTCCTGTGGCTGCTGTTGGATCAGTCAGGTGGATTTGAGTTTGAGGAGAGACCCCCTCATATGATTGTAAAGAGCTTTGGGTGCACAGCAATACACAGTAAAGCACTATATAAATGCCTCATTCCTTCACAACAAAACTTCAACATAGGTTTGTTTTAAAAATGCTACCTTCCAAAGCATACCAATATATATGCACATTACATGCAGAGCCATCGAGAAAGTTGCAACATGCTTTGATCTTACTGCCATGCAAGCAAGTGGTTCATGGAGCTGTCAATATTTCCAAACAACTATGCGCTGTCTATATGTTTGAATGGGTTTATTCGGGACAGACAGCAGTTTCACTATATTTGCAGCAATTTTGTAGTACTTATGTGCATTGATAACTATGCTGACTTCACTTTACAATAACATTTTATTCTTGGGAGTGATAAAAATACAGCATTGATATGTAGTATGACCACATTAGCACGGTTCTGTCAACACTGCACTGGCTCCCTATCAAACATCGTATAGATTTTAAAATCTTGCTAATAACTTATAAAACCCTGAATGGTTTAGCACCTCAGTATTTGAATGAGCTCTTGTTACATTATAATCCTCCATTTCCGCTGCGATCTCAAAACTCTGGAATAACCTACCTAACATTGTTTGGGAGGCAGACACACTCTTGCAGTTTAAATCTAGATTAAAGACCCATCTCTTAAACCTGTCTTACACATAACACACTAATATGCTTCTAACATCCAAATCGTTACCAAACATTTGCAAAGAAGTCAACGATATTGCTGTAAATGAAGTGAATATGTGTAGTTACACAAACAATACAGCTTTAGATATTATATACCATTGTGTACTTACATAGTAACTAGATGTATACATAGTATGTAACCACAATTTAAGTACACAGGTATTAGGGACACAATATTAAATGGGACCAAATTTTTGTTTTACAATGAAGACTGTGCAGTGCTATTTTACATTTAACTATGCAGTTTCTGTACCTGGACACCTACAAACTTGAAAAAACTTAAACATTGTGTAAATGGCACAAATAAATAAATAGAAAGAACATACAAATTAAACTCAAACAGGGCCCACTGATACAACCTGCAACAGGGCCCCGTAAACCCCAGCTACGGCCCTGCATGTTATACTTAACGTTTATCATTATATAATAGACAGTTATATTATAATTGCAGTTAGATAATATGAGAAACACGATAGATAGAAAGATGCTAGTTGTCATATTTTTAGTTTTTAGCCTTTTGCAATCATTTTCTCCCTGAAGGAGGTTGAATGACTTTCAATAATTACAATAAAGAGTTTTGCTGAATGCAATTGGTTGCCTTGTGTTTTTTTAAACATTATTTGAAACCTTTTTTATTTGGTTAAATTCCGAATATGCTTGCCTTTTGTAATATTATGTTATGTTGTATGGTTATGTGAATATCACAAAATAAAACTGGGAAGTAATTAACCTTGTTAAATTTAATATATATATATATATATATATATATATATATATATATATATATTGAAACTAAAATCAAGTGTTTGATTTATGTCTAGGCAAAAACCTAAAAAAAAAAAAAAAAAAAAAATATGACCGGCAAAACTCTTTTGAGCTACTAAACTAGTGCTTAATACATGTAGACTATATTTATTAAAGGGTCATATTGGCATCTAATGGTTAAACTATGGCATTACATATGAATATTATTTTCCTCTTTGCACTGAAATAATGTTTTCTCCATTTTAACCCTAAATGCTACATAATAATATAAACAATAAACAACTTAGAGAATGTTATATTATATTTGGTCATTCATGGATGCAATGACCAAATAATAACTAAATAGAACTGAATGATGAAAATTGTCACGTACGCTGATACAAGAAACAAGGGAGAGATCCAAATGCAGGTACGAGGTTTATTGAGGGGCAATCCAAAAGGGGTAAACAGTCCAGGCAGGGTCAAAACCAGAATATCCAATAAACATAACAAGAACATACAGACAGGGCAGACTCAGGGAAGTATCACGCATACGACAAGGACTCCATGACAAAGACAGGGACAGAAATGAACACAAAAACAAAAGGAAAAAAACATCAACATGAAGCTCCCCAGGGCGGAGCAGAAGACCACCACACCCTTGTGGTCAATGCCAGAGTCCTCCAGGGCGGAGCGGAAGACCACCACAACCGTGAAGTCAGGGCGAGCGCCCCCCAGGGCGGAGCAGAAGACCACCATGTCCATGTGGTCAGAGCGGAAGCCCCCCAGGGCGGAGCAGAAGACCACCATGTCCGTGTGGTCAGAGCGGAAGCCCCCCAGGGCGGAGCAGATGAGCACCACGCCCCTGTGGTCGATGCCGGAGTCCAACAGGGCAGAGCAGCAGACCACCCAGTGACTTGACTTGACTCTGAAAGTTCAATGGTGACCCGCCCTGTCTCTGGAAGGTCCCTGGTGACTAGCCCTGACTCTGGAAGGCCATCGGTGACTTGCCCTGACTCTGGAAGGTCAGCGGTGACTGGCCCTGACTCTGGAGGGTCATCGGTGACTGGCCCTGACTCTGGAGGGTCCACAAACACCTGACTCGACTCTGGAGAGTCAACTGGAACCTGCCTCGACTCTGGACGGTCCATTGGAACCTGCCTCGACTCTGGAGGGTCAACTGGAACCTGCCTCGACTCTGGAGGGTCAACTGGAACCTGCCTCGACTCTGGAGGGTCAACTGGAACCTGACTCGACTCTGGAGGGTCAACTGGAACCTGACTCGACTCTGGAGGGTCAACTGGAACCTGACTCGACTCTGGAGGGTCAACTGGAACCTGACTCGACTCTGGAGGGTCAACTGGAACCTGACTCGACTCTGGAGGGTCAACTGGAACCTGACTCGACTCTGGAGGGTCAACTGTGACTAACCCTGACTCAGGAGGGTCCATGATCACCTACCTCGACTTTGGAAGGTCAACAGGAACTTGACTCGACTCTGGAGGGTCAACAGGAACATGACTTGATTCAAGAGGAACAACTGGAACATGACTCGACTCTGGATGATCAACAGGAGCTAGCCCTAACTCTAGAGGGTCAACGGTAACTAACCCTGACTCAGGAGGGTCCATGAACACCTGACTCGACTTTGGACTGCCTGTGGAGACGTGAGATGCCTCGGCTTCGGGCACCGCCTCTGGAACAGCCTCGGGCACTGCCTCGGTAACGACCTCGGGAGCGGTCTAGGGCGCCGCATCGGGAGCGGCCTCGGGCATCGCATCGGGAACAGCCTCCTGGACGGCAGCGCCCGCTCGGGAACGTCCTCCTGGATGGCAGCGGCCCGCTCGGGAACGTACTCCTGGAGGGCAGCGGCCCGCTCGGGAACGTCCTCCGGGCTTTGAGGAACGGTAGGCGCCTGTCTCCTCCTCCTCCATCCTCTATGATGGCGAGTCGGTGGCACCTTGTCTGGAGACTCAGGCGTTGAGTCGGCCATCTTGTGCTGTGGCTCTAAGCTGGCAGCCATCTTGCACTGTGGGGTGAGGCTGGCTTCCATCTTGCCTCGTGGTGCGGGGTTGGTGGTCATGCACCGCAGCGGCGCTGGGTTGGCGGCCATTCTGTGCTGAATTTCCTCTCACCCACCTCCTCCTCGGCGACCTCCCCTGGTCCCGCGAAACACGACCAGGCGGGTTCCCTCAAACCGACTATATCTCTCCCGCTCGGTGGCTGGGGAAGAAGCGTTAGTCGACATACCACTGGATCTCAAGGTTTGGACGGAGTCCTTCTGTCACGTACGCTGATACAAGAAACAAGGGAGAGATTCAAATGCAGGTACGAGGTTTATTAAGGGGCAATCCAAAAGGGGTAAACAGTCCAGGCAGGGTCAAAACCAGAATATCCAATAAACATAACAAGAACATACAGACAGGGCAGACTCAGGGAAGTGTCACGCATACGACAAGGACTCCGTGACAAAGACTCAGACAGACCAGGTATAAATACACAAAAGGATAATGGGGAAACTGGAGACAGGTGGGGAACAATCAATTAACTAAACAAGGAGGAAGGTGACCAAATAAGGAGACAGGAAGTGATAATATGATACACACCGTGGGAACTGAGGACACCTAGTGGATACCATGGGAACACAACCCAGACACTGTGACAGAAAATATAGTACAATTACTTAATTGAATAAAATGTTATGGTAAAGTGAAGTCAGCATAGTTATCAATGCACATAAAGTACTAGAAACTGCTGTCTGTCCCGAATAAACCCATTCAAACATATAGACAGCGCATAGTTGTTTGGAAATATTGATAGCTCCATGAACCACTTGCCTGCATGGCAGGAAGATCAAAGCATTTTTAAAGCAAACCTATGTTGAAGTTTTGTTGTGAATGAATGAGGCATTTATATAGTGCTTTACTGTGTATTGCTGTGCACCCAAGCTCTTTACAATCATATGAGGGGGTCTTTCCTCAAACTCAAATCCACACACACACCGTGAACACACACCCGGAGCAGTGGGCATAATTTATGCTGCGGCGCCCTAGGAGCAGTTGGGGGTTCGGTGCCTTGCTCAAGGGCACCTCAGTCGTGGTATTGAGAGTGGAGAGAGCACTGTACATGCACTACCCCCACCTCTTCCACCAGCAACCTTTTTTTCCCAGGACTCCCATCCAGGTACTGACCAGGCTCAACCCTGCTTAGCTTCAGTGGGCATCCAGTCCTGGGCTACAGGGTGATATGGCTGACTGTTTTGATCTTGACTTTTCTGTCTTCACGTTTCCCCTTCCCTTTTTTATTTTGGTATTTCCTTTGTCATCATGGTTTCATGTAATGCCTTTTATACAGTGCATAAATATACCCATTTTGGTTTGTCTCCTTGAGTTGGTGTTCTTATTTGCCAGTGACTTTTGGTTTATTCCTACACATTTACATTTATGTACTTAGCCGACACTTTTATCCAAAGTGACATAAAGAGACAAGTTCCCATTTTTGTTATGAAGTTCAAGTTGTTTCCGGTTTAGGTTTTATGTCACTTTATGTCACTATCACAATTTCAGTACTCTGCATTTGTGTTCTTTACCATATCATGCCTCATGAGTTATCTTTTAAAACAGTGATTGAGTATGTGATGAAGTTTGAAAGTAGAAAAAATAATGAAGAACAAAGTCAAACTCTGCCATTTAATGGACACAGAAGAACTCAGCACAAGTCAGTCATATGCTTGCTTGTAGGTATAGTTTCTTGTCTTCATTCTTCATCTTTAGTCTAAAAAGCAAAAAAAAACATTAAAATTAATAAAAATGATTTTGCTAAATGTTTCATAGATTTTATGTATAAAAAGTCACTTTTCTCTACATAATCATCATCTGTTGTTACCTTCCCAGCTTCACGGCTCTTGGCTCTCAGCTTGTTGACCTGGGACTCTGCGATGTCAGCGCGCTCATGAGACTCCTCCAGCTCATGCTGCACCTTCCTGTACCTGGACAGGTGAGTGTTGGCCTGCTCCTCCTGTTAGGATTACACCAGATATCCAACCCCTTTCAGAGCATTGCACTCATGGCACTGATTGTATTGGATAGAAAATGTCTAAACACTCAAGAAATTTGACATTAGACTTACAGCTTCTTCAGCTTGGCTTTTGTAGGCCTTCACTTTCAGCTGCAGCTTGTCTACCAGATCCTGCAGTCGAGTCACGTTCTTCTTGTCTTCCTCTGTCTTTGGGTGTAATAATTGTTCATGGCCTTGGTTAAACGGTTTATCATCATGAAAGGTGTTAAGTGTCTAATTCGCGTGTGGTTTTACCTGGTAGGTGAGCTCCTTCACTCTCCTTTCATATTTGCGCACTCCTTTCACAGCGTCTGTACCACGTTTCTGTTCAGCTTCAACTTCAGCCTCCAACTCATGCACCTTCAGTAGAGAGTTATTGTCAACGGGTGAAATCTCTGCCATGGCCAGCTCACCTGAGGGTTACTCACACTAGTCGATCTGAACCGTTCCAGAGCACCCCCCAAAGTCTGGTTCGTTTGACTTGTATAATCTCACTCTGGCTCATTAGAAGGCAGCCGTTCCTAGTATGAGTACACCCTAAGTCTGTATTTAGCCTGTAATTTACCCTGGACTCCAGTTTCTGGAGCTGTTTCTTTCCACCCTTCATGGCCAGATTCTCCGCCTCATCCAGACGGTGCTGCAGGTCTTTGACAGTCACCTCCAGGTTCTTCTTCATCCTCTCCAGGTGAGCACTGGTGTCCTGCTCCTTCTTCAGCTCCTCAGCCATCATGGCAGCCTGAAATATTGGCCAATGAAAACGAGCTAACCAATATAGATAGAATTAGCCTCCATGAATGTTCTCTTTGCTACCACATCCAGCTAAACAAGTCAAATAACTGTTTAAATTAGAATAGAGTAACCGAATGCAAACACCCACATCAGTGATGGCCTTCTTGGCTTTCTCCTCTGCATTTCTGGCCTCCTGGACTGCATCATCCACCTCACCTTGAACCTGGACCAGATCAGTCTCAAGCTTCTTCTTGGTGTTAATAAGACTCGTATTCTGCAGGATTTAAGCAGGTAGTTTAATGTATATGTAACTAAATGTATCGTGTGATCTGAATTTGCTCTTAGTATTTAATAAATCTTTTTGTACTTGTGAGTGCAGCAGTGTCACGCGTTCGCTGGCATCCACCAGCTCCTGCTCCGCCACTTTGCGGCCTCTCTCTGTTTGCTCCAGGCCAGCTCTCAGCTCCTCAATCTCTGCTTGCATTAGGCCATTCCTGCGCTCCACCATGGCCACCTGCTCCTTCATGTCGTCCTGTCCTCTGACAGCTTCATCAAGGTGCAGTTGGGCATCCTGTGGCAATGTTCTTTCTTTGTTAGTTCCATGTTATGCTTCAGTTAATTCATGTATCATATTCATTTGATCAAACACTTAAACTACTCTTTCTACAGAGGGATACCTTGAGTTGTCCTTGGACGTTCCTGAGCTGTTTCTGGGCCTCAGCAGCCTGGCGGTTGGCATGACTCAGCTGGACCTCCATCTCATTCAGATCTCCCTCCATCTTCTTTTTGACTCTCATGGCATCATTTCTGCTCCTGACCTCAGAGTCCAGAGTGCTCTGCATGGAGTCGATCACTCGTTGGCTGTTCCTCTTGATCTGTTCCATCTCCTCATCCTTCTCAGCAAGCTTCCTGTCAATCTCGCTCTTCACCTGGTTCAGCTCCAGCTGCACACGGAGAATCTTGGACTCTTCATGCTCCAGGGTGCCCTGCAAGTAGAAAAAGGAAATGATTTACATACTTTTTAAACTTGTCAAATTGTACTATATGCCTCCGGAGTTATGGGAGTATATTTGTGACGGTTTAAGAAGAAATAACATTCATTCAAGGTTTTGAACCACTACATATACAATGTTTTAATATTATTCAAAGCACTGGTGTGATGGTAGTGTTGTAGCAAAGGAATGTCACCTCGGCTTCTTCTAGTGCAGTCTGGATCTCTGATTTCTCAGATTCCACTGTCTTCTTGGCTTTCTCTAACTCATGAATGCTCTTTCCAGTCTCTCCAAGCTGCTCAGAGAGCTCAGAAATCTCCTCTGAAAGTATTTAAAAATCAATTGTACATCATTTTCTGTTTTTAAATGCATCTCTGGTTTTTAAAATCTTTGCTGTAAAAATAGAAGTGCCATTTACGTTGCAGATTTTTGTTCTCCCTCTTCAGGGTCTCGAGGTGATCAAGAGCTTCCTCATAGGAGTTCTTCATTTTGAAAAGCTCAGTGCTGAGAGAACGAGCTTCTTTCTGAGCAGCTTCTAGTTCAGCCTGGCTTTCCTCATACTTCTGCTTCCACTCTGCTAGGACCTGGTGAAAAAGGTAATCGTTGTTAATTAGCTAAGTCCATGGTTCAAGGTTTAGACTTTAAGATTATCCACATCATTCTCACCTTGTCAAAGTTTCTCTGCTTCTTGTCAAGGTTGGCAGCCAATGCATTTGCCCTCTCCCCATCAATCATCAGGTCCTCTACCTCAGTCTGCAGCCTCTGTTTGGTCTTTTCCAGAGAGGCACACTTGGAGTTCACTGCCTCAATGGATTCTTCAGCATCCTGCAGACGCTGTGCCAGCTTTTTCCTAAAGAGAGTGGTATTAAATGATGAAATCTTACTGATATTAAATGTAGGGTAGTTAAGACTCTTTTCGTTGCTGTATTTACTTGGATTCCTCAAGCTCCTCAGTGCGCTGGATGGCATCAGTCTCATATTTGGCTCTCCACTGGGCCACCTCACTGTTTGCCTTAGACATTCCACGCTGGAGTTCAGCTTTGGCCTCCTGCTCCTCCTCATACTGCTCTCTGAGCAAATCACAGTCATGGCGGGCAGACTGAACTGCATGAGCCAGAGCGTTCTTGGCCTGTAAGGTGACACATTTTGGGATTTTAAACACTGTACCTTCTACACAATGGTTTGGATTAAAAAAAAAACAGAACATTACAATTAATTTATTATCAAAACTAAATAATATTTGCAACTCTACCTTGATTTCTTCCTCAACATGTCTTTTGAGATCCTCAATTTGCTGAGTAAAAGCCTGTTTTCCTCTAGTTAACTGTGAAACAAGTGCTTCTTTCTCTTCCAGTTGACGGCTAAATTCACCTTAGAAACAGGTTACAGATATTAGCATGAACTGTAACAACAGAATAGTTGAACTCAGTTTTGTTTTAAGATTTTTTACATGTGTCGCTTACTCACCATTTTCAGTCTGAAGTCTTGCTCGTTGTGCATTCATGTCGTTCAACTGGCGACTATTTTCATCACTTTTGGCCTTGATTTCACTCAGCTGGTCTTCAAGAGTGCGGCACATCTTCTCTAAATTACCCTAAAGAGATTAGAGATTATATGAATATGTTTGCAAAGATGATTTCGTACTTCTTAATGATCATCTAGTGACATTACCTTTGCTTTAGCCACAGCTTCCATGTTGCTTGTCAAGTCATCAATCTCCATCTTGTATTCACTCTTCTCCTTCTCCAGCTTCTGCTTGACCCGCTGGAGGTTGTCGATCTGTTCTCCGAGTTCAGCCACACTGTCAGCCTGCTTCTTTCGGAGAGCTGCAGCTGTAGCTTCATGCTGCAAGGTGGACTCCTCCAGATCACGACGCATCTTCTGGAATTCGGCTTCACGCTTCTTGTTCATCTCAATCTGAGCAGCAGTGGCACCACCAGCTTCCTCAAGCCTCTCGCTGATATCTTCAAGTTCCCTGGAAAGATCAGCTCTCTGCTTCTCCACTTTGGCACGAGCAGATCGCTCTGCTTCAATTTCCTCTTCCAGCTCCTCGATACGGGCCTGGGTGAAAAAAAAGATTCTTTACTGATATTTGTATCGTGGATTTTTCCAGCTATGCACCCACTTCACCATTTCACATCAGAAAGATTAGAGCTAGTGTTACCTGAAGTTCTTTGATCTTCTTCTGAAGCTGTGCTCCCAAAGACTGTTCATCCTCAATCTTGCTGAGAAACTGGCTTATCTCAAAATCCTTCCTGTTTTCAAAGTAATGTTGTGTTGAATGTGTCAAATACATATTTTGTGTAATTGTGTAAAGTTAAAGATCTGATGGTCACTCACTTTTTGATCTTCTCATCTGATAGCTGTTTTTCATTCTCCAGGTCCATTATGGACTCCTGGGCCAGTTTCAGATCACCCTCAAGCTTCCTCTTGACTCTCTCAAGGTCCATACGAAGCTTCTTCTCTTGCTCCAATGAGCCCTCAAGCTATTGTTACAAAAACTGGAACATTAAAATCTGGTACAGAGCAATAAATTTGATTTCTTATTGATGCCAAACATCTTACATCGTCCACTTGCTGCTCAAGCTTTGTCTTAGCTTTAGTCAGAGTGTTGACTTTGTCTTCCTCTGCCTGAAGGTCATCAAGAGTCTGCTGGTGTGCCTCTTGGAGGGCTTTCTTCTCTTTTGTCAGCTTGGCAATGCTCTCGTCTTGAGAGGCCATCTCCTCTGTCAGGTTTTTCACCTAAATGGAAATATTGATAATAGGTTTCATTATCAAGAGCCTGAATCCCAATCTGCAGTGTATATGAAGAGTCTGGTTCCAAAACGCTATAAATCCATTTTGATTAATTTGAGTAAAAATGTGTTTTCTTTACCAAGAAAGTGGCAAGCTGAAAACCACTATTTTCTGTTTCAAACTTTCACAAAGCACCTTTAGTTTATAATAACATTACAAAATTTAATCCAGATTTTGATTTTCAAATATTTATTATAAAATTAATAAATACATGATCGTTTCTTTGTTTTTGATTTCAAAATGCAATGAATGCATTGAAAAAATATGAAAGTTTTTTACACAACAAAATAAGTTGATCCACATATGACAGCCTCTGAATTTTGTCAATACTAATCCTATATATAGGATACATTCAAAAATACATTAATCAGTCTTCGCTCCCAAAAATGAATTCAATGCGTCATCTTATTTGCTATAAATTAATTACAACAATAAACGAGAACATTTCTTCATGAACAAGAATAAGTACAGCAATATCACAATAGACCACAGACATTCCAAGATAACATTTCCCTTACATTCAGCTTCCAAAAGTGCATTCGTCTTTGTCATGTTACATTAATTTAGCTGACTAGTGCTATACGCTGTATTAACAAAAACATAAATGCCAAAATGCCAAACATAAAAAGATTACACTGATAAGCTATAATAATAATAATCAAATGCGATTCATCTAATGAACTCGATATTGTGTAGCTTGTCAGTGATCTACGGCTCTGTGTATTAAATGCCGCTCCATCTTAAAGCAGAAGCACGTGATGGAGATTTACCAGAGCTATTAATCACAGAATCGACTTTACTGAAGACAATCGCATGTGATTTATCATGCAGCCCTTGATTGTTGATCACAAAGTAGATGAGGAAAACTAGGATGCCGGGTGTATTCAAAGCTCCGCTATTACTGTCTAGAGTGCGTGGAATGGTGTGCTGTGGTTGGTGGAGCGGATATATTGCATTCTGCAGAAAAGGGAGACTGGCATTTGACGTGGTTTGGAAAAAAAAGGGGAAAAAACATAACCTACTAACTCGGTCGATATTGCATTTTCCATCAAATTCAAAATTGCCTTATCAATACCGACCAGATAAAATACTGATTTTGGCAGAAACTTAAAAAAAAAGATGTTAATCGGGTTTTGGAACAAATCTCTTCATATACATGTATATATAAATATATATAATATATACACACACACACACACACACACATATGAATACTGACTTTATTCTCTGTTGCATGTTTTTCCTTCTCCACTTTTGCCAAGGTGAGCTCCAGGTCATCAATGTCTTTTTTCAGCTCAGAGCATTCGTCCTCCAGTTTCCTCTTCTTGGCAGTCAGTTCAGCATTGATTTCCTCCTCATCCTCCAGTCTCTCGTTTGTCTCTTTGAGTTTGCCCTCGAGCTGGATCTTGCTTTTGATGAGCCCTTCACATCTCTCCTCAGCATCAGAGAGGCTTTCAGATTCCTGTTCATTGACATGGATATAGTTAATCACTTATGTTTAGGGATGCATGAAATATTGGCCACCATATCGGTATCAGCTGATAAACTTTAATTTTTCTGTTATCATTATTAAACTGATATGTGAATACGGCCAATATCTTAGTGCCGATAAATAATGCATTATTTCCTGCAGAGGCACTTCAGATGTGCACTGTTAACCATGATGGTTTTTAATTGCTTGAAATATTGCTCAAATCCCTTTGAAAAGGAAAATGTGCAGGGCAAGTCTGTCATATTATAATGAGATCATTAGCTATTGTAAAATATTGTAACGGAATCTTTGTTTGCATGTGTTTTAGCGCGTTGTTAAGGAAAGAGCGCATTCACAACGGATCCACACATAATTAGCACAGTCAAGTTCGCTTGTGCATTTACAGTCTTTTGTGCAAATGTACGTTATAATATTGTGTTTTTATTTATACATAAAAGTCAGATTTTTCTCATACAGAATGCGTTTGATTAAGCTATATAGACGGTTTAATTAAGTGTTTCAGTTTGCTGTCTATCATCTTTAGCTCAGCACACAAGGCTCAAACAGCAGCTTACAACATTAATAACTATGAATGAGATTGTCATATATATATATATATATATATATATATATATATATATATATATATAAACTTTATAATGAGAATTCTATTATAATGAAACCTTATGAATTCTTTCGGTTTGGTTTCCATATTTCAGCTCGTTGTTGCAGAAAGAGCCAAGAGCGCATCCACAGCACATTCTGATTAGCACATAACTTAGTTCAGGTTCACTTGTGCATTTGCATCTTTTTGTACATATATAAGTTGTAGTATTATATTTATGTTGTATAAATATCTGAATATATGATGCGTTTCTTTGTGTGAAAAAAGCTGGCAGCACTTCAGTATACAGGTGTTCATTCTGTGCTTTAGCTGCACACAGACAGGTTGAACAGCACTGCAAAACAATAATAACTATAATTGGGAATGTTATAAACATAATATTATAAAGACAATATTACCATGATAAAAAAGTTGTGAATTATTTTGGTTTATTTGTCATGTTTCGACGCGTTGTTACAGAAAGATCGTGTCCACGACACATTTGACTATTCGATGTTTGTAGAGCGGGTGCATTGCAATATTGGAAATAGGCTACTTCTGTTTTAAACTGTGAAGGCCAGCCAGTGGATATCATACAAGCAATGTGCAAACTTTGTGCAAGTCAAACATATGCAGGTGAACATCTTTTATCCATGATAGTGAAAGTAAAAACTGAGCGCGCTCTCGGCGTCTGACGACACACACATTAACAGCGCGTATTCTCTCAGAGACGACGAGAGACGAATCTCCTTATATGTCGTATATATAATTTATTTCTTCAATGTTACTCTTGTCTGTGCATAAAATAAAGCTGCTCTTTTGTTCATTGATAAAGTTTTACTGAAGTATAACAATTTTATTTAGGCTATAGGCCTATAACTCATTGTAGGCTATAACAGACCTGTTTTTAAGATGTTTTTTTTTTTCAGTGAGGAGTAGCTTAAGCTTATAGCCTATTTTTATTTTCCTCACAGGTCAAAGCGTGTCAGTTATGCGTTAATGTGCTATGAAATTGTTGCCAAGCAAATTAATTCTAATATTCATTTAATAATAAAAGTAACCTAATAATGCTAGACAGGAAACCGCAGGCCTACATTAATTGCAAATGACAAATACTCTCAATAATGACAATATTTAGTGATTTTGACAATATCTCTGGCTATAGTCCTTACATGATTATCGTCTTTCAACACACTCCATCATCTTAATGCCCCCCCCCCAACCACCCTATCCACTACACCAATGTCCATGCATTGATTTTTTTTTTTACACGTTAATTACTGTTGTCCATTAACTTGTTTCCATTATTGAAGCATTATTTTATTTATTTGTAAGGCTGGTTTATGTTTGATTTATGTTGAAGTGTTTAATGCCTTTCAATGGTGAATCTTTTTTGGTAACGAGGCTTTCAAAAATTATGTAAAATGTGGATTTAGACTTATCTGCCAACATATCGATTAACGTATCGGCCAAAATTTTCATATCAGTGCATCCCTACTTATGTTCATAGCTGCAGGATCCATATTGGGATAAATAAGAGCTGAAATACTCACAGAAGTTACTTGCTGTAGAAGATCGTGTTTCTCCTGAACAAGTGACACCATTTTCTCCTCAAGCTCCTTCTTTTTAGCTAATGCCTTTGTTAAATCTTCTTTCATTTTCTCAAAGTTCTCCTTCATTGATGCCATTTCTTTTTCACTCTCTGCACTCTTCAGAAGAGGCTTGATCTTGAAGTACACCTTCATCCATGGCCAATGTTTTACATTCATGAATGAGCGGATGTTGTATTGGATGGAATAAATTGCCTCCCTGTGTAAATTGTAATCAGTAAATCAGCCTTTATCACTCTGTGCAACTAAACAGTTGTGTTTCAGACATTATTGCAAGTACCTCCTCTCCGTCATTTTGACATACTCCTTCCTCATGACATATCCTCGGGCCAAGGCCTGAGTCATGGTAACCAGACTTGATAGTTTTTCATCTCTCATCTCCTCAAGAGTACCCAACAGACCAGCTTTAAAGAACACCTACAAGAACATTTGTAATATATTATTGGTGTAGTGTTGAAGAAGCCAATTAATGCTTTTCAGAGTAGATGTGGCCTGGGATATGGCCCTAATAATAATTGAGATTGGCTGTTCCAGTAATTCCAGTGGGGAAAAACCTATATTATGGCCTATACTATAGTATAGAATGACATTTGGGAGAATTCTGTCCATTCTTTTTTGATGTAACAGTTTGAGGAGGCACGACAGTGTCTGGTACACAAAGTGGAGTACATATAGAAATGTTTTGTGTAATCTGGTGTGGAATAAGGCTTGACTGACACAAAGCCTAGACTTGAACGCCTGAATTCAAAAGCTTCAAGCCTTCCTTCCTCATACTGTTGCAGGACAATTGGAAGGACTGAATTCTCTACAATGTCATTGTGTTGTAGCAGAGTAAAAAATTTGAAGGAAAGAGTTGAAATAGTTTTGTCCACATGGTGTATTTGCTGAAAAGCTCACCTTGGTGTGTCCAAATTTGTATTGGGTGTGGTCAATATCAATAGAGCCCAATAGTTTCTCTGTAGCCTTTTTGTTGTCAATGAAGTGTCCCTCAGGGATGACAGCAGCATTTAATACTTTGTATCTAGAGGACATTTAGGGGAAAGTAGTATTCTTGTGAAATATGTTAGGAGGTGAAGATTAGGTAATACATCATCTCTAAGTAAGAAGTTGCAAAAAGATGTCATTACCTCTGCTTGAAGTCACCGTAGTGGATTCTACTGGGGAAACCCTTCGTGCAGATTCTGATGCCCTCCAGCACACCATTACACCTGAGCTGGTGGATAACAAGGAAGTTCTCCATCAGACCTGAAATGCAAATGTTCTTAAGGTTCAGTTTTTTTTTCTAAACTGTGATTTATTTGAGTCTTCAAGGATCAAGGTTACCTGGAGTCTTGGTTTCATTAGGAATCAAGCAGCGCACAAAGTGAGGGTGAGTGCTCCTCAGGTTAGACATCAGTTTACCCAAGTTTTCCTGTGGAAAGTTTGTGATTAATCTAATCTGTAATGGTGAAAAATTCACAAACTTCAATTAGAGAGAGAATCTGTTTACCCTAAAAACTGCAGACACCGTCTGGAAGGAACCACCCTTCTTCTTGCCTCCTTTCTTTGCACCTCCCTCTGCTATATATCAGTGACAGAGGTTTTTTTTGTTAATCTTGTGTTGCTGTTCATTAGGTCCTTCAATAATCTCTATTTGTGTCTTGTTGATTCTAACTATTCTCTTGCATAGATATACTTCATATTTTAAAACTACAAAGTCTTTGATCACATAGTTTGTTGTGCTCTGATGGTCTTATTCTTTTTTCTTAGTTTTTGTATAACAAGGTGTCTTGTACATAATTCAAACACAAAGGAATTGAGGAAATGCAAATGTTTGTACCTTCTGGCACAGCGACATACAGCAAGGCCAGCACTTTGAGTGCTGACTTTTGGTAAAGTTGCACAACAGAGTCGTTCAGTGGATCCTTGTTCTTCTCCAACCATCCAGTAATGTTGTAGTCCACAGTGCCGGCGTAGTGCACCAGAGAGAAGTGGGCCTCTGCCTTACCTTTGCCAGGCTTGGGCTTCTCGAAAGCTGAACATTTTCCCAGATGCTGGTCATGCAGCTTGTTTTTGAAGCTTGAGTCTGTAGCCTTTGGGAACATGCACTCCTCTTCAAGAATGGAGAAGATGCCCATTGGCTGTTGAAGAAATATTCCCACTCAAGAACAGGCACAGTGAGATCGTTATTTTAATTTACTGAATATCCTCTTACCTTCTCAATGAGCTCAATGCAGGTAGCCAAGTCCATACCAAAGTCAATGAACGCCCATTCAATGCCTTCTTTCTTGTACTCCTCTTGCTCCAGAACAAACATGGTGTGGTTGAAGAACTGTTGCAGTTTCTCATTTGTGAAGTTAATGCAAAGCTGCTCCAAGCTGTTATACTGATAATTCAACAGAAGCAATTATTGCAACTCACTGTTATCTTGTATGTCTTGATTCTTTCAAAGACATTAATGACTGATACTCACATCAAAGATCTCAAATCCAGCGATGTCCAGCACACCGATGTAGTACTCTCTAGGATTCGTCGTGTTCAACATCTCATTGATGCGGACGACCATCCACAAGAACATTTTCTCATAGACAGACTTGCAGAGTGCAGAGACTGCATTGTTCACCTGACAGATTCAAAGGTCAATGTATTATTACCCTTACTTCTCAAGATGACTATGTCTGAGATATTTCTCACTGTATCCACAAGTTAAATGTGTTGATGAAGTCATCACCTGTGGTACTGTCTGGCCTTTGGTCACCATCTCATTCCCGACCTTCACTCTGGGGTAACACAGAGCTTTCAGCATGTCAGCAGAGTTGATGCCCATGAGGTAGGAGATTTTATCAGCAGCTAAGGAAGCAGAGTTTTATGCATTATTGTTGCTAATTAAGTGACCGTTTTTATATGTTAATTTGTGCTCAAATTTGATCTTACCCTCATTGCCGTCAGGTTCGGCCTGCTCCTCTCTCTGCTTCTGTTTGAACTTCATGGCCCCATGATGCATCACCGCACCTGTCAGCTTGTAGATGCTGATCTTCTCATCAGCATTGAATCCCAGAATGTCAATGGCACTCTGTTTTTACACAGACCAAATAAATCATATTGTTTATTGGAGTATTTTATACTGTGTCATGCACTATTCAGTTAAAGCTTGTGTTTTTCTGATGTTTACTTGCTCAGAAATTTTGCAAAAAATCTAAAATACTACTACTTCTAATAATATTGCAGCTATCCACATACATCTGTGGCAATGAACTCCTCCACATCATCGATGCTCTTGACAGTGATTTCACCCTGGCTAATCATTGGATAGTCGTAAGGGTTGGTGGTGATGAGCAGGGCCTCTGTAAAGAATTGATGTGCAGTATGTTGCCAGTGCTCTCAAATATAGAAATAACTGAAACACACAATCCTGTAGATTTCTCACCGAGCAGCTCTGGCTTGTGTCCAGTCATGAGCTGGTAGAAGATGTGGTAACTCCTCTCAGCAGACAGCTGGAATGTTACCCTTGACTTTTCTAGCAGATCTTTCCAAGAAAAGGTGTGGTAAAAAGACATTGTTTTCAATTGATTAACCCACATCTTAAACTCCAAATAAAATGTTTGGCTAAAAACAGTGTTGACTCACAAGTTTCAATATCTGCTTTGGCCAGTTTACCAGTGCCCGAAAAGTGAATCCTGATGAATTTACCCTAGATTGAAATCATTGATAAAAGCTCAACTGTTTGTGATTGAAAATTTATGATGTTATTAATTATGATTCATCGCCGCAACTTACAAAACGAGAGGAGTTGTCGTTCCTTATAGTCTTGGCGTTACCATAAGCCTCCAGCAGAGGGTTGGCTGCAATGATCTGGTCCTCCAGTGATCCCTAGAGGTAATTGTAACACAGTGGGTAGTCATGAGGTGAATCACAAACACTGTCATCAATAACATTGTCTAGAATAGATATTCACTAACCTGCATTTTTCCAGGGCCAGAGTCTGTCTTTTTTGGACCAGCCATCGCAACAGTTGCAAAGTACTGAATGACACGTTTTGTGTTCACAGTCTTTCCTGCACCAGATTCTCCACTGGAGATTTATATGAGAGCATCATTTAGTCATAAATCTTTAACTGATTTACAATCATAAGTGAAAAGCTTCAGGTTGTGTCAGCAGAAGAATATTTACTCACGTAATCAGGACAGACTGGTTCTCACGATCTGAAATTAAACCGTGATATATTAACAGGATATATAAATATAGGTAGCACTCTATATTAACTTGAAGCTATTAAGTGTTTGTTTGTTTTTTGCCATTATTATTAGATTAAAAGGCTATATCCTAAAGTTAACATTTCAGTTATTTATTCATGTACTTAAGTACAAATAGAAGATAAAATAATGCAAAATAATGGTTGTTATCAAACACTTAGTAATTGATAATTCATTTGAACTGTACTACTCCGTTTCCTCAGCTTAAAACCTCATTTAGGTACCGTTTATAAAGAAGTTGTTAACTAAGGATAAAAAAACATCAGTAACCTTTGATATAAAGATACTATTTTGAGTTAATTCAGCTTTTCTATGAACTCTTTTCATAGAGCAACAGCAATTTATAGACAATGAATTATAGGCTAACACTTCATGCTAGTTATTATAAAGTGTATTTTTCATTGTCTCTTTAACTGTTATATGTTGAGACTGTTGGAATCCACTTACCTGTGAGCATGAACTGGTAGGCGTTGTCAGAGATGGAGAAGATGTGAGGTGGGGCTTCAATCCTCTTTTTGCCTCTGTATCCACTCACGACAACTGCGTCGTACACTGGGAGCCATTTGTATGGATTGACAGTGGCACAGAACAAGCCAGAGTAGGTCTGAAATGGAGATTGTCCAGTTTTACAATGTTTCTGCCCTATTCCAGGAATAAATTAGGATGTACTTACATAGATCATCCATGCTGCGTAACGCTCTTTGAGGTTAAACAGCACAGAAGGCTCATTGAGATGGGTCATCATGGCCATGTCCTCCATTTTGTCAAATTTGGGAGGATTCCTTGGGAAGATTTGATCTTCCTTTACTGTGACAGTCTGTAATAAAAGTCTTTTTTTTAGACTTTTTGTACACATATTTCTACACTATTAACGTGAAAAACTTTAACATTTGAAGACTCAAGCACAGTCACATATGAAATATTATTTTTTAATATTTGATACTTACTTTCCCACAGTCAGTTTTGACAGTAGCTTTGCCAGCCTCTATACTAATAAGAGTACTTTTCAAGTACATCTCAGCTGCATCTGTCACGAAGAATGCTGTTTTGGCATCGAATTTAGCAGTCTGAGCCTCGAGTCGCTCTCTTTCTGGCTTCCGGAGGTAAATGGCCGCCGGGCCGAAACACTCCATTTCACCATCTCCCATGATTGTACTTCACTGTGGAGCACAACTGACATCACCATGCTGATATACTTCATTAGATTCACTCTTTGATTGTAATTGTCTAACTTTCAACTCTAACTGTCCTAATACATTCCAATCAGTTAAACCAAACAGATCATATTGTCACCATCAGTTGGGAAGTTCTTTACCTTGTATTAATCTCAGATGGAAATTGCAGCTGGCAAGTCCAGGATTCTGAAATATAAAATGAATATATACTAATTAGTAATACATATATAATTATAATTGTATATAGATAGATAGACAGATAGATAGATAGTGACTCACCGTATTTTGATGGGCAACTGTCCTGCAATCAGAGGTTGTCATTTATATAGTATCTTTACTGAAGACTCAGCTGAACTGTTCAGCTGGATTTGGTCATGTTATTCTACATGGTTTATGTTGATGTAAATAGCAGCAGGCTGTCGTTCATTTGTTTTGTTGGTTTGCTGGAGCATGTGATATTTTAATTTTTTAATGGTTTAGATCAACTGAACAGTCTTTCTATACTTAAATTCATGATGTTGATATGTTTTAATTTTAAAGCAATAACATATTAATCATAAACATTTGGATAATATACTTATATGACATAAAAGTTTAACAGTCCATGTTTTTCTTATGTTTTGTCTCTTCTTTTTAATGTAGGCTTTCTTGTTGAGTGTATGTTTGTTTACAATGTTTAATTTGATGTCACCAAGGTCTTATTTCAATGTTGCTTCTTATTTCAATCTTGGCAAAGAGGAGGAACTTGATTCAGATGTGAAGAAGCAGTCAGCTGTCACTACTATTTAATTTTAGAGGTGAAAGCAAGACTAGCACCATGTGATGACTAAAAGTTTTTACTTTTGATAAAAGGTAATATACAACTTGAGTTTTGGGCAACTATCATATTAATAACTATTTGTTTTTGAACTTTTAGCATCCATATTATTTCCTCTTTAAAAACCAAAGATGGACGGTGACAGTCCTTCCAAATGAATAAATAAATAAATAAATAAATAAATACATGTATCTGACGGACTTTTTTGGGGGAATTAAACCTCAGTGATTACTGCACATACAAATCTTATTTCACGGTCATATAATGACTATCAAACTTATAAACAGAATGTTCATATATGGACAAATTATAAATATAGCACAGTGAGAGCTCATGTTTGTATTAAGTTTAGGTTACACATCCAGGCCACGGTGAAGACTTATTTGACCTATCATGACATTAGTGTAAGATTTCTCAGTACGTGCACTGCTTTTTCAATTGACTGTACTTTTGAAATAAATAAATAAATAAATAATTAATTAATTAAAAGTAATAATGTTTATGACTAGCTCTAACTCTCTAGATTTACGTTTATATGTTAACATTCATTAGCTGCTGCAGTATACTATTGTAATAGATTGTGTTAGAGTCACAAGCCTAGGAATTTTGCTTGATTTTAATATAAATTTACAGACAACAGTCACCATACTCAGAAGCATTTGGCCCAAAGATGAATAAGTAGTACACACTTATTCATCTTTGGGCCAATTGCTTCTGAGTATGGTGAGTTGCATTTGCAGATGCATTCCTATATGAAGATGGTACTGTTTGTTATCACACCACATCTGTCCTAAGTGCATCAAGTCAAATACGGAACGTCAAACCACAAAATCATTTACTTTTCTTGAATGTAGTTTTTGTTTCATTATAGTTTTAGTCGACTAAATATCATAAAATTTTAGTCGACTAAATCGACCATGAATTTAGTCAGCTAAAATCTAATGGGTTTAGTTACAGTGCATTTATAAAGCATTTCTCTAAAACGTCCAAACATATTACAGTATGTAGGTTCATTTCTTGTATTTGGCAGTTTGGCAGGTTAGACAATAGTTTCAATTTGGCTTAAATAGATTCAATTAGGTTAATAACCTTAAATGAAAAAAGAAAAACAAAGAAAAGGATATATCATTACTTCTGATGAAATGTTAACAACTGTGAACAAATACAATTTAAATAAACAATTTACAATTGTCTCATTTTGTTCATTTATATATTTAGCTTATTTTCTCTTTTTATGCAACCATAACATTTATAAAATTTTATGTGAACAGTTTAAGCACACATATGAGATCAATTGTATTTTACTGCATTTATGCACTTATGATTAGACGAAAGTTGTGCGTCATACACCTAATAATAATAATTGAAGCATAATACAAATGACTGTTTTCCTTCATATTATACATTATAATAATCAAATAACATGGATTCAAGTGACAATTAGTCCATCTTATAATTAAAGAGAGATATTTCCATACCATCAGTGTCCCTGAGATGACCGACAGCTGATGCGTTTCCCATTATGTTCAATATTAGACACATTACATCACTCACACCCAAAGCAATTATTGTAAATGAAATGATCACAGATAATAGTTTAGATGTACTGTGCTTGACTGAAACCTGGCTAAAACCAAATGATTATTTTGGTCTAAATGAGTCCACTCCACCAAACTACTGTTATAAGCATGAGCCCCATCAGACTGGTCAACAATATATAGTGATATTCTCAATGTTACCCAGAAAACAGGATACAGGTTTAACTCATTCGAAATACTTCTGCTTAATGTTACACTGTCAAATATGCAAAATAAATCTATGGTATCTCTTGCTCTGGCTACTGTGTTTAGACCACCAGGGCCATATACAGAATTCCTAAAAGAATTGTCAGATTTCCTCCCAGACCTGTTAGTTACTGTTGATTAGGGGTTGCATGACTTCTGATTTCTGCTAGTCGATTTTTTATCTAAAAAACACTCGAGTTACTCAACTACCCGTGGTTCATTCTACTGTAAATGAAAAGACATTACATAGTTCGTATTTAAACACTTATAAACTCATAGTCTAATGCAACAATTATGTAAATTGTCATAACTTTATAATTACGCCATTACATATTTTAATTTTCATGTAACAGCCAGTATTTGTATCTGTAACAATGACAAAATTATTTGTAACTGCATTCGGATAAAACCAGATGGAACGTTGTACAATGACTTGACCGTTACCACTATATATATTTTTTTCATAGTAATCACTGAACAAGTATGACGTATTAAACTAAAACAATTATTAATTTTTTAAAATATATTTATCATGCAAGCAGAGAGATCTTCACTAAAGAGAGATGCAAGCAGAGATAACTTTACTAAACAAATATGCTGTTACAAACCAGCAAAAGATAAAGATGCAAACATGTAGGCCAAGTAGTAATGTATCTGTATCTAAGCTGATTATTAGCCCACTCTTGAGAGAGAACTGGTTTGGTTTTTGAGAGACTGAGATGCGCAAAGCGGCTATTTGATTGGTGAGCGCGCTGTGCTTATTCCATTCATTCATATCATATCGTAGCCTAAGGTTTAAATCATTGCCTTTTAAATATATACAAATAATAGAATGTGTATGATGTATTATTATAGGTGATATTACTCTTGCCAAGCTCTGATTTATGAGGGATGCACGGAGAGGCAACAGCAATGCGGTGTTTGATTTGCGCTCTTTTCATTCATAAAGTTTACATTCATTCATGTCACACTCTATTGGGTGACTTTAGAGTTCTTTGTATAATATTGCGCTGATCCCCTGGCTCAACTGTTATCTAGCAAACACCAGACTGTGCCAGCCTCAGCCGAATATTTAGGCAGAATTATTACTTGTCCCTTGTTTGTTTTTGAAGCCATTATCTGTGCCATTCCAAATAAGGTATTCGGCTTTGGGGACACCCCTTATTATTACATTACATGTTTTAATTTTACATGCAACATAGATAAAGTCATAGAAAGTAACAGCTACACACAATATTGTTGTTCTAAAAAGCACGTCGTACTTGCTAACTGTGCATGCATTATGGTTAATGCATGCTCGAGTAGTCGATTGTTTATGCAAGCACTAAGGTTGATAAAGTACTTAATAACTGAGATTTAAACATTCACATTGATAATACAAATGACACATTAGGACTTGTGTTTACTGAACTAATTTGACTCTTTAGGAGTCAAGCAAAATGTCACTTAGCCCACTGGGTGTTTTAATCATATGCTAGATTTAATTATATCACATGGAATCGATCTTGCTGATATAGATATCGTACCTCAAAGTGATGATGTTACAGACCATTTCCTTGTATAGTGAACGCTGCGTATCACAGATATTAACTATATGGTTCTGCCTAACCTTGACTATTGTTCCAGCCACCAAAGACAGATTCGCAAATAACTTGATTTATCTCAACTTCTCTGTTTACCCATAAATACACATGAATTTAACGAAATGACTGGCAACATGGGCACTATCTTCTCTAATACATTAGAAGCTGTTGCCCCCATCAAATTGAAAAAGGTTAGAGAAAAAGCGTACTGTCAAGTCAAGTCACCTTTATTTATATAGCACTTTAACCTGTCAGCCAGCACCCCCCATTATGGGACTCACAGCTGAAAGTGCTCGACCAAACTTATAATTGTAACAGTTTCCTACTTCAGTGTGTTACAAACATAATTTTGGAAAGAAGACCCTTTGGGCTTTACTTTTTATCAACCAGATTTGATAATGCTCAAAAATATTATAAGATATAGACACTGAAGTGCCTTGATTTTTTTTTTTTTACCACACTTAAATATATTTTTTTATTTGATAAGAAAATACAATAAATGATACCTGGAGCAATCTAGAAAAGTAATGGGTTGAAAGTCACATGTCTCATGAGTTTATATTTCAAATCTGAATAAGATATGAAAAATGAGACTCCTGCAAATATTTTTCTGAGACTATGTCTACACCCCCCACCCCCCAAATATATATATATATAAAAAAATTACCAACAGTATTGAAGGCTTGTACAAACTATTTAGTAATTAATCATACCACTGCATAGTTTTTTTTCCATTATAAAACCCTAGACAGAAACTTAGACATCATATAAGTGATTTATTTGAGCACTAGAAAAATACAATAAGAATATTTAAGTAAGAAAAAAAAGAAAAAAAAAAAGAATTAACTTTGTTTGCCAGTTACAGAAAATCCTGAGATTGCTTGAAACGCAACATTTACAATGAATTATGATGCAAATAAGTGCTGATGTGCTGATGGCCACTTATACAGATGGTAATAACACAAATGTGCCATAAAGTAAATAATCCACTCTCTCTATTCATATAGACTCGTTCACTTTGATAGCCGTGATCATACAGTAATAGCGATCTGATTTGGGCTGATTTGCACTCAAACAGATGGTAATCATGCAGATACATTCACATTCAACATAAAACACACTCGCAAATATATAAAAACTGTTGAAAAATAAAACAAACAAAGAAAAAGGTGATCGCTATAAGTTCCGCCTCCATCACCTAACAGGTGTGTCAGAGCGCGTCACGAGGGAGCGTCAAAATTCAAATAAACAATCTTTCGTCAATCTTTCATTTATTATTTTTTCCAGTGGATCGTCTCATTCTGTTTGTGACACTGTACACTGCAAAACCATGCCATTTTTTTACTACCAAGACGCAGTTTCCGACCATGAGTTATTCCATAACGGACGCAAACAGTTCTGTCGCTGAAGAACTGAAATGTAAACAAAGGAATTATGATCCATATTACAAGGTTATTGCTTCATTGGACCAAACGTGCTCCATGAGATGACGTTCAGTGGACCCTTACCTTTCCAACTAAACTGGAATTTACAGCTGTTGATGTGTTTATGACTCGTTATTACGACGGATCTGGTATGTACAGCATTTCTAATGTTCATGTTTTTATGAATACTGCTTACACAAATGTAGCAAATACAGTCTTTATAAGCTTTCCGTTGAAAAACAGTGATCTGTCGTCGATGCTTGAGGATTAGATCTTTATAATGATACATAGTTTGTCAAGATTAAATTTGTCCCGTTTCATTTAATCTATTCGTAAACACTGACAAGTGCAAGTTTAGAAGCTTTCAGGGCGAGGGCGTCGGGGTGCTGGCTACGAGGTTAAACAAAATACATTGCATCAAAGCAACTGAATGTGACGATTCGTGTACCAGGGAGACACAGGAGAGAGTAAGAGATCCAATTGCAGGTATTTATTATCAATTCAGGGTAATGCAATTCGTGGTCGAACAAGCAGAGGTCAAAGCCAAACAGCCAGTCCAAAAATAAACAAACAAATAAACAAAGGAGGGAACAGGAAAGGAACTCAGTAAAATGGGAAAACAGAGACAAGAGAAGTGCAACACAAAACAAGGAGTCCAGGAGGGAGGTGGACCGGCGGAGGATCAGGGGGAGGGACGGAGGGCCAGGTCCATAGGAGGAAGACAGACAGAAAAAAAAAACACAAAAACATAAGTCCAAGAAGGACATCACGTGACGCCCACCAGGGCGTAGCAGAAGACCACCACAACCGTGTGGTCAGGGCAGAACCCCCCCAGGGCAGAGCAGAAGACCACCACAACCGTGTGGTCAGGGCGGAAGCCCCCCAGGGCGGAGCAGAAGACCACCACCTCCGTGTGGTCGGGAAGGATGCCCCCCAGGGCGGAACAGAAGACCACCACAACCGTGTGGTCAAGGCGGAAGCCCCCAGGGCGGAGCAGAAGACCACCACGACCGTGTGGTCAGGGCGGAAGCCCCGCAGGGCGGAGCAGAAGACCACCACATCCTTGTGGTCGAGGCCGAAGGACCTCAGGGCGGAGCAGAACACCACCACAACCGTGTGGTCGGGACGGACGCCCCCCAGGGCGGAGCAGAAGACCACCACAACCGTGTGGTCAGGACGGAAGGCCCCCAGGGCGGAGCAGAAGACCACCACATCCTTGTGGTCGAGGCAGAAGGCCCCCAGGGCAGAGCAGAAGACCACCACATTCGTGCGGCCGGACCAACAGGAGGACAAGTCTGGTTGGGCAAGTTGGAAACATAGAACATGAACATGTTAAGGGTAGCCTCTGTGGCCACAACAGGAACAGTCGGGTGCTCAGAGAGTTCGACTGAGACATGACGAGTCTCTGGAAGTTCCGCAGAGGCGAGGAGAGACTCTGGTAGTTCAGCAGAGACGTGGAACGGTTCTGGTAGTCCCACAGAGAAGTGACGAGACTCTGGTAATACCATGGTGTTTATACTGGATTCCAGAAGATCGGTGCTGACTTGACTCTGCTCATGAAGATTACTGGTGACTTACATTTGTTCATGAAGATCATTGGTGACTTACATTTGTTCATGAAGATCATTGGTGACTTGTATTTGTTCATGAAGATCAGTGGTGACTTGTCTTTGTTCATGAAGATCACTGGTGACTTGAACTCTCCCATGAAGAACCCCGGTGACTTGACTCTGTCCTTGAAGATCACCAGTGACTTGACTCGGTCCTTGAAGATCACCAGTGACTTGGCTCGGTCCTTGAAGACCACCAGTGACTTGACTCTGTCCTTGAAGATCACCAGTGACTTGACTCTGTCCTTGAAGATCACCAGTGACTTGACTCTGTCCCTGAAGATCACCAGTGACTTGACTCTGTCCCTGAAGATCACCAGTGACGTGACTCTGTCCCTGAAGATCACCAGTGACTTGACTCTGTCCTCGAAGATCAACGGTGACTAGCCTTGACTCTGGAAGGTCCACGGTAAATAGCCCTGACTCAGGAAGGTCAATGGGGACTAGTCCTGACTCTGGTAGCTCAATGGTCACTAGCCCTGATTCTGGAAGGTCAATGGTGACTAACCCTGACTCTGAAGGGTCCACGAGCACCTGACTCGACTCTGGAGGGTCCGCGAGTCCCTGACTCAACTCAGGAAGGTCAACAGGAACTAACCCTGACTCTGAAAAGTCAACCGTGACTGACCCTGACTCTGGAAAGTCGATGGTGACTAGCCCTGACTCTGCAAGGTCAACGGTGACTAACCCTGACTCTAGAAGGTCGACGGTGATTAACCCTGACTCTAGAAGGTCAATGGTGACTAACCCTGACTCTGGAGGGTCCATGAGCACCTGACTCGACTCTGGAGGGTCAACCAGAACCTGACTCAACTCTGTAAAGTCAATGGGTACCTGACTCGACTCTGGAAGGTCAACAGGAATCTGACTTGATTCAGGAGGATCAACTGGAGCGTGACTCGACACTGGATGGTCAACAGGATCCTGACTCGACTCTGCATAGTCAACTGGAATCTGACTCGACTCTGGAAAGTCAACAGGAACTAGCCCTGGCTCTGGAAGGTCAACGGATTACTAACCCTGACTCTGGAAGGTTGACGGTGACTAACCCTTACTCTGGAAGGTCGACGGTGACTAACCCTGACTCTGGAGGGTCCATGAGCACCTGACTCGACTCTGGAGGGTCCACGAGCACCTGACTCGAATTTGGAGGGTAAACCGGAACCTGACTCAACTCTGGAAAGTCAACGGGCACCTGACTCGACTCCGGAAGGTCAACAGGAATCTGACTTGATTCTGGAGGATCAACTGGAACGTGACTAGACTCTGGATGGTCAACAGGAACCAGACTCGACTCTGGATGGTCCACTGGAACCTGACTCAACTCTGGAGGGTCAACCGGATCCTGACTCGACTCTGGAGAGTCAACGGGACCCTGACTCAACTCAGGAAAGCCCACTGTAGCTGCCATCCTCTGCAGTGGCTCTGGGCTGGTGTCCATCTTGTGCAGTGGCGCTGGATTGGTGGCCATTTTGTATTGTGGTGCTGGCTCAGCAGACGTGACGTGAACAGTCTCTGGATCAGCAAATGTGACGTGAACACTCCTGGGAATCTCTAGGATCTTTGACAGCATGGAGAAATAATCCAAAAATGTCTCGGCGGCCATCTTGGGCGTTGGCGCTGAGCTGGCCGCCATCTTGCACCGTGGCGCTTGGCTGGTGACCACTTTGTGCTGTGGCGCTGTGCTGGCGTCCATCTTGCCTCATGGCGCTGGGCTGACGGCCATCTTGTGCAGTGTCGCTGGACCTGCGGCCATCATGGGCAGTGGTGCTGGGCCGGCGGCAATTCTGCGCAGTGGCTCTGAGCTGGCGGCCATCTTGTGCTGTGGCGCTGGTCTGGCATCCATCTTGCCTCGTGGCGCTGAGCTGGCGGCCATCTTGTGTTGTGGTGTTAGGCTGGCTTCCATCTTGCCTCGTGGTGCTGGGTCGGCGGCCATTCTGCGCAGCGGCGCTGGGCTGGCGGCCATCTTGTGCAGCGGTGCTGGCTCGGCAGACTTGCGCCTCCTTTCTCCTCACCGTCCACAATGGAGAGACGGCGACTCCCCTCCGAACTCAGGGTCGACGGGTGGCCATATTGGGGAGTGATGCCGGACCTCATCTCGACCACCCACTCCTGAGCGACCTCCCCTGGTCCCACGAAATACGACCAGGCGAGTACCCTCAAAACCATTCCTCTCACGCTCGGTGGCTGGGGAGGAAATTTGAATAGACATACCACCTGATCTCTGTTTGGATGGAGTCCTTCTGTGACGATTCGTGTACCAGAGAGTCAAAGGAGAGAGTAAGAGATCCAATTGCAGGTATTTATTATCAATTCAGGGTAATCCAATTCGTGGTCTAACAAGCAGAGGTCAAAGCCAAACAGACAGTCCAAAAATAGACAAACAAATAAACAAAGGAGGGAACAGGAAAGGAACTCGGAAGACGAGAGGTTAGGGTGAATCTCGGAAGACGAGAAGACGAAGGGGAATCTCGGATGACGAGAAGGCTGATAACACGAAGGGTAAGGACTCCATACAAACAACAGGGAGAGACTGGTATTTATAAGGAGGCTAATGACAATAAAGTGACAGCACCTGGTGCAATTAACAGGAGTGCAATTACTGTGAAGACAGGACCAGACTAGAGGAATTCTAGTGCCTACGGTGAAGTGCCTAAGGGGAAGTGAGCCCACTAGTGGAGACCCAGCGAAACAGAGACTAGACAGCATGACACTGAACAACATTAATTAGGAAAACAGTGTGTCAATAATGCAAAATGAAATTTAAAGGCAGTTCATCATTGAATTCAGTGATGTCATCATCTCAGTTCAGTTTAAATAGTGTCTGTGCATTTATTTGTAATCAAGTCAACGATATCGCTGTAAATGAATTGACCCCAACTAAGCAAGCCAGAGACAAGGAACCTTATTAAAAATTAAATGTTGAACAAAAATAAAAAATAGACATTTCAGGAAAATGTCATGTTTTTCAAATAAAAATATGAACTTCTGTTATGAAACGGGACATCTATTTCATACATTTCCACTGTATAGGACACCCAGACTTAAAGCATGTTTATTACACGCTTTGGGAGGTACAACAAATGAAAATTGTAAATTCACACCAAAGGCATCAAAACTATGAATTAACACGTGTGGAATTATATATGGAATTATATACGTAACAAAAAAGTCTGAAACAACTGAAAATATGTCATATTCTAGGTTCTTCAAAGTAGCCACCTTTTGCTTTGATTACTGCTTTGCACACTCTTGGCATTCTCTTGATGAGCTTCAAGAGGTAGTCACCTGAAATGGTCTTCAAACAGTCTTGAAGGAGTTCCCAGAGAGATGCTTAGCACTTGTTGGCCCTTTTGCCTTCTGTCTGTGGTTCAGCTCACCCCTAAACCATCTCGATTGGTTTCAGGTCCGGTGACTGTGGAGGCCAGGTCATCTGGCACAGCACCCCATCACTCTCCTTGTTGGTCAAATAGCCCTTAATGCCTTCAGTGTGACTCTACAATTTTCATAGTCATGAAAATAAAGAAAAACACATAAAGAGAAGGTGTGTCCAAACTTTTGGTCTGTACTGTATATCAATATTCCTATTAAATATTATTATGAAAATCTTGGTAATAATTACACCCATTATTTCACTTATTTGATCATTCTTTGTTGGAGGAATATCATCAATAACATTCTTAACTTTTGAGTTGAGGAGTCATGGAGAATATCAACAGAGTCTGCAGAAATGCTTGGTGTTAAAGATATAGCCTCCATAAACATTACACTTGTGTTCTCATTAATGCATCTCCTTCTGACAGAGACAGATCTAGATTCAGTTGTAGCAGACATCAAAATATCAAAGAAAAAACAGAAGTGATCAGATAGTGCTACCTCCTTAATAACAATGGATGAAATGTTTAGACCCCTACTGATGATTAAGTCTAGAGTGTGTCCACCTTTGTGTGTGGGTCCATGCACATGCTTAATCAAGTCAAAAGTGTTTAGAACGTTATCATTTCTTTTGTAGTTTTGTTTTCTGCATTATCTATGTGAATATTAAAATCCCCTGAAATAGCAAAACTGTCAAACTCTGAGGAAATCATTGATAACATTTCTGTGACCTCTTCAACAAAGGCTGGAGAGTATTTTGAAGGCCTGTAAATAATAATAAACAGAATGTGTAGAGCACCTTTCAGCACAATCCCTAGATATTCAAAAGACAAGTACTGACCAAATGACACTTGCTTGCATTGATAGACATCTTTAAATAGAGCAGCTACACCTCCACCTCTCCTAACAGTCCTGCAGACACTCATGTAAGTGAAGTTAGGAGGGGCTGCTTCATTGAGGACTGTTGCACTGCAACAGTCTTCTAGCTATGTTTCAGAATTGAACTGTTCATGAGGTAGGTTGCCTGGGGGAAGAAACTGTTCTTGAGGCGGGCTGTCCTGGCAGTGGCGTAGCCAGTGGAGGGGCCATGGGGGCACTGGCCCCTCCTGAAAACTGATTGGCCCCCCAGTGTGCCCCCACCCTTCTACTTGTCTGTCACTCACAAATTCAAATCATAATCTTTCAGTTTAGTAAATAACTCATGATTGCGTCGCGATGCTTCTCAACGAGGACCAAGAATAGCGAGCTGCTGTTTTCCAATGAAAAAAAGAACACGGTAAGTTGATTTATTTTATATAGCTTATGTTTTTCGATTAGCAAGTTGTTGCAGTGCAAGAAGTGTTTGGTA
Organism: Carassius carassius; assembly: GCF_963082965.1. Lineage (NCBI taxonomy): Eukaryota > Metazoa > Chordata > Actinopteri > Cypriniformes > Cyprinidae > Carassius > Carassius carassius. Next base: position 32,986,861 of record NC_081768.1, on the reverse strand, counting down.
CTAACGTTAACGTCTTTCGGTGTTAGACAGACCAGGTTCGATGAAGATGTTATCTCCTATAGCAGACCAAGATGCTAATCATTATATTTACTATGCTCCTCTGATGCTGAATGTAAAAGGGGTTTACTGCGTTACGATTTACTTATTTTTCAGCCGAATGCGCCGATATAGGCAACAACGCAATTTAAAGCAATGGTTTAAAAAAAGTATAATTGCAATTCTAATAAAGTCATTATTGAATCATGCAGTCGATTAGCGACTTTTTTCACTTAAGTGAGGTGACGAAACAAATCGTATCTAACGCTCCACACTTGAGACTTTTTTTACAGTCTATGGGTGAGACACATGCAAAAACATTGTTTTTTTTACTGGTCAATTTTTAGATTTGGGTCTTCTTTCAGACTTGTGGTGAAAAAAAGTCCAAAATACACATATAGGTCTTTATTTTACTACACCTTTAGTCTATTTGCGTCTGTAGATTTCTCATAAATTCAGTTGGCGTTCTAAATCACCATGGTACTCCGCGATTGCTGTCTGCACCCTGGAAAGCTGTCTCTCTAGCTCTCTCTCCCATACAATGTTCTCGGATCCAAATATGGTCATTTCCTTTTCATCAGCAACCAATTGTGAAAGTACAATGGGGCATTTAACACTAAAAGTGAATCTCATTGGCTGATGCCAATTTCCGACAACATGATTCGTTCAGACGCATAACGTGACGTGCCCTGACATTTCCACAGTGTTTTTGACTGTTTCTCTGTTTAGTTGAAGGCCATAAATGCTGAGTTATAGGTTTTGATGTGTTTTAGTTGGTTTGTTTTGTTGATTGCTAAGGATTTGACAAGATATTGTGTCTGTAAATAGTTGTTTCCACTAAAAAAATAATTAGCTTTTACATTACAAATATTTAAATGCCGTTTTCTCAAAATGAGTTTTTTGTCATTCTTCAGTACAAACATCTTAGCCTATGTAGCAGCTATGTGCACCAAACCCTCCAGTTATACACTTATATTCTGTATTCTGAAGATATCTCCAGAGGGATTTGTTAATAAATCATTACTGGCCTGATTAATGAGACATTTTAATAAAAATAAAAAATATGCAGAAAATATATAAATATATAAATATGCTGAAATCCCTCTGAACATCTTTTTTCATCTTGTGTGTAATCAAAATGAAAAAAATATTTTAGCAACTGGCTTTATCATATGTTCATCATATGTCCGCAAATAACATGCATGAACATGCATTTAATGAATGATTAAATAGCAAAATAAATAACTAATACTAAAATAACACTGGACTAATTAAGCTATTCTAAACTGTTTCTATGGGATCCACATATTTTACATGTTAAACTAAAGCTACCTTTTTGAACAAGTAGCTATCTAACAAAGTATGGATATATGATATTTTTAAATCAATATGCTCAAGATTAATTAGCCTTGACATAAGTAGATTTTGTTTATTCATCAATTCATCAATATTGCATTTATATTAGTTATATTAATTCATTAATTGTGTATTTATTTCTATGAATTATTAATGTTATTCAGCATTTATATAAATAAGGCTATTATATATATTATATAAGGCTATTATAAATAAACTCTATTATTATTATTATTATTTGTGAGTTGTACACTATTCATACATTGGATTCTTTTATTTATTACAGTTTTTCTTTCACTTTTGTAAAGTGAAAAGTTAATACAAATTGTATTTGATTGTTTTGATTTAGAGCAGTGAATAACTGCTATTAAAATATAATAGGGTATCACTGTTTATTACTGATTTTAAAGGTTACTGAACTCTTGAAATGATTTGGATATACAGTTCAAACAACTGTTTGAAAATTGGCCCCTCTGTATTACTCGTGGCCCCTCTTGTGCCCCCCAGTTGAAAAAAATCCTAGAATCGCCTCTGTGTCCTGGTATTTGCGGCTCTGAAGCGCCAGCTAGATGGCAAAATTTCAGAAAGTGTGAAACTTGGATGTGAGGGATTAGGGTTGCCACCCGTCCCTTAAAATACGGAATCGTCCCGTATTTGAGAATAAAATAGCGCGTCTCGTTTTGAATCAATACGGGACGGGGTTTGTCCCGTATTTTAGGAGTTGTCTTCAATACAGCATCTCGTGCAGATCATCCCACCGGCATTCTGTGAAGACTCGTCCTATTCTGCCCCTGATTGGGTAATACTCGCTGCCATCGGTGGATTGATTGGTTTGTTTCAGGTTCACAGCCAATCAGAGTCAGAGGAGGGCGGGTCTCTTGACAGAGAGTCGATTTGAAAGAATGGCGGAGGCTGGTCCAGATACCCAACCGCGTCCAGCGCTGAAACGAAAGCGGACGCAAACGTACGACGAATGTGGGAGGAATCAAATACTTGGCTGGAAAGTGTCAGCGGAAATGAGTATCAAGCACAATTTGTCGACGAGTGTTCTCTGTTGCGCACGGTGGCTTTTCAGATGCTCGAAAGCATGCCTCGGGAGAACAACATTCATAAACTTTATAATAAGTTTAATTTATTAAACATTAGTGTATTAACTAACATGAACTAACAATGAGTAAGAAATACATTTGTTACATTATTTATTAATATTTGTTAATGTTAGTTAATAGATATAAAGCTGTTCATTGTTTGTTCATGTTAGTTCAGTGCATTTACTAATATTAACAAGATTTTAATAAAGTATTATTAAATGTGGAAATTAACATGAACAAAGATGAACAATTGCTGTATAAGTGCAGTTCATTATTAGTTCATGTTAATTAATATAGTTAACTAATGAACCTTATTTTAAATTGTTAAAGTCAAACACATAAGCATTATTTTAATAAGAGATAAGATAGATATATTTAATAATAAAAATATAGTGCCTAAGTGAAGCAAATAAACAACTTAACTAATTTAAATGATTGCATTCTTCAATAGGCTACTGTAGAATTAACAATTGACTATATAAAATAGATTAATTTACCAATAATAAAAAAACAAATTTTGTGTTTAACATGAATTTAGAAATGTTTATAGATCGGTTATTTATTATGTGGTTTCAGTGTTTGGATGCTGTTACTGTCTGCAAACAATGACAAATATTTTATCCAAAATCTGTGTTCACGCCACCTTATACAATTACTAAAGTTCATTAGCAATTAATATTTTTATGAAAACATGTTTTAACCCTTGTGCGTTGTTGGGGACGTTTTCGTCCACTAGGGGGTAAAGTTGAGTCTTATTTTGGCCACAACTTTCTCTGTGTTTGAGCTAATGGAATTAAATTGAAATTTTTCAAAAACTCAACGGTACACTGTGGGCAAATTCACTACCCTTTCAGTATGTTCGTGGATGAAAACATCCACTAAATTAAACTGCTGTAAAAATGTATCAGATAAATATTTTTTTAAATTTATTTTGCATAAATCTATTAATCAACCTCAGTCCTGATCAAAACTACCAAATTTTTAAACAAATTCCAAGATTTTAACTTTTTAATTACCAAGTTCATAAATGATGTCACAGATTTGGGAAAAAACACACAAAATTACATATTTTCAATATAAAAAGTGATTGTGGACTGGATTTTTTTTAACCTTTTATCACAGTCTTGGGCATGTCAAAGATTAGTAACAAGATTGGCTTTGATGCATTGTTTGTTTTTGTGCAGCATTAGATTTAAAATTTTTCTCCCTAATTTGTTGTTGGTGGCTGTTTTTGCCCCATTGACTTCCATTATAATGACATTTTTTGATTGCAAAGCCATATAATCATGCATTCTTGATTGTTTGTGGTTTTCACTTTTGGGAAGAGGTAACATTTGTTATTTTTTACAGTTGATCACTAGGTGGGACCATTAACCCTTTAAATAGGCCTGTGCAAAAAAGGCTTGGTTTCTGGCTTGTATATGGAGTTATATGGAGTATAACAGCATATTATATTGAGTGTGTATGTGTGTGTGTGTGTGAGAAAGAGAGAGAGAGAGTGTGTGTCCCTTATTTCTCTGTATTTAAGGTGGCAACCCTATGAGGGATCCAGATTGATTTTCTGAGCCCTTTTCCTCACTTTGGATGTATACAGTTCTTGAAGGGTGGATAGGGGAACATCAATAATCCTTTCAGCAGTCCAAAGCATTCTCTGTAGTCTTCTGATGTCTGATTTTGTATCTGAATCAAACCAGACATTTATTAAAGTGGACAGGACAGACTCAGTGACGGCTGAGTAGATCTGTTTCAGCAGCTCCTGTGACAGATTAAACTTCCTCAGCTGGTGAAGGAATTACAATCTTTGTTGGGCTTTTTTATCAGTGGAGTCAATGTGATTGTCCCACTTTAGGTCCTGAGAGAAAGTGGTGCCCAGGAACCTGAATGACTCCACTGCAGTCACAGTGCTGTCAATGATGGTGAGTGAGGGGAAAGCAGGGGGGATTCTCCTGAAGTCCACGATCATCTCCATAGTTTTGAGCATGTTCAGCTCCAGGTTGTTAAGACTGCTTACAGACAAGAGGCTGAGCAGCTGGCTGTCTGCTGTAGTATTGTCACCATCCTGGATGAAACTGATGACTGTAGTGTCATCTGCAAACTCAGGTGCTTGACAGAGGGGTCTTTAAGTTCAAGTTTCAAGTTTCAGTTCAGAGCTTTATTGTCACTCTGCTACATGTGTGGATATACAGTGGAACAAAATGTTGTGCCTCACAAGACCAAAGTGCTACATAAATACAGACATACAACAATTTATTAAAACAGTATAAATCTATACACAACTAACCTACTGCAAATTTTTGACTAAATATACTATACATGCATTTTACCTATACATAGACTGAAAAAGAAAAATATATAGACTATATGAATGCTTCACATGTTGATCTTTGCAGCTGTGTTTTAATAGTTGGTGATTTTAATATCCATGTTGATAATGAAAAAGATGCATTGGGATCAGCATTTATAGACATTCTGAACTCTATTGGGGTTAGACAACATGTTTCAGGACCTACTCATTGTCGAAATCATACTCTAGATTTAATACTGTCACATGGAATTGATGTTGATAATGTTGAAATTATGCAGCCAAGTGATGATATCTCAGATCATTATTTAGTTTTGTGCAAACTTCATATAGCTACAATTGTAAATTCTACTTCTTGTTACAAGTATGGAAGAACCATCACTTCTACCACAAAAGACTGCTTTTTAAGTTATCTTCCTGATGTATCCAAATTCCTTAGCATATCCAAAACCTCAGAACAACTTGATGATGTAACAGAAACTATTGACTCTCTCTTTTCTAGCACTTTAAATACAGTTGTTCCTTTATGCTTAAGGAAGGATAAAGAAAACAGTTTGACACCATGGTATAATGAGCATACTCGCACCCTAAAGAGAGCAGCCCGAAAAATGGAGTGCAGCTGGAGGAAAACAAAACTAGAGGTATTTCGTATTGCTTGGCGGGAAAGTAACCCATCCTACAGAAAAGCATTAAAAACTGCTAGATCCGATTACTTTTTTTCTCTTTTAGAAGAAAACAAACATAACAAACATAAATAAAGCCTCAACAAGTGTTGACATTTCCCAACACCACAGCAGTAATGACTTTATGAACTACATTACTTCTAAAATCGATAATATTAGAGATAAAATTGCAACCATTCAGCGAGTATCGCATCAGACAGTGCACTATAGACCCCCTGAGGAACAGTTCCACTCATTCTCTACTATAGGAGAGGAAGAATTGTATAAACTTGTTAAATCATCTAAACCAACAACATGTATGTTAGACCCTATACCATCTAAGTTCCTAAAAGAGGTGCTTCCAGAAGTCATAGAATCCTCTTCTGACTATTATTAATTCCTCATTGTCATTAGGATATGTCCCCAAGACCATCAAACTGGCTGGTATTAAGCCTCTCATCAAAAACCACAACTTGACCCCAAAGAACTAGTTAATTATAGACCAATCTCGAATCTCCCTTTTCTGTCCAAGATACTAGAAAAGGTGGTGTCCTCACAATTATATTCCTTGAAAAATGGTATATGTGAGGATTTCCAGTCAGGATTTAGACTGTATCATAGTACTGAGACTGCTCTCCTTAGAGTTACAAATGATCTGCTTTTATCATCTGACTGTGGGTGTATCTCCCTATTAGTTTTATTGGATCTTAGTGCTGCGTTTGACACAATTGACCACAACATTCTTTTGCATAGACTCGAACACTTTGTCGGCATTAATGGAAGTGCATTAGCATGGTTTAAATCGTACTTATATGACCGCCATCAGTTCGTAGAAATGAATGAAGATGTATGATATCGATCACAAGTGCAGTATGGAGTACCTCAAGGCTCAGTACTAGGGCCGCTACTGTTCACGCTTTATATGTTACCCTTGGGAGATATCATCAGGAAACATGGTGTTAGCTTTCACTGTTATGCTGATGATACTCAGCTCTATATTTCTTCGCGGCCTGGTGAAGCACACCAATTTGAAAAACTAATGGAATGCATAGTCGATATAAAAAACTGGATGACGAGTAATTTCTTACTGCTAAATTCTGAAAAAACAGAGGTGTTAATTATAGAACCAAAAAACTCTGCTTGTAATAACCTAGAACACTGCCTGAGACTTGATGGTTGCTGTGTCAATTCTTTGTCATCAGTTAGGAACCTAGGTGTGCTATTTGATTGCAATCTTTCCTTAGAAAGCCACGTTTCTAGCATTTGTAAAACTGCATTTTTCCATCTCAAAAATATATCTAAATTACGGCCTATGCTCTTAATATCAAATGCAGAAATGTTAATCCATGCATTTATGACCTCAAGGTTAGATTATTGTAATGCTTTATTGGGTGGTTGTTCTGCACGCTTAGTAAACAAACTACAGCTAGTCCAAAATGCAGCAGCAAGAGTTCTTACTAGAACCAGGAAGTATGACCATATTAGCCCGGTCCTGTCAACACTGCACTGGCTCCCTATCAAACATCGTATAGATTTTAAAATATTGCTTATTACTTATAAAGCCCTGAATGGTTTAGCACCTCAGTATTTGGATGAGCTCCTTTTACATTATAATCCTCTACGTCCGCTACGTTCTCAAAACTCAGGCAATTTGATAATACCTAGAATATCAAAATCAACTGCGGGCGGCAGATACTTTTCCTATTTGGCGCCTAAACTCTGGAATAACCTACCTAACATTGTTCGGGAGGCAGACACACTCTTGCAGTTTAAATCTAGATTAAAGACCCATCTCTTTAACCTGGCCTACACATAACATATTAATTTGCTTTTAATATCCAAATCCGTTAAAGGATTTTTAGGCTGCATAAATTAGGTAAACCGAACCGGGAACACTTCCCATAACACCCGATGTACTTGCTACATCATTAGAAGAATGGCATCTACGCTAATATTAGTCTGTTTCTCTCTTATTCCGAGGTCACCGTAGCCACCAGATCCAGTCTGTATCCAGATCAGAGGGTCACTGCAGTCACCCGGATCCAGTACGTATCCAGACCAGATGGTGGATCAGCACTTAGAAAGGACCTCTACATCCCTGAAAGACAGCGGAGACCAGGAAAACTAGAGCCCCAGATACAGATCCCCTGTAAAGACCTTGTCTCAGAGGACCACCAGTACAAGACCACAGGAAACAGATGATTCTTCTGCACAATCTGACTTTGCTGCAGCCTGGAATAAAACTACTGGTTTCGTCTGGTCAGAGGATAACTGGCCCCCCAGCTGAGCCTGGTTTCTCTGTCTGGTTTCTCCCAAGGTTTTTTTCTCCATTCTGTCACCGATGGAGTTTCGGTTCCTTGCCACTGTCGCCTCTGGCTTGCTTCTACAGCTTCTTCATCTACAGCGATATCGTTGACTTGATTGCAAATAAATGCACAGACACTATTTAACTGAACAGAGATGACATCACTGAATTCAATGATGAACTGCCTTTAACTATCATTTTGCATTATTGACACACTGTTTTCCTAATGAATGTTGTTCAGTTGCTTTGACGCAATGTATTTTGTTTAAAGCGCTATATAAATAAAGGTGACTTGACTTGACTGTGTTTACTTTCCACTGGAGGGTCTTGCAGTCTGCTGCACTGCAGTTCCTGTACCAAACAGTGATGCAGCTGGTCAGCACGCTCTATATGGTTCTTCTGTAGAATGGGGTGAGGATGGGTGGAGGGAGAGTGTAGGTGCTGTTGTGCCATCTTGGAGAGTGACATGGTGTTGGTGTTCCAGGTGAGTGCAGTGCAAAGGTTTAAATGCTGAGCTGAAGTCGATCAACAGCATTCTAACATTTTTTTTTTACCTTTATTTAAACAGGAAAATCTCTCTGAGATCAAAATCTCTTCCACAGGAGAGTCTAGGCCAAAATGGACAGCAGTTACAGTCACAACTTACAAATTGAAACAACAAATGTACAATTTAAAACACTTAACAACAATTACAAATCAATGAGTCTTCTTCGAGTGACCGAATAATAGATTTAAAATGTTCCATAGGCAACAGAGTTTGTAATTTCAATTTCGTTTGGAGTAAATTCCATTCAAATGGAGCTGCGTACATAAAAGCCCTTTTTCCCAGTTCAGTTCTCACAAATGGGACGAATAGAGCAAAACAATTATCAGACCGGAGGGAATATTTCCCAACACTTTTCTTTTGAAAAACAGCATTCTAACATAGGAGCATTCTAACATAGGAGTCTTTATTCTCAAGGTTGGTAAGAGCCAGGTGGAGGGTGGAGTAAATTACATCGTCTGTAGAGCGGTTTCGATGGTGTGCAACCTGGAGCGGATCGAGTGTATTGGGGAGGCTGGTTTTGAAGTTATGCATGACTAACCTCTCAAAGCACTTCATCATGATTGGAGTCAGTGCTATGGGATGGTAGTCATTTAGACAGGACACAGGTGATTTTTTTTTTGGTACTGGTATGATTGTTTTGGATTTGAGATATGTGGGGACAGCTGCCTCACTCAGCGAGGTGTTGAAGATATCTGTTAGGACATCTGTCAGTTGTTCAGCACAGTCCCTCAGTACACAGACAGGTATATTGTCAGGACCCCCAGCCTTGCATTGGTTAATCCTAGATAGGGTCTTCCTTACGTCGCCTGGAGACAGACAAAGCATCTAGTCATTGGGAGACATGGGCAGTTTCTGGGTTTCAAACTGTGGATGAAAGTGGTCGAGTGCATCTGGGAGTGATGTGTCATTATCACAGGCCTGTGTAGTCAGTGATGGTCTGAATGGCTTGCCACAGGCTCCGTGTGTCTCTGCTGTCTGAAGTGAGTGTTGATATTTTGAGCATATGACCGTTTTGCATTTTTGATTCCACAGGACAGATTTTTTTGAGGGCTGCTTTATCTCCTGATCTGAATGCTTCATTTTTGATCTTTAGCAAACCACAAACCTCTGCTGTCATCTACGGCTTTTAATTTGCACAAGTCAAGTCACCTTTATTTATATAGCACTTTAAATAAAAAAGATTGTGTCAAAGCAACTGAACAACATTAATTAGAACAGAGTTTGTCATATAATGCAAAATGACAGTTAAAGGCAGTTCATCATTGAATTCAGTGATGTCATCATCTCAGTTCAGTTTAATTAGTGTCATTTGCAATCAAGTCAACGATATCACTGTAAATGAAGTGACCCCAACTAAGCAAGCCAGAGGCGACAGCGGCAAGGAACCAAAACTCCATCGGTGACGGAATGGAGAAAAAAACCTTGGGAGAAACCAGGCTCAGTTGGGGGGCCAGTTCTCCTCTGACCAAACAAAACCAGCAGTTCAATTCCAGGTGGCAGCAAAGTCAGATTGTGCAGAAGAATCATCTGTTTCCTGTGGTCTTGTGCCAGTGGTCGTCTGAGACAAGGTCTTTACAAGGCAAGGCAGGGCAAGTTTATTTATATAGCACATTTCATACACAATGGTAATTCAAAATGCTTTACATAAAAGACAGTAAAATAATCATCAAGAACAAAAAATAAAACAAACTATTTTAAAACTTTGGAAATGATTTAAAAATTGAATTATTTAAAATGAATTTAAAACAGCTAGAAATAGAAAATGATTTTACATAAAATACAGTGAATACGTTAAATAAAGTGCAATCAGTTCGGACATCGCACAGTGATCATTCAATAAACAGATGGGTTTTGAGTCTAGGTTGAAATGTGACTAATGTTTTAGCACATCTGATCTCTTCTGGAAGCTGATTCCAACTGCGAGCAGCATAGTAACTAAAGGCGGACTCCCCTTGTTTTATTCTAACCCTTGGTATTTCAAACTGACTTGATCCTAGTGATCTGAGTGGTCTGTTAGGCTTATATACAGTAAACATATCTGAAATGTATTTCGGTCCTAGGTCATTCCTAAATGTAACTGGAAGCCAGTGTAAGGACCTGAGGACTGGTATGATATGCTAAGATTTTCTGGTTCTAGTCAGAATCCTGGCATTAGCATTCTGGATGAGCTGCAGCTGTCTAATGGTCTTTTTGGGAAGGCCGGTGAGGACCCCATTACAATAGTCCACCCTGCTGGTGATAAAGGCATGAACAAGTTTCTCCAAGTCTTGGCTTGAAACAAAACATCTGATTCTTGCAATGTTTTAAAAATGATACTATGTTTAGTTACAGCTTTGACATGACTACTGAAACTAAGGTCTGTCTCCAGAATCACACCAAGTTTCCTGACTTGATTTTTTGTTGTTTGACCCCTAGAGTCAAGGTATGCATTCACCTTGAAAACTTCATCTTTGTTTCCAAATGCAATGACTTCAGTTTTTCCTTGTTTAACTGAAGAAAGGTCAGGCACATCTAACTATTAATTTCATCAACGCATTGGCAGAGGGAGTAAATGGGGCTGTAGTCTTTTGGAGATAAGGCTAGGTAAATCTGGGTATCATCAGCATAGCTGTGATAAGCAATTTGGTTCTTTTTCATTATTTGACTTAATGGGAGCATATACAGGTTAAATAAGAGCGGTGCAAGAATTGACCCTTGTGGGACACCACATGTCATGAACGTCCACTAAGACGTATGCTCTCCCATACTCACATAATAACCTCTCCCTTCTTAGTATGACCTGAACCATTTGAGTACCATCCCAGAAAGCCAGACCCAGTTTACAGTCTCTTTAGTAGTATGTTATGATCGACAGTGTCAAACACAGCACTGAGATCTAGCAATACCAGCAATGATATTTTGGCAGAGTCACAATTTAAATGAATATCATTTATTATCTTAATGAGTGCTGTCTCTGTGCTGTGAGGTGGTCGAAAACCAGATTGAAAATTGTCCAGATATCTATTTGAGTTTAAGTATTGATTCAGCTGATTAAAAACTACTTTTTCTATAGTTTTGCCTATAAAAGGCAGATTAGATATTGGTCTATAATTGCTCAAAATGGTGTTATCAAGATTGCTCTTTTTCAGGAGGGGCTTAACAACTGCTGTTTTCAGGGAGTTTGGAAATGACCCAGAAAGAAGTGAGGCGTTCACCACTTCTAAGAGATCTGCTTCTAAACAGTTAAAGTAGACAATTTACAGATTCAAGTGATGTATTATGTGCCCAATCAAAAGTGAAACAGCATTTAAAGTTTCCTCTGTCATCTGGAAAATATCCAAGTGCTCCCTCCGGTGTCTTTGCCAAGCCCAGGCGGTTAAAGACAAATTCCCAAACCAGGACACCAAAGAATAGGACCATAAAGTTTAAATACTACAAAGAATTCTAAAAGCCAACCCATTAAGTTATTACTCAATTTAAATTGTTCTAATAGCCTAGTTACTAAAATGTGAGGTTGAAATAAAGAAAAATCTACAAATAAAAGTCTTGCATGAGACCCCTTCCCCTCCAAATGGTTAAAAAGTGAATGCATGAAGGTCACTGTGGCCTTCTCTACACCTGTTCTATATTCATATACATCTTTATATCTGTAGGTGAACTGCATTTGATCAAATAAACTTTCAGTCATCCTAAAGATTTCAGATCTCACACGACTTTCAATAATTTTCATTAAAACAGATTTAAGATCCACTGGTCTAATTTCATTTTGCATCCTTGGACATCTATATTTCAGAACAGGGACAATCATTGTATCCTTCCACATATTTGAAACATGCAGAACCCTCAAAGACATATAAAAAATGTAGTGAAATACAGGACTTAACGCTTTTCTTGAGTAGCCGCCTACAAATATTATCAGGCCCATAACTCTTATTCACCTCCCCTTGGTCTATACAGAAATGCTGGCTATCTACATACTTTTAACACGAGTCCTGGATTTCCTTACCTAAAACAATTGTATCAAAATGATTAAAAAAACATTCAAGGCATTTGAAATTCCAAACCATAATTATATCCGTCCAAGACGACCTGAATATTGTGCTTTGAACTATCATACACTAATGTACTTTTCATACTAGACAAGGCCAAGCCCAATTTATTAACAACTATTCTTGGTTCAACTACTTGTTTATGCAGATAAATGTATTTACCTTGTTTAAACACCCATCTCTTACTTTCTATTTTGGTTTTAACAGATTTCAGTCACCCATGATTTGTTATTTGGGTAGATTTTGACCGTCTTATAAAGAATTATCATCAACAAAAGGCAACATAAGAACAAGTCACATCAGGGACCCGTTCTTCACACCTCACTTAATATTTCTGAGATGATCGGAAAGATGCCAGATCTTCTAATTGTGATAACTGATCTCTGGCTAATTTGGTACTTCTAAAGAAATTGTGGATTTTATTAAAATATCTGGATTAAGGTTACTGTGCGTTCTCGTGTTCCCCCTATTGGACAGATACTCAAAGTCATGATCAGCAATGCAGCAGTTGTCTGGCAGCAAGACAGCAATGTAATGACATCTCATAATTAAAAAAAGACTCCTGATGTAAAACATTCTGGACCTTTACAAGGAAACAGTCAACTAAAAAACAAAACTAAATGTTATAATAGATACTTTAAATGTGCATTTCTTTTCATTTATTTATTTCCAAATTATTTATATTCACATTTTCTAGTATTTGTACAGAGTTTTTGTTATTATCAATTCATGTGATTTCATCTTCGAAGTAGATTTGTTATGTGACAGCATTAATTTAAGTTTCTTAAGGGTCAAGATCAAGTTATCTGCACCTCCTTCACTCCATCAAGCCAATGATAGCTGCCAGTACTCAAATTAATGCACAACTCAGATTAACTGTACAGCATGTGTGTAAGACTCAAATACAATCATAAAGTAAATATTTTATCACAAACAAATATTTCAGTGAGTAGAAAGGGCTGTGTCTATATTATTATAGATAACACAAAATTAAAATATTATTTTCTAATTAATTTTTACATTTTTTATCATTTTAATTTATTGTCCCTGGGTTAGTAGGGTACTCATGTAATAAATTATCAGTGGCTTGGAAAGATTTTAAATATCAATTCCACTTAAAAGATGCAATCTAATGAAATAAGCCCATATGACATAAGCCTGCTCCCAATCGGGTTTAAGCATAGAGACCAGTTACTATGAGAGCAAGTCCAGGATGAGCTTCGAAGACCCAAATAATCCAAGATCACGTTAAATCGTCAAAAGAATTTAATCCAGCTAACTGAGTTAGTGATGTACAGAGAAGGGGCCCCAGCAAGTTCATCCAAATCATCACCAAAGCTTTCTTTAAGCATAGTCCAGTTCATGCAATCATAACACTCTTGTAAACAGAGCACAGAATCTTCTGTCCAAACCTTTACACCGTTTTTTGTACTCTCTCCTTAAAATGTAGTCTTATATGTAGGTAATAAAAACACTCAGTTGTGATTGTCCGAGCCACTGACCTATAACACAAATTTAGTATTTCATACCATCCGGTTGGGCAGGTGACATATTATTAATAGTGTGTAAGTGCTTTTTTCAGCGACACATAAAAAAAAAACCACTCAATATATAATGTGTTACTTCAGATAAAATTGATTGTACTTATTGTGCCACCTCAAAAATTATAATAAGAATAATATTGCAGTTGTCAACATACAGTGGTAATGAACTCCTCCACATCATTGATGCTCTTGACAGTGATTTCACCCTGGCTGATCATTGGATAGTCATAAGGGTTGGCCATGTGCTCAATTCTGTCAAACAATGGGAGGATTCATTGGGAATATTTCATCTTATTTTACTGTAACAGTCTGAAGCACAGTCTTTTTTTCCCGTTATACTTTCACACTGTGAGTTTTGACATTAGCTTTGACCCCCTTTAAAAAAAAAAAAAAAAAACCTTCAAGGTACATATCAGCTGCATCTGTCATAAAGAATGCTGTTTTGGCATCGAAGGGGGTGTTCTGAGCCTTGATTCACTCTACTTCTGGCTGCCAGAGGTAAATGGCCACCGAGCTGAAACACTCCATCTCCCATGATTGTACTTTTCGGCTTAAAATGTTAAAAGGTACACATTTTTAAGTGTCAGACTTACTTAAGTTATGAAAAAAACAACGTGTTCCAAAAATAATTATTCTTTCTTTTTAATTTTGCATTAACAAAGTATTTTCACTAAAGATGCAGTATATCATTACGTGAACATCCAATCTGCTCACCTTTTCGTTTTTCAAGACCAGAAATGTTTCTGCTAGGTTCTGTTAAATAAATACATTGACACAGACTATTTATTGGATATTGATTTTTGTTGATATATAATCTCATATAAGCTCTTTTTTCTTTTAACGATATCAAACATTGCTATTAATGTTAACCAAATATAACAGTAAAAAAAATCAATTAATTAAAATGATCAATTTTAATTAAATTAATAATTTTGGCACAGTAAAGTCTTGACTCACCTTCCAGTGGTTGGAAGTCACTGAGGTCCAGGATGACTCTTTTTATATAGACTCAAGATGTTGTCTCAGCAGTGCAGCCACTGTATTTGGTTATAATGGGCTGGGTTTTACTTTCTATTTATGATGAATGTGTTCTGTTCTGTTTTTATCCTAGTATACAGTTACACACCCCCACAGAGTGATTGATAAGAGAAGTCAAAGTAATGTCTCTGCATTTAAAGAATTTTACTTTACACAAGATGAAAGTGTATACTGTAAACCTATTTTTTTCTTAAACAGGAGAGAATTCTTTTTGAATTTCAAAACAAACAATACAACAGATTTTATTTGCCCTCATGTTTAGTTTTTCTTCAACAGAAAATTATTGGTAGTTAATTTCATTGTTCCCCAAATTTCTCTTTCTGCACCTATTGTCTGAACTGAACTAGGCAAAAAAAGAGTATGCTGAAAAAGTATGTTTTAGGTATGCTGTACCTCATGGATTAGAATTCTTTCTAAATGAAATTAAATTTATTATTTGTGTCTTACAAAAAAACTAAATTAAAATATTATTTGAGAATTGGGGTTGTTTGTGTAGATGTGTATAAGTTGGCCAAGACACTAATGTAAAAGCGATTTTTAATCTCTGAGAGGATTTTCCTTGTTAAATAAGTAAAATTAGGCAAATATATCCAAGATGATTCCTAAAGTTCAATAAATAAAGTATTCAAGACAAGCATAATGCAAAATGCTTCTTTGTCCACATATATGAAAAGTTCTGTAATGATTGACAGATTTGTTTGGGCAAGAGTGGGAATGGGAATCAGCTGCTCAGGTTTTCACTGCTTCTTCATGCTGTCAGATAATCCAGCTGGCACTCTTCCAGTGCAGGCATGGCTGTGGAGGAGCTGTCAGATTGCTCTGGTGTACAGTTTCAAGACAACAGCAAGCTGAGTGCACATTTATAAATAGGTCAAAGTCATATTTAAGATCATGGTGTGTGGTGAGAGAAGGAATGCAATTTAAATTCAAGTGTATTTGTAGAGCGCCTTTTATGATGCAGATTGTTGCAAATCAACTTTACAGAAAATTGAGTTTCTACAATATTTAGTAGTATCTTATCAGTGGTGACTGTCAGTTTATGGACATATGGCAGATATGTATGAAGGTATTTTTGGTGCAAAACAACCGAGTATGTGACAATGGAATTTGTAGTTGTAGAGAATAGCCAAACATGTGGAATTGGAAGTCACTTGTCAAAAGTTGCAAACACAAATCGAGAAACTCGAACGCTCATGTTTTGCTACTATTTCTGCAGTGAATATGGTGCAAAATATATTCACACACCTGCATAAAAATGTGAAGTCATGGACAAATTTTGTACATCTGCAAATCAATTTGTGAATTCTTACAATGAGATTTGCATGCTTGTAGAATGTTTTCTTAGATATATATATATTTTTTTTCTTGGATACTTTTTCTAGCACAAAGACAAGTGCTTTACGACTATGGTTTTCACTGTTTTTCACTTGCATATGACAAGTTTTGTGCACCCTTTTGCAGCACATCTCTGTGTGATAAATGGTGCAAAAGTGATTTGTGCTTCTGTACAGGCAACGGTGGGCACTGGGGAGCAGTTGGGGATCCGGTGCTTGCTCAAGGGCACCTCAGTCTCCCCAAAACCTTAGGGTTAAGAGTCAAACTCTCTAACCACTAGATCACGACATCCCACATATTTGAGAGAAACAGGCCTTTTGTGTACATAGAAAAAAGTCTTAGATGTTTGAGCTCAGCTCATGAAATATGAGGGCAAAAACAAGTGTTGTGTTTATATATTTTTTGTGCAGTTTAAATATTAAATGAGTTTAGCTTCAAGTCTGATAAAACTCACCTGTAGCATGTTAGTAATCCTAATTAAGTTAGCTGGTAGAGGTGTGTTTGATTAGGGATAAATCTAAACTGCAAGACAGTGACCCTCCAGGACCAAGCTTGCCCATCCCTGTTTCGCCTCACAAAAATAGTTTATAAATTTCTAAATACATTATTATTAGAATGTCATTTACAATATAAATTTACAGTATAACAGTGAGTGATTTCAGAAAAAAAAAGAAAGAAAATGTACCTGTATTGGTGTTTGCTGCTGTCAGCTCTGGACTATGCTCTGGGCGCAAACTGATAAGCACCTAAACTACACTGTAAAGAGATTGCTGTAAATTTTTACAGTAGATGGATGTATTACTACTGTTTGTTTTATTTGCATTTTTTACCTGTATAAAACAATCCAATTGCAATACAGCACTGTAAACCATATTTGTACAACCCCACCCCCATAAAAATCACAATAACTCATTAACATCTGTCCTGATAATATTATTTTTAATTGTTGGACATTGTCTTTTTAAAAATACAAGTCTTGACCTCTAGCATGCACTAGCTGAAAAAGGGCATCATCACAGTCTCCACAAAACAGGCTTTACAGAAATAAAATACAGTAAACAATTAGTTTGTGTTGTCGTGTTAAATTTCAGTAATTTTGGCAAAGCTGACAAGCTCTCTGATGAAAAACGCCATGAGGGGATTTAGTCTGATGCTTCTTCCGTTCTGAATTGTCTCTGTTCTGTGACTTTAATAACATATAACATAGGTTTTATAGAAAATTGGACAAGCTTTTGGGGCAGACCTGACCTGTTGAAAAGAGATGGTCTTCATCCCTCCTGGAGTGGCGCCGCTCTTCTCTCTAGAAATATGGCACATAGTCTTAGAGTTTATACTTGACTAACTGGGGCCCAGGTCAGGAAGCAGACAGATTGGCTAAACCGACCGTCTGCTAGCTGCCTCACGTCACAGAGGTTAGCTAATTCTCAGCACATAGAGACTCTTTCACCTAGATATCACACTATAGAGACTGTGTCTGTTCCCCGAACTAGAAAATACAAAAAAAGTCCAAACCAAGTTAAGATTAACAATTTAATTGAGGTTCAACAAACAAAAAATAGATGCAATACGGATAAACAAATAAATGATAAAGCTTGGCTTATTGAATATCAGATCCCTCCTGGAGTGGGTGTCGCTGTTGGACAGTGTTTTCTCTACTCCCTGTTGGCCTTCTGTGGCAAATCGTAGCTCCGTGTAGCTGTTATTTTATTTTTTCTTTAGAATCTTTATCTTACTATCACTCTCTGTTTTTTTTTTAAAGTGGTAAAATATAACTTAATTCACACCATATTTCTGATATTATCGATCAATCTTATCAGATTAACTTCGATCGTTCACTTTTATTTTATTTCCGTGAGTGCAGTACACCTGCAAAGCGTTAGCACTCGTTAGCTTGTCATTAGTGTTTTCATTCGAACCTATCGCTGTATTCTTTTCTCCTCTCGCTCCAGTTTTTCACAAGTTCATCAAACAACCGCAGTATAGAAGTTTCATCAAGCACGGTGAGTAATGGCTTCTCCTATCATTGTTTCTTGCACCTCTTGCCACATGTATAGTTTATCTATCTCTGTCGCTGATGAGGGATTCACATGTGATAAATGCAGGGAAATAGTTAGGCTGACAGAGAAGATTTCAGAATTAGAGACACGCATCCAAACTTTAATTGAGGACAGTAAGAATGTTAGGGCTCTAGATACGGCTTTGGATGCGTCTAGCTCAGGGATTCCTGTACATTGTTCGGTTCCGGAAACAGAGCCCTTGCAGCAGGGCAACTGGGTGACGGTGAGGCAGCGTAGTCGTGGGTCAAAACACCGCTCTTCTGTTCCGATCAAAACATTAAACAGGTTCTCCCCACTCAGTGATGCACCCACTGAGAAACCTGATGAAAGTGCTCTAGTTATTGGTGATTCTATTGTACGGAACATGAATATAGAGACACCAGCGTACCATAGTCAAATGTTTACCGGGAGCCAGAGCGCCTGACATCTTGGCAAATTTAAAAGTGCTGGCTAATGCTAAACGTAAATACAGTAAGATTGTTATTCATGCCGGCGCTAATGATGTTCGACTTCGCCAGTCGGAGATCACTAAAAAAAACATTAAAGAGGTGTGTGAACTTGCAAGCACAATGTCAGACACTGTAATATGCTCTGGTCCCCTCCCTGCTTACCGTGGTGATGAGATGCATAGCAGATTGTCATCACTCAATGGCTGAATGTCTAAGTGGTGCCCACAGAATAACATAGGTTTCATAGACAATTGGACTAGCTTTTGGGGCAGACCTGACCTGCTTAAAAGAGATGGTCTTCATCCCTCCTGGGGTGGCGCCACTCTTCTCTCTAGAAATTTGGCAAATAGTCTTAGTGTTTATACTTGACTAACTGGGGCCCAGGTCAGGAAGCAGACAGACTGGCTAAACCGACCGTCTGCTAGCTGCCTCCCGTCACAGAGGTCAGTTAATTCTCAGCACATAGAGACTTTTTCACCTAGATATCACACTATAGAGACTGTGTCTGCTCCCCGAACTAGAAAATACAAAAAACGTCCAAACCAAGTTAAGATTAACAATTTAATTGAGGTTCAACAAATAAAAAACAGAAGCAATATGGATAAACAAATGATAAAGCTTGGCTTATTGAATATCAGATCCCTTTCTACGAAAACACTTTTTGTAAATAATATGATCACTGATCATGATATAGATGTACTCTGTTTGACAGAAACCTGGCTAAAACCTGATGATTACTTTACTTTAAATGAGTCCACCCCCCAAAATTACTGTTATAAACATGAGCCGCTTCTAAAAGGCAAAGGTGGAGGTGTTGCTTCAATTTATAACAACGTTTTCAGGATCTCTCAGAGAGCAGGCTTCAAGTATAACTCATTTGAAGTAATGGTGCTTCATATAGCATTATCCAGAGAAACAAATGTTAATGATAAATCCTCTGTTATGTTTGTACTGGCTACTGTATACAGGCCACCAGGGCACCATACAGACTTTATTAAAGAGTTTGGTGATTTTACATCCGAGTTAGTTCTGGCTGCAGATAAAGTCTTAATAGTTGGTGATTTTAATATCCATGTTGATAATGAAAAAGATGCATTGGGATCAGCATTTATAGACATTCTGAACTCTATTGGTGTTAGACAACACGTTTCAGGACCTACTCATTGTCGAAATCATACTCTAGATTTAATACTGTCACATGGAATTGATGTTGATGGTGTTGAAATTATTCAGCCAAGTGATGATATCTCAGATCATTATTTAGTTCTGTGCAAACTTCATATAGCCAAAATTGTAAATCCTACTTCTTGTTACAAGTATGGAAGAACCATCACTTCTAACACAAAAGACTGCTTTTTAAGTTATCTTCCTGATGTATCCAAGTTCCTTAGCATATCCAAAACTTCAGAACTTCATGATGTAACAGAAACTATGGACTCTCTCTTTTCTAGCACTTTAAATACAGTTGCTCCTTTACGCTTAAGGAAGGTTAAGGAAAACAGTTTGACACCATGGTATAATGAGCATACTCGCACCCTAAAGAGAGCAGCCCGAAAAATGGAGCGCAGCTGGAGGAAAACAAAACTAGAGGTATTTCGTATTGCTTGGCGGGAAAGTAACATATCCTACAGAAAAGCATTAAAAACTGCTAGATCCGATTACTTTTCTTCTCTTTTAGAAGAAAACAAACATAACCCCAGGTATTTATTCAATACAGTGGCTAAATTAACGAAAAATAAAGCCTCAACAAGTGTTGACATTTCCCAACATCACAGCAGTAATGACTTTATGAACTACTTTACTTCTAAAATCGATACTATTAGAGATAAAATTGCAACCATTCAGCCGTCAGCTACAGTATCACATCAGACAGTGCACTATAGACCCCCTGAGGAACAGTTCCACTCATTCTCTACTATAGGCGAGGAAGAATTGTATAAACTTGTTAAATCATCTAAACCAACAACATGTATGTTAGACCCTATACCATCTAAGCTCCTAAAAGAGGTGCTTCCAGAAGTCATAGATCCTCTTCTGACTATTATTAATTCCTCATTGTCATTAGGATATGTCCCCAAAACCTTCAAACTGGCTGTTATTAAGCCTTTCATCAAAAAACCACAGCTTGACCCCGAAGAACTAGTTAATTATAGACCAATCTCGAATCTCCCTTTTCTGTCCAAGATACTAGAAAAGGTGGTATCCTCAAAATTATATTCCTTCTTAGATAAAAATGGTATATGTGAGGATTTCCAGTCAGGATTTAGACTGTATCATAGTTCTGAGACTGCTCTCCTTAGAGTTACAAATGATCTGCTCTTATCATCTGATCGTGGGTGTATCTCTCTATTAGTTTTATTGGATCTTAGTGCTGCGTTTGACACAATTGACCACAACATTCTTTTGCATAGACTTGAACACTTTGTTGGCATTAATGGAAGTGCATTAGCATGGTTTAAATCGTACTTATATGACCGCCATCAGTTCATAGCAGTGAATGAAGATGTATCCTATCGATCACAAGTGCAGTATGGAGTACCTCAAGGCTCAGTACTAGGGCCGCTACTCTTCACGCTTTATATGTTACCCTTGGGAGATATCATCAGGAAACATGGTGTTAGCTTTCACTGTTATGCTGATGATACTCAACTCTATATTTCTTCGCAGCCCGGTGAAACACACCGGAAAACTGGAGGAAAACTGGATGACGAGTAATTTCTTACTGCTAAATTCTGGAAAAACAGAGGTGTTAATTATAGGACCTAAAAACTCCGCTTGTAATAACCTAGAACACTGTCTAAGACTTGATGGTTGCTCTGTCAATTCTTCATCATCAGTTAGGAACCTAGGTGTGCTATTTGATCGCAATCTTTCCCTAGAAAGCCACGTTTCTAGCATTTGTAAAACTGCATTTTTCCATCTCAAAAATATATCTAAATTACGGCCTATGCTCTCAATGTCAAATGCTGAAATGTTAATCCATGCTTTTATGACCTCAAGGTTAGATTATTGTAATGCTTTATTGGGTGGTTGTTCTGCACGCTTAGTAAACAAACTACAGCTAGTCCAAAATGCAGCAGCAAGACTTACTAGAACCAGGAAGTATGACCATATTAGCCCGGTCCTGTCAACACTGCACTGGCTCCCTATCAAGCATCGTATAGATTTTAAAATATTGCTTATTACCTATAAAGCCCTGAATGGTTTAGCACCTCAGTATTTGAATGAGCTCCTTTTACATTATAATCCTCTACGTCCGCTACGTTCTCAAAACTCAGGCAATTTGATAATACCTAGAATATCAAAATCAACTGCGGGCGGCAGATCCTTTTCCTATTTGGCGCCTAAACTCTGGAATAACCTACCTAACATTGTTCGGGAGGCAGACACACTTTTGCAGTTTAAATCTAGATTAAAGACCCATCTCTTTAACCTGGCATACACATAACATACTAATATGCTTTTATTATCCAAATCCGTTAAAGGATTTTTAGGCTTCATTAATTATGTAAACTGGAACCGGAAACACTTCCCATATCACCCTATGTACTTGCTACATCATTAGAAGAATGGCATCTACGCTAATATTTGTCTGTTTCTCTCTTGTTCCGAGGTCACCGTGGCCACCAGATCCAGTCTGTGTCCAGATCAGAGGGTCACTGCAGTCACCCGGATCCAGTACGTATCCAGACCAGATGCTGGATCAGCACCTAGAAAGGACCTCTACATCCCTTAAAGACAGTGGAGACCAGGACAACTAGAGCCCCAGATACAGATCTCCTGTAAAGACCTTGTCTCAAAGGAGCACCAGGACAAGACCACAGGAAACAGATGATTCTTCTGCACAATCTGACTTTGCTGCAGCCTGGAATTGAACTACTGGTTTCGTCTGGTCAGAGGAGAACTGGCCCCCCAACTGAGCCTGGTTTCTCCCAAGGTTTTTTTCTCCATTCTGTCACCGATGGAGTTTCGGTTCCTTGCCGTTGTCGCCTCTGGCTTGCTTAGTTGGGGACACTTCATCTACAGCGATATCGTTGACTTGATTGCAAATAAATGCACAGATACTATTTAATTGAACAGAGATGACATAACTGAATTCAATGATGAACTGCCTTTAACTATCATTTTTTTCATTATTGACACTGTTTGCCTAATGAATGTTGTTCAGTTGCTTTGACGCAATGTATTTTGTTTAAAGCGCTATATAAATAAAGGTGACTTTGATCCCTTTCTACGAAAACACTTTTTGTAAATAATATGATAACTGATCATAATCTAGATGTGCTCTGTTTGACAGAAACCTGGCTAAAACCTGATGATTACATTATTTTAAATGATTCCACCCCCCAAGATTACTGTTATAATCATGAGCCACATCCAAAAAGTCAAAGGGGGAGGTGTTGCTTAAATTTATAATGTTTTCAGAATTTCTCAGAGGGCACGTTTCAAGTATAACTCGTTTGAAGTAATGGTGCTTCATATAACATTATCCAGAGAAACAAATGATAATGATAAATTTTAATGATAAAAATGATATTTGTACTGGCTACTGTATATAGGCAACCAGGGCACCATACAGACTTAATCAAAGAGTTTGCTGATTTTATGTCCGAGTTAGTGCTGGCTGCAGATAAAGTTTTAATAGTTGGTGATTTAAATATCCATGTTGATAATGAAAAAGATGCACTGGGATCAGCATTTATAGACATTCTGAGCTCTACTGGGGTTAGACAACACGTCTCAGGACCTACTCATTGTCGAAATCATACTCTAGATTTAATACTGTCACATGGAATTGATGTTGATGGTGTTGAAATTATGCAGCCAAGCGATGATTTCTCAGATCATTATTTAATTTTGAGCAAACTTCATATAGCTAAAACTGTAAATTCTACTTCTTGTTACAAGTATGGCAGAACCATTAATTTGATGATATAACAGAAGTTATGGACTCTCTCTTTTCTAGCATTTTAAATACAGTTGCCCTTTTATAAGGAAAACAGTCTGACACCATGGTATAATGAGCATACTCGCACCCTAAAGAGAGCAGCTCGGAAAATGGAGCACAACTGGAGGAAAACAAATTTAGAGGTATTTCGTATTATTTGGTGGCAAAGTAACCTATCCTACAGAAAAGCATTAAAAACTGCTAGATCTGATTACTTTTCGTCTCTTTTCGAAGAAAACTAACATAACCCCAGGTATTTTTTTATATACAGTTAAGTACAGTGGCTAAATTAATGAAAAATAAAGCATCAACAAGTGTTGACATTTCCCAACATCACAACAGTAATGTCAATTCAAGTCACCTTTATTTATATAGCACTTACAACAAAAAAAGAGGTCCTTTCTAGGTGCTAATCCACCATTTTGGATTTGGTGGCTTTGGTGACCTTGGAATAAGCGAGAAACAGACTAATATTAGAGTAGATGCCATTCTTCTAATGATGTAGCAATACATCGGGTGTTGTGGGAAGTGTTCCCGGTCCTGTTTTACCTAATTAAATGTAGTTTCATTAACAAGGTTCGTGAGTAGCACGTCAAATACTTAGCCTAATTAGCACAGGTGGAGCCACTTAAGATAATCAACCCTAGGGTATTAATACAGCTGACTTAGCCTACCTGTCTCCATTGACGGTTTATCAGCATCCCGGTTTGCTCTGTCTATCATCTTATCACAGCTCCAATTTTCTTTCCAACGAGGAGATCCATACCGGGGATTTTTCAGATCTGCTGCTTTTGCCGATACCCATGATCATTCCTACCTATCCAGACACGGCCGCTGAACACCAACAAGCGTCATCGCGACAGCTGCTCTTCTCGCTAAGCCATACGTCGTGGCCAATAGACCGAAGCAAGCCTCTCTCATTTCCTGCCGTGGCGCAGTTTGAGGCTGCCTCCTCTAGCGGCACAGACCGCGCGTCGTAAATCAATACATTTTCAGGTGAAGACGCTAAATACAGGTTTCGCGGCTAAAGCCGCCTTTCCACTGTCTCCGACGGACAACAAGCGACAGACCGAAAGTCATTCATTTCCAATGGAAAGTAGTGCGGGAGCTGCGTGGAGTTCTGATCACATATGTATGTGGAAATTTCGGATCTGATTTGAGCCTCGGATGCGTTCAAATATTTTAACTTCTGCGACTAGACCGTATGCAACGCCCGACCGGATGTGACGTATTCTAATCAAAACTATCGTTGCGAGGTCAGAATTACCAATAAATTGTTAACTTTAACATTATTCTTTAAACTCTATTTCTGTAAAACGGTGGTTTATAATAATTATGGGAGAAATAATTATTAAACCATTATTTACGTTGATTAGCCCCATAAAACCTACTGTTTTTTTGGGGGGGGGGGGGTCATCTGATTTGTGACGATGCATTCATACATTAATTATATTCATTAAAATTATTAATTTTACTATGGTGAATATGCTAAGGTAATGGTGGCTGCACGACCAGTTTGAAAGTTCTGCGCAACTGCCGCTAGAGGGAGAAATGTGACAATCGTGGAAAGGGGGCTTAAAGTTTGTTAAATGAGGTTATGACGTAGTTCTGTCGGATAACGATGCCATTTTTTACCACGAAGCCAAGGCATTATTTCCAGAGTCGTCATCCACACTGAAATGTCCAAAGATATTATATTTGCCTTACCGTGCATGTTTAAACCTCACTGAGATTATACAGACATAAGTTTCATGCACTATTCCGGCAGGACCAATTTATTTAGGGACATATTTCACCATTTACGGGCGTGATCACGGGCCTTGAGTATTGAGCTCCCATCAGACGCCGGCGAGAGACTCCCAGCTAGACAACCTTACCTTTTCCTTTCTACGGTTGGCGAGGCTTACCCGTTCGGTGCCTTGAGTATTGAGCTCCCATCGGACGTTGGCGAGAGTCTCCCAGCCACATTAACTTTACTTTTCCATGCTACGGTCGGAGAGGCTTACCCGTTCGGTGCCTTGAGTATTGAGCTCCCATCGGACGTTGGCGAGAGTCTCACGGCCACCTAACTTTTCGTTCCTGTTTGATGAGTGACGATGCTCGCCGTACGACTACAAGAGTCTCTACCTCCCGCCAAACTCTGTCCGAATCTTTTCCCCCCGTCTGGTGAAGCTTACCCTTTCGATGTTCTGAGTCCTGATCTCCCATCGGATGCTGCGAGAGCCCACGCAGTCGGTATTTCCTTATCCCGCTCCCTGGCCAGCGAGGCTTACCCGTCTGATGCAGTTGAGTATTGTGCTCGTGTAAGATGTCGGCGAGAGTACTCTCGGTTGGGTTTTCTTTACTTGCTGCCCACAAACAGGTCTTATCCATCTGATGCCGTGAGTATTGATCTCCCGTCGAGTGTCGCAAGAGTCCCCTTTGTCGGTGGCCCAAAGCCTGTTTATCTGCCCAACTGAGAGGACCAACACATCCATCATCCTGAGTCTTGATCTCCAGTCGGAGGCTTCATGGGTCCTCTCGGTCAGTTATCTGCCCTGGATGCCCACTGATTAGCAGGGGCTCATCAGCCAGTAGGGCCCGTATGCCAACACCGTGACCTATTCCAGTCGAGGCAACTCAGGGCCCTCCTGGTCGGGCCATCAAATCACGTTGCTCCTCCTCCATCGGCCGGTAGGGCTCATCTGTTCCAATGCAGTGAGGTGCTCCGGTTGTGCAATGGCTCCAGGCTTCTTTGGGAAATAAAGCAAATCTGCTTTGCTTAAATTTGCAGGTAATAGTGCTTGGAGATGCTGGGGATTGAACCCAGGAACTCATACATGCAAAGCATGCGCTCTACCACTGAGCTACATCCCCATATTTCAAACAACATTGCTGCTTCGTTGTATAACAAACACTAACAATCCAGTCGCGTAACACTTTAGAGCAAAGAAGCAAAATAATTTTGCTTAAACTCACATGAGAGTCGTTAAACAGTTCTTGGAGATGCTGGGGATTGAATCCAGGACCTCATACATGTAAAGCATGCACTCTACCACTGAGCTACATCCCCATATTCCATTAAAATTGCTGCTTCTTTATTTTACAAAGACAAAAAATCCAGTCATATATACATTATAATACTTCAGCTAATTATATGTAAGTGTGAACTCATGAAATGTTGTTTCATTAACAAGGTTTGGAGGAGCACGTCAGATACTTAGCCTAATTAGCACAGGTGGAGCCACTTAAGATAGTCAACCCTAGGGTATTAATACAGTTGACTTAGCCTACCTGTCTCCATTGACGGTTTATCATCATCCCCCCTCCACCCCATCTCCTCCACTAGTTCATTTTACACCTTATATACGAGGGGGGGGGGGTAGTCTAGGTTCAGGCCATTCCCGAGCTCGGAGCCCTTCCCCGGACAGCACGCCAAATATGCATTATAATACTTAAAAAAAATACTCATATGTAAGTGTGAACTCTTGAATGCAGCCTAAAAATCTTTTAACGGATTTGGATATTAGAAGCATATTAGTGTGTTATGTGTAAGCTAGGTTTTAAGAGATGGGTCTTTAATCTAGATTTAAACTGCAAGAGTGTGTCTCAAATTGCCTGAGTTTTGAGAACGCAGCGGACGTTGAGAATTATAATGTAATAAGAGCTCTAGCTGTAACGGACGCATGTTACAACTATATTATACCGCCCCCAATTATCTAACTGGATAATTGTAAACATCAAGAGTGTCTAAGGCTCTTCCTCAAAGTGGGGAAGTGGAATCAACCGAACAACTGGGCGAGTGTAGGATTTCTCATGAACTCTGACCCAAGCAGTGCAAATTTTTCCGTCAGGTCCAGCCAATGTCTCAGTCACTGTGCCTACAGGCCAGAGGGCACGAGGAAGTTGGGGATCAACAATGAGAACCACTTGGCCCACAGTCAGCCTCTGCCATCCTTTCTCCACTTATGCCGATCCTGCAAACATGGGAGGTAATCAAGGGTGAAGGCAGTCCAGAAACGAACTGCCAACATCTGGCTTTGTTTCCATCTGTGTCTTCCGAGCAGGTTGGTAGAGTCAAATACGACTTGCGGTAGGGAGGCATCATGACGGCCCATAAGGAGTAGATTCGGAGTCACTGGGTCCACGTCTGCGACATCAGAAGATACGTAGCCAACAGGCCTGGCATTTAGAATGCCCTCGACTTTCACTAACAAGGTCTGCAGGACTGGCTCTGGCAACGTTTGCTTTCGCAGAATGACACGTAGTGCAGACTTTATTCAGCATTGTCTTCTCTTCCGAGTCTGTTGTGTGAGATTTCAAAACACTGCAGTTTGTGATATCCGGTTCACGAACGAATCATTCGATGTAACCGGATCTTCTTGAACCAGTTCACCAAATCAAACTGAATTGTTTGAAACGGTTCGCATCTCCAATAGGCATTAATCCACAAATGACTTAAGTGGTTAACTTTTTTAACGTGGCTGACACTCCCTCTGAACAGGGCCGTGCAGAGACCTTTGGAGGGGCAGATGCTCAAAGTCTAAAAGGGGCACATGGAACAAGGCTTTAAATGGCGCTGTTCAAAATATCAATACAGCAATATATTGTGATGCATTCCTTGCTGATTCACGTATAGATATGGATGATTATGTATTGATACAGCAGCAAATGCTTTGATGCAGTTTTGAAAAAGAAACACTAGAGAAGACAATTTTAAGTTTAAAACAATAATAGCTCTGGGATTAGAAACTGAAATGTCTTAAATTGTCCCAACCTGATGGCTTTTTCTTCTCTGTTCTACAGAATAATTAAGAACAGCGGTTATAGTAAAAACTATAGAAAACACTTGTGCCTCTACATGTCCCTCCTTATCTGCAATGAAAGCTTTAACCTAAGTTCTGCCAGGAAGACTCAATTACTTTGTCACTAATTACCTTCATCATTATCCAATCACGTCTTTATACTTCGGTATAAAAGATTGTACTTACACATGTTTGAGTTCGCAGATGCCGACGCGACAACAACCTCCACCCTCCCCACCACCACCAGGATGGTCCTGTCCTTACCTTCCAGGGGGGTCGGCTGCGCCCCTGCCTTTGTCTTCAGGCAGGAAATGCAGATCCGCTTCCCTCGGATTACGAACCATGGACGGGGCCTTCCGCCAAAGAAATTTATAATTATGCTTGCTGAGTTGTCAATAAATGTATGCTTCATACATCATTTTATCTCCCGAGTCTTTCTGGTAGAACTATTACTTTCCACTCTCTGTCCAAGGCTCAATTTACTATTTCAGCATTAATCTATTATTTTAACCATCACTTCTACTCTTGCACCTAATCAATAAGTCCACCTTAAATATTGATACAAAACTGAAAAAAAAACTGATACACTGAAATATAGTGATTAATATTATTATTACTGTTGTAGTTATCTAAAATTTAACACCTTTGCAGTGTAAACAAATGACAGGCTACATTTGTTATTCATATTCTTCACACTGCACTTTGATGTCTGGTATATTATGCATTTTTTATTGACATTGATATTTTTACATTTATTTCCAGAGAGATATTATTGAGTTTAAAGGCTAAAGTCGTCTTGCTGTTGTAAACACTGTTGCTATTGTAGAAAAAAAATATTTGCGTTACATTTAAAATATAATTATATTTTAATTCATTTCTGAATTGTATTTATTTTTATAATGATAATTCAGAGAATGAGAAAATCTGAATAAGTCTTACCAGTGTTGTGATAATTATTTTTAAGGCACTCTACGTGTTAAAAAATAAATAAGTACTGTAATATAATAATAGTTTAGGCAAATAACATAAAAAAGACCAGACCCCTCGATGCCTGTGAAACTTTTCTCCCTCAAACAGCACGCTAACGTTACTTCTACACTACAGGCTACACACAGCAATATAAACAAAATATCTGCATGTTCTCACATCACATCGTTCTTGTAAAATAATAATAAGTAAATAAACATCGAAATCACTTCGCTGAGAATGAAACACCACTTACCAGCTGCCACGGTGTTGAAAATATCCTCTAGCAATTAAAAAATGCGCATGCGGCGTGAGTGAATCATCGTCCCGGTCGGATAGGTCGTCGTCGTCAGGTGAAAGGTCATCATGTTGGTCATTTTATTTACGGCTAAATTATTATTAATAAATTGTACTAATATTATGATTGGGCGTGGGCAGGCATTCACAAAAGGGTACAGGAGCAGATGCTCAAGAGCACCGGTTCTTTCGAACAATTCAGTGTACGAATAAATGTCAAAATAATTATTATTATTGTTCTGCGTAGTTTGAAGATAAATATTTTTTTTAATTTTTATCCTGGATATATATATATATATATATATGAAATTGAAACTAAAAGGAAAAGACATTCCTACATGGCGGTTGGTGAAGATGCAGTCTGCAGGATGGGAGATCGGAAATTTGGGGGACTTCAGGCTTAGCTCGCCAGAACTGACAATCTTGACATTTGCGCTGATGTTTACGGATGGCTTCTCTGCCCCAAAGTATCCAAAACTGACAACACAATTCTGCTAGCACCCTTTCAGACCCAGGATGCAGAAGTCTGCCGTCTGTCTCTTTGATTAACAGCTTAGTTTTAGAATGACCAGGATCCAACACAATCAGGTGAATGGCATCCAGGTCAAGGTCATTTGTTCGACATAATCACCCACCTACTCTGATGAGACCAGCATGGAACCGTATGCATGTCCAGCAGCATTTACTATCTTTATTCCAAGCTACAATCTGGGAGGTAGTCAACTTATTGAAAGCCTCGCAAGAGTTGAGATAGTGTTCGCTGTTGTCACAATGAGGACAATATGGCTTGGGCTTGAAGCTGAACTTAAGTCAAGTCAAGTCACCTTTATTTATATAGCGCTTTAAACAAAATACATTGCGTCAAAGCAACTGAACAACATTCATTAGGAAAACGGTGTGTCAATAATGCAAAATGATAGTTAAAGGCAGTTCATCAGTGAATTCAGTGATGTCATCTCTGTTCAGTTAAATAGTGTCTGTGCATTTATTTGCAATCAAGTCAACGATATCGCTGTAGATGAAGTGACCCCAACTAAGCAAGCCAGAGGCGACAGCGGCAAAGAACCGAAATTCCATCGGTGACAGAATGGAGAAAAAAAACCTTGGGAGAAACCAGGCTCAGTTGGGGGGCCAGTTCTCCTCTGACCAGACGAAACCAGTAGTTCAATTCCAGGCTGCAGCAAAGTCAGATTGTGCAGAAGAATCATCTGTTTCCTGTGGTCTTGTCCTGGTGGTCCTCTGAGACAAGGTCTTTACAGGGGATCTGTATCTGGGGCTCTAGTTGTCCTGGTCTCCGCTGTCTTTCAGGGCAGTAGAGGTCCTTTCTAGGTGCTGATCCACCATCTGGTCTGGATACGTACTGGATCCGGGTGACTGCAGTGACCCTCTGATCTGGATACAGACTGGATCTGGTGGCCACGATGACCTCGGAATAAGAGAGAAACAGACTAATATTAGCGTAGATGCCATTCTTCTAATGATGTAGGAAGTACATCGGGTGGTATGGGAAGTGTTCCCGGTTCCGGTTTAATTAATTAATGCAGCCTAAAAATCCTTTAACGGATTTGGATATTAACCCTCTGGAGTCGATTAACGCGGATACACGTTTTGAGTAATTTTCTCCTGATAACCCCAAAAAGAACTTAAATTACACTTTCAGTTTTAATCGTACAGATAAGAGCAATATATCAATCGAATCTGTAAAGGGTCTACTTTTTTGGATACAGACATAACAACAAAACTTTGTGCACTTATAAAATAAAGATAACAAACAAGGTGTGCTGTCTGCAGCCTTTGTCTGCGCTGATCTTCATTTACAAACACGTCATTAAAATGAACTGTAACTCCGTGAATACTCAACGAAGAGACATGAGATAGATATCTATGGAAAGTTTGACATATCTACTTTTAAACTAAACAAGTGCTGCCGAAAACAGATATTCTGTGATAAAGTAATCCATATGAAAACAACGCGATGTCTGTTTTTCATGTCTCCCTTCATTATAGCTAATGTGACCATGCCCCCGCGCTGAACGCGCTATTCAGATTCAAACTGAAACGCGCAGTTTGAATACGCCCACACAGAAGAAAACGCAGCGAGACTGTTCTTCAAGTTTTTATTTTACTGTTTGCTTTGCGATGAGAGGAATAAGACATAATTCACCCCAAAAAGATGTGATGTGGTTGAGGATTTGAGAAATGGATTTCCTCAGAAAAAAAAGAATGCACTTTATTCAGCAGAGATCATAAACATGAGTAAGTCTCGTTTTATTTATTTATATACTTGTACTAGTTTTCACATATAGTGTAAACATTTTACTAGTTAGACTTTTTCCAAAGACTTTTTCCAAACCATAATTCCTGACTAAATATATAATCAAGTGAAACATTATGAACTTTCAATAACAATATACAATACTATACCATTCAAAAGCTTGATGTAAATAATTTAAATGTAACAAATAAATAACTGTAGGCTAACAAATGTAAAAAAAAAAAATGCAGTTCTTTCAATTTAATCCCCCTAAAAATATTCTCAGCTCTTTTCAACATTAATAATAATAATAATACTGATAATAATAACAACAATAAAAGTTTTTTGGCAGAAAATAAGATTGTTAAAAGGATTTCTGAAGGATTGTGTGACTGGAGTAATAATGCAAAGGAATTAGTTTGAAAGTCAGCTTTGATTGTTCCTGAAAAACTGTTTAACTGCTCCCCCAAGTGGATATTAAAGTATGTTGTGGGATAATTAAATATATTCTAAATAAACTACAAACATAAAATTATATAGATTTATTTTGTTCTCACATTCTTTCTTGTAACTCTTCCCTCTCAGTGGCACAGTTGACTGAAAGGTTCATTATGCAGGCCTTTGTCTTCTCAGGTGTAAATCACAATGATATTCATGATAGTTGACGCCTACTCGCATATGACTTTTACCAACAAAAAGTGTCTTAGAAAATTTAAATCAATATATTGTTTTCTGTGAGTAAACAAGATGATTTTCACATCATTTAGAAAGAAAAATTCTAGGCTACAAGCTCCAGTTCTCAAAAATCCCGGGAACCATTGTTCTTTATGTGTTTTATGGCCTTATTCAAGTGATTTAACATTTTTAGTTTTTCACTAACCACGCATAAAAATTTTTTTCTCAAAAATACAATCATGTACATGCATGCATTTCACATATTATTATAGCCCAGTTTGTGCTGATTACAGTGAGATTAGACTTTACCCATTTAGATATTTATAAGAAACTGAAAAAAGCACAAATGTCAGGGCATGACAAAACTTCTCCAGGCTAATATGGTCATACTTCCTGGTTCTAGTAAGAACTCTTGCTGCTGCATTTTGGACTAGCTGTAGTTTGTTTACTAAGCGTGCAGAACAACCACCCAATAAAGCATTACAATAATCTAACCTTGAGGTCATAAATGCATGGATTAACATTTCTGCATTTGACATTGAGAGCATAGGCCGTAATTTAGATATATTTTTGAGATGGAAAAATGCAGTTTTACAAATGCTAGAAACGTGGCTTTCTAAGGAAAGATTGCGATCAAATAGCACACCTAGGTTCCTAACTGATGAAGAAAAATTGATAGAGCAACCATCAAGTCTTAGACAGTGTTCGATGTTATTACAAGCCGAGTTTTTAGGTCCTATAATTAACACTGTTTTTTCAGAGTTTAGCAGCAAGAAATTACTCGTCATCCAGTATTTTATATCGACGATGCATTCCATTAGTTTTCCAAATTGGTGTGTTTCACGGGGCCGCGAAGAAATATAGAGCTGAGTATCATCAGCATAACAGTGAAAGCTAACACCATGTTTCCTGATGATATCTCCCAAAGGTAACATATAAAGCGTGAAGAGTAGCGGCCCTAGTACTGAGCCTTGAGGTACTCCCTACTGCACTTGTGATCGATATGATACATCTTCGTTCACTGCTACGAACTGATGGCGGTCATATAAGTATGATTAAACCATGCTAATGCACTTCCATTAATGCCAACAAAGTGTTCAAGTCCATGCAAAAGAATGTTGTGGTCAATTGTGTCAAACGCAGCACTAAGATCCAATAAAACTAATAGAGAGATACACCCACGATCAGATGATAAGAGCAGATCATTTGTAACTCTTAGGAGAGCAGTCTCAGTACTATGATACGGTCTAAATCCTGAATGAAAATCCTCACATATACCATTTTTCTCTAAGAAGGAATATAATTGTGAGGATACCACCTTTTCTAGTATCTTGGACAGAAAAGGGAGATTCGAGATTGGTCTATAATTAACTAGTTCTTTGGGGTCAAGTTGTGGTTTTTTGATGAGAGGCTTAATAACAGCCAGTTTGAAGGTTTTGGGGACATATCCTAATGACAATGAGGAATTAATAATAGTCAGAAGAGGATCTATGACTTCTGGAAGCACCTCTTTTAGGAGCTTAGATGGTATAGGGTCTAACATACATGTTGTTGGTTTAGATGATTTAACAATTTTATACAATTCTTCCTTTACTATAGTAGAGAATGAGTGGAACTGTTCCTCAGGGGGTCTATAGTGCACTGTCTGATGTGATACTGTAGCTGACGGCTGAATGGTTGCAATTTTATCTCTAATGGTATCGATTTTAGAAGTAAAATAGTTCATAAAGTCATTACTGCTGTGGTGTTGGGAAATGTCAACACTTGTTGAGGCTTTATTTTTTGTTAATTTAGCCACTTTAATGTCAATGTCAATGTCACCTTTATTTATATAGCGCTTTAAACAAAATACATTGCGTCAAAGCAACTGAACAACATTCATTAGGAAAACAGTGTCAATAATGCAAAAATGATAGTTAAAGGCAGTTCATCATTGGATTCAGTTATGTCATCTCTGTTCAGTTAAATAGAGTCTGTGCATTTATTTGCAATCAAGTCAACGATATCGCTGTAGATGAAGTGTCCCCAACTAAGCAAGCCAGAGGCGACAGCGGCAAGGAACCGAAACTCCATCGGTGACAGAATGGAGAAAAAAACCTTGGGAGAAACCAGGCTCAGTTGGGGGGCCAGTTCTCCTTTGACCAGACGAAACCAGTAGTTCAATTCCAGGCTGCAGCAAAGTCAGATTGTGCAGAAGAATCATCTGTTTCCTGTGGTCTTGTCCTGGTGCTCCTCTGAGACAAGGTCTTTACAGGGGATCTGTATCTGGGGCTCTAGTTGTCCTGGTCTCCGCTGTCTTTCAGGGATGTAGAGGTCCTTTCTAGGTGCTGATCCAGCATCTGGTCTGGATACGTACTGGATCCGGGTGACTGCAGTGACCCTCTGATCTGGACACAGACTGGATCTGGTGGCCACGGTGACCTCGGAACAAGAGAGAAACAGACAAATATTAGCGTAGATGCCATTCTTCTAATGATGAAGCAAGTACATAGGTTGTTATGGGAAGTGTTTCCGGTTCCGGTTTACCTAATTAATGCAGCCTAAAAATCCTTTAACGGATTTGGATAATAAAAGCATATTAGTATGTTATGTGTATGCCAGGTTAAAGAGATGGGTCTTTGTCTGCCTCCCGAACAATGTTAGGTAGGTTATTCCAGAGTTTGGGCGCCAAATAGGAAAAGGATCTGCCGCCTGCAGTTGATTGTGATATTCTAGGTATTATCAAATTGCCTGAGTTTTGAGAACGTAGCGGACGTAGAGGATTATAATGTAAAAGTAGCTCATTCAAATACTGAGGTGCTAAACCATTCAGGGCTTTATAAGTAATAAGCAATATTTTAAAATCTATGCGATGCTTGATAGGGAGCCAGTGCAGTGTTGACAGGACCGGGCTAATATGGTCATACTTCCTGGTTCTAGTAAGAACTCTTGCTGCTGCATTTTGGACTAGCTGTAGTTTGTTTACTAAGCGTGCAGAACAACCACCCAATAAAGCATGACAATAATCTAACCTTGAGGTCATAAATGCATGGATTAACATTTCTGCATTTGACATTGAGAGCATAGGCCGTAATTTAGATATATTTTTGAGATGGAAAAATGCAGTTTTACAAATACTAGAAACGTGGCTTTCTAAGGAAAGATTGCGATCAAGTAGCACACC
Source organism: Carassius carassius (assembly GCF_963082965.1). Taxonomy (NCBI): domain Eukaryota; kingdom Metazoa; phylum Chordata; class Actinopteri; order Cypriniformes; family Cyprinidae; genus Carassius; species Carassius carassius. The sequence continues at coordinate 32,951,024 of NC_081768.1, read as the reverse complement.
TAGGTTCCTAACTGATGACGAAGAATTGACAGAGCAACCATCAAGTCTTAGACAGTGTTCTAGGTTATTACAAGCAGAGTTTTTAGGTCCTATAATTAACACCTCTGTTTTTTCAGAATTTAGCAGTAAGAAATTACTCGTCATCCAGTTTTTTATATCGACTATGCAATCCATTAGTTTTTCAAATTGGTGTGTTTCACCGGGCTGCGAAGAAATATAGAGCTGAGTATCATCAGCATAACAGTGAAAGCTAACACCATGTTTCCTGATGATATCTCCCAAGGGTAACATATAAAGCGTGAAGAGTAGCGGCCCTAGTACTGAGCCTTGAGGTACTCCATACTGCACTTGTGATCGATAGGATACATCTTCATTCACTGCTACGAACTGATGGCGGTCATATAAGTACGATTTAAACCATGCTAATGCACTTCCACTGATGCCAACAAAGTATTCAAGTCTTTATTGAATAAATACCTGGGGTTATGTTTGTTTTCTTCTAAAAGAGAAGAAAAGTAATCGGATCTAGCAGTTTTTAATGCTTTTCTGTAGGATAGGTTACTTTCACACCAAGCAATACGAAATACCTTTAGTTTTGTTTTCCTCCAGCTGCGCTCCATTTTTTGGGCTCAAAGTGTTTTCCTTAACCTTCCTTAAGCGTAAAGGAGCAACTTTATTTAAAGTGCTAGAAAAGAGAGAGTCCATAGTTTCTGTTACATCATCAAGTTCTTCTGAGGTTTTGGATATGCTAAGGAATTTGAATACATCAGGAAGATAACTTAAAAAGCAGTCTTTTGTGATAGAAGTGATGGTTATTCCATACTTGTAACAAGAAGTAGAATTTGCAATTTTGGCTATATGAAGTTTGCACAAAACTAAATAATGATCTGAGATATCATCACTTGGCTGTATAATTTCAACACTATCAACATCAATTCCATGTGACAGTATTAAATCTAGAGTATGATTTCGACAATGAGTAGGTCCTGAAATGTGTTGTCTAACCCCAATAGAGTTCAGAATGTCTATAAATGCTGTTCTCAATGCATCTTTTTTAATATCAACCTGGATATTAAAATCACCAACTATTAAAACTTTATCTGCAGCCAGAACTAACTCAGATGTAAAATCTAAAATATATAAAAATATATAAAAATATAAAAAACTCTTTAATAAAGTCTGTATGGTGCCCTGTTGGCCTTTATACAGTAGCCAGTACAAACATAATAGGGGATTTATCATTAACATTTGTTTCTCTTGATAATGTTATATGAAGCACCATTACTTCAAACGAGTTATACTTGAAGCCTGCCCTCTGAGAAATCCTGAAAACGTTGTTATAAATTGAAGCAACAGCTCCCCCTTTGCCTTTTAGACGCCGCTCATGTTTATAACAGTAATCTAGGGGGTGGACTCATTTTTCAATTCAATTCAATTCAAGTTTATTTGTATAGCGCTTTTTACAATACAAATCGTTACAAAGCAACTGTAAAGAAAATTATGTTTCTACAATATTTAGTAGTAGCTAGTAGTTTGTGCATGTTTAACAGGATTTTAGAAAAAATAAAAATTATAATAATAATACAAGACATAGTCAGCTAGACGATGAACTATCAATATTATTAATTAATAGTTATTATATGATGCAGTCACACATGTAGCAATAATTGTTAGTTCTGTTTGTTGATTCAAGGTTAGCATCATCTGGGGTCCTCTGAGGGTCAGCATCATCTCTTCTCAGGTGTTCTGGATCCAGACTGGAGCTTGTGTAAATCCTAGTTACCACGGGATGTAAATCCCGTGGCAAAACATAGAAACAAAATAGAGACATCATTAGCATAGCTGCTGATCCAACAAAGTAAAATTAGTGTAACCCAAGCTAATGAATAAAAATGCACATTTGATCAGATGCAACTACACTCACAATTTAAGAGATACATTATTTGTATGCTTGGTGAAAGAGATGTGTTTTTCATCTAGATTTAAACAGAGAGAGTGTGTCTGAACCCCGAACATTATCAGGAAGGCTATTCCAGAGTTTCCAGTTTTTTGTGACCTTAGGGTGCGTGATGGGTTGTAACGTGGTAGAAGGCTAGTAAGGTACGCAGGAGCTAAAACATTTAGGGCCTTATAGGTAAGTAATGATAATTTGTAACTTATACGGAACTTAATAGGTAGCCAGTGCAGAGACTGTAAAATTGGGGTAATATGATCCTATTTTCTTGACCTCGTAAGGACTCTAGCTGCTGCATTTTGGACTACCTGTAGCTTGTTTATTGACGAAGCAGGACAACCACCTAGAAGTGCATTACAATAGTCTAGTCTAGAGGTCATAAATGCATGAACTAGCTCTTCTGCATCAGAAACAGATAACATGTTTCGAAGCTTGGCAATGTTTCTAAGATGGAAGAATGCAGTTTTTGTAACATTGGAAATATGATTTTCAAAAGACAAATTGCTGTCTAATATAACACCCAGATTTCTGACTGTAGAGGAAGTAACAGTACATCCGTCTAGTTGCAGATTGTAATCTACAAGATTCTGTGTAGTGTTTTTTGGCCCAATAATTAATATCTCTGTCTTATCCGAATTTAATTGGAGAAAATTATTTGTCATCCAATCTTTTACATTTTTAACACACTCTGTTAGCTTAGATAATTGGGAAGTTTCATCTGGTCTCATTGAGATATATATGGAAGCTAATTCCGTATTTTCTAATAATATTACCAAGGGGCAACATGTATATTGAAAATAGAAGGGGACCTAGGACGGATCCTTGTGGCACTCCATATTTTACTGATGATAAATGAGATGACACCCCATTTAAGTAAACAAAATGGTAGCGATCGGACAGGTAGGATCTAAACCATCTTAGAGCCTGCCCTTGAATACCTGTATAGTTTTGTAATCGATCTATGAGTATGTCATGATCTATGGTGTCGAACGCAGCACTAAGATCAAGTAAGACCAGAAATGAGATGCAGCCTTGATCTGACGCAAGGAGCAGGTCATTTGTAATTTTAACAAGTGCAGTTTCTGTGCTATGGTGGGGCCTAAAACCTGACTGAAATTCTTCATACAGATCATTTTTATGCAGGAAGGTGCTCAATTGAGCAGACACAACTTTTTCAAAAATTTTAGACATAAATGGAAGATTTGAAATAGGCCTATAATTTGCCAGTACACTAGGATCTAGTTTTGGTTTCTTAATAAGAGGCTTGATAACCGCCAGCTTGAATGGTTTTGGGACGTGACCTAAAGATAGCGACGAGTTAATGATATTGAGAAGCGGTTCTTCGGCTACAGGTAACAACTCTTTCAGTAATTTAGTGGGTACAGGATCTAATGCTGCGTTCCAGGCAGGTTTTTGAGCACGTAAATCACGACTTCAAACCACGACTCATGACTTCGTAGCGTTCCAGGCCAGTCACGTGAAACTACCTGAGTGCAAGGAATTGTGGTAGTAGCTAGATGTAAACAAACCAGCATGGCGGACCTTACGGGGCTGCCCATTTGTAATCATTTCTGTCGCCAAATGTGCTTACTCCTTGTTTATTTGAGGGAAACGGAGGAGGAAAAAACGGCGCATAAGACAAGATAAGCTTTTATCCCTTTTATTTAACTTTATTTGTATATTTGGAAATGTATTTGGTATTAATTTTTCCCTGCACTCAATGGACTGAAAACTAGTTAACGCTAGAATAGCTGCTGATAATGCATAACATTTGCGGATAAATAACGTTCGAGCAATACCTTATTTTAATAAACGATTTGGCCCTTCTCTTGCATTAGAGAAACTTAGGCTACATCTGAAGGCACCTGACCACCAGTTTATGAGCATGACCCAGCAATGTGAATGTGAGAACTAGAAGTTTTTTCTGCTTCAACTGTTCTCTCTGTCAGTCTCTCTCTCTCACGCACACACTCACACACACACACACACACACACACACACACTCACTCACTCACCAATATCCTACACACAGTTCAGTGAAGACCAATAATTCAATATCCTACAGTGAAATGTCATGACTGGCCTAGCTCCTGAAGGATAATCCAATTATTAAGATTTTGTTATTCATTCATTAAGCCTGTTTTAACCTAATTTTAACTTAATTTTCAGAAATGCTATTGCTCAATTTTTCCTGACACGGACAACGATTTTGAAGACTGGCACAGAATGGGAGCTTCTGTTCCATATGGATGAGCAGACATATTGCCGCCATCTCCTGGTCACCCATTCGCAGTTTGTCTACCTCACTGAGGTGCTGAGACAGAATGGTCTGAAAGGAGACCAGCACGATGGAGGTGTTAAGATTCCTCTCAAGCAAAAGGTAGGCCTATGCCCTGATTAAAGACTGGTTGTTTGAAAATGCTGCCGTTTTAATAGCCTTACCACAATTAAATACATCATATAAATTTCTCCCTTTGTGATAATTTGTTGAGTGTCTGGGATAAATTATCTGTTTACAGGTTTCACTCTTTCTCTGGTACATGGCAAACCAGAATAGCTTTCGAGAAATCTCAGACAAGTTCAATTTGTCCCAATCATCTGCACACAGGTAGAAAGTTTAGGTGTTACATTGCTGCTAGAAAACCGATTAACAGACTGATGCTAGAATTGAAGAATAAACAGTTTGAAATATCCTGATTGATAATGAATTGTGTTATGCTCATAAAAACATTTTCGGAAATATTGGAAAACGGAAATATTTTCAGTGCTATTCTAATCTGTTGTATCCTATTTTACAGATGTGTGGTTGAAGTGCTGAGAACCTTTTGCATTATGGTTCCAACTTTTGTCAGTTGGTTCACTGAGTGTGAAAAGATGTTAACCTCTGCTGACTTCAGGGCGATGTGTGGCATTGACTGCATCATAGGTACATTATGATAGCTTTTACTCATCCCCAGGGGATAGGGACATTTTAAGTTTTCACAACTGCAAGGTATACACAGCAGACATGGCATTGTACAGGGTAACAAAACTACTAAACATGTCTTACAGTGCACACTGTTACAGATATGCTCAGACACACTATAGGGCACACAGAGCAGCACTCGAAGAGGGTGGTGCAAATGTGCATCAAAATCATAACTTCTACCGTGTTCATCAACTCGCACTGCCCCTTCCAAATTAATAAAGATATTTAAGATTTAAAAACTGAGAGCATTAATATACAGAGCATACTCAGAGCATTAATATTCACTGTATTATAGGAACAGTCAATAAAAAATTACCACTAGTCAAATTGTATATCTGTCATAAACTGTGCATTATTTTTGTGTATTGCAGGTGCCATAGATGGATGCCACATAAAAATACAGCGGCCACCTGTCAGAGGAGGGGACTACCTGAATAGAAAAGGCTACTATTCTGTAGTCCTCCAGGGTATTGTGGATGGAAAAGGGAGGTTTTGGAACATCTTTGTAGGAGCACCAGGTAATTGTATATTGAATCCTGTAACTGTCATGCACCAATATACCACAAGCACATTCCTTCGAGGCATAGCATACACAGCAATAAACCACTTCTGATATTCAGGCAGGGTACATGACTCCAGGATCCTCAGGAAATCAACCTTCTTCGCGAGATGGGCAGAAAAAATGGGGAGGTGAGTATTTTGTAGCGTCTTGGAGAAGACTGATGCTATGTGTATACAAGTATGTAATTTTCAGTACCCTCTGTATAGGCTGGATGAGAACATTTAGCTTAAAACCCACAATTGCATTGGTCTGTCCTCCTCTTCTACCAATGTCAGTCTTCTAGAATAAACAAATTATTTTGTTATACAAGTATGTAATTTGCATTACCCCCTGTATAGGCTCTGTGCACAGCTGCAGTCTTGACAGTAATGTCCTAATTACTCTGAAATACTGAAATTGGTGTATCAGTTTGCCCACCTTTCTATCAAAACTGCTCACAATACAGCCAGAAGCCCACTTTCTTCAAATGTTCTAGCTGCTCTGAAAATTTTTACATTTCTCACCCTGGGAATCTGACTTCTTATCTTAAGGTACATGCTACTCGGCGACAGCCCCTACATTAGTCGCGAATACCCGTTTATTATCACACCAAAGCGGGAAAATGGTGCCCTGACCACCCAGGACCAGCAGAGGAACACACAGATCTGCAAAGGACGTGTTGTGGTGGAACAAGCTTTTGGCAGGTAAGTAACTGCCCATAAGGCAGAGCCTATCTCCTGTTTCCTGGTGTGTGAGCTAACTTTGTGTACTGTAATCTTTTGGCAGGCTCAAATGCAAGTGGAGGAGAATGAGAGATTTGCAAAACACCAGGCTGGATGTGGTGGTCATGCTGATCATGTCAGCCTGCATGCTCCACAACCTCTGCACCGGACCTACAGACATGTGCAAAGACCATCCCACTGGGTGCCCTCGTCATGAGGATGAAAACATTTAAAGAGTTAATTTACAAAAACAGATCTTCTTTTTTGCAAGTTGTCTTTTGATGCACATTCAAGGCAATTGTTCTTAGAATTAAATATTTATTTGTTGTACCAGGTTGACAACTTCAGTTGCTTTATTTCACTATTTTGTTCTTAAAGATGTGTTTTTGTACTTGATGTTATTTACATTTCTCAAATTTTACCCACTGAATACAGTGTATACAGTGTTGCAGTAGTGTGTCTCTGTTAATTTTTCTGGCAGCAATGGATTAAAGAGTAATCACTGTACTAGCATCGATGTTGTAATGTCTACTTGACCATCACATGGATGATGCTTGGGGCTGTTATGGCACATGGACATACAGGTATTATTATGGGGCATTGTGCATTTATCAAACAGGCAAAATAGACAATAACTGCAAATATATGAAGACAAAACTATATTTATTAATGACAACAACTTAAAATGTGTAAAACAAGTGGAACAATGCTCCAAAAATATAATCGAATGACCAGAATACATTAACACTACAATAGCCTTTTGTGAGAAAGAGAATGGAGAGGAGGGTGTGTAAAGAAAGAATGCTTATGTGAGGATGTGTGAAGTAATTAAGGGCCTTCTAGGCAATCAGAACAGCCACAGAAGATATAAAACGGGATTTGCGTCTATTGCTTACTGAGATAATTTCTCAAATGACATCCGCTGAGCTCTCATTTCCTCAAGGATTTCATCGTGTCTCCTCTGGCTAGCTTGTTCTGACTCCTGGATAACATCTAAAAGTTGGTTTGCGGGTGCCCTAGTCCTCCTAAGTCTACGTGTGTTTGGTGTCCGTGTACCCCCTGCTCTGCTGGTACCTGCACTATTCTCTGGAGAATCATCCGATGCACTTGATTGCTGTCCCTGTTCCCCCCCTGCACCCAGCACCTCCGGCCTACAGACATTTAAGCCCCCCTCATTATCTCCCACAACTGGGAATTCAATGTCATGCTGCCCTCCTAAAAGTGTATCCATCTGATCAAAAATCTTGAACCGAACTACCCCCCTCCCTGTGCTATTATTATTGTCCTTGACACCTTTGTAGCCATCGACAAGGGTCTGCCATTTGCGGGCCACTTTGGCTGGAGAGAAAACCAGGCCAAATTTGGCAGTCAGCCTGCTGGCCATTTCCTCCCACAACTTTTTTTTGGCCCCTTTCCCCTCTTGATTCTGGTGTTGAGCTCCTGCAGGCTCTAAGGGAGCTCATTGCCATCAGACTCCAGGTTTTCCCTGTGAGAGGAAAATCATTGAAACAATGAGAATGTCTGACTCGATTAAATCATTTTTTTTATCATTTAGTTAATTAGTTCAGCCACCAAAAAATTAACACTATGCCTTTCAGATGGAAACTTCTCTTACATTATGGATGCATGTTTTTTTTAACACACACACATATATATATATATATATATATATATATATATATATATATATATATATATATATATATATATATATATATATATATATATAGTTCTATAGTTCCTGTCATACCAAAGCATGAGACTCTCTTTTTCCAGAAAAGTAAATGCATGATTTGTTCTTATGAAAACTGACTAACAGGTTTATACCTTTCATTTGATTATGATGCAGTGGAATCCTCTTATAGTGAGCACATCCATACATGTGAAATTGATCACTATAAATGGTTAGATAAGCAGAAATCAAGCATGTGTATAGAAATGATTCTGACATAAGATCACTATACATGGATGATCACAACAAGCTGGTTCCACTGCATGAACTTATCTTATCTATTACGTGCCTCATCAGCTCGATGAGAAACCGGGTGCTCTCCAAAGTGAATACGGTCTCCTGCCCTGAGTTTGATAGACTGCTGGGGCCTGGGTCTGACTGGGATCCAGTACTGCTGGGGCCTGACTGGTACTCGCCTGACTCTCCCTCCACACACAAGCTTTGTGACTCCAAAAATGGCTGGCTGCCATTGTTCGCTCCTTAATCAAGAATGAAATGTATTTGTCTATGTCAAGAACAGCATGCAATTGGATATAACGGCACAGCTTTAAACTATAACTGGCCACAATGTGCTGACAATAAAATACAATGGGATCCTCTTATAGCGATTATGTCCACCCGATTTTGTGCCTTTTAATATAAATGGATGACTACTATACCCAATTTAAGTAAGTATATAGGAATGAATCTTTCCCAAGCTTTTGGATCACTATAAACAGAGGATCACTTTTAATTGTGAACACTTTAAGCAGTTACCATTGTGATTTCAAGTCCTTGACAAAACATACCAGGTGGAAGTTGTAGAAATACCCTTACAGTATGGCCTTCATCCAAAAAGTATAACCCCTGGGGGGACTGGTATAGGGGAGTCAACAGGGGTTGGGTTCTGTCCACATCGAGAAATCCCCGCATCTCCTCATCTAGATACACTGTGTTCGAATGGAAGCTGATTTCAGTACAGCAGATGTACATGGATTGTACTTTTTATGATAAAAGCATGAGATCAAGCTAGCTAAACATTGTAGCCTATGCCAATTTCGCTATGCTGAGAAATTGTACGTATATATATATTTTTTTTTCATAAGCATGATCAATGCTGTCAAGTTCAGGTTTACGTCACCTTAACATTTCCATGCGGCAATACACTTTCACGACATACTTTTGTTTCAGACACATAACATTGTAATACATAATCGTGTGTGTATTATCATTATTACTATATTATTATTATTAATTTGACTGCAATGTTATAATTTCCTAAAGTATAAATATTCTCACCGTTTACCGCCTGCAGAAACACTGCATCCGTAGGTGCTGCCATTGTTGTTTTGGTTTCGCGGGCTGTGTGACGTCAGAGCTCGTAACTGGGAGTACATTGATCTAGTACGAGTTCACGGGTGGGAAGTCACGGGTTTGACTGCCGTTCCAGTGCACTTTCACGGGTATAAGGTTGGAAAAACACGGGTTACAGGTTGCCTGGAACGTGGCATAATAAACATGTTGTTGGTTTAGATACAGTGATAAGTTTATTTAGCTCTTCCTGTCCTATAGTTGTAAAGTACTGCAGTTTATCTTTGGGTGCGATGGATGAAACTGAAGTGTTAGACGCTGTAGAATCTACATTCGCTATTGTATTTCTAATGTTATCTATTTTATCAGTGAAGAAATTCATAAAGTCATTACTGTTTAACGTTGGTGGAATATTTGAATCAGGTGGCGTCTGGTAATTTGTTAATTTAGCCACTGTGCTAAATAAAAACCTTTGATTGTTTTGGTTATTTTCAATGAGTTTGTGTATATGCTCTGCCCTAGCAGTTTTTAGAGCCTGTCTATAGCTGGACATACTGTTTTTCCATGCAATTCTAAAAACTTCCAAGTTAGTTTTTCTCCATTTGCGTTCAAGACTACGAGTTACTTTCTTGAGAGAGTGAGTATTACTGTTATACCATGGCACAGTACGTTTTTCTCTAACCTTTTTCAATTTGATGCGGGCAACAGCTTCTAATGTGTTAGAGAAAATAGTACCCATGTTGTCAGTAATTTCGTCTAATTCATGTGTATTTTTGGGTACAAATAGCAGTTGAGATAGATCAGGCAGGTTATTTGCGAATCTTTCTTTGGTGGCTGGAACAATAGTTCTGCCCAGACGGTAACGCTGAAACATATAGTTAATATCAGTTATACGCAGCATGCACGATACAAGGAAATGGTCTGTAATATCATCATTTTGAGGTACAATATCTATAGCAGTAAGATCGATTCCATGAGATATAATTAAATCTAGTGTATGATTAAAACGATGAGTGGGCCCGGTGACATTTTGCTTGACTCCAAAGGAGTTTATTAGGTCAGTAAACGCAAGTCCTAATGTATCATTTGTATTATCAACGTGAATATTAAAATCTCCCATGATTAGCGTCTTATCAACTGTAACTAGAAGGTCTGAGAGGAAATCTGCAAATTCTTTTAGGAATTCTGTATACGGCCCTGGTGGTCTATACACAGTAGCCAGAGCAAGAGATACATTAGATTTCTTTTGCATGTCTGACAGTGTAACATTTAGCAGAAGTATTTCAAAAGAGTTAAACCTGTATCCTGTTTTCTGGGTAACATTGAGAATATCACTATATATTGTTGCAACACCTCCTCCACGACCAGTCTGACGTGGCTCATGCTTATAACAATAGTTTGGTGGAGTAGACTCATTTAGACCAAAATAATCATTTGGTTTTAGCCAGGTTTCAGTCAAGCAGAGTACATCAAAACTATTATCTGTGATAATTTCATTTACAATAACTGCTTTTGGTGTGAGTGATCTCATATTTATGAGCCCAAACTTAAAAAATTGTTTTTGTTCATTTACTTTACATTTTTCTGGTTTAATTACGATAAGATTTTTTTCTAGATCCTACATTATATTTTGACCTCACTATTCGGGGAACAGACACAGTCTTAATAGTTTTTAAAGCGCAAGTACTTTTATCATTTAAGCGGGTGGAACAAAACTCATCATAACAGTTATCTGAGAATTGTCTTACTAGTTACATGGAGCGAAGTGTCCTGGAGATGTTGTCAGAAAGCAGCTCCGCTCCGATTCTGCTGGGGTGTAATCCATCAGCGCGAAACAGCCTAGGACGCTCCCAGAAAAGATTCCGGTTATTAACAAATAGCTGTTTCTGTTCTTTACACCATGACAACAACCATTCATTTAAAGCAAAAAGTCTTCTGAACCTTTCGTGTCCTCGTCGATACGTGGGCAGTGGTCCTGACACGACGATCGTCGCCGCGGGCGTCGTGCTGCGAACCGTCTCGATCAGGCTGCTGAAGTCCCTATTCAGCGTCTCCGTCTGCCGCAGCGTGGTGTCGTTAGCCCCGGCGTGAAGCACGACCGCTCTGGGGCTCTCGTCGGCCTTCAGGGTCGCAGGTATCTGTGCAGAAACATCGAGAACACGAGCACCAGGCAAACAATGAGTGTGCACTTTACCTTCGGCTAACGTTGCACGGACGTGTCGGACGATGGAGTCTCTGATGATCACAGTGTCGCGTCCTGTCTCACGGAGGGGAGCGAAGTGGTTCCGGATGGAGATCTCAAAGGCAGGAGGGGGAGAAGTCGTCGCCCGGGACCCGACTAGCATCCTCCGCTGTGGATGCACCCAGGGTCCGTGGTGTCCCGGCGTCGGAGTGAAGGACATCTGGGAAGATCGCGTCCTGGGTGCACCGGGCCTGTGCAGAGAAACACACGGAGTAGACGTGGTGGGACTGTTAGCAGCACGCTGTATACTTACCCCGGACTTGTCAGCGTTAGCCCGGGATGATTCCAGCGCGGCTCTCCGCTCTCTCAGCTGGGCCTGCCTCACCTCCAGGTCGCGAATCTGCTTCCCCACGGCCTCGAGCTCGAACTGCACAGAATGCAGCTCGAGCGTGTCCCCACCTGCAATCAAAGGTAGACATTCATCCGCCATTAAAGCAAGTTACAGTGAGTACAGCAGTGGTAATGTGTGTGAATAGAGTATTAGCAAGGTAAGCGCAGTTAGCAGCAACCACGCTTGCTGATGCTAACGTGCTATAAGCTAATAGCGGACCCGGGAGATCAAAATAAAACTAGTGATAGCGAGGCGCTCTGATTGTTTTTGTGGTAGAATACAATAGAGGATATATTCACACGTTATATAAACAGAAATTGATGTTTAAGTTAAAAATAGTCGATAAAAAAATTGTCGATAAAAAGAATATAGTGACGGAGCTCAAACGCAGTACAGACGCCAACAACAAACAGGAAGTGACGACTGGTTAAAGGTCACCGGGCTTCATCGCTGACCAAATAATGTAAAATAATGTAATCATCAGGTTTTAGCCAGGTTTCTGTCAAACAGAGCACATCTATATTATGATCAGTGATCATATTATTTACAAAAAGTGTTTTTGTAGAAAGGGATCTGATATTCAATAACCCAAGCTTTATCATTTGTTTATCCATATTGCATGTGTTTTTTATTTGTTGAACCTAAATTAAATTGTTAATCTTAACTTGGTTTGGACGTCTTTTGTATTTTCTAGTTCGGGGAACAGACACAGTCTCTATAGTGTGATATCTAGGTGAAAGAGTCTCTATGTGCTGAGAATTAGCTGACCTCTGTGACGTGAGGCAGCTAGCAGACGGTCGGTTTAGCCAGTCTGTCGGCTTCCTGACCTAGGCCCCAGTTAGTCAAGTATAAACACTAAGACTATTTGCCATATTTCTAGATAGAAGAGTGGCGCCACCCCAGGAGGGATGAAGACCATCTCTTTTCAACAGGTCAGGTCTGCCCCAAAAGCTCGTCCAATTGTCTATGAAACCTATGTTATTCTATGGGCACCACTTAGACATCGAGCCATTGAGTGATGACAATCTGCTATGCATCTCGTCACCACGGTAAGCAGGGAGGGGACCAGAGCATATTACAGTGTCTGACATCGTGCTTGCAAGTTCACACACCTCTTTAATTTAATTTTTTGTGATCTCCGACTGGCAAAGTCAAACATCATTAGCGCCGGCATTAATAACAATCTTACTGTATTTACGTTTAGCATTAGCCAGCACTTTTAAATTTGCCAAGATGTCAGGCGCTCTGGCTCCCGGTAAACATTTGACTATGGTGGCTGGTGTCTCTATATTCAAGTTCCGTACAATAGAATCACCAATAACTAGAGCACTTTCATCAGAACCTGTTTAATGTTTTGATCGGAACAGAAGAGCGGTGTTTTGACCCACGACTACGCTGCCTCACTGTCACCCAGTTGCCCTGCTGCAGGGGCTCTGTTGCCCGGAACCGAACAATGTACAGGAATCCCTGAGCTAGACGCATCCAAAGCCGTATCTAGAGCCCTAACTTTCTTACTGTCCTCAATTAAACTTTGGGGCTTAGGGGCTGTCTGCTCAGGAGTCTTGGTTGTATTCTCCTGTGTCAGGAGAACTGGCCTTGGCTGCTCTCTGGGATGAGGTACTCCTCTAGCTCTGCCAGGGGCCTTTGGAGTTTCATCCTGGAACATCCGTTTTGCTTGGGACTTTATCTGGAGCCAGTCTGCAAAATCAGGAAGTGTATAGGTCTTGTTGGTGCCCTTTTGGAGAATACCCCGACTTAAGCAGTATTCCACAAAACTGTCGCGATAGGTTGGTGGCAATTTACTCAAGAGATGGTCCACATGTGAGCCACACAAAAGCTTGTAACCATTCTGGCCCTCAAGAGTTCTTAGCATTCCCACTAAGGATTGAACTGACTGAATGCAAATTAATCAAAGACGTTAACATCACCCAACTTAAGAGGCGGGATGCTTAGGATGGTACCCACCTCGGACTGAACGAGCTGTCTTGGCTGTCCATACTTGTCTTGAAGTGCCTGCAGAGCAGCAGTGTAAGGCTGGGGGTGATAAATGATGGATTTAGCTAGCTGATGAGCACCGGAAAGTTTCAAATGGCTTAGTAGAACATGATATTTATACTGTTCACTGATATGATTTTGATTACCCAACAAGTTGTCCAATGATAACTTAAACAATGCAAAGTCACTCTCAGCACCACTTTCGAAAACTGTTAACGTGGGTCGTGGAATGCCATAGGCTGAGGCAAACAGGAGCTCTGGACTCGGATGAGGTAAGTAAAAAGCTGGGGGGAAAGGCACAGATGAAGCTGCTTGAACGGAACCAGGAGCATGAAGTGTCGTTGCCAGTGCTTGGTGGCTGGAGACAGGGAGCTGCGATGGCACTGGGAGTGTTTACACTGGTATTTTTGCTGTCTGTTTTAGCCTGTAGCCAAGGGTAGGAAATGTGGACGTAACAGATTGGTGGGTCACACACTGGTAAACAGCAGATGTTGGGATAGTGTACACTGCTGGAGGTGCCACATTCTATGTTAATGACACAGAGTGTACGATGTCAGGGACTGGCAATGAGAATGCTTGTGGTCCTGGGTGGAGTGCAGCAGGCAAGGGCACACCCGCAGTAACAGGTCTAACCCTAACTGTGGCGGTTTAGGTGATGGCAGGGAACCTGCAGAGACATCAGGATCAGGCATCTCAGTAGGACAGGGCAGCAGCGATGATGTCACAGCTGGTGACTGGAAGGGGGGCTGCTGAGGCTCGAAAGAAGTGAGCTGAGGTGAATAAGCCTGTTTGAGCTGCATTGCAAGCGGTTGCTTGTTTGGAGAACAAGGTTCTGGAGGGACTGGAGTGGTCGCACCAGAGTCTATGGAGAGCATGGAGAATACAAGCTTAGCTACTTCAAGTTCAGTCTCTGCTTGTTGAAGCTTACGCTGTCAATCTAATTTTGGTAGGGTAGACTCATTAAAAATAATGAAATCATCTGTCAAACTGAGCTCATCTAGATTATGATCAGTGATCATATCATTTACAAAAAGTGCTTTCGTAGAAAGGGACCTGATATTTAATAAGCCAAGCTTTATCATTTGTTTATTCCTTTTGAATCTGTTTATATTTCTTGAACCTCAAAAGCTAAAAAAATTGGTCTTGGACAATAAACTGGACTACATCTGATTACTATGCTCAACTCGGAGGACTGTTAGAGACAGTAGTGTTTTTGTGTTCACGGAAACATGGCTTAGCAACAGCGTTCCAGACAGCGCTATACAGCTCGATCAGCTGAAAAACACTGCTGACCCCCGGTGGAGTTTATGATTATTAAGTGCTGGCCGTTCTATCTACCGAAGGATTATACAGCCATACTGCTCATTGCTGTATACATTCCTCCGAGCTCCAACAAGAGCCAGGGGCGTCGCTAGTGGGATGATAGGTGGTGTAGATTATAGGGGCCCCCGGCGATCTCAACCATCTGGCTGAGGCCAGCCAATAAAAAAAGATGCTCAGGACAGTTGACAGGCCACTGCTGTCGCCGTCATGAAAGCTTATAATTTTCATGTGTTTATAACCTTGCCAATTTAAACATTCAAAAGAGTTTAAAGCACCCATGCACAAGATGCGGAAAAGCTCTCCTTTGCCTAGCTCTTCTCGAAGTTCCTCCTTCACCTGAACAAACAAATACAAATCACAGTTTAAACCAACAGAAAAGGTGTGAAAGAGCCCAATTCAGCACCTGCAGTGTTCTGGTCTTCAGGGCTCATGCCGAGAAAGTCGACTCAAAACACTTGAACACCAAATTTGCCTCTTTTTGCTCATACAACATGTCAAAATATCCGTCTTGGAAAATGTGTTCGAAAAAACTGTTGGTTATGTCTTAAGTGAAAGTGTACAGTTGAGAAAAAATGGGACGTTGTATTATATTGATTGCATCCATTGTCTCTTGAAGTGACCATGCCTAATTTAGCTACTAGCTGCTGTAAGGTTAATCCAAGAAAATTAAAGAAAGAAAATCACTCACTGCTCTTGACAGAATTACTTTTTAGTTTTAACAAAGTAATGCACAGTCAAATCAACAATTATGCAGACACCAGATAGACTTTTTGTTTACACCATACAGAGGAGCTTACAAAGCCTTCCCCTCCCCCACCTCGGTGCCTCAGACCACATCACTGTCATGCTAATGCCTGCATACAGACCACTTACCAAAGTCACCAAACCAGTTCAAAAACAGATTCAAGTGTGGCTAGAACGTTCATCAGAGGCTCTTCAGGACTGTTTTCACACCACTGACTGGAATATGTTTAACCCTCTGGAGTCAATTAACGCATATACGCGTTATGATTAATTTTCTCTTGATAACCCCGGAAAGAACTTAAATTACACTTTCAATTTTGATCTTACAGATAAGGACAATACATCAATTGAATCTGTAAAGGGTCAAAAAAAAAATTAATACAGACATAATGAAAACAGAACTTATACTTATAAAACAAAGATAACAAACAAGGTGTGCTGTCTGCAGCCTTTGTCTGCGCTGATCTTCATTTACAAACACGTCATTAAAATGAACTGTAACTCCGTGAATACTCAACGAAGAGACATGAGAGATATATCAATAGAAAGCCTGACATTTCTACTTTCAAACTAAACAAGTGCCGCCGAAAACAAATATTCTCTGATAAAGTAATCCATATGAAAACAACGCGATTTCTGTTTTTCACATCTCCCTTCATTATCTTCTAATTTGACAACACCCCTGCGCTGAACGCTCTATTCAGCGTTCTAATGTTTCAAATTGAAGCGCGCAGCTTGAATACGCCCATACAACATAAGACAACGCAGCCAGACTGTTCTTCAAGTTATTTTTTATTTTACTGTTTGCTTCGTGATGAGAGGAATAAGTTAGGGTGGCAGTGGCTCAGTGGTTCATGTAGGTTGTCTACAAACCGGAAGGTTGGTGGTTCAATCCCTGGCTCCACCTGACCAAGTGTCGAGGTGTCCTTGAGCAAGACACCTAACCCCAGCTGCTTCCTTGAATGGCTGACACCGCAGTCGGTGTGTGAATGGGTGAATGTGAGGCAAATTGTAAAGCGCTTTGGATGGCCATGTGGTCTGTTGAAAGCAATATATATATGCAGTCCATTTACCATTACCATTACATAATTTACCCCAAAACTATGTGATGTGGTTCAGAATTTGAGATTTGGATTTCCTCAGAAAAAAAGGATGAAGTGCTTTATTCAGCAGAGATCATAAACATGAGTAAGTCTCTTTTTATTTATTTATATACTTGTACTAGTTTTCACATAACGTGTAAACATTTTACTAGTTAGACTTTTTCCAAAGACTTTTTCCGAACTATAATTGCTGACTAAATGTATGATCAAGTGAATCATTAGGAAGTTTCAATAACAATATACAATGCTATACCATTCAAAAGCTTGATGTAAATAATATAAATGTAACAAATAAAGATAACTGTAACAAATATAACAAACAATGCTGTTCTTTCAGTTTATCCCCCCTAAAAAACCTGAAAAATATTCTCAGCTCTTTTCAACATTGGACTATAAGTCGCATTCATGTAGAAGCAAGAGCCAAGAGAAAACATTGCCATCTACATCCATGAGAGGGCGCTATATGCTGCTCAGTGATAGACTACAGGAGCACTGAGCAGCATAGAGCGCCCTCTTGTGGCTGGAGAAGGTAATGTTTTCTCTTGGTTCATTTCTCTCGGTTCATGTCAAATTAATTTTGATAAATAAGTCGCACCTGACTATAAGTCGCAAGACCAGCCAAACTATGAAAAAAAGTGTGACTTATAGTCCGGGAAATACGGTAATAATGATAATATTAACAATAAATGTTTTTTTTTGTAGAAAATAAGATTGTTAAAAGGATTTCTGAAGGATTGTGTGACTGGAGAAATTATGCAAAAAATTCAGTTTGAAAGTCAGCTTTGATTGTTCCTAATAAACTGTTTAACTGCTCCCCCAAGTGGATATTAAATTATGTTGTGGGATAAATATATTCTAAATAAACTACAAACAGAAAATTATATAGATTTATTTTGTCCTCACATTCTTTCTTGTAACTCTTCCCTCTCAGTGGCACAGATGACTGAAAGGCTCATTATGCAGGCCTTTGTCTTCTCAGGTGTAAATCACAATGATATTCATGATAGTTGACGCCTACTCGCATATGACTTTTACCAACAAAAAGTGTCTTAGAAAATTTAAATCAATATATTGTTTTCTTTGAGTGAGTAAACAAGATGACTTTCACATAATTTAGAAAGAAAAATTCTAGGCTACAAGCTCCAGTTCTCAAAGGTCCCGGGAACTAACCACGCATAACATTTTTTTTTCTCAAAAACACAATCATGTACATACATGCTGCTCACATATTATTATAGCCAAGTTTGTGCTGATTACAGTCAGATTAGACTTTAGCCATTTAGATGTGTATAAGAAACTAAAAAAAGCACAAATGTCAGGTCATGACAAAACTTCTCCCGGCCCCAAAAATACCCTTAGACTCCAGAGGGTTAAGCAGGCTGCCACATAGAATAACACCACTGACCTCCAAGAGTACCCAGAGACTGTCACTGCCTACATCATCAAGTGTATTGATGATTTAACAGTCACTAAGACCATCACTGTCCAGGCCAATCGTGGATGACAGGGGAGGTCTACAGACTCCTGAAGACACGGAATGCTGCCTTCAGAGCTGAAGATGAGGTTGGCCTGAGAACAGCCAGGGCCAATTCATTGTACGGCATAAGACCCAAGACTGCGTGAGGAGATCCTTCTGCAGGATCAATGCACGCAAAGCTCCTGGTCCTGACAACATTCCTGGGCGTTTACTGACAGACTGTGCAGTGGAACTCACTGATGTCTTCCCAGTCATTTTCAATATCTCACTTAGTCAGGCTGTTGTCTCCACATGCTTCAAAGCTACCACCATCACTCCAGTCCCCCCATTATTCCAAACTTCCTCAGCCGTCTCAGGAAGAAGAGGCGCTGGTGTGCCTTCTTCAGCACTCCATCAGTGTGTGTAGACCAGGTGAGATCCTCCCTTAACACTGAAGGAGCACCAGTGCTGAGGGTCAGCGGGGATTTGATTTGATTTTTTTATTAGATTTTTTATTTTTATACAGGAAAAGATTAAAGACAATCGGGCCTGACACAGTATAAAACTGATTTTCAGCAGGTTCCTGCTCTGCAGAACATAAATACCACATACCCAACAAAACTCCTAGACAAGACAGCAACAAACGCACAAACCAAGAGAGTGAGCATCAGGGGGAGGCCATAAGGCCATCTCAGTGGTCACAGACATACCGGTCCATTAGATGGCGAGGATGAAGTGTTGTTGCCTTACGGATATTCACCCGTCGGAAGGATCGGGTTACATCCGCGACAGAGATGGAGAGTGCACTCACATCTTCTGCAGCAGCCGTGGGAGCACTCTCTGTGTGGGTGGGGGAGAGATTTGTAAGTGTCCCGGAAAGGAGGGTAGCAGTGGTCCAGTGTCAATCACCACGCGTGTTGATGGTGATGTGTTGAAAATATTTTGGTGCTATTGTTCTAAAGATGGCTTTATTAAAGTCCCCCGTAACAATAAACGGTGCATCTGGGTGCGAGGTTTCTTGCTCACTTATATTCCCATACAGTTCCTTGAGTGCCTGCTCTGTGTTGGCTTAAGGAGGAATGTAAACAGCTGTGATAATGACCACTGTGAATTCCCTCGGTAGCCAAAACGGTCGACACAGACGCATTTGAAATTCCAGATCAGGGGAGCAGAATTATTTAATAGAGTGTAGGTTCCATTCATCACACCACGAGTTGTTGATAAAGAAACAAACACCCCCACCTCTGCTTTTCCCTGTGAGCTCTTTCGTTCTGTCCGAGCGGTGCACGGAGAACCCCGTAAGCTTGATGGCTGAGTCTGGAACCTCTGCAGACATCCAGGTTTCTGTGAGGCAAATAATGCAGCAGTCCCTTGTTTCTCGTTGTTATGAGATACGGCCCACAGTTCACAGAGTTTGTTGTCCAGTAACTGAACGTTAGCCAGCAAAATGGTTGGGAGAGGAGGTCGGAGGGGACGACATCTGAGTCTGATAAGGACGCCGGCTCTCTTCCCTCTTTTCCGGCAGTGTTTCCTCGGTCGTGCTGTGCAGCCCAGACAAAGGGCTCTGATGCGGTGTCTGTATACAAGGCGCCAGCATTCAAGAAAGTCCGGTTTGCATTTTGTGTCGTAGGAACCTATGCTTAGAAGCTTGTGTCTACTGTAGACAGTTATACAAACATCCAACACATAGAACAACAAGTAAAACAAACGAAAAACTGCAAAGTTTACTCTGAGCTCGCAACACGGCTGCCATGCTCGGCATATCAGTCCAACCGCTCGGCCGATGATGCCATCGAAACTGCCCTACACTCATCACTCACACATCTAGACAAAAAGAATGCAGAATGCTGTTCATAGACTTCAGTTCAGTATTCAACACAATCATACCTCAACAGCTCATCCAAAAACTGGTCCAGCTGGGGCTCAACACTTTGCTGTGCAACTGTTTGTTAAACTTTCTGAATGGAAGACTTCAGGCAGTACGGGTCAGCAGGAACACATCCAGCACCATCACACTGAACACTGGGGCCCCCCAAGGATGTGTGTTGAGCCCCCTCCTCTTCACTCTGCTGACCCACAACTGCACACCATCACACAACTCCAACCTCTTAATTAAGTTTGCGGATGACACGACTGTGGTGGGTCTCAACAGCAACAAAGATGAGACAAACTACAGCAGCGAGGTGAGCCACCTGGCCGGGTGGTGCAGTGACAACAATCTCTCTCTGAATGCGGAGAAGACGAAAGAGATTGTTGTTGATTTCAGGAGAGCGCACACTCAGCATGCTTCTCTGACCATCAACGGTGCGACTGTGGAGAGAGTGAGCAGCACGAAGTTCCTGGTTGTGCACATCACAAAGGACCTCTCCTGGACTGAAAACACCGTAGCACTGGCCAAGAAATCACAGCTGTGTCATAGAAGCTTCATTCATCAGGCTTTCAGGAAGCTTAACTCGCTCCCGAACTTGCATAACAGTTAATGTTCGCTGGTCTTTTTATTTCAGGATCAAAAAACTGTGAAATTATTATAATATTAAATTTACAATGAAATGTATGCATTTAGCAGACGCTTTTATCCAAAACAGTGCATTCAGGCTATCAATATTTGCCTATCATGTGTTCCTAGGGATTCAAACCCCCAACCTTGTGCTCTACCAATTGAGCTACAGGAACACTATATATATATATATATATATGTATTTTTGGCTAATGAAGCTTTTAGCAATTATTTAAAATACATCTGATCACTCTACACAAAAATCTAGAAACAATTTGAACGAACACCACAACAGCTTCAGCAGCAAACTTTGCTAAAACACAAAATTCATGTAACTGACCAAAATTTATGGCCATGACTGTATACTTTTACAGTTGAGTGCTTAACATCCTCATGAATATCAAGAGTAAACTCTCTATCACTATTGGAATGTGGTGAAGTGTAGTAAAAAAAAGCATCACATAGATTTGTGTGATCCAGCATTCCTTATATAGTTTGTACAGACAGGGTATTTAATAGCTAAGCCTGTTGCTTGGCTCTGGTTTAGCTGTGCTCTGCATGTTCTGGTGTACAGTTGCAGCACTTTTACAGCTCAAGCATTTTTATTAATAGGTCATATCAAAGAAGGCTGTGCTCTATGCACGGCTGACACTGTTTTCAGCTCATGAGTTTATTGACCTAACTGGCAACTCAAACCAAATATGAACTAACAGGTCTGATATGACACTACAGACCCCCAAAAGGCACAAAAACATTCAAAGTTATTTGCATCCTCTTGCAAAACTTTTGTGTTTTTAGGCAAAACCTTTTAAGGCAAACACTTGCTTTTTACTTTACACCTTGCAGTTGTTCAAACAGCTCAGACAGCAAATCTGGTATACAGTTTATTCATAAAATATACTACGGCATAGGAAAGCAGATGTGACCAGAAAATAAATGGAACATGCAAATCTGTGCCTTGAACTAAATAACTGACTAAATTTCTTTATACTTTAGCTGAAGTTCAAAATAAATCTATGAACTGCTCCTTTGTGAATGTACAGAGCTGTCTGAGACACTTCTAGCTGTAAAGCTAACAAGACTGTTTGTCTGAACTTAGTTTTTTTTAGGGAATGCAAAAGTTCTGGAAAATAGAATCTTTTTCCACTGCCATGTCCATGGGTTACTCTCAGACCCTTGTTGCATACAGATAACACCAACAGTAGAGCATAAAAATATAGATAGATAGAGATTAAATATAAAATACAACTATACAAATAAGGGCATGTAAATTTATTTTAATAAAAATAAAATACAGTTAAATAAAGCAGCACAAGGCACATGGCATATAGAATGCAAATAAGTGAAGTAAACAAACAGTGTAGTGTCTGTTTCATTCTCTTTTATTCTACAGTAAATCAACATGCACATTCCTTACATACTGAAAATGAACATGCACTTTTAAATGGCAGAAGAGTGGTGCAGGTCTCGGAGTAAAAGAGACACCAATGATTAATGAGATATGAGGTAAAATGTTGTCACAGCTTTGTCCTATAGCAAGGGGTTGAATTGAGATGCATTTAATAGTAGCAGTAAAAGGGAGCAACATTCCTTCTGTTTTCCTTCAAGACCCTGAATCTGCTTTTGGCAGAAGTGATAATGTTCATGGAATAACAGAGGGCTTACTCAAGAAACCCAAGAAGCCAGCAGACCTTATAAGCTCTGGAAAATCACTCACACTTTACAGCTGTTTGCTTGAGCTTGCTTAAGGTTAATATACATTTAAAAATAGATCAGGACTGTGGCAATTTGTCTTCTGCTTTATCTGGAGCAGTGATGGCAAAAAGTGAGATGTGTGTTTTGCTTTTTGTTTTGTCTGAGGAACTGTAGAGTATATTCCCATTCAATGTAATTCATCCTACCTGAGTGTGTGTGTATAGAAACACTGAACGAGTCTTTACACACACCAATTATGCAAATGCTGAACAGCTACTGAACATACTGCTGAAGGCAGAGCAGTTTTTGAAGTCTGCCTCAAATGTGCAGATCATTGTGAGTACATGCTGGATTATTGTTGAACTGCTTTCTCAACACTAGATCACAGGTCACTGGTCATTTTGGAACAATTTATCATTCAAGGAAACAACAAGTACTTATTCCGACTCAGAATTAGGATTTAAAAATAATTACATTTTGGTTCTAAATAAAAGATACGTTTATAATTCAAATTAAACCAAAGACAAAACGTTTTTGACCAATGCCTAATAATAGGTAATAAAAACGCATTAAAAGTAATATGAATATTCAGGACTTCCACTTCCGGTCGCATGGCGTGAGCAGAGCAAGGGACCAGCTCCGTGTAAATGGTATTAAATTTTATTTTCCAGTCCAGCTGATTTCAAACAAACTGACCCACAACGTCCGTGATATTAAAATGTCTCAAAGGAAGGGCAGACAATACACGCAGATGACTCTGGCGGTGTGAGACTCAACCTCCATCGCAGAAAAGAGTGAAGGCGCTAAATCTAGTGGAGCCGCGGGGCTAACAGAAGAAGGCCCAATCTCACTAGGCAGTTTGTGTGCCGAGCTGAAGTCAGAGTTCAACTCATACGGAGACACCATGCGATCATTTCTTAAAACAGAAATAGAGGGCCTTGGCAAAGAAATACGCAAAGAGAACTCAACCTTGCGGGAGACAACCAAAGCGGACATGAAAACTATCCGTGACGAGCTAACGGAAAAGTTGAGAAACTGTTTTCAATGCAGGCAGAAGCAGCTAACATACAGACGGGCATGGAGCAATCCCTCAATGACACTTCTGACAGGCTCATGGCTCTATAGAATTCTTGCCAATCTCTTGCTGCTGATCATAAGAAACTTCAGGAAAAATGCATCGATTTGGAAAACAGGAGCCGCCGCCAAAACATCAGGATAATAAACATCCCAGAGGGGTCCGAAAACAACACACCAACTGCGTTTGTGGACAAGTTTCTGTCTAAAGTGCTTGGTGAAGAAAACTTTGACGGCCCCATCCTTAATGATCGTGCCCACAGAAGCCTTGCTCCAAAACCACGAATGGGTGAACGGCCCCGACCCATGATCGCCCGCCTTCACTACTACTCGTATAAAGAAAAGATCATGTCATGTCCCGGTCCAAAGGCAAGCTGTCCTTCGAGGGAGCACAGGTTCATATATTCACCGATATGAGCCCAGAGGTAGGTACGACAACGAGCAGCCTTTAATCAGGTGAAAGGCAAACTACGTGCCGCTGGAATACAGTACAGAATGTTTTCCCTGCCAAACTGGAGATTACAGCTGATGGTTCCAAAATGTCTTTCACCGACCCACGAGCAGTGGAGAGGTTTATTGACAGCAACAAATCATCGTCACTGGAGGAGCATTAAACGTAAGAACACTAATTTGTACACTTGTGTGTGGTAATTCTATGGCCTGCACAAACTGACTAACGGACTCTATAGACTATATATATATATATATATATATTTTTTTTTTTTAACTGTTACTATTATTGTTATTTTTATTTATTTAACTTTTTAAAAAATATTTTTACATTTACTTGCTTTACATTTTGGGAACTCTGGGTTACATTAGACATAAGTACTGGCCAAAATATGGTTAAGAAGGTCTGGAAAACGAAATTAGTTTAACTTTCTCTTTTGTTTAGGAGCTTAGTGGTAAGTCAAATGTTCACACACCTCTCTAGGTGTATAAATTACCTTTCTTTTGGGAATACGCGCTTCCTCTGTAGTTCTGACAGAGTAACTAGTTCAGGGGAGTTCAGGGTGGGAGCAGGGTTTGTTGTATTTAGAGACTTTAATTTGTTTTGTGTTTTTACCTGCACTAGATTTGAATTTAACTTTGATTTTTATTGGAGACCGTCCAAAAAAAACAAAACGGAGTCATTTTTTTTTTTCTCATCTAAACAGTTATGGCTAAAAACAATATTTTAGACCCATCTAGTCACAAAAATGTGGTCAAAATTATTTCCTGGAATTGTAAAGGACTCAATGGACCTATTAAAAGTAGAAATGTACTGACCCATATTAAAAAATTAGAGATGGATATTGGGTTTTTACAAGAAACACACTTGAAAGATCAGGATCATAAACGGTTACGAACTAATTGGATTGGACAGATATTTCACTCTAATTTCCCTGTAAAAAACAGAGGCGCAGCTATAATTATTAGAAAGACAATACCCTTCTTAGCATCAAAAATAATATCTGATTCTCGAGGACGATATTTTATTGTTACAGGGAAAATGTACAATAAACCAGTTACTGTAGCTAGTGTATATGCCCCCAATATTGATGATGAGGCTTTTATTACCTCTTTCTTTACAGCATTACCTAATATGGACTCTCATAAATTGATTATTGGAGGGGATTTTAATCTGGTGTTAGACCCAATAATTGATAGGTCATCACAAAAACCATCCAACATTTCAAAGTCTGCTAAAGCCATTCATACACTCATGAATACTTATAAATTATTTGATCCATATAGAGTTTTATCTCCCAACAAAAGGAAATATTCTTATTTTTCTCCGGTTCACCATTCGTTTTCTAGAATAGATTTCTTCTTAATTGATTATGCATATTTAACACACATCAAACATTGTAATTACGAAGCAATTGTGTTATCTGATCAAAGTCTAGTATCATTCCACACAGAGATGGAGTATGGCCCGACAACCAAAAAATGGCGGTTTAATAATGCTCTTTTATCAGATGACAAAGTAATAGAAGAACTGCAAAAACAAATTGATATATTCTTGCACACAAATGATGATCCAGAGATCAAAAGATCGACCTTGTGGGAAACATTTAAAGCATACATGAGGGGCCAGATTATTTGCTTGAATAGCTTGAAAAATAAACAGCGAAGAGAAAGGGAGCTGAAAATTACTCAAGAACTTAAGGAAATTGACAGAGTTTATGCCAACTCCCCCACACAAGACCTTTATAAAAGAAAGCAGTCATTGCAGACTGAACTCAATTTACTATACACAGCAGAAACGACTAAATTTTTGACACAATTAAGACACAGAAATTATGAATATGGGGAAAAAACAGGTAAACTATTAGCCCAGCAAATTAAAGATCAAGCAGCATCAAGGTTAATTACAGAGATACAAACAGATTCTGGTCAGACGACATCCAATCCCAAAATAATAAATGACACATTCGAAAATTTCTACTCTGCATTGTACTCTTCAGAATCAAAAAATGATTCAAACTTAATAGAACAAATTTTGAATAATCTTCAGATACCTACTATAAGTCTAGAAAACAAAAAATTATTAGAACAACCTATTTCAAACTTATTTCACTAAAACCTGTTGCACCTCCATGATTGCGCCGCACAGGTGTACTCAATGTCAAGCCGCGGTTCAACGCCAGTGGGCGTGTTTTACCATTTGAAATATACGAAAACACTAAAAATTACCTACTTCCAATGAGCCAAACCGAACATTACAGATTCTCAACCGGTTACATTCTACCCCCTAGTTTTAAATCTGTCGACCCGACGATATCAACTCCAAGGCCTAAAAAGAGTGGAAACACTGTTAGTAACAGTTATGTGTGAATTCACAATACCCCGTCTAACCCCCATTGTCTCTGGCAATTGAAATGGTAGCCTGCAGTTTTTCGGGTGGTCCGACGTAATGGTGCACCAACAGTAATAGTGGTACCCTCGACTGTCACTGGTCCATGATTTGCCTAGTGATCCCTCAAAGGAGGCTCAGGAACTCTACTAGATGTGGAGGCAGCCTCAGAAGTTTGGGGCAAAAGTGGGACATCACGTAATGGTGAATGGACAGCAATTGATACTGTCACCGGGGGAGGAGCTTCTTGCTCGGACGGAACCACTAGCCACGCATCCAGCATATCATCCTCGCCAGAGTCCACTGATGTTTGATTAGACTCTGAAAAGAGAGGGTTAAAAGGTTCTGCCAAATTCTGACCAGCCGGTTGGACTCTTAACAGAGTACGATGCACATGTCTAACTTTCTACAAATCTTCAACAGGAGCAATGGTGTACACTGACCCACCAGGAGTCGGGGCTCGCAGCACTTTATAAAGAACAGAACTCCAGCGATCTTGGATCTTTGCCCGGCCTCGCACACAAAGGTCCCACAAATACACCAGCTGACCTCGGCTTAAAGGCTCATCCTGTACTCTCAGATCATGACGCTCTTTCCTACGTTCTGCTGCAGCCTTCATGCGACCTCTAGCTCAATCAAAGGCCACTTGAAGTCTTGCTTGATGGTCATAAATCCAGTCATGGACGCTGCCCTGAGTAGGAGTCTCAATTCTACCCAAGAGAAAATCAACAAACAATTGTGGGTCTTGCCCAAACATTAAGAAATAGGGGAATTCACCTGTAGACTGGTGCGGAGTAGTGTTATAAGAGAAAGCCACTTGAGGGAGATATGCTGTCCAGTTCTTCTTCTTACAAGAAAGCAGAGTACGCAGCAGATTGTGCAGTGTGCGATTAAATCTCTCGCATTTACCATTTCCAGTGGGATGGGCTGGGGTGGTCCGACTCCGTTCAATGCCATACAATGCACACAACTGCTGAATAAGGGTGCTTTCGAAATTCCTCCCCTGGTCCGAGTGGATGCGACTGGGCACGCCAAACTTGTAGAACCACTCATTAACTAACACCATTGCCACCGTAGATGCTCTCTGGTCACGAGTAGGCATGGCCTGGGTGTATTTGGAAAACACATCGGTTAGAACAAGAACATTCTCCATTCCATTCTGTGATGGCTCAATCAAAGTGAAGTCGATGGCCAGAATTTGATTAGGCCTTGAAGCCAACAAATGACCCATATAAGTCTGCACTCGAGGGAAGACATCCTTAGCAACAGTACAGCGCTCACATTGCTGGCACCAACGCTTCACATTCTCACACATACCTGGCCAGAAACACCTTTGTCTCACCAGCTCTGTTGTACACTCCACTCCCTGATGGCCATGCTCATCATGAAGCTGCTGCATCACCATAGTCTTTAAAGATGTCGGGAGCAACAGCTGAAGAAAGGCCTCACCGCCCTGGGGATGGTAACACTGAAGGTACACTACGCCATCCTTCACCTGTAATCGTTTCCATTGTTTCAGGAGTTTACCCACATCTGCACACAACCCCTGCCGCTCTTCACGTGAAGGATATTTCCCGCTTCTTCATAACTTCAGGAATACTCCCAATACTGCATCTGCTTCCTGTAGCCTGTATAAATCTGCAGAAGAATAGCCAGGGAAAGCAGTAATGGATGCTTGTATCCCTCTCGGGGGTCTGGTAGAAGCGACTTGTTGGAGGGGCACTGGCAGGGAACTTCCTGGAATCATAGCTTCCAGCACAGGTCCAGCAGGGTGCTGTCGCGAGAGTGCATCAGCATTATGATTACTTCGTCCAGAACAATACTTAATGCTGAAGTGAAAAGCGGCGAGTTGGGCAGCCCATCTCTGTTCTAAAGCACCAAGTTTAGCAGTATTGAGGTAACTCAGAGGATTATTATACGTGTATACCACACACTTGTGTCCAAGTAAATACTCACAAAATTTCATTTTTAAGGGCAAGAAATTCAAGTTTCATGGAACTATAATTAGACATGTTCCTCTCTGAAGGCCTTAAACCATGACTAGCATAAGCTACTGGTCGAACTCTTCCCTCCTGTTCCTGTGACAGGACTGCTCCCAATCCGCTATAACTGGCATCCACTTCTAAGATGAATGGCAAGGAAAAGTCAGCATAAGCCAACAAGGGAGCACTCACCAACCGTTGCTTCAGGTTATCAAAACTCTGCTGACACTCCTCTGTCCAAGCCTCCCTACAAGACCAGGCTGGGCCCTTCTTTTTAGCTCCAGTCAGGTCAGCTACCAGACGATGAAGTGGGGCAGCAATTTTGGCAAAAGACTCCACGAACCGCCTGTAATAACTTGCGAAGCCCAAAAATGGCCGACGTTCTGAAACCTGCTGGGGAGGCTGCCAGTAAGCAACTGCCTAAATTTTCTTTGGATCGGTAGCCACCCCTTGAGCAGTAATCAAATGCCCCAAGTAGTTCACCTCAGCCTGAAATAACAAACATTTCTCCAATTTAGCCTTCAAGCCTTCTTGTTGTAGACACTGCAGGACCACCTCCAGCCATTGCACATGCTCAGACACTGTGGAAGAAAAGACAATAAGATCGTCCAGATAAAGCAACAATGATTTAAAATGTTGCGAGCCAAACATACGTTCCATCAGTCTCTGCAATGTACTAGGTGCATTGCACAGGCCGAAGGCCATCCTATTCCATTCATATAACCCAAAAGGTGTGCAGAAGGCTGTCTTCATCCTGTCCTTTTCAGCCACAGGAACTTGATTGTAGCCACTAGCAAGATCCATTGTAGTGAACCACCTGGCACCTGCTAGAGCATCCAAGGATTCCTCAATTCTTGGTAATGGAAATGAATCTTTTCTGGTCTTACTGTTAAGTTGACGATAGTCAACACACATTCGCAGGCTACCATCCTTTTTCTTCATCAGGACAATGGGAGAAGCATAAGGGCTGCTACTTTCTCTTATAATTTGAGTTTCCAGCAACTGATTAATATGAGCCTTAACGGCTTCATATTCTGAGGGAGGAATGCATCTATAACGCTGCCTAACAGGAACCTCATCAGTCAAAGGAATGTCATGTGTTATCAAAGTAGTACAGCCCAGATCGCTATCATGTGCTGAAAACACAGAAGAGTATTTGAATAGCAATGCCCTGACTTGACACTGTTCTTCAGGGGTCATCAGAGACAGATCAATAGAATCTATCTTGTCTTGTAGAGAACCTACAGTTGTCTGGGAAGAAACAGTGGCCTGCACGCTCAAGGGGACATCCTCTACACCAGGGGGTAAACCCACCACAGTTACTGGACTAATAGCACCAAGAACAGTTTGTGCATAAAGGTTAACATCCACTACTCCCACATTAATGACTGGAACATAAACCTGGACACGAATTACCTTGACAATGGCAGGGGAGGTCAAAAGACCAGTTGCTAGCCCACCCCTCGAAGGCTCAAATACTACTAAGGCTCAAAGAATCTAAAGGGGCATTGATTTGGGCTTGATGGCACTTCTGTAAGGCTTGTTGCCAAGAATTAGGGGTCTGCTGCACTAAAGCGGTCTCAAAGAGAGTCGGTCCATACAATCCAAACAAATCGTGATAGCATTCTCGAATAACATTCATGCCCAAAACACCGGAGACCAGAGTAGGATTACCTGGAAAATCTTTAACTATGAGCACGCCACGTTTAGGAATCACTTTACCAAAGACTTCAACATCCAGCTCTAAATAGCCTATATAAGGGATATCTGCAACCATTGACAGGAGTGAAGTTTTTCCAAACCCCACGGCTCAAAATTCTGCAAATAAAAACTTTCAGTCACCGTCAACACCATTGAGCCGGTCTCTAACAAACATGGAACTAACACCCCACCCACACTAACAGTCACATGGGGGCATGGTGATAATAAAGGGGCCATATTCTCTACATCAGGAAAAACAGCATCTGAGCCAAACACATGCCAGTGCCTTCTGCACTTTGGCTCGGGAGCACAGAAGGTACTAGTTTTCCTGGAAGGTAACAGAGGACTGGGGCCTTGTCACTACTGGCTGAGGGTGACGTGAAGGAGAAGGATTAACTCTCGATGACAAACTTTGAGCACTGCATTCACAGACAAAATGGCCAAGTTAATGGCACTTCCTACAGATAACTGAACCCCTATTAAAGGGACTTGTGGTAAAAGGGAGACTTCTTGGGGCCTTTTGAAGCGAAGTCACACTACGGGTTAACTGATCAAGCTGTTCTTGCTGCTTTTTTAGCATCTCTTTTAGCTCTGATATTTCAGAGTTTGTAGAAGCTGGCGCAGACCCATAAACCCCATACTGCAGCCCATACGTAGAAGAAGTTGACAAACTACAACCCCCAGTACCTCTCAACATACCCTCCCGTTCCCATCTAATGGCTTCCCCTCTAACATCAAGCAAAGTAGCCCTAGAGTGTTGGCGTACAAAATGTTTTAATTCCCTGCGAAGGGCAGAATCCAGCACATACTCTACAAATTGGTCATGCAACAGAACATCAGAATTGGGCATACCATTTGGAGCATTTTTAATTACTTTTGACATTAAGCCAAGTAGGGCATGTGAAAATTCCTGGTGCGTCTCCCCCTCTAGTTGTCGTCGAGAGAAGAAATTCTCCTGCAAAACAATATATGAATCCGGGCAGCCTTTGCTAGGCCTAAATTTTATTTCTTCCCTAGCTTCCCCCTCTAAATGGTCATACAGAAAGTGCGCTTTATCAAAAATAGATAAGTGGCAAACACGCATACTGGCCTTTACTTCCTCTAGCCAATCAGCCAAAGAAATTCCGGTGCGGCCCCTAAAAACAGGACATTTCCTCTCCCTAGGAACATAAATCAACCTTTCCGTCACTACTGAATTACCATTGGAGGAAGATCTCAGGCCCATGTCCAACCCCGCCCCCCTATGATTAGACTCAGAGGACGCAGCACTCGGACTTGCCTGAACCTCCAAACGTTCTTGCCGCAGGTGTTCATTATCAGCCTTAAGTTGGGCTACCAGGTCTCGCAATTGTTGCACCTCATCCTCCATAGTGACAATCCAAGGGACAGACAAAACACAGGAAAGTACAAAACAATATTCTAATGCGCTAGCTGCTGTTCAAAAAAAAAAAACTAATTGGTATCACAAACAAAAGTAATAGTCACGTCTCTGCTTCACATACAAAATGAAAAACCCTGCCGGCTACGCCAAAATTGTAACCTTTGGCTAAAAAAAAAAAAAAAAAACCCGACTACGCCACCTAGGTTACTACTCCAACTAGGAAAGTAAAAATGAATAAAAATACCCCAACAAGAAAGTTTAACCAAAAAGAATTACAACAAAAAGAAGGACCCTGCTGATTCGATTTGCATCAAAGACAGAGACGTGACTTTCCAAAAAAGTATACAAAATTTATTTGTAACCCAGATCATACATCCTGAATAGGATTTCTTAGTTATTAATTTAATAATTTTCTCCTATCTGCATATTGGTTCTCCTGGTTAAATATCGCGATGCTTTGTCATACTTTTGCGAGAGTCTCTGCGTCCAATCACGTGACGGCGTGAGGTCACGTGACCTGCCGCGGTTTACAGGAAGTAAAGTACGCAGGGGTAGGGAGCATGGCAGACGCAGTGGGACGCCGATGTGGGTAGAGCTGCAGGTCAGTTAGAGTGATTCTGATGTTTTCTGTTATGTGATGATCCTACTTGGCATTTATGGATTGTGTGTGTGTTACGAACTCAGGAGCCGTTTACAGTGACCTAAGCTGTAGTAAACGAATGTATGTGAGGAGTGTGATTTATGAATTGGTGAGTGTTGTGAATTGTTACTGTTCGTCTAGCTGCTATCTCAGTGGTATTAGATCTGTGGTTTACTCATTCATCGACATCTTATTGTTATACACTTATAAGGAAATCTATCTGTGCCAAAATTAATATATTATACTTTGTGGCACTAAGCACTTTATATTTGACCTGGAATATGATGATATTTCTTTCTTTTGTACTATTTGTATCTAGTTGAAACATTCAGATTAGTTTTTGTCTAATGTTTATTAGGACTTTGGATGTGATTTATGGTTTATATTTTATATTTTCTTATACTTTTTGGGAACTTGTATATCTAATTTGTTTATAGTACAAATAGTGCTATTTAACTGAATGTGTGCACATTGAATTGTTTTTTTGTATTAATTGATTTTTGTTTATTTATTTAATTGAAATGATGGCTTTGTGTTAACCAGGCCAGGTGATTTTGATGGCGAGCTAACCAAAGGAGCAGGCCTCAAGCCTGTGAGCCCATATAGAGACTGATTTTACACAGTCTGAAGACTCAGCTACTCCTGCTAGGCCGGTAGGGGGCTCCTTGCAGCCCATGAACTTATTCCCCCACACTGCTCCTACTCATTGCCCACTGCAGCATACCTCATCCCTTTCACAAACTATTTCACTGTAAACCCTCTGGACCCTGATATCCATATCCAGTGTGGGTTTAATGAACTATGGGTGTGTGGGGATATTGTACAAATGGACTGATGATGACTTGAACTATGAACTGATATGGGTCGTAGTTATTAGATGATTGCCTGATCATGTTGACATTATGACGTACATGAATTTGTTGTTTTTCTCCCATTTGTTTATGAATGGCCATTCATATTAAATGTTTTAGTGTTTGTTTGTTTTGTTGTAGTTTAAAAATATATGTATTATATCCTATATGGTTTTCTTGATCTCAATTTGTCAACTCCCTCCCAGAGTCTTTTATTAGAATCTTCTGATCGATTAATCTGCTATATGGAAGTTTTATAATCTTCGCGAGTATTATTAGCACACATATGGTACAGTAATTTGGCGAGCCAGCCAGGAGAGAGTTGTACAGAGCTGTATGATTTTGTTAATTTGCATATTGTTTTTTTCTGACTTCTAGTTTTTTCTCTTTCTTTATGGAAATGGATGTTTTGGCACAGTATGAGATTAAGATATCTAACTCGGTGTTGGTTAAATACGTAACGAATTCGGACACTGACAAATAAGTTGTTGATTTTTTGGAACAGTATGGCGCTGTATCCAAATTTGAAGTCATCCAATAACCTGATAGTGTTTTCCATAATTGTATGATTGTTGAGTTTGAGTCAGGAAATACATTGGTTGGGTTGAACAAAATCCTACCGTATGTATATATTTGTCAAACTGGAAAAGTGACATATGAGATCGAAGAGCTGTCAATCGCTTGTTCGAATTTGGAGACTGAAGTTAAAACGCAAAGTTATCTTAGCGACTTGAAGAATGTGGCTAAGCTTACAGGTCAGAATTACACCGATGTTCTTAAAAATGTGATGTCTCTGCTGGGGCAGTCTGTAAGCCAGCTCAAGCCGGGACCCTCACAATTGAAGACTTCTGATGGTGCCGTTGTGACATCTGGAGCAGATGTTCCAGAGCCAGTCCCTGAGGGGAAACAACAACGAGTCTGCCTCGATTCAGCTGCCACACACACGCCACAACCTTCAAGGCCAGCTATGCCGGACATTAATCCACCACAGGTACAACGTTATGTGGTTGAGCACATTATGAAAAGTGATGACACTGCAATGCATGCTTCCTCTCAAAGACTCAGAACATTTTCGGGACGAATTCCAAGACCACAACATGAGATTGATTATGAAACTTGGTGCTCTGGCGTTACACTTCTGTTGAAAGATCCCGCTGTTTCAGATCTGCAGCGTACCAGGAAGATATTGGACAGTTTGTTACCTCCAGCGGCAGATATGGTGAAACATCTTCGACCAGAAACGGCCCCTTCAAGCTACCTTCAAATCCTTGACTCTGCTTATGAAACCGTCCAAGATGGAGATGAACTCTATGCTAAGTTTATGGAGATGTTTCAGGACGCCGGCGAAAAGCCCTCAGGTTATTTACAGCGCTTGCAAGTGGCACTGAACCTGGCTGTGAAGAGAGATGGAGTTTTACCAAAAGATGTTAATAGACACCTGTTAAATCAATTCTGTCATGGCTGTTGGGACAATGCGCTCATTTCTGATCTCCGGCTGAAACAGCGTAAGTCTGATCCACCAACCTTCGCTGAGTTTCTGCTATTGCTCAGAACAGAGGAGGATCAGGATATTGCTAAGGCCCAGCGCATGAAGCAACATCTTGGCGCTAGTAAGCCTCGAGCCAGTGCACATGCTCAATATGCCTATGTAGCAGAAGAGAAAAGCATTGATCGTCTAACTACTATCACCCAACAGCTTGCACAACAGTTAGCAGACATACAAAAACAGCTGAATGCCCTCACAGCTGCCCAGTCTGGCCAAAAGCAATCTGGGTCTGAGAAATTAAACCGCATCAGTAAGTCCACTCAGCCCCCTACCACTGTGCCACAGCTCTCTCATCGGGGGGCATCCTTAGGCCCTAAGCCAGGTTATTGTTATAATTGCGGTGAAGATGGGCATATAAGGCCAAATTGTGACAATCAGTCTAATTCTTCACTTGTTGCATCCAAAAAGAAACAGTTCAGTGACAAGCAGAAAAAGTGGCAAAAAGCAAACCCTCACAGTGACCCGTCGTTAAACTAGACCGGGTTCTTGTTGAGGGACGAACGGGAACTGTAGAGAACAGACAAAGTTCCACCACGCAGCCACCGATAAGATGCACATGCAATTTGTCACATGCAGCCCCTGCTAGGACAAGCCCATTTCCACCTGGGTTGATTGGGTCAAGATGCACAGCTCAAGTAGAAATTGCTGGTCAAAATTTCCAATGCTTATTAGACACTGGGTCACAAGTTACAACAATCCCCGTCTCAATGTACAATCAACACTTCTCACATCTTCCTGTGAAGTCATTGGTTGATTTGTTGCAAGTAGAGGGAGCTGGAGGCCAAGATGTCCCATATGTGGGCTATATAGAGGTGACTATTACTTTTCCTAAAGAGTTCATTGGTACTTATATGGAGGTGTGTACCTTGGCACTTGTGGTTCCAGATGCTCAAAGTGGCTTCCAGTATCACGTCCTCATTGGAATGAACACCCTTGAGTCACTGTACAACAAGCATTTGGAGAGTGACAGTGTCAATGTTAAACTTATCAAGCATG
Source organism: Carassius carassius (assembly GCF_963082965.1). Classification (NCBI taxonomy): domain Eukaryota; kingdom Metazoa; phylum Chordata; class Actinopteri; order Cypriniformes; family Cyprinidae; genus Carassius; species Carassius carassius. The sequence goes on along the minus strand of NC_081768.1, from coordinate 32,915,421 downwards.
GCTACAGAGCCGTGCTTCAGTTGCTCCAGTTACGGCACCAGCAGGCCCAAGGTTCAAGTGAAGGTGTTGTAAGATTGGCCAGTAAGTCACCTGTCAGTATTCCAGCAGGCCATACTTTGGTTGTCGAAGGTTCTGTTAACACCAGCATACCATTAGCTGGTGACTGGGCACTAGTAGAGCAGCCAACTACTCCCTTGCCTGGGGCTTTATGTGTGAAAAGTTGTCTTGTGTCCTTGTCAACCCAAGTACCCTATAAGGTCCCCGTGGTCATTTCAAATGAATCGGAACAATCTGTAACAATTCCATCACTTAGTATTATTGCTGAAGCTGCAACAGTGCCACAGATACTCTCCCATCATGTCATATTTGACTGTTCAAAGAACTCAGATAATTTAGATTTACATTTTGACTTTGGCGATTCTCCCATCCCTCCGGATTGGAGGGAGAGGGTCATCGAAAAACTCAGAGCTATGCCGGAAGTGTTTTCTCAACATGATTTGGACTTTGGTCGTACGGATCGAGTAAAGCATCATATCTGTCTTCATGATGAGACTTCATTCAAACACTGTGCACGTCCTATCCATCCAAATGATGTTGAAGCAGTCCGCAATCATTTGCGGGATTTGTTAGCGACGGGAGTAATAAGAGAATCGGAGTCCCCATTTTCTTCACCGATTGTAGTCGTCCGGAAGAAGAATGGTGATGTTCGCCTTTGCATCGATTATCGTAAATTGAACCTGCAAACGATAAAAGATGCTTACGCGTTACCAAATTTAGAAGAATCCTTCTCTGCACTCACTGGTTCGTGTTGGTTTAGTGTACTTGATCTAAAGTCCGGATATAATCAGATCGACATGGAAGAGGATGATAAGGCTAAAACTGCATTTGTTACCCCTCTTGGGTTTTGGGAATTTAATAGGATGCCTCAAGGCGTGACAAATGCACCAAGTACCTTTCAACGCCTTATGGAGAAATGCATGGGTGATTTACATTTGAAAGAGGTTCTAGTCTTTCTGGATGATCTTATTGTCTTCTCTAATTCCCTAGAAGAGCATGAGAGTCGTCTACTGAGAGTGCTTCATCGACTCCGAGACTATGGATTGAAATTGTCGCCGGAGAAGTGTAAGTTTTTCCAATCTTCAGTGCGTTATCTTGTCCATGTGGTCTCTGAACACGGAGTAGAAACGGATCCGGAGAAAATAAGTGCTTTAAAATCCTGGCCAGTTCCTCGAACATTAAAAGAACTGCGCTTGTTTCTTGGATTTGCGGGTTATTACCGCAGATTCATAAATGGCTATGCTGCCCTGGTCAAGCCTTTGAATGATTTGACAAAAGGTTACATCCCTGTTCGTCATAATCACAGTAAACATCCCGCTGCTGTTAAGAGACTGGATGCAAAACAACTCTTCAATGAGAGATGGACAGCTCAATGTCAATCTGCTTTCGACACCTTAATTGACAAGTTGACAACTGCCCCGGTGCTCGGATTTGCTAATCCCAGTCAACCATACATCTTGCATACAGACGCCAGCACCATCGGCCTCGGAGCTGCACTATATCAGGAGCAGGAGGGAAAGCTTCGTGTTATAGCTTATGCAAGCCGTGGGTTGTCCTCCAGTGAAGCGAGGTATCCAGCCCATAAACTCGAATTTTTAGCTTTGAAATGGAGTGTAACTGAAAAATTTCATGACTATCTCTATGGTGCCAGCTTTATTGTCATTACAGATAACAACCCGCTGACATACATCTTGACATCTGCCAAGTTAGATGCTGCTAGTCACCGATGGCTGGCTGCATTGTCCACTTATGACTTTAAATTGCAATATCGTGCTGGTAGCCAAAATAGAGATGCTGATGCTCTCTCCAGAAGGCCACATGTTCAGTCACCTGATACTTGCGTCAAGACAGAGTGGGAAATGGTGCAGCAGTTTACCAGGGATCATGTAGATGAAGAAGGCAATGTATCTGTTAAACTTGCATCAGATGTGGTAGCAGCCATTTGCCACAGTGCTTTCCTAAGAACTCGAAGCATTGATGATTCAGCTGTGAGCAGCATCACCCTGGTAGAAACTATGAGCATGTCTGCTACTGTCATTCCTGACTCCTATTCCAGTGAGTCCCAGGGGTTACCTGTGGTTCCATCGTTGTCTCTGTTGGATCTCAAGGAGAAGCAGAGATTAGACCCTGTGTTGAGAGAAGTTATTCACCAACTTGAAACGGGTGAAAAGGTTCCTTCTACTGCCAGAGCTGAACTTCCAGATCTTCCGCTTCTGTTGCGGGAATGGAATCGTCTTGAGCTCCAAGATGATGTCTTGTACAGAAGACGGCAGGATGATGAACATGTGTCTTTCCAGCTTGTGTTGCCAGAAGCATTATGCCCTGTGGTTCTAAGTAGCTTCCATAATGATATGGGTCACATGGGCGTGGAGAGAACACTTGACCTGGTCCAATCTCGTTTTTTCTGGCCACGTATGTCTGCAGATGTCGAAGCCAGGCTTAAGACCTGCGATCGTTGCATTCGACGGAAAGCTTTGCCAGAACGAGCGGCACCCTTAGTAAATATCCAGACCAGTCGACCACTTGAGCTATTATGTATGGACTATCTATCGCTTGAACCTGATAAGAGTAATACCAAAGATATCTTGGTCCTTACTGATCATTTCACTAAGTACGCCATGGCTTTTCCAACTGCCAATCAACAGGCGAAGACTGTTGCGAAGTGCTTGTGGGAGAATTTTATCGTGCATTATGGGTTCCCTGAGCGCCTACATACAGACCAAGGGCCTGATTTTGAGAGTCACCTGATTAAGGAACTCTGTGCCATAGCTGGCATTAAGAAGAGCCACACTACACCTTACCATCCTCGTGGGAACCCAGTTGAGAGGTTTAACAGGACGTTGCTTAGCATGTTGGGTACATTGGACCCAGAGCAGAAGATAAGGTGGAAGGAGTACGTTAAGCCACTTGTTCATGCTTATAATTGTACCCGAAATGAAACCACGGGTTTTACTCCATATGAGCTGATGTTCGGCCGTTGTCCAAGACTCCCTGTGGACCTAGCTTTCAACTTGCCTGTCCGGGGGCCATCCCCTCGTTCGCACTCCCAATATGTGCGAAACCTGCGTTCTCGGCTGGAAAAGAGATACCAGTTGGCTTTTAAGAATTCTGTGAAGTCTGCGAAAAGAAACAAGGCTAGATTTGATCAAAGGGTGAGGCCAGTCCATCTGGAAGAGGGGGATCGCGTGCTTGTCCGTAACGTAAGGCTCAGAGGCAAGCATAAATTGGAGGATAAATGGGAAAAAGACATTTACGTTGTGATTAGACGGGCTGGCGATCTTCCTGTTTATTCTGTGAAACCTGAGACTGATCTAAATGGAAAAGTACGTACTTTGCATCGGGACCTTCTTCTTCCTTGTGGGTTCCTCCCGCCAAGTATAGAACCGGTATCGCAAGTAGATGTTCCTGCTCGTAGGCCCCAAACCCGAAGTCAGCAGAGACCGGTTGAGGACCTGGAGGAGAGTCTGGATGAGGATGAGGAGGAATGGTGTTCTTCCAAACTCCCAGTTTTACCCACTGTGCAGTTCAGTGTTGAAGGTACACTTCCTGCTCGGTCAACCATCAGTATCCCGGAACAGTTGGTTCCTTTACCTGTTGAAGGGGAAACGTCTCTATCGGTGGCTGCTGTGGATCAATCTATGATCATGGAGGGAGTCGTTCCTGAAGGGGATGTTGAGTTGGAACTGGAATTAGATCGTTTACCTGAGCCTGATCAAGTTTCTGAGAGGTGTCCGCCTGTGGGAGATTCAGAGCTTGACGTCCCAGTAGAGACATCACTCGAGTCCATTGTTCTATCGCCTTGCTCCGCTAATGTACCTTCTGTGGTTTCTGAGTCTGTGGATGATTTAACCGGGCAGCCTGTTCGTCGTTCTGTTCGACGGCGTCAATTGCCATCACGCTTCCAGTATGCTGCCCTGGGTAAACCATTGATCTCGGTAGTGCAATCTTTGTTCCACAGTTTAGCAGATGCATATGGGGAAGTTTTTACCAAGCCTGTGTCTAAGCCGATATGTACTCGGGTTCATGTTGTTTAGCATGCTCGGGAGTTGCATGGTTTTAAGGGGGGAGGGTGTAACCCAGATCATACATCCTGAATAGGATTTCTTAGTTATTAATTTAATAATTTTCTCCTATCTGCATATTGGTTCTCCTGGTTAAATATCGCGATGCTTTGTCATACTTTCGCTAGAGTCTCTGCGTCCAATCACGTGATGGCGTGAGGTCACGTGACCTGCCGCGGTTTACAGGAAGTAAAGTACGCAGGGGTAGGGAGCATGGCAGACGCAGTGGGACGCCGATGTGGGTAGAGATGCAGGTCAGTTAGAGTGATTCTGATGTTTTCTGTTATGTGATGATCCTACTTGGCATTTATGGATTGTGTGTGTGTTACGATCTCAGGAGCCGTTTACCGTGACCTAAGCTGTAGTAAACAAATGTATGTGAGGAGTGTGATTTATGAATTGGTGAGTGTTGTGAATTGTTACTGTTCGTCTAGCTGCTATCTCAGTGGTATTAGATCTGTGGTTTACTCATTCATCGACATCTTAGTGTTATACACTTATAAGGAAATCTATCTGTGCCAAAATTAATATATTATACTTTGTGGCACTAAGCACTTTATATTTGACCTGGAATATGATGATATTTCTTTCTTTAGTACTATTTGTATTTAGTTGAAACATTCAGATTAGTTTTCGTCTAATGTTTATTAGGACTTTGGATGTGATTTATGGTTTATATTGTATATTTTTATACTTTTTGGGAACTTGTATATCTAATTTGTTTATAGTACAAATAGTGCTATTTAACTGAATGTGTGCACATTGAATTGTTTTTTTGTATTAATTGATTTTTGTTTATTTATTTAATTGAAATGATGGCTTTGTGTTAACCAGGCCAGGTGATTTTGATGGCGAGCTAACCAAAGGAGCAGCCCTCAAGCCTGTGAGCCCATATAGAGACTGATTTTACACAGTCTGAAGACTCAGCTACTCCTGCTAGGCCGGTAGGGGGCTCCTTGCAGCCCATGAATTTATTCCCCCACACTGCTCCTACTCATTGCCCACTGCAGCATACCTCATCCCTTTCACAAACTATTTCACTGTAAACCCTTTGGACCCTGATATCCATATCCAGTGTGGGTTTAATGAACTATGGGTGTGTGGGGATATTGTACAAATGGACTGATGATGACTTGAACTATGAACTGATATGGGTCGTAGTTATTAGATGATTGCCTGATCATGTTGACATTATGACGTACATGAATTTGTTGTTTTTCCCCCATTTGTTTATGAATGGCCATTCAAATTTAATGTTTTAGTGTTTGTTTGTTTTGTTGTAGTTTAAAAATATATATATTATATCCTATATGGTTTTCTTGATCTCAATTTGTCAACTCTCTCCCAGAGTCGTTTATTAGAATCTTCTGATCGATTAATCTGCTATATGGAAGTTTTATAATCTTCGCGAGTATTATTAGCACACATATGGTACATATTCCACACAAAAAAAAATTCCGGGCCGGCAGGAATTGTGGGTGGGGGGAGTGCATGTACAGTGCTCTCTCCACCTTCAATACCACGACTTAGGTGCCCTTGAGCAAGGCATCGAACCCCCAACTGCTCCCCGGTCGCCGCACCATAAATGGCTGCCCACTGCTCCGGGTGTGTGTTCACAGTGTGTGTGTGTGTGTTCACTGCTCGATGTGTGTGCACTTCGGATGGGTTAAATGCAAAGCACGAATTCTGAGTATGGGTCACCATACTTGGCTGAATGTCACATCACTTTTTTTTTTCTTTTAAAAAAAGAAAATCATTCATTTAAAACAAGGGTGCCCAACCAGTCGATCGCGGACTGCTTTCCAGTCGATCGCGAGTAAATTGTACTCTGGTTTGCCCTTTCTCTCTCTTCACCGCTCCCGCGTCTCAGACATCAAAAACATAAAAAATTAACCTTTACAGACATAGTATTTCTTGAGTAAAGAAAACGCTGTATTTCTTTTTTTTAAAAACAACAACATCGCGAGTGGTTTTCTGTTCAGAGAGAGAGAGAGAGAGCCCCGGCCGCGCGCGCACATTCACTATTCAGAGCGGTCCAGCGTCAAGCTTCCTCGTACTTTTTGACAAGCGTCCTTGACAGGACGACCAGAGTTTGCAGCTCAAGTCGGCGGCGGTGTGTACGTACAGTTAACGCTCTATCTGTTGACGGCGCTGAGGAAAAAGCTCCACTGGAAAAGCGGTCGCCGCCCATTTATATCAGAGAGCAAAGCCCGCGCACCCATCCAAGCCGTGCAGAACGTCTTCAGCACTCGCGGATCGTGCATACTCCGCCGCTGGCCAGGCTGCTTCTGCTTTACACACTATGGTCGTTCTTTTCTCGCGAAAAGGAGTTTTTTATATATATATATATATATATATATATATATATATATATATATAGGCTATATTTCACCCCAATGATAGAAATATTCCATATATTTCTCACATTTTGATCAATATATATATATATATATATATATAGATTTTTATTATTATTATAGCCTACATTTAAAATTTTGCTCTGGACATTTTTTTTATGTTTGTATTCAACATAATAGGCCTACCTTATTATCTCAATTAAAAGTACTGAAATGGATGTATATGTGACAAAAAAAGGCTGTTTATTATTTTGGCCAGTAAAAAAATATGCTTGCTGTTGGATATTTCATCTACCAGTCCCCGTGGCAGGTGAGCCAAAAAGTTAATTTCGGACCCTGGGGTGGGGGAGGTGCGGGGTCGCGGGGCAGCAGCGCATTTATCATGGGGGTCGAGTAACAAGATTTAACACAAACTGTTTTAATGCTTTTCATTGGTTGTTAAATATTTGTAAAATTCACTGACATAAAGTTTGACCTTTATGAAAAAAATAACAGCGAAGAAATTATGGGCTGAATTCGAAATCGCATACATAGCCTACTCATACTATTTCAAATATATGTCAGCTAATCTGAATTCAGACAGGATTTTAGCTAGGCACGTTACATTATTAGTAGCTCGCTGGTATTCCGGCTCGTTGACTCAGCTCACTGAAAAGAGACGGTTTTTTTGGGTCACAAACGGCTCTTTAAAAAAATAAATGTTTTGACTTTGACTATGAAAGGTGTGAAAACAATTCTAATTAAATTATTTAACGAAATCATACTCACAATGTCTAACAATTTTTTTTAAATGCCTTGATTTGTTATTAAAAAAAAATGCTAAACCTTTCCATTTAAATTACATATTTTTAATGTATAGAAACAACATTCAAAACAATAATAAAATAGAACCCATATTAAAGAAAAAGATAATAAATATTCAGAAAAAGAGCTCCCGCCGTTCACCTCGAGCCGCATCATTCGCGAATTTCGCGCCACTATTCACTGTTACTAGGGAGACGTTGAGAGAGCTGCGAGTCGCGACATCAGCAAAAGAAAACACAACTATGGCAGTAGCCAAAAAAACGAAAACATATCATTTTCATTCTGACTGGGAAGAGGATTACTTTTTTGTTTATTCAAATTCGAAGTCCATCTGTCTTATTTGCAATTCAAGCGTGGCCTTACCGAAGAAGGGCAATTTGGAGCGGCATTTTAAGACCGTGCACAAAAGCTATGACGCAGATTTTCCGGCTAAATCAGCTCTACGCACCCGAAAAGTCCGGGAATTGAAGGGGCAGTTAGCAGCACAGCAGTCCATTTTTACCAGGCCAAGCACCAAGGGTAAGGCTGCAACTATAGCATCTTATCGTGTCAGTCATGTTCTTGCAAAACACAAGAAGTCTTTCAAGGACGGCGAAGTTGTGAAAGAAGCGTTTGTCGAAGCTGCAGACACACTTTTTGGTGACTTTAAGAATAAAAGTGACATCATAGCTGCCATTAAGGACGTGCAATTATCCCGTGGCACTGTTACACGGCGATGTGAGGGAATGGCAGAGGATGTCGAGGAGCAGTTAAGGAAGGATGTTGAACAGTGCGAATGTTTTTCTCTTCAATTTGACGAGTCAACTGATGTTGTTGATGTGGCACAACTATGTGTTTTCATTAGAATGGTTTTTGGAGACATGGGTGCAAAAGAAGAGCTGCTCACCATTTTACCATTGAAAGGACACACAAGAGGCGAAGATATTTTCCAAGCTTTCATGGAATTTGTCAACAAGACCCAATTGCCCCTCTTCAAACTCATCTCTATCACAACGGACGGTGCTCCAGCAATGGTGGGCCGTACCAGCGGATTCATTGCATTGTGCAAACAGAGTGAATTTTTCCCGGACTTCCTTAATTACCACTGTATAATCCACCAGCAGCTCCCCGTTGGATTGCAACCTTGTAGTGGTCGGGGAGCTTGTGTGTCTCAATGACCCCTAGAGCTATACCAGCAGGAGATTTATCTCCTGGTAGGGCCACCCATGCTGGACAGGTCAAAGGGTAGAGGCCAGACAAAGAGCAATCCACTGGTCCTCCAGGTTGGAGGTTTAGCACAGGGCTAACAACTCTGTCTTGTAAAAACAAACACGTTACGGAAACAGCAACAGAAGGAATTGGCACTACTGGACGTGATGGACTTCCAGGGCTATCATCAGATACTAGGATGAATGTCATTGGTGAAAGCCGAAAGGAAGCCAGTGACAGGAAGGTGGAAATTCTGAACGCCAAACTTAAGACTAGGATAGGATTTTGGAATGTAAGAACAATGTACAATACAAGTAAATTAGCACAAGTGACATCAGAGATGAGAAGATATAACATAGATATACTCGGAGTAAGTGAAAGCAGATGGACAGGATCAGGGAGACTCACAACAAGCACAGGGGAAACAGTGCTGTACTCAGGAAGAGATGACCACCAACATAGGGAAGGAGTAGCCATCATTCTGAAGAAAGGAGTAGAGAAGAGCTTGATGGAGTGGAAACCTGTCAACAGTAGGCTCATGAAGATTAGGCTGAGGGGGAAGCAAATTAACACAACTATCATCCAGTGCTATGCCCCAACAAATGACAGTGATGTCACCTGGAAGGATGAATTCTATGAACAACTGCAGGTTATATTGGAAACTACACCCAGACACGACATGAGGATAGTGATGGGGGACCTAAACGCCAAGATGGGTAATAGCAACACAGAACACGATAGGGCGATGGGAAGGGAAGGTTGCGCGGTCAGAATTTTGCACCATTCATGACCTCGTCATTGGGGGAACCCTGTTCCAACACAAAGACTTGGTACTCTCCAAATGGAAAGGATCAAAATCAAATAGATCATCTCATGATAAATGGCACATGGAGACGCTCCTTACTTGATGTTAAGGTCAAACGAGGAGCAGACGTTGGTAGTGATCATCACCTGGTAACAGCTGTGCTGAGAATAAAGCTTAGGAAAACAGGAAGCAGAAAGACAGCCAGAAAACAATTTGATGTCGGAAAGCTACATGATACCAAGGTCAAAGGTTGTTTTGTGCTACAACTAAAGAACAGATTTCAGGCATTAGCAGATATGTTGGATCATACAGAGCCTAAACCAGATGATATCAACACTTTGTGGGAACATACCAAAACAGCCTATGTGAAGACCAGTGAAGCCTGTCTTGGATACAAGCACAAGGAAAAGAAGGAATGGTTAAGTGACGACACATGGCAAACTGTAGAAAATAGAAGGGTCTTAAAGAAGAAAGTAAATGAGACAAAGTCTGAACGGCTTAAAGAAAAATACAGGAAACAATACCAAGAAACAAACAAAGCAGTGCGAAGGAAAGCCAGAGCAGACAAGCGAGCATATCTAGAAGATCTCGCAAGTCAAGCAGAAGAGGCAGCTAGAAAAGGGGAGCAAGGAAAAGTCTACAAGATCACCAAAATAGTGAGTGGCAAACACAGACGAACAATTTAGGCACCAATAATAGACAAAAAGGGTCAGCTATTGACAACTGAGTCACAACAAGAAGCCCGATGGGCAGAGCACTTCCAGGAAGTTCTAAATAGACCACCACCCACAATAGAACCAGATGTCCAGCATGCAGAGAATGACCTGGACATTAGCATTGAACCACCATCAAAGGAAGAAATTGTCTCAGCCATTAAATCCCTAAAAAATGGAAAAGCCCCTGGCCAAGATAACCTGAATGCAGAGCTTTTCAAAGCAGACCCAGACCTCGCCTTAAAAATACTTCAACCACTATTCAAAACTATCTGGGAGGAAAAGGAAATACCTGATGATTGGACGGAAGGAATTATCATAAAGATATCAAAGAAGGGCAACTTGAGAGATTGTAACAATTGGCGAGGAATCACACTCCTATCTATACCAAGCAAAATCATGGCAAAAATCATTGAGCGACGACTTAAAGAGGCAGTAGATAAGAAACTCAGGAATGAACAGGCAGGTTTCCGTAAGGGGAGAGGGTGCATTGACCAGATATTTGCACTTCGTAATATCATAGAACAATGCACAGAATGGCAGAGGCAAATGTACATCAATTTTATAGACTTTGAAAAGGCATTCGATAGTATACACCGAGACGGCCTCTGGAACATCTTAAGGATGTATGGAATTCCACAACACATAGTGGACCTCATCAAGACCTTTTATGCCAATTTCAAATGCCGGGTGGGAAACAGTAGCCTGGCATTTCAGGTAAAGACAGGAGTCAGACAAGGATGTGTAATGTCAGCATTGCTCTTCAACTTTGTTATCGACTGGGTGATGCGCCGCACAACAGAAGATAAATCAAGAGGTATACGATGGACCCTCTTGTCAACATTGGAAGACCTTGATTTTGCTGATGATCTGGCTCTAGTTTCACACACTCACCAACACATGCAAGAGAAAACAACACGTCTCAGCTACTTTGCACAGCAAGTTGGCCTGAAGATAAACCAGAGGAAATCTGAAGTAATGGTGCTAAACATCCTAGATCCATTACTGATACATGTGAATGGAGAAGCTCTACTAACAACAAATGAGTTCACCTATCTTGGGAGTACTGTAAGATACGATGGGGGTGCACACAATGACATTAAAAACAGAATCAACAAAGCCAGAAATGCATTCAGAATGCTAAACAACATATGGAAGTCTCAGCAGTATAGAACCAAGACAAAACTAAAATTATATCAGAGCTGCGTTCTATCCACCTTACTGTATGGCGCAGAATGCTGGAGAATGACAGCAAGTGACATATGCCAACTGTCAGTCTTCCACACAAGGAGTCTGAGAAGAATCTGTCGGATTTTTTGGCCAAGCAAGATATCAAATGAGGATCTATTAACAAGATGTCAACAAGACAGCATGGGTAGCATTGTAACAAAGCGGCGCTGGAACTGGATTGGCCATATTTTGAGAAGAGAGCAAGACAGCATCCCAAGAGTAGCCCTTCATTGGACACCCGAAGGTAGAAGAAAGAGAGGACGACCAAAGATCACCTGGCGTCGTACAGTAGAGGAAGAAATGAAATATATGAACCTGACATGGGGAGATGTCCAGAAAATAGCCCAGAATCGACCAGAGTGGAGGACCTTCGTTGGTGCCCTACATGCCAGAGGCATAATGGGCAGTAAGTAAGTAAGTAAGTAAGTAAGTAAGTAATCCACCAGCAGGCATTATGTAGTAAGATTTTAAACATGAAAGAAGTGATGGATGTTGCAATGAAGATTGTGTGTTCCGTTCGGGCCAGGAGTCTACAGAGAAGGTTATTCTGTGCTCATTTGGAGGAGACTGGTGCAGAACACACAGACCTGTTGCTGCACACAGATGTTAGATGGCTGAGTAGAGGTAAATTTTTAGCGAGATTCTCAGAGTTGTTGCCTGAAATCAAAGATTTTCTGAAGCTTTCGAAACATGCAGAATATGCCCAGCTAGAGGACTACCAGTGGCTATTGGATTTAGCGTTCCTGACAGATCTCACTGACCTGCTGAATGATTTTAATTTAGAGCTGCAGGGTAAAGACAAACATGTAATCAACATGATCAGTGCAGTAAACACATTTAAAAGCAAGCTACAACTGCTTTCAAATAGGCTGCAACGCTATGACCTACGGAACTTTCCTCACATGCAGGCAGAACTTCAACGTCAGGGCAAAGACTTTGTGCAGCTTGACAGTGCACGTTTTGAGGAGCAAGTTCAGAGCATCTTGTTAGAATTTGAGAGGCGCTTTACAGATTTTGGATCCATCGAGCCTGTTGCCAGCTATCTGTGTTTTCCATTTGGTCCAAGTATTGATGTGGATTGTATAGCCTCCAAAATTGTATCACTGTTCCACTTAAATAACACTGCTGTTGAGAATGAGATTCTCACACTGCAAAATGACATTGAGATCAAATCCAGGGCAACATCTGACATGAATGGAGAGTTCTGGAACTTACTGACTGAACAAAAGTATCACAACCTCAGAAAATGTGCTTTCAACTTGACAGCACTTTTCGGGTCAACCTACTTGTGTGAGTGTGCTTTCTCTCACATGAAAATCATCAAGTCAAAGTACAGATCTACAATGACTGATGACCACCTTCTGGCCTGCTTAAGGCTTGCAACCAGCACTTACTGCCCTGACTACGAGAAACTAGCTGCCTCCTCCCAGTGCCAGAGGTCCCACTAAGGTAGAGAAATAACTTTATTATATGTTTTTGTTATTATTCATGTCTGAGCGTTTCTGGTTATTCTTGCCTACCCGTGTCTCTGACCCTTGCTATCTCTAACTCTCTCTGATTGTTCTGCCTGCCTACTGACCCAAAGCCTGTTTCTGGATTCTGATCGTTCTGCTGCCTGCCTACTGACCCAAAGCCTGTTTCTGGATTCTGATCGTTCTGCTGCCTGCCTACTGACCCAAAGCCTGCTTCTGGATTCTGATCGTTCTGCTGCCTGCCTACTGACCCAAAGCCTGTTTCTGGATTCTGATCGTTCTGCTGCCTGCCTACTGACCCAAAGCCTGCTTCTGGATTCTGATCGTTCTGCTGCCTGCCTACTGACCCAAAGCCTGTTTCTGGATTCTGATCGTTCTGCTGCCTGCCTACTGACCCAAAGCCTGTTTCTGGATTCTGATCGTTCTGCTGCCTGCCTACTGACCCAAAGCCTGCTTCTGGATTCTGATCGTTCTGCTGCCTGCCTACTGACCCAAAGCCTGTTTCTGGATTCTGATTGTTCTGCTGCCTGCCTACTGACCCAAAGCCTGTTTCTGGATTCTGATCGTTCTGCTGCCTGCCTACTGACCCAAAGCCTGTTTCTGGATTCTGATCGTTCTGCTGGCTGCCTACTGACCCAAAGCCTGTTTCTGGATTCTGATTTTTCTGCTGCCTGCCTACTGACCCAAAGCCTGTTTCTGGATTCTGATTGTTCTGCTGCCTGCCTACTGACCCAAAGCCTGTTTCTGGATTCTGATTGTTCTGCTGCCTGCCTACTGACCCAAAGCCTGCTTCTGGATTCTGATTGTTCTGCTGCCTGTCTACTGAACCAAAGCCTGTTTCTGGATTCTGATTGTTCTGCTGCCTGCCTTCTGACCCAAAGCCTGCTTCTGGATTCTGATTGTTCTGCTGCCTGCCTACTGACCCAAAGCCTGTTTCTGGATTCTGATCATTCTGCTGCCTGCCTACTGACCCAAAGCCTGTTTCTCGACTCGCCTCTGTTTGATGCCTGAAACTGTCTATCTATGCAGATATTGACCTTTGCCTGGAGTTTCTGTTTAATAAATTGTTGCAAATGGATCTGTCTCTGCCTTCTGATTCACAACAGATTTATTATATATGGATTAGAGCTACTTTTCTGTTTGTTTTGAGCATATTAAATCTGCAGATGCGCTGTGAGTAGCGACTGGCTTTCTGTTTGGAGTGGTAGATCTCGGCACACTGATAAATCTAAAAGTAGATCTTTGTTCAAAAAAGGTTGGGCTCCCCTGATTTAAAACATCCTAAAAATAGATCTCATACAAATTACCAATTAGATACCCAAAGTTAATAAGAGACCATAATAAACCCACTTTAACAGAAAGGAACAAATCACACAGCAAATCAATAAACAAAGTTTAAGACAAGTGAATACCAAAAAAAAACAAATACCCTCCCGCTTCTGTTAAGCTTCAATATCACAGTTCAAATAATCAATGTGGATATACACTAGCAAATCAGTTGGTAATTACAAAAAAAGAAAAACAAAAGGAGTTGTATCACACAGACAATCAAAATGACATCATTACAATTTTAAGATCGTTCAAGCTACTTTAAACTGACCCAGCTACCAGCGTGTTAGTTTGATATAACAGCCCATAGAACACGCCCGTCTAATATCTCAACACAGTCCATAACGAGCAGGGTTCGTTAAAGAGCTCAATGGATACTGCGGTTCAACAATGCCACGTCCCTGCCGTCAGTCGTGCGAACAGTACAATAAAACAGGGACATATATATATAAAAAAACAAAACGGAACAGCAGCTAGCGCTCTTGGGCCGCACCTGCAATAAAAACAAGAATAGTACATTAACTTCTCCCCTCCCAAAAGAGGAAACCCACCATAACGTTTCTTACCTCAGGAAATTCTTAAGCTATAGTGAACTTGATGCTACCTGCGCTCACCACTTCACACACACACACACACACACTCCTGATGAAAAACATATTTAGACTGTAATCTGCGACTGAGAAAAGGGCAATACGGAAAACAACTCACCAGAGAGGGCAACGCAAATCGAAATAAGCAGCCTGTTACTACACTAAGCACAGAGAAGAATGACAATGCCCCACTTAAACAGGCTTTTTATCACGCCACTAAAACCTGATGCACCTCCATGATTGCGCCGCACAGGTGTACTCAATGTCAATCCGCCGTTCAACGCCAGTGGGCGTGTCTTACCATTTGAAATATACGAAAACACTAAAAATGACCTACTTCCAATGAGCCAAACCGAACATTACAGATTCTCAACCGGTTACACATGTATCTCTTTAATCCATAAATCTGGCAAGGACCCTCTAGAACCAGGTTCATATAGACCTATAAGCCTTTTGAATGTAGATAACAAAGTTTTGGCAAAGATCTTAGCCATGCGTTTGGAAAAAATCAGACCAAACTGGATTTGTTAAAGACAGGCAGTTGTTTTTTAACAGCAGGCGATTGTTCAACATTATCTACACTCAAAATCCAAATAAAGAAGTATCCGAAATATTGGTCTCACTGGATGCCGAGAAGGCCTTCGACAGGGTCGAGTGGGATTCTCTCTTCTCAGCCCTGTCAAGGTTTGGATTTGGCCCCTACTACATTTCTTTAATTCAGCTGCTTTACGCTCAGCCTAAAGCATGTGTTCACACAAATAATATGGACTCTTGTTCTTTTCCTATTCACCGGTCAACAAGACAAGGCTGCCTTTTGTCTCCCTTGTTGTTTGCGCTGGTTATAGAACCTCTTGCTATTTTGCTGCACTCAACGGGGGATTATAAGGGGATCGTAAGAGGAGATAAGGAGCATAGCGTGTCCTTATAAGCAGACGATCTGCTTTTATATGTTTCAGATCCATCTCGATCTCTACCAAAAATTATGTCCATGCTATCTGACTTCGGGGAAGTATCAGGATATAAAATTAATCTGTCAAAAAGCATATTATTTCCGATCAGCTCTAAGGCAAAAGATCAAGTACTTACGCTCACCCCTTTTCCCTTCGCTGTTTCAGACTGTTTTAAAAATCTCAGAATAAATATCACTCAGGAAATATCTGGCCTCTTCAGCAAAAACTTTGTCAACCTATATAAACAAACAGAGCAACAGATCGAGAGGTGGTCTAATCTCCTGATCTCTATCGCTGGCCGAATTAATATTATCAGAATGTTTTACCGAAATATTTATTTTTATTTCAGTGTGTTCCAATTTTGATTAATAAGACATTTTTTACCAAAATATATTCTTTAGTTGCGTCCTTTATTTGGAATAAAAAGACTAGAATTAAATTTTTAAAAAGAATTAAAAATCCTTTTTACAAAGACCCAATCCCACAATGGGATTGCCCAGTTTTCGGCTCTATTATTGGTCCTGCAACATTCGATGTATGTCATTTTGGAATGGATCTCTCAAACCTGATTGGGAACAGATGGAAAATCAAGCTGTTTCTCCTCAAGCAACATTTCCCTCTTTTCCAAATCAGCCTGAAGTATGTCCTATGAACAATGTATTATTGAACAACCCACTCAAGCTATCAGTTAATCAGTAGCAGGTATCTCAGAAAATCAGCAAATTCTTTGACAAATTCTGTATGGTGCCCTTGTTGCCTGTTTACAGTAGCCAGTAAAAATGTCAAAAGGGAAGAAGATTTGTTTATAAGGCACCATTACTTCAAACAACTTTGAAATATGACTATATATTGCAGCAACACCTCCCCCTTTACCTTTTGGATGTGGCTCATGTTTATAACAGTAATCTTGTGACCAGTGCTTTAAGTTGCCCAAAAGAGGTGCCGGTACTCTATTAAAGTATATATAAAAAAAAAAAAAAAAAAAAAATATATATATATATATATATACATACAGCAGTCAACAGACGACCTTATAAAAATAATAAATCCTTTTATTAGTTTGTGGATTTGCTTGAGCTAGAAAGTGCTACTGAACATAAATAAAATGTGCAAAAAAAACCCTTAGAAAGAGCTACTGCATTACTTCATTAGCTTGTGTCTGACCTGCAGCGATATCACGCAGGCTTGGTGGGGTGTCAGCCAGCGAGTCAGCTGATTCTGACCGTGTTCTTTTAGTACTCACAGTCTGAAGCCAGTAGAGCATATTAAGTGTTGTTCACTGTATTTTTAGCGAGCCGAGTGTGCACGTTTCACATACCCTCTCCGGCCACATTGAGTTGTTACTGACAGCGGCAAAAGCGACGCATGCGCTTTTCACTTGTAAAACTCAAGGGTGTATAGGTAATGTAGTCTCTGCTCTCGGTGGGACGAATTAGAAAGCGTGCATTGTGAAGGGCGCTCTGAAAAGCGGCAGCGCAGGCAAAAGATTAAAACCTCTATTAAAACAGGTTTCCAAATGAGCGTATCGGTATGCTAAAAGCATGTTCTGGGCGCACTGAGAGGTGGCGGTACGCTCAAGAGCTATATTTGGAAGTGGCGGTACTGAATACCGGTGCGTACCGGCCCACTTAAAGCACTGCTTGCGACGTGACAACAGCCAAGTATGGTGACCCATACTCAGAATTTGTGCTCTGCATTTAACCCATCCAAAGTGCACATATACAGCAGTGAACACACACACCGTAAACACACCCGGAGCAGTGAACACACACACACCGTGAACACACACCCAGAGCAGTGAACACATACAGCAGTCAAGTCAAGTCACCTTTATTTATACAGCGCTTTAAACAAAATACATTGCGTCAAAGCAACTGAACAACATTCATTAGGAAAACAGTGTGTCAATAATGCAAAATGATAGTTAAAGGCAGTTCATCATTGAATTCAGTGATGTCATCTCTGTTCAGTTAAATAGTGTCTGTGCATTTATTTGCAATCAAGTCAACGATATCGCTGTAGATTAAGTGACCCCAACTAAGCAAGCCAGAGGCGACAGCGGCAAGGAACCGAAACTCCATCGGTGACAGAATGGAGAAAAAACCCTTGGGAGAAACCAGGCTCAGTTGGGGGCCAGTTCTCCTCTGACCAGACGAAACCAGTAGTTCAATTCCAGGCTGCAGCAAAGTCAGATTGTGCAGAAGAATCATCTTGTCCTGGTGGTCCTCTGAGACAAGGTCTTTACAGGGGATCTGTATCTGGGGCTCTAGTTGTCCTGGTCTCCTGGTCTTTGGGATGTAGAGGTCCTTTATAGCAGTGAACACACGCACACCATGAACACACACCCGGAGCGGTGAACACACACACAGCAGAGAACACACACCCAGAGCAGTGAACTCACAGCAGTGAACACACACACACACACAACGTGAACACACACAGACATACCGTGAGCACACCCAGAGCAGTGGGCATCATTTATGCTGCAGCACCTGGGGAGCAGTTGGGGGTTCAGTGCCTTGCTCAAGTGCACCTCAGTCATGGTATTGCTGGACCGAGACTCGAACCCACAACCTTAGGAAATTGTTTAAAGTTGTTATCAGATATATATGAGATCATCTCATTCTTTTAAAATACTATTTGGCCAGTGTAATAGTTTTAAACAATTCAAATAAAATTTAATTTATGCAGTTTTGCTGATGAACATCTTTTAGTTATTTTTGGTAAAAACAGATAGGTCTATATTGCAGTGTAAATACAATTGTGTGGTTCAGCTCATCACAGACAAAGTATTTTAAAAATGAAACGGGCAAATCTTACCATTTTCTCCTAGTTATTTTCTACATATAGAGTGGTATTTTTCATTATGTTGTGGAGATGCCTTCACACGACAACATCACCTCCGTGCAGCTGCAGTTGTACAGTAAGCTATTATCATTAGACCTATTCAAACCGCACAGTGGGACCGTTCGACGACTGAATTCAGCAGTGTCTGCCATAATACAGTAAGTGTGCATCATCGATCATTGTACTCACTTAAATATTTATTATAACGTGATCTAAGTTTCTTTTTTATAAATCATGATATGTGCATGAAAAATTGCATATGCATGAAACCCCAGGCCTGGATTTTAATTGTGTTTCGTTTCTGTTTGTTTGTGGCAGTCATTCGTGAGGGGCTATTGCACTCTATTGTGTTAATTTCATTATTAAAGTTTTATTTAAATGTTTGCCATTTCCTGCCTCCTTCTTCCCAACTTACAGTCCGTGAATAAAATATTATGTCATTCTATGATCATATGTATGTAGGGCCCTATGATTTCTGTGATGCAGAAAACACGGACAGAATCCGGACATAAAACTGGAATTTACTGTATATCACAGATTGTCATGGAATTTGTCAAATTTAGGATTAAATAACATTTCAAAGCTTATTATATACAGTAGGTGGATAACCAGAATGGATATTACCGCTGTGTGTACTGCCACCTGGGAGCCGCGGCATTAACTGCAAGTCAGTCGCGTGTTAAAATTATTCATGAAACTACCGACAGGTGGCACAAAGGTACCGATTGCGAAATGAATGTAATTGTAAAATGTTGGTTTATAAACGCAGATGAGTGGAAGTAACACAACATTAACATTATAATATAACATTGTAACATCCTTAAAAACCATTAAAAAATTACAGTGAGTTAATTTCAAAACGTAGGGTAGTCTTTTTTTTTCATTCTTTACATTTAAAAAAAAAAAGTCTTCAGGTTCCATATTCAGAGTAAAAAGAGAACGGTCCAGCATTTAGAAATAATTCTTATTAACTCTGTTATTATTCTTGATATTTCTGCTAACCAGTTTGCATTTTCGAATTATGCCTTATGTGTGACCAAAAATTTAGTATTATCTGTTTCAGCTGTTTGATCGCATTGGTGCCTCTCGCACATATTCAGTGGAAACAGCAGCCATTCACTGTAACATCCGGCGCGAGCAGCGGTCCACTTTTGCATTTATTTGTTCATTATGTTTTTTTTCCATCGAATACTGAAACACTCAAGAACTACAATGCCTATTTTCAAATGGGCAACATCACGAATATGGAAACGTTAGGATTTCTCCAGAATGAGAGAGCCCAACCTTACCTTATGTTTCCCTTAAATTATTATTATTATTATTATTATTATTTTATAACTAAGCATAATATACTGCAATTATATTTATCCATTATAATTATAAATTTTTAATTCTTGTTCTGTTCTGATAAATTTGTTAAATTGAAAGGATTTGTTGTAAAGTGAGGGGAATTAAAAATATCCTGTTGGCAGCTATAACATTATCAGGCCTGCTGTTATAATTTCTGAATGTAATAAAATAAAACTTTTTTTTTCCTCTCACAAAAAAAAAGCATGCAGCAAACTAAAATAGGCGATTAATCAGTTATAATGTATTACTGTGGGTTAAAAAAATTATATTATATACTTAGGAACAGAGTATGGGGCTAATCTAGGCTATGTTGTTAACTATTTACAAGTTTTGTGTATGTTTTATCTATTTGTTTTTCATTGCATATGAAATACACTTTCAGCGCTCGGACACAGAACCTGCCTCCCAATTTTGCTCAGCTGTGGACGATTTAAGAGTGTTTGATATAAAGGTTGCCTTCACATTTTATACAGGAATTGTTCATTTAAAAAAAGAAAAAAAAGATTCAAGATCTAGGTCTTCGGATACTATATAAGATACAAGTTTATTTAGACTATTTAACATGCACTGTGACATTTTACCATTTCAACTTATAAACGCCATGAGATTTTTGAAACTCAAGTTGAATCTAGTATAAAAAAGGTTTTTAAAAAAAAATTATTTCTATGAATTAATATGTTAGCATTAATTTTTCCTCATATATTTTTTTACTGAAACCAAGCACCCACTTTTTTCTTTTTTAAATCTATTAATCGCTCGCATATCTCCTACAATGGGGAATGTTTTTCTTTTCTTTTTTGAGGAAGGTGCCACTGTCAGTGTCACGGCTTACGCTGCTGGAAGGAACACGGAGCCGAGGGATAAACGAAACAAGGATTTATTAAATCAAACATAGGCAAGGTAAGAAGCAAATAACAGGTGGCAAGTGGCAAGTGGCAAGTAACAGGTAACAGGTGGACAAGTTGACAAGAAACAAGTAGACGAGTTGACCCGACAAAACAGAACTGAAAGGACAAGGCTTTTATACAAGGGATAATAGGGAAAACACAGGTGGATGGAATGACTAAATTAACAGGGACATGGAACACATGCGGAAATGACTAGACACACCTGGGAACTAATCAAACCACACACGGAAGACTGGGTCACAGGGGCAAAAACACACAAAATGAGTCCAGGTGTGTGACAGTCAGGAAGTCAAAATATAATTACATCGTCATTAGAGTTGCCAGTTAACTTCAGAAATGGAAAATAAGGGATTATTGAGATTCTTTCTCTTTTATTCTTTATTTATAATGTTTATTCTTCAAGAAAATAACGTAAGAATAAGGGACGATCCAAATATTTGTAATGATAATATATTTTTTATAATATAGGCCTATATCTGCCTTCAGTTAAAAAGTTATCGTATTTGTTTTGCTTCAACAATATAGGCTACAATTATTCTAAAAAAATTAATAAATAAAAATAAATAAAAAAGCCATCGGCATGAGTAAATTTTACCATTATAGAATTCGGGTTGTAATTTAGGAGGTGAAAATACTGTGATATTACAAATGGCATGGGACTTTAAAGCATAACAATGTCAATGTCAATGTCAATGTCACCTTTATTTATATAGCGCTTTAAACAAAATACATTGCGTCAAAGCAACTGAACAACATTCATTAGGAAAACAGTGTCAATAATGCAAAAATGATAGTTAAAGGCAGTTCATCATTGGATTCAGTTATGTCATCTCTGTTCAGTTAAATAGTGTCTGTGCATTTATTTGCAATCAAGTCAACGATATCGCTGTAGATGAAGTGTCCCCAACTAAGCAAGCCAGAGGCGACAGCGGCAAGGAACCGAAACTCCATCGGTGACAGAATGGAGAAAAAAACCTTGGGAGAAACCAGGCTCAGTTGGGGGGCCAGTTCTCCTCTGACCAGACGAAACCAGTAGTTTAATTCCAGGCTGCAGCAAAGTCAGATTGTGCAGAAGAATCATCTGTTTCCTGTGGTCTTGTCCTGGTGCTCCTCTGAGACAAGGTCTTTACAGGGGATCTGTATCTGGGGCTCTAGTTGTCCTGGTCTCCGCTGTCTTTCAGGGATGTAGAGGTCCTTTCTAGGTGCTGATCCACCATCTGGTCTGGATACATACTGGATCCGGGTGACTGCAGTGACCCTCTGATCTGGATACAGACTGGATCTGGTGGCTACGGTGACCTCGGAAAAAGAGAGAAACAGACAAATATTAGCTTAGATGCTATTCTTCTAATGATGTAACAAGTACATAGGGTGTTATATGAAGTGTTCCCGGTTCCGGTTTACCTACTTAATGCAGCCTAAAAATCCTTTAACGGATTTGGATATTAAAAGCATATTAGTATGTGTAAGCCAGGTTAAAGAGATGGGTCTTTAATCTAGATTTAAACTGCAAGAGTGTGTCTGCCTCCCGAACAATATTAGATAGGTTATTCCAGAGTTTAGGCACCAAATAGGAAAAGGATCTGCCGCCCGCAGTTGATTCTGATATTCTAGGTATTATCAAATTGCCTGAGTTTTGAGAACGTAGCGGATGTAGAGGATTGTAATGTAAAAGGAGCTCATTCAAATACTGAGGTGCTAAACCATTCAGGGCTTTATAAGTAATAAGCAATATTTTAAAATCTATGCGATGCTTGATAGGGAGCCAGTGCAGTGTTGACAGGACCGGGCTAATATGGTCATACTTCCTGGTTCTAGTAAGAACTCTTGCTGCTGCATTTTGGACTAACTGTAGTTTGTTCACTAAGCGTGCAGAACAACCACCCAATAAAGCATTACAATAATCTTACATTGAGGTCATAAATGCATGGATTAACATTTCTGCAATTGACATTGAGAGCTTAGGCCGTAATTTAGATATATTTTTGAGATGGAAAAATGCAGTTTTACAAATGCTAGAAACGTGGCTTTCTAAGGAAAGATTGCGATCAAATAGCACACCTAGGTTCCTAACTGTTGACAAAGAATTGACAGAGCAACCATCAAGTCTTAGACAGTGTTCTAGGTTATTACAAGCAGAGTTTTTAGGTCCTATAATTAACACCTGTTTTTTCAGAATTTAGCAGTAAGAAATTACTCGTCATCCAGTTTTTTATATCAACTATGCATTCCATTAGTTTTTCAAAAGACTGCACTACGTGTCATTCTGTGAAAGCAAACGGTGCCAGAGCCAGTGCTGCATTCTAAATGCCAAGCCTCTTGATTACGTATCTTCTGATGTCAAAGACGTGGACCCAGTGACTCCGAAAATACTCCTTATGGGCCGTCATGATGCCTCCTTACCTCAAGTCGTATTCGACTCTACCAACCTGGTCGGAAGACACAGATGGAAACACAGCCAGGTTTTAGCAGATCGTTTCTGGACTGCCTTCATCCAAGATTACCTCCCATGTTTGCAGGATCGGCATAAGTGGAAAAAGGATGGCAGAGGCTGACTGTGGGCCAACTGGTTCTCATTGTTGATCCCCAACTTCCTCGTGCCCTCTGGCCTGTAGGCACAGTGACTGAGACGTTGGCTGGACCTGACGGAAAAATTTGCACTGCTCGGGTCAGAGTTCATGAGAAATCCTACACTCAATTGTTCTTACGCCCAGTTGTTAGGTTGATTCCACTTCCCCACTTTGAGGAAGAGCCTTAGACACTCTTGATGTTTACAATTATCCAGTTAGATAATTGGGGGCGTTATAATATAGTTGTAACATGCCTCCGTTACAGCTAGAGCTCTTGAACACATTATAATCCTTCACGTCCGCTGCGTTCTCAAAACTCTGGCAAGAGACACACTCTTGCAGTTTACATCTAGATTAAAGACCCATCTCTTTAACCTACAGTAACTTACACATAACACACTAATATGCTTCTAATATCCAAATCTGTTAAAGGCATGGCCCGAACCTAGACTACCCCCTGTATATAAGGTAAAAACTGAACTCTAGTGGAGGAGATGGGGTGGAGGGGGATGCTGATAAACCGTCAATGGAGACAGGTAGGCTAAGTCAGCTGTATTAATACCCTAGGGTTGATTATCTTAAGTGGTTCCACCTGTGCTAATTAGGCTAAGTATCTGACATGCTCCTCCAAACCTTGTTAATGAAACAACATTTCATGAGTTCACACTTACATATAATTAGCTGAAGTATTATAATGCATATTTGGTGTGCTGTCCGGGGAAGGGCTCTGAGCTCGGGAATGGCCCAAACCTAGAGTACCCCCCAAAAAGCAATAGCGGAAAGGACAGCCGGACGTTAATGCATGTGGGAACGGTGCAGGCGGAGGCTTGGAAACCACTACGTTTTATGGGCCACAAGGTAGCGCTTGCCTGGCATTTTCACTATGGGTGTTACTCACAATTCGTCATGGATACACCATTCAGTTCTTCTTTCGGCTTAGCCTTGGCTCATCGAGTATTTTCGAAACGCATGGACGCAGTTCTGGCCCTGTTGCGGCTCCAGGGCATTCGTGTATTGAATTGCCCAGACGATTGGCTGGTGTTAAGCACAATCGCAGACTCAAGCACACTCCCATCGGGATCTTGTGCTGAATCTTCTAAACAGCCTGTGCTCATGCACGAATTTCCAGAAGAGGGTTTTAATTTCTTCTGGAATAAACTTGACTCTCACGCGATGACAGCAAGACTATCTCTCCCGCGCGCTCAGTCTCTCGCGTCATGCGTATGTCACTTCAAAGTGGGTCACACAGTGACGGTGAGTTTGTGCCTCAGACTTTTAGGTCTAATGGCAGCGGCATCCCCTGTAATCCGTCTGGGTTTACTTCATATGCATCCTTTCAGTGGTGGACGACAAGCCGGAACATTTCACCCCGTTGTCCTCCACATCGGACGATTCCGGTGACACGGAGGTGTGTTATGTCAATAAGACAATGGATGTCAACCGAATTCCTTCTAGCTGGAGTTCGGCTGGGGATTTGTGCTTCCCGAAAGACTGTCACGACGGATGCGTCTTTGACTGGTTGGGGAACTGTTTGTCAAGGGCGCTCAGCTTACGGAGTATGGACGGCGACACAACGCAGTTGGCATATAAACAGGTTGGAATTACTGGCGGTTTTTCTAGCTCTCCAGTATTTCTCGAATCTGCTGATCGGCCGTCATGTACTACTCAGATCAGACAACATAGCGGTTGTGTCGTATCTGTATCATCAAGGAGGATTACGCTCTCGCCCCTTGTGCAGGCTGGCGAGAAATATTCTTCTTTGCTCTCAGAACAGATTTCTGTCGATCCAAGCGGTTCATGTCCCCGGACGTTTGAACTTTATGTGTTAGATTAATCTAGTTTAATTTAATCTGCACTGAATGTTTATTTCCTCTCTCTAGGCTTTTTATGTATTTTAGAAAATACATAATCATTACGCAGAAGTTAAACAAAAATTATATGAATTTAGACATAGTATTTAGTGGATGCGCTTGATCACTTTTCCTGTTGCATGCTGTTTTAATGACAGCGAGGAGTGCTATAGATGCACAATAATTCATCTTCATCTTTAAACTAAACTCCAGATTTAATGCTATGTGTAACTATTTTAGTGAGAACAATGGTCAATGATGAGCACTTCGATGTTATGGTGGACACTGCTGGATTCAGTGGTTCAAGGGTCCATTGTCCAGTTTGAATAGGTCTAATGATAATAGCTTACTGTTTAACCGCAGCTACATGGAGGTGATGATGCCGTGAGAAGGCATCTCTACAACATTATTATATCTTCATCATACACTACCTCACATAGACACACTGACAGTGTCAACCTGTTTGCACATTTGCCTCTTGTACATTCCTGTGTATCTTAATATTTAAGACTACAGTTTACTTTCATGCACATTATTTTGCGTTCTATATTTAATTCTACAATATACATATTTTTTATATTTTATTCTTATATTTTTATTGTTTACTTTTATTTCATTCATTATTTCATTTATTTACTCATTATTTCATATATTTATGTATATCTTCATCTGTGTTGTTTTCTTTAATAATTGCACTGTCCATGGAGCGGACCCGACTCATATTTCACTGCTGGTTATATATGCTATATATAATTGTGTATGTGATGAATAACAAATCTTAAATTATGAAAAAAATACCAATATATTTGAAGGATACAACTTGAAAAAAATGGTAATTTGCTGGTTTTCTTTTTAAAATAGGCTACTTTGTCAGTGACTCGCCAAGTCAGACAATTCTATTTACACTGCAATACATATAGGCTAAAATAACTAAAATATGTTCACCTTATCAGCAAAACTGCATAAATTAAATTTGATTTTAATTGTTTAAAACAATTGAAACACTATTCGGCCAGTGGAAGGGAATGAGACAGACTATATACTAAAATATTTATCTGATAACTATTTGAAACAGTTTTGCTTTTAGGGATATTTATTTTTTATATATTTATGCTAAACAAATAACAAGGATACTGGATGATTTTTAGCAATAAGAATTGTTTATGGCACAAATGGCATTTATTGTCCACATCTCATATTGTCTTGTACCTTTATCGGAGTTAAACATTGTGTCCCGTGGATGGGAATATTCATATGCAGATGAGGTTATGCATATTAAAACTAGGCGTTGAAATCTATGGAGAGTTTTATAAATGAGACCCCTGCTCTTTAAAATTGCTTAACCTAAGGATGTCATTCAAATACACCAAATAAAATAAGTTAATTTAATTTCAGGTGTTGAAGGCCACAACTTTTTCACACATTCTTTTTATGGAGAGATGCAACTACACAACCTTTTCGCAGGCAATACTGGGGTCCCTCAGCAGAAGCAATCTGGACTTCAAAGTCAAAGTCAAAGTCACCTTTATTTATATAGCGCTTTAAACAAAATACATTGCGTCAAAGCAACTGTACAACATTCATTAGGAAAACAGTGTGTCAATAATGCAACATGACAGTTAAAGGCAGTTCATCATTGAATTCAGTGATGTCATCTCTGTTCAGTTAAATAGTGTCTGTGCATTTATTTGCAATCAAGTCAACGATATCGCTGTAGATGAAGTGACCCCAAGTGACTTCAATGATGTGTGGGCAATAGTTACAGATAATTTTTTTACGATTACAGGAAGTGTATGAGTGGGAGATTTCCAAAGATTGCAGAAATATCAGTGCCCTAGATCTACTTCCCAATGAGCTCAGTCAACAGTGAGAAGAGTTTCAGCAAACATAAGACACTCCTCACAGACAAGCGTGAAGCACTAACAGAGCTAAACACAATGAGGCTGGCTATCATGCATTTTAATGGAGATGTCTCTGAGAGATGGAAACCTCAGAATGGACACGCATAGCTCTGGCCATCAAGCAGCTCTACAGCTTTTGTTTTTTCATCCCTGTTTTCATTTTCACTGTTAACTCTGTTTGACAAATAAAAAATCCCTTGTTTTGGATTTTACTGTGAAGTTTATTGTGAGGAAAATATATATTTTTATTAGTGCAGTTTACAGTGAGAGGACTTTTAGCAAATATAAGTTAACTATATCACAGTACTTTGACAAAAAAATCCAGTGTTTTGTTTTTTAAGAAATTCTGTATTGAAGCAGTTTAAAATGATACCAATGCATTTTTTTACTTATAAGGTTCTTAAACTTTTAATAAATTACTGTTAAATTGTATAGGTTTCATGAAATTGATTATGAAAGTGTTTTGATTACTAAAACTTAATTTATCCATTATCCATTCATTAAATCTTCAGTAGGTTACTTTTGTAAAAAAATATTTTTTACATATTTATTAAAACTGTCATTATGTCCTGACAGTAGAATATGAGACAGATAATCTGTGAAAAAATCAAGCCCCTCAGGCTTCTCCCAGTGGTCCTATTGCCATTTGCAGAAATACACCACTCCCGGTAAGAAACAACCAATCAGAGCCAGGAGGAGTGTTTTAGGATTGTCAATCAAGCTCATGTGCACGCTGATCACCCTCCCTCTCCTGCACACTCACAGCGCGTGCGGCCATTCAAAATCAATACTGCCGGTGTGCCGCAGCTGTGCTAATGACGGATAAACAATCCACACTGCCAATTCCTGGTGTGACACCAGCTCATAAAATAACGGGTAAACGGAATAAGACAGATGACGATGAAAAAAAAACCAAAAAGAAAGAATTTGATAGAGTCCGAAATAAAACGAGGGTAAATATCGGAGCGGCTTTTCAGAGGTGGAGGGAGCTACGTGTCCTGAAAGGATTTAAAACAGATGCCGAGTTAGCCACATTTCTGCTTGACAAGTAAGTATCCCTGCTTGATTTGTTTCATTTTTTAAGAACTACACAACTAAGTTCATTTCAAAACAGGCCTGACAAATTATGTATGGCATGATTTCTTGTAGATTTCAGGGTTGTGCTTTGCATATAAAATCAACATCAACCGTACATCCGATGACTACGCTTCCTATCCCTGCCCTTTCTAGTATTGTTGGCGACTCATCCTCAGATCGGTACGAAAATTATTGTGAAAGCCTATATTACTAAGTTCACTATGTTGATTCAGCCTCAGCGGTGTTCATGGTGTGTTATTAGATGTTTGGTCCGAATGATTATGATATATGATTCATTGCACAAACATAAGGACAATTGAAACTTGACAATTGTACTCTTGCTGCCCATCGAGTTGTGAACCTGTGTGAATTCGGCTTGCTTTCTCTCTCTCCCTCACTCACTCCACTGTTGTTTGATACCTCCCTGCCTTGTTTTTCACAACTTCATCAAACAGCCGCAGTAAGAATATTTCATCAAGCACGGTGAGTAATGGCTTCTCCTGCTAATGTTATTTGCACCTCTTGCCACATGTACAGTTTATCTATCTCTGTCGCTGATGAGGGATTCACATGTGATAAATGCAGGGAAATAGTTAGGCTGACAGAGAAGATTTCAGAATTAGAGACACGAATCCAAACTTTAATTGAACCAGAACCAGAACACCTGACATCTTGGCAAATTTAAAAGTGCTGGCTAATGCTAAACTTAAAAACAGTAAGTACGGTGTACATTTTAGGACATCCTCAGACCTCAATCATAAAATGAAAAGGCATCATGCCTCAGACTAAAAGGCTTCAGTCATCGGACAAAACGGCATTGCGCCTCTGACTGAAAAGCTTCAGGTCTCAGGAAAAACGACGTCAGGTGTCAGGTCTCATAATTAACGTTATGTATCAGACGAAACGGACTCGGGCAAAAAGTCATCAGACGAAACATACTCAGAAAAAAAGTACTCAGACGGAAACGGACTCAGGCAAAAAGTCATCAGACGAAACAGACTCAGGTGGAATATAGCGTTGCCCCGCCCCATGTGACGTCACACGCACGCCGTTCACAGGAAGTGGTATGTTATGGTTGATTGATGGCAAAAGGAGGTAAGCAGCGTTTGATATTTTATATTTTAACAGTTTTATTCAAATGTTACACTAATTAAGTTATATAGGGAAGAGAACATGCTTTTCGAGAGTTTTGTGTGCACGTTTAGAAAGTTAGTTAGCCATATTGCAAATAGCGAGCTTTTATTTTGGCCAAGTAGTAAAGTTACCCTTACGAAAAAATAACCATGGTTTTACTATCAAAAACCAAAAACAAACAAAAAACAAATGGTCGATATAGTTAAATCATGGTATCCACAGATTAACATGGTTTTGCTACTAACCATAGTTTAACCATGGTGTTTGTAGTAAAACTGTAGTTATACAAATGGTATCATTACACTAAAAAAAAACTTTATATATAGAAAAACTTTGTTTCATCTCATAAATAATCATAGCAATTATACGTATAAAACGTACTTATTCGTGGATGTAACTTTTATGAGTATGAGTGCACTTATGTATAACACGCAATATACACCATGCTAAATCCACATGATTTATAATGGTTTATAAGTCTTATATCTTGACATTATTTATTTAAAATATATACAGTATCTTACTATCTTATTGATATTACAATAAATTTTGTTAAAATCAAAAGTATTACATATTACACATTCATCTGATCAGATTTTTGATATGATGGCTGTTTAATGAAAAATAATATTTTTATTTTCATTATTATTGTTGTAGTTATTTATAGTGGTATTTGCCTGCTTTGAGTAAAGTAACAAAACAACAATGCCAAGATATGAGACTTGAATTATATCTAAGGGAAACATTCTGTTTTAAGTTAAGTGGATGCATCATATTCATTGCGTATTATTAATCATAATCTTAAATGCTATAACCACAAATAAGTAAATTATACTTAAATTATAACACATTAAAAATGTTGTTATGATTACTCATGAGATGATATGACATATTACAAAGTTTTTTTTCTAATACATTATTCATTCATTATAATGCCATAAGAATACTCTTATAATTTGTTTTAAATACGAGCTTCATAGGAAGTGTTACCGTTAAGTTTAATCGATAATGTACTTCTTCACTGATATTATACAATATCCTTGTACAAATGGAAAAAAAAAGGTTAACAGCATCTAATGCTTTTATCTTGCAGTGAAACGCATCTATGAAGATGAATAAAATCAAGTTAGCCACAGAGATGGCATCGTCCAAGAGAACAGGCATGTATTTTTCTTTTCTGCATTGGTAAGAACACTATTAACTCAAAGAAAGTATATGTATACATTTAAACATCATAGACTAATAATGAACAAGAGTGCAGATTAAGTAACAAATATATACCCAAGATCAGTAAACGATCTTTAACTATTACTGTATTTTTTTTTATAATAAGGGAGTTCATCCAGAGGCAGTGAGTGAACTGTGTGTCCTGAAACCAGAATCAGTTGGGAAGAATGGAATCAATTCTACCCCATAAAAGGCTTACACAGGTAATTCACAACTCTGTGTGTGTGTGTGCGCACAGCTATAGCTTAATGTCTTCACGACTCATCATTTGTGTTCATTTCTTTAGGTCCCCTTCCAGATGCTGATGTCTTGGCTTCTGGTGCAAAACTAAGTCAGATTAATCCCTGAGTTGTGCCTCTTGGCAGTCCACTTTCATACCAATGTCCCCCTATAGCTGCAGGTGTTCCTGATGTTAATGATCCATCTGAAACATTCCAGTTTGGACTAGTGGAGGTAAAAAGCACTTCTGCTGAAAACATTGCCCAGGTTCCATTTATGAAAATTCAAAGAGGACCAGCCAAACTTAAAGAGACCCATAAGTACTACTGGCAGGTACAAGGTCAGACTGCAGACACTGGTCTACACTGATGTGACTTTGTGACTGACACAAAATCAGATTTCATAATACAGATGATCTGGCGAGATGATGCCTTCATAGCATCAATGAAAGTACTATTATAACGTTTACCTGGATGTGTATCTTTCAGTGGTATGAATGGACAGATTCTGTTCATATTATAGTATGAACCTAAGATTTATTTTTACATTCATAGTAAATATATACTTTATGTAGTTGAGTAGTATGTAGCATATTTTGTAGTAGATCTTTTGTAACATATTAGATACATCACAAATTATAACAATAAATACATTGTACTTGCTATTAATTAGAAATATGCACATACCGAGGTGAATACTTTGTTTTGTATTAAATCTTCTGTAATGTATATATGCATATTCTTTTACTAGTTGTGTATATTTACATTTGATACATTGTATGATATAACAAATAAGATTTTTTCATGAGTTAATATAAAAATAAATTTTTACTATTTCATTGTGTCTGTCAAATTATTTTCAGGGACATTTTATTTAATATAAAATTTTACATTACAATAAAAAAAAAAGTAAAAACATTTAATGATGGCAGGTATTAAAGGTATGCACTGCAACTAACTGAAAAGGTAAAAAAGAAAAAAAATTAATAAATAAAAAACTACTATCAAATGTTAACACTGTAACACTACTATTGTAATAATCACAGTCATTCAAAAATCTAATATACTAATATACATTCACTGCTCAAGAAACCATAATAAACCATAAAACAGCAATTATGCCAGATCTGATTAATTCTTCCTGACAAGGTGAGTGGCACAACAGAATCCCAGATGTGTATTTCCTTGACCCTTCTAATCACCCTTCCCATCAGAAGTCTGAGGCGTGCAGTGGCCTGTGTTTTTTCACAGTCCTGTTTGCTGAACTGCTTGCCACATTTGAAAGATGGAATGATCTGTCTAGCACCAACACTGGCGAGCATATCTTCAATCATGAACCCTTGTCTGCCATAACCACATCTCCACTTCACCACACAGAGTTACCCCAACCAGACCTTTGAATGTGGTAGTGCACTTATAACTTCATAGTGGAGTTTCAGTGATGTAGGGCTTTCACGGCAGATTTCTGTACAGTCCAGGATGACATGCAGGTTTGGATTGAACAAACGGTAATTCTCTGGCATGGAGGAGCTTATTTGTTGCTTGGACATCTAAATGGGTACTGGATCCAGGTAATGGTCCTGCTCAGCATGGTCACGCTTACCCAGAAAATGTCAGCGATAACTTGATTGACTGAAACAACAAATATATATTTAATTATAAGACAGAACCATTGTTTTTACAAAATCATTTAATTCAACAACTAATGTTAGACTCATACAGGTATGTTATAATTAGACCAAGATTTCAATCTAATAGCTTGAAAGAATTCGCTTCACCCAGACGTAAAGTGACCATGGTTTTATTATAGGTAAAGTGTAGTAACATGTTTTTTTTAGTGTAATGATACCATTTGTATAACTACAGTTTTACTACAAACACCATGGTTAAACAATGGTTAGTGTAGCAAAACCATGGTTAATCTGTGGATACCATGATTTAACTATATCGACCATTTGTTTTTTGTTTTGTTTTGTTTTTTGATAGTAAAACCATGGTTATTTTTCGTAAGGGTAACTTTACTACTTGTCCAAGATAAAAGCTCGCTAGTTGCAATATGGCTAACTAACTTTTTAAACGTGCACACAAGACTCTCGAAAAGCATGTTCTCTTACCTATATAACTTAATTAGTGTAACATTTGAATTAAACTGTTAAAATATAAAATATCAGATGCTGCTTACCTCCTTTTGCCATCAATCAACCATGATATACCACTTCCTGTGAACGGCGTGCGTGTGATGTCACATGGGGCGGGGCAATGCTATATTCCACCTGAGTCCGTTTCGTCTGATGACTTTTTGCCTGAGTCCGTTTCGTCTGATGACTTTTTGTACGAGTCCGTTTAGTCTGATGACTTTTTGCCTGAGTCCGTTTCATCTGATGACTTTTTGTCTGAGTCCGTTTAGTCTGATACCTAACGTTAATTGTATGAGACCTGACACCTGACATCGTTTTTCCTGAGACCTGAAGCTTTTCAGTCAGAGGCGCGATGCCGTTTTGTCTGATGACTGAAGCCTTTTAGTCTGAGGCATGATGCCTTTTCATTTGATGACTGAGGTCTGAGGATGTCCTAAAATGTACACCGTACGTAAGATTGTTATTCATGCCGGAGCTAATGATGTTCGACTTCGCCAGTCGGAGATCACTAAAAATAACATTAAAGAGGTGTGTGAACTTGCAAGCACGATGTCAGACACTGTAATATGCTCTGGTCCCCTCCCTGCTTACCGTGGTGACAAGATGCATAGCAGATTGTCATCACTCAATGGCTGGATGTCTAAGTGGTGCCCACAGAATAACATAGGTTTCATAGACAATTGGACGAGCTTTTGGGGCAGACCTGACCTGTTTAAAAGAGATGGTCTTCATCCCTCCTGGGGTGGCTAGAAACTAGAACTAGAAAATACAAAAAACGTCCAAACCAAGTTAAGATTAACAATTTAATTGAGGTACAACAAATAAACAGATGCAATATGGATAAACAAATGATAAAGCTTGGCTTATTGAATATCAGGGGCCCATTCTTCGTACGTCGCATATTACATCCGAGATCAAATGACACATCCAAGATGATATCATCGTGCTTATCATGATCCGGCTAATTGGGTTCTTCGAACACACCTGTTGTGTATGATTAGTATCGCTGGATTGAGTTATCTGAGATAATTGCGCGTTCATGTGTTGGCTTAAAAGGGGATATGTATCGATACTCGAAACCATGATCAGCAGTGCAGCGATTGGCTGGTGGCAAGACGGCAATGTAATGACATCATATAATTTAAAATGACACCCGACGAAAAACTTGACAAATTTCTGGACTTTTATAAGGAAACAGCCAAGCAAAGAAAACTACATAAATGTTATAATAGATACATGAAACAGATAATAGATGCATGTTTTTATTTTATTAGAATTTTTTTCATGATTCCCAATTATTTATATTCACAATTTATAATAGTTGTGTTACAGGTTACGCTGCCGGAAGAAACACAGAGCCGAGGAATAAATGAAATAAGGCTTTATTATATCCAACACGGGATATCCAACATGGAACTCAGAGGAAGACACACGTAAGTAGCAAGTAAGTAGTAAGTCACATATAGAGGCACATTCAGGTTACAATACAAATTCAATCACGGATGAGGGAGAACTGAACAGACCGGGTATTTAAACACACAGAAGGTAATGAGGGAACTGGAGACAGGTGGGGAATAATCAATTAACCAAAACAAGCACAGGAAGACCAAATAAGGAAACAGAAAGTTCATAAACGTAACAGTTCGCCCCCTCCCGGAACGGTGTGTCCTCGCACCGCAAGAGGAATACCAGAAGAGGGAGGGTGGGGGTTCTGGAGGCGGGCGAGGAGCAGGCAAGGAGCAGGTGAAGAGGGAGCATGGAGGTAGGGACCAGGGCGGAGTGGATGGAGGGAGGAGCCAGGGAGGAGCCCGGAGCAGGAGGAGCCAGATGGTCCTCCAGAGACCAGCCAGGACGGAGATCCACGGTGGAGTCGACGGCAGGAGGAGCCATGGTGGAGAAGGGGCCGACGACACCAGGGGGCCGACAGGAGGAGACTGCAACGGTGGGTGAGGAGCCCAAGATGGAGCAGCGCAGCCGCAGAGCCAGGGTGAGGTCGAGGATCCGGAGGGCCTAGGTGGAGTAGAAGGCTCAGGCGACCAAGGCGGAGGCGGGGTCCTGGAAGACCGCTGTGGAGCCGGAGTGACTGAGGATGGAGGTGGAACCAGAGGGAAGGAGGAGCCTGACAGAGCCGGAGGGATGGAGTGACGAGGTGAAACCAGAAGAATGGAGTCCCGAGGCGGCGGATGGTTGACGACTGACCAAGGTGGAGCCGGATGGACGAGGGAGCCCGGTGGAGCAGGTGGGATGCCAGGCCATGGTGGAGACGAGGGAGCTAAGAGCCAAAGTGGAGCCGCTGGGTCGAAAGACTAAGGAGGAGTCCAGGGCTCGGAGGCTGGAGGCGGAGACAGGGCCTTAACAAGCCAAGGCGAACCATCGCACCCAGATGGCGCAGACTGAGGGTGAGCTGCGGGACTGACTGGCAACAGCAGAGATGACGTCGAGGAACTGGCTGGTCTAGGAGAAGGAGAGAGAGGAAGGATGGGAGGAAACACAGGAGGATCAGGGATGGACGGAACCAGCGGAAGTGGAGCAGAGGGACTGGCAGGTCTAGGAGGAGGTGGGAGAGGGAGGCTGGGAGGGAACACAGGAGACAAAGGAAATTCAGAGCTGGGCGGAACCAGCGGAGACACAGAAAGTTCATAGCTGGGCGGAACCAGCAGAGAAACAGGAAATTCAGAGCTGGGCGGAACCAGCGGAGACACAGGAAATTCAGATCTGGGCGGAACCAGCGGAAACACAGGAAATCCAGGGCTGGGCAGAACCAGCGGAGAAACAGAAAACTCAGGGCTGGGCGGAACCAATGGAGAAACAGAAAACTCAGGACTGGGCGGAACCAGCGGAGAAACAGAAAACTCAGGGCTGGGCGGAACCAGCGGAGAAACAGAAAACTCAGGGCTGGGCTGAACCAGCGGAGAAAAAGAAAATTCAGGGCTGGGCTGAACAAGCGGAGAAAAAGAAAATTCAGGGCTGGGCGGAACCAGCAGAGAAACTGAAAATTCAGGGCTGGGCAGAACCAGCGGCGATGGAGCAGAGGAACTGACTGGAGGAGGTAGGAGTGGGAAACTGAGAGGGTATACAAGGGGATCAGGGCTGGATGGAACCAGTGGAGAAACAGAAAATTCAGGGCATACCTCCATAGACCAGTCCATAAGATCCAATAGTTGCTCCATATAATTTCCCGAGACCGCATACAGCTCACCCTCAGTCGCGGAAGTGTGAGCAGGACTCCCACAATGCACGGTGTTGCCGGCTCACACACCTGGTCAGTCGCGCTCTCGAGGTCCTGCACCCTGTCCGTTAATGGCTCGGGCTCTGCGGCTGCGGTGGGCTCTGGCTCCGTGCGGCGGGATGGTGGCTGGCTGGTCTCTGGGTCGGGAGTGGGACTGGCGAGATCCTCCATGGGGCAGACGGTGAGAGGTGACCCATTTCTCGCCAGAGTCCACTCCACGAATGCGGCGAATTCCTCCCGAGGACCATCTTCGGGCGACAACGCTCTGTACTTGGAGTTCAGGCTGGTGTTATAGAAGTTGCAGAGCGCGTAGTCCGGGTAGCTGGTGGCATTCGCTAGCAGAAGAAACCGTCTGGTATGGTCCTCAAGGGAACTTCCTTCCTGCTCCAGCATGAGGAGGAGGAATTCGGGGCTATAGAGGGGATCCATCAACACACTACGGAAAGAAAAAACAGAAAACAAAACGGAGGGAAAACTTTTTAGGTCGGGTCTTCTGTTACAGGTTACGCTGCCGGAAGGAACACAGAGCCGAGGAATAAATGAAATAAGGCTTTATTATATCCAACACGGGATATCCAACATGGAACTCAGAGGAAGACACACGTAAGTAGCAAGTAAGTAGGACGTTACATATAGATGCACATTCAGGTTACAATACAAATTCAATCACGGATGAGGGAGAACTGAACAGACCGGGTATTTAAACACACAGAAGGTAATGAGGGAACTGGAGACAGGTGGGGAATAATCAATTAACCAAAACAAGCACAGGAAGACCAAATAAGGAAACAGAAAGTTCATAAACGTAACAAGTTGTGCAGTCTTTACATTTTTATTTCAATGTAGAAATTATCTATTCATTTCATTTTATATTTGGACAGATTTGTTAAGTGACAGTATTAATTAATGAAAGTTTCTTAAGAGTCAATATCATGTTATCTGCATCTCCTGCACTCCATCAAGCCACTCTTATAATAGCAGTCATCACTCAAAATAATGCACGACTCTATTATCTGTATAGCATGTGTGTAAGACTCTAATACAATTATGAAGTAATAATTTTATGACAAATAAATATTTCAGTGAGTAAAACTGGCTGTGTCTATAGTAGGCTGTTATTGTCACACACCTGGACTCATTTTGTGTGTTTTTGCCCCTGTGACCCAGTTTCTGTCTCTATGTGGTTTGATTAGTTCCCAGGTGTGTCTAGTCATTTCCGCATGTGTTCCATGTCCCTGTTAATTTAGTCATTCCATCCACCTGTGTTTTTCCCTATTATCCGTTGTATAAAAGCCTTGTCCTTTCAGTTCTGTTTGGTCGGGTCTACTCGTTACTAGTTACTTGTCCACTTGTTAACTTGTCTACTTGTCCACTTGTTACCTGTTACTTGCCACTTGCCACTTGCCACCTGTTATTTGCTACTTACCTTGCCTATGTTGGAGTTAATAAATCCTTGTTTCATTTATCCCTCGGCTCCGTGTTCCTTCCAGCAGCGTAAGCCGTGACAGAAGACCCGACCTAAAAAGTTAAAGAAACTGCGTGTTTTCCCTCCGTTTTGTTTTCCGTTTTTTCACAGTCTTTTTCTTTCCGTAGTGTGTCATGGATCCCCTCTATCGCCCCGAATACCTCCTCCTCCTGCTGGAGCAGGAGGGACTTTCTCTCGAGGACCATACTAGACGGTTTCTCGTGCTAGCTAATGCCACCAGCTACCCGGACCACGCGCTCTGCACCTTTTATCACGCCAGCCTGAACTCCAGGTGCAGAGCGTTGTCGCCCGAAGATGGTGCTCGGGAGGATTTCGCCGCATTCATAGAGTGGAATCTGGTGAGAAATGGGTCACCTCTCACGGTCGGCCCAATGGAGGATCTCGCCAGGTCCACTCTGGACCCAGAGCCCAGCCTACAATCTCCCCACGGTACGAGGCATAAGCCCGAGCCCACCGATGACGGAGAGCCAGAGAGCAACCCGTCAGACCAGGTGCGAGAGCCGGCGACACTGCCCACCACGAGGGAGCAAAATGTGGAGCGCCAAATGGGTCAAAATGAGGGGGTTTCCAATTCACCCATGC
This sequence comes from Carassius carassius, assembly GCF_963082965.1. NCBI lineage: Eukaryota > Metazoa > Chordata > Actinopteri > Cypriniformes > Cyprinidae > Carassius > Carassius carassius. Next base: position 32,877,348 of record NC_081768.1, on the reverse strand, counting down.
CAGTTTCTCAGTTAAGCCCAGGACGGGCTCCTGATCTTCCGTTAAGCCCAGGACGGGCTCCTGATCCTCTGTTAAGCCCAGGACGGGCTCCTGATTCCCCGTTAAGCCCAGGACGGGCTCCTGTTCCCCCGTTAAGCCCAGGACGGGCTCCTGATCCTCCTGTAAGCACAGGACGGGCTCCTGATCCTCTGTTAAGCCCAGGAAGGGCTCCTGATTCCCCGTTAAGCCCAGGACGGGCTCCTGTTCCCCCGTTAAGCCCAGGACGGGCTCCTGATCCTCCTTTAAGCCCAGGACGGGCTCCTGATCCTCCGTTAAGCCCAGGAAGGGCTCCTGATCTTCCGTTAAGCCCAGGAAGGGCTCCTGATCTTCCGTTAAGCCCAGGACGGGCTCCTGATCCTCCTTTAAGCCCAGGACGGGCTCCTGAACCCCCGTTAAGCCCAGGACGGGCTCCTGAACCCCCGTTAAGCCCAGGACGGGCTCCTGAACCCCGTTAAGCCCAGGACGGGCTCCTGAACCCCCGTTAAGCCCAGGAAGGGCTCCTGATCTTCCGTTAAGCCCAGGACGGGCTCCTGATCCTCCTTTAAGCCCAGGACGGGCTCCTGATCCCCCGTTAAGCCGAGGACGGGCTCCTGAACCCCCGTTAAGCCGAGGACGGGCTCCTGAACCCCCATTAAGCCCAGGACGGGCTCCTGAACCCCCGTTAAGCCCAGGAAGGGCTCCTGATCTTCCGTTAAGCCCAGGACGGGCTCCTGATCCTCCTTTAAGCCCAGGACGGGCTCCTGATCCTCCGTTAAGCCGAGGACGGGCTCCTGAACCCCCGTTAAGCCCAGGACGGGCTCCTGAACCCCCGTTAAGCCCAGGACGGGCTCCTGATCCTCCGTTAAGCCCAGGACAGGCTCCTGATCCTCCGTTAAGCCCAGGAAGGGCTCCAGCCCCAGAGCTTACTCCAATGCCTGCTCCTCCAAAATTCCCACCCTCCCACCCACTCCTGCCTCCTCCTCCGCTGTCGTCTGGCTGCCCCTCTGCTCGCCCTCAGCCTACCATCATTGTGGTGCGAGCTCAGCGGGACCGCCATCCTCCAGCGACGCCTTGGTCGGCGTCTCCCTCACCTCCGCCTCCAGCCTCTGAGGCCTGGACTCCGCCTCGGCCCGTTGACCCGTCGGCTCCACCATGGCTCCTAGCTCCTTCCTCTCCGCCGTGGCCCGGCAGTCCGCAGGCTCTGCCTGGCTCCCTCGTCCCTCCGGCTCCGCCTTGGTCTGGCGTCGTCCATCCTATGCCTCGGGACTCCACTCCTCCGGCTTCGCCTCATCCCTCCGCCCCTCCGGCTCCGTCAGGCTCCTTCATCCCCTCGGCTACACCTCAGTCCTCGGTCACTCTGGCCTCACCGCGGCCTTCCGGATCCACATCGCCGCGTCAGTCACCAGAGCCATCAGTTCCGCCTGGGAACTCCGGCTCCTCCCCGTCACCCTGGCTCTTCGGCTCTCCGTCTCCGCCTCGGGCTCCTCCTCCACTTGCTCCGTTGCCGTGGGTCGAGTCCCTGGAGTCGGTGACCATTCCTCCTCCATGGCTCCTTCCATCGTCGGCCCCACCTTGGGCCGTTATGGCTGTGGCCTGGGTCCTGCTGGGTACCTCCTGCTTCAGATCCTTCCTGTCTCCTCCCTGGCTCCTTCCTCTGTAGTCCCTGTCTGCTGGCCCCCTCCTGGGAGGCTGTCCTCCACCGGAACCTCCTCCCAAGTTCCCACCCACGCCTCCCTTTGTTGTTTCTACGGTGTGAGGACGCACCTACCGGGAGGGGGGAGTACTGTCACACACCTGGACTCAATTTGTGTGTTTTTGCCCCTGTGACCCAGTTTCTGTCTCTATGTGGTTTGATTAGTTCCCAGGTGTGTCATTTCCGCATGTGTTCCATGTCCCTGTTAATTTAGTCATTCCATCCACCTGTGTTTTCCCTATTATCCGTTGTATAAAAGCCTTGTCCTTTCAGTTCTGTTTGGTCGGGTCTACTCGTTACTAGTTACTTGTCCACTCGTCTACTTGTTAACTTGTCTACTTGTCCACTTGTTACCTGTTACTTGCCACTTGCCACTTGCCACCTGTTATTTGCTACTTACCTTGCCTATGTTTGAGTTAATAAATCCTTGTTTCGTTTATCCCTCGGCTCCGTGTTCCTTCCAGCAGCGTAAGCCGTGACAGTTATGGACTACACAGCATTTTTATATTATTTTTAAATAATGTTTTAAATGATTATTATTTTAAATTATTGTCCCTGGATCAGTACGATACTCTTGTAATAAAGTAGCGGTGGTAGCAGACATATTTTGAGTATTAGTTCTGGTTGAAAAGAAGCGATCTAATCCTGTTTACATGAAATAAGCCTGCTCCCGAGCAGGTTTAAGCTACGGACCTGTTGCTATGACAGCAGCTCCGGGATGAGCTTAGAAGAACCAAATGATCCAAGATCAAGGCAAATCGTCAACATTCAAATCCAGCTGAGTTAACGTTAAGTACGAAGAACGGGCCCCAGATCCCTTTCTACGAAAACACTTTTGTAAATAATATGATCACTGATCATAATATAGATATGCTCTGTTTGACAGAAACCTGGCTAAAACCTGATGATTACATTATTTTAAATGAGTCCACCCCCCAAGATTACTGTTATAAAGCAACTGAACAACATTCATTAGGAAAACAGTGTGTCAATAATGCAAAATGATAGTTAAAGGCAGTTCATCATTGAATTCAGTGATGTCATCTCTGTTCAGTTAAATAGTGTCTGTGCATTTATTTGCAATCAAGTCAACGATATCGCTGTAGATGAACTGACCCCAACTAAGCAAGCCAGAGGCGACAGCGGCAAGGAACCGAAACTCCATCGGTGACAGAATGGAGAAAAAAACCTTGGGAGAAACCAGGCTCAGTTGGGGGGCCATAACATAACATAACAACGTTTTCAGGATTTCTCAGAGGGCAGGCTTCAAGTATAACTCATTTGATGTAATGGTGCTTCATATAACATTATTCAGGGAAACAAATGTTAATGATAAATCCCCTGTTATGTTTGTACTGGCTACTGTATACAGGCCACCAGGGCACCATACAGACTTTATTAAAGAGTTTGGTGATTTTACATCCGAGTTAGTTCTGGCTGCAGATAAAGTTTTAATAGTTGGTCATTTAATATCAATGTTGATAATGAAAAAGATGCATTGGGATAAGCATTTATAGACATTCTGAACTCTATTGGGGTTAGACAACACGTTTCAGGACCTACTCATTGTCGAAATCATACTCTAGATTTAATACTGTCACATGGAATTGATGTTGATAGTGTTGAAATTATGCAGCCAAGTGATGATATCTCAGATCATTATTTAGTTTTGTGCAAACTTCATATAGCCAAAACTGTAAATTCTACTTCTTGTTACAAGTATGGAAGAACCATCACTTCTACCACACAAGACTGCTTTTTAAGTTATCTTCCTGATGTATCAGAATTCCTTAGCATATCCAACACCTCAGAACAACTTGATGATGTAACATAAACTATGCTCTCTCTTTTCTAGCACTTTAAATACAGTTGCTCCTCTACGCTTAAGGAGGGTTAAGGAAAACAGTCTGACACCATGGTATAATGAGCATACTCGCACCCTAAAGAGAGCATCCCGAAAAATGGAGCGCAGTTGGAGGAAAACAAAACTAGAGGTATTTCGTATTGCTTGGCGGGAAAGTAACCTATCCTACAGAAAAGCATTAAAAACTGCTAGATCCGATTACTTTTCTTCTCTTTTAGAAGAAAACAAACATAACCCCAGGTATTTATTCAATACAGTGGCTAAATTAACAAAAAAATAAAGCCTCAACAAGTGTTGAAATTTCCCAACACCACAACATTAAAATTGCAACCATTCAGCCGTCAGCTACAGTATCGCATCAGACAGTGTACTATAGACCCCCCGAGGAACAGTTCCACTCATTCTCTACTATAGGAGAGGAAGATTTGTATAAACTTGTTAAATCATCTAAACCAACAACATGTATGTTAGACCCTATACCATCTAAGTTCCTAAAAGAGGTGCTTCCAGAAGTCATAGATCCTCTTCTGACTATTATTAATTACTCATTGTCATTAGGATATGTCCCCAAAACCTTCAAACTGGCTGGTATTAAGCCTCTCATCAAAAAACCACAACTTGACCCTAAAGAACTAGTTAATTATAGACCAATCTCGAATCTCCCTTTTCTGTCCAAGATACTAGAAAAGGTGGTATCCTCACAATTATATTCCTTCCTAGAGAAAAATGGTATATGTGAGGATTTCCAGTCAGGATTTAGACCGTATCATAGTACTGAGACTGCTCTCCTAAGAGTTACAAATGATCTGCTCTTATCATCTGATCGTGGGTGTATCTCTCTATTAGTTCTATTGGATCTTAGTGCTGCAGTGTAGCAGTGAATGAAGATGTATCATATTGATCACAAGCTCAGTACTAGGGCCGCTACTCTTCACGCTTTATATGTTACCCTTGGGGGATCAACTGAGCCTGGTTTCTCCCAAGGTTTTTTTCTCCATTCTGTCACCGATGGAGTTTCGGTTCCTTGCCGCTGTCGCCTCTGGCTTGCTTAGTTGGGGTCATTTCATCTATAGCGATATCGTTGGCTTGATTGCAAATGACTGCACAGACACTATTTAACTGAACAGAGATGACATCACTCAATTCAATGATGAACTGCCTTTAACTATCATTTTGCATTATTGACACACTGGTTTCCTAATGAATGTTGTTCAGTTGCTTTGACGCAATGTATTTTGTTTAAAGGGCTATATAAATAAAGGTGACTTGACATTTGTTACAGTTATCCTTATTTGTTACATTTATATTATTTACATCAAGTTTTTGAATGGTATAGTATTGTATATTGTTATTGAAACTTCATAATGTTTCACTTGATTATACATTTAGTCAGGAATTATAGTTTGTCTAAAAAGTCTTTGGAAAAAGTCTAACTAGTAAAATCTTTACACGTTATGTGAAAACTAGTACAAGTATAAAAATAAATAAAAAGAGACTTACTCATGTTAATGATCTCTGCTGAATAAAGCACTTCATCCTTTTTTTCTGAGGAAATCCAAATCTCAAATTCTCAACCGCATCACATCGTTTTGGGGTGAATTATGTCTTATTCCTCTCATCGCGAAGCAAACAGTAAAATAAAAAAGAACTAGAAGAACAGTCTGGCTGCATTGTCTTCTGTTGTATGGGCCTATTCAAGCCGCGCGCTTCAGTTTGAAACATTAGAATCTGAATAGACCGTTCAGCGCGGGGACGTGGTCAAATTAGAAGATAATGAAGGGAGACTTGAAAAACAGACATTGCGTTGTTTTCATATGGATTACTTAATCACAAAATATTTATTTTCGGCGGCACGTGTTTAGTTTAAAAGTAGAAATGTCAGGCTTTCTATAGATATATCTCTCATGTCTCTTCGTTGAGTATTCACTGAGTTACACTTCATTTGAATGACGTGTTTGTAAATGAAGATCAGCGCAGACAAAGGCTGCAGACAGCACACCTTGTTTGTTATCTTTATTTTATAAGTGCACAAAGTTCTGTTGTTATTATCTCTGTATACAAAAAAAGTATACCCTTTACAGATTCGATTGATGTATTGCTCTTATATGTACGATCAAAACTGAAAGTGTAATTTAAGTTCTTTTCAGGGTTATCAGGAGAAAATGACTCATAACGCGTATACGCGTTAATCGACTCCAGAGGGTTAAACATATTCCAGTCAGTGGCGTCAAAACTGAAGAGCCTCTGATGACCCTTCTGGCCACACTTGAATCTGTTTTTGAACTGGTTTGGTGACTTTGGTGACTGGTCTGTATGCAGGCAGTTCAGTTCCAGGCTGCAGCAAAGTCAGATTGTGCAGAAGAATCATCTGTTTCCTGTGGTCTTGTCCTGGTGGTCCTCTGAGACAAGGTCTTTACAGGGGATCTGTATCTGGGGCTCTAGTTGTCCTGGTCTCCGCTGTCTTTCAGGGATGTAGAGGTCCTTTCTAGGTGCTGATCCACCATCTGGTCTGGATACATACTGGATCCGGGTGACTGCAGTGACCCTCTGATCTGGATACAGACTGGATCTGGTGGCTACGGTGACCTCGGAAAAAGAGAGAAACAGACAAATATTAGCCTAGATGCTATTCTTCTAATGATGTAACAAGTACATAGGGTGTTATATGAAGTGTTCCCGGTTCCGGTTTACCTACTTAATGCAGCCTAAAAATCCTTTAACGGATTTGGATATTAAAAGCATATTAGTATGTGTAAGCCAGGTTAAAGAGATGGGTCTTTAATCTAGATTTAAACTGCAAGAGTGTGTCTGCCTCCCGAACAATATTAGATAGGTTATTCCAGAGTTTAGGCACCAAATAGGAAAAGGATCTGCCGCCCGCAGTTGATTCTGATATTCTAGGTATTATCAAATTGCCTGAGTTTTGAGAACGTAGCGGATGTAGAGGATTGTAATGTAAAAGGAGCTCATTCAAATACTGAGGTGCTAAACCATTCAGGGCTTTATAAGTAATAAACAATATTTTAAAATCTATACGATGTTTGATAGGGAGCCAGTGCAGTGTTGACAGGACCGGGCTAATATGGTCATACTTCCTGGTTCTAGTAAAAACTCTATCTGCTGCATTTTGGACTAACTGTAGTTTGTTCACTAAGCGTGCAGAACAACCACCCAATAAAGCATTACAATAATCTTACATTGAGGTCATAAATGCATGGATTAACATCTCTGCAATTGACATTGAGAGCTTAGGCCGTAATTTAGATATATTTTTGAGATGGAAAAATGCAGTTTTACAAATGCTAGAAACGTGGCTTTCTAAGGAAAGATTGCGATCAAATAGCACACCTAGGTTCCTAACTGTTGACAAAGAATTGACACAGCAACCATCAAGTCTTAGACAGTGTTCTAGGTTATTACAAGCAGAGTTTTTAGGTCCTATAATTAACACCTGTTTTTTCAGAATTTAGCAGTAAGAAATTACTCGTCATCCAGTTTTTTATATCAACTATGCATTCCATTAGTTTTTCAAAAGACTGCACTACGTGTCATTCTGTGAAAGCAAACGGTGCCAGAGCCAGTGCTGCATTCTAAATGCCAAGCCTCTTGATTACGTATCTTCTGATGTCAAAGACGTGGACCCAGTGACTCCGAAAATACTCCTTATGGGCCGTCATGATGCCTCCTTACCTCAAGTCGTATTCGACTCTACCAACCTGGTCGGAAGACACAGATGGAAACACAGCCAGGTTTTAGCAGATCGTTTCTGGACTGCCTTCATCCAAGATTACCTCCCATGTTTGCAGGATCGGCATAAGTGGAAAAAGGATGGCAGAGGCTGACTGTGGGCCAACTGGTTCTCATTGTTGATCCCCAACTTCCTCGTGCCCTCTGGCCTGTAGGCACAGTGACTGAGACGTTGGCTGGACCTGACGGAAAAATTTGCACTGCTCGGGTCAGAGTTCATGAGAAATCCTACACTCAATTGTTCTTACGCCCAGTTGTTAGGTTGATTCCACTTCCCCACTTTGAGGAAGAGCCTTAGACACTCTTGATGTTTACAATTATCCAGTTAGATAATTGGGGGCGTTATAATATAGTTGTAACATGCCTCCGTTACAGCTAGAGCTCTTGAACACATTATAATCCTTCACGTCCGCTGCGTTCTCAAAACTCTGGCAAGAGACACACTCTTGCAGTTTACATCTAGATTAAAGACCCATCTCTTTAACCTACAGTAACTTACACATAACACACTAATATGCTTCTAATATCCAAATCTGTTAAAGGCATGGCCCGAACCTAGACTACCCCCCGTATATAAGGTAAAAACTGAACTCTAGTGGAGGAGATGGGGTGGAGGGGGATGCTGATAAACCGTCAATGGAGACAGGTAGGCTAAGTCAGCTGTATTAATACCCTAGGGTTGATTATCTTAAGTGGTTCCCCACCTGTGCTAATTAGGCTAAGTATCTGACATGCTCCTCCAAACCTTGTTAATGAAACAACATTTCATGAGTTCACACTTACATATAATTAGCTGAAGTATTATAATGCATATTTGGTGTGCTGTCCGGGGAAGGGCTCTGAGCTCGGGAATGGCCCAAACCTAGAGTACCCCCCAAAAAGCAATAGCGGAAAGGACAGCCGCCAGACTTTATGTGGCTGGGAGACTCTCGCCGACGTCTGATGGGAGCTCAATACTCAAGGCACCGAACGGGTAAGCCTCGCCAACCGTAAAAAGGAAAAGGTAAGGTTGTCTAGCCGGGAGGCTCTCGCCGATGTCCGATGGGAGCTCAATACTCAAGGCATCAAGCGGGTAAGCCTCTCCGGACACAAGACGGAAAGGGTAAAGTTGTGTTGCCAGGAGTCTCTCGCCGGCGTCCGATGGGAGCTCAATACTAAAGGCCCGTGATCACGCCCGTAAATGGTGAAATATGTCCCTAAATAAATTGGTCCTGCCGAAATAATGCATGAAACTTATGTCTATATAATTTCAGAGAGGTTTAAACATGCACGATAAGGCAAATATAATATCTTTGGGCATTTCAGTGTGGATGACGACTCTGGAAAAAATGCCTTGGCTTCGTGGTAAAAAATGGCATCGTCATCCGACAGAACTACGTCATAACCTCATTTAACAAACTTTAAGCCCCCTTTCCACGATTGTCGCATTTCTCCCTCTAGCGGCAGTCGCACAGAACTTTCAAACTGGTCGTGCAGCCACCGTTACCTTGGCATATTCACCATGGTAAAATTAATAATTTTAATGAATATAATTAATGTATGAATGCATTGTCACAAATCAGATGACCCCCAAAATAAAAACAGTAGGTTTTATGGGACTAATCAACGTAAATAATGGTTTAATAATTATTTCTCCCATAATTATTATAAACCACCATTTTACAGAAATACTGTTTAAAGAATAATGTTAAAGTAACAAACAATAAACAAAATATTGGTAATTCTGACCTCACACTGATAGTTTTGATTAGAATACGTTGTATCCGGTCGGGCGTTGCATACGGTCTATTCGCAGAAGTTCAAATATTTGAACGCATCCGAGGCTCAAATCGGATCCAAAATTTCTGCATATGTATGTGATCAGAACTCCACGCAGCTCCCGCACTACTTTCCATTGGAAATGAATTACTTCCTTGTTGTTCGTCGGAGACAGTGGAAAGGCGTCTTTAGCCGCGAAACCTGTATTTAGCGCCTTCACCTGAAAATGTATTGATTTACGACGCGCGGTCTGCGCCGCTAGAGGAGGCAGCCTCAAACTGGTAAACGAGAAGTGAGAGAGGCTTGCTTCGGTAAGAACTGGGGTGCGGCCCAGGCTGGTTGAAATCAAGTCAACGATATCGCTGTAGATGAAGTGACCCCAACTATGCAAGCCAGAAGCGACAGCGGCAAGGAACCGAAACTCCATCGGTGACAGAATGGAGAAAAAAACCTTGGTAGAAACCAGGCTGTGTGTGTGTGTGTGTGTTCACTGCTGTGTGTGTGCGCTTTGGATGGGTTAAATGCAGAGCACGAATTCTGAGTATGGGTCACCATTTACACTTTTCACTTTCAATATTGTTCACAGATCTATCTAAATCTATCTAAATCTGTGTTAGTGAGCACTTCTCCTTTGCCGGGATAATGCATCCACCTCACAGGTGTGGCATATCAAGATGCTGATTAGACAGCATGATTATTGCACAGGTGTGCCTTAGGCTGGCCACAATAAAAGACCACTCTAAAATGTGCATTTATACTGTATTGGAGAGTCCTAAAACCAGTCAGTATCTAGTGTGACCACCATTAGCCTCACGCAGTGCAACACATCTCCTTCACATAGAGTTGATCAGGTTGTTGATTGTGGCCTGTGGAATGTTGGTCCACTCCTCTTCATTGGCTGTACAGTGAAAACCGGGACTCATCCGTGAAGACAACACCTCTCCAAAGTGCCAGACGCCATCAAATGTGGGCACGAGCTGCAGTCAGGTCGAGACCCTCATGAGGATGACAAGCATGCAGATGAGATTCCCTGAGACTGTTTCTGACAGTTTGTGCTGAAATGCTTTGGTTCTGCAACTGATGATATTGGAGGTGAAGATGCTGGATGTGGACCTGGGTTGGTGTGCTTAGAGGCCTTTTTTGAACATAGAAAAAGTCTTATATCTTTGAGATCATTTCTCTTTTGAAAAATGGGGGCAAAAGCAAAAATGTTGTGTTTATAATTGTCAAGTGTATTTATAACTTCATGGCTTCCCACTCTTGAAAAGGGAAGGAATTTGACCAGACTCAGGATTTCACTCGTTCTTCAATTTATTTGACTAGTAACAAGGAAGGTGAAAAACCTTTAAACATACAAAAAATAACACACATTAAATAAAGCTCAATATTTCACATCACATACAATAAAGCACAGCACACATCAAGCAAAGGGTAAGTATATTTTACACATAGATTGTAGATAGACATAGATATTTAATTTTGTTTTCACAGGTAAACGGTGTAAATCAGGCATTGCATACTTAGTAAGCCAGCTCTACTTTCAGACCTAGTTACTTTAATTTAACCTGTTATTGTTTGTTTACCCTGGATTATGCTATACAGCATTTCCATATTTCATTCATAATTTCACCTAAATGTAATCAAGCATTTTTAAACCATTTACTGTGAATTAGAACAATATTATTTCGGTTAAGAAATGGTTAAATATCTGAACAAACTAACAATTCACCCTTTGTATTTAACTGAAGCAAAATTAGCTACTGCAGACTCTTACTAATACACTTCATCAAGGACATATCTTCAACAAAGTATATTAATTTAAACAGCATATAACTAAACAACGACTTTAGCCACTTGTAATGGCAAAAGTCGTTGTTTTAGCCTCAATCTTTTAAAAGTGCAATAAACACTTCATTCAACAATTCATTGATTGGTGATAATTAATTAAATTCACACTACTACGCAGCCAGCAATCACATTTACAGTCTTTAGAGTCCAGTAAAGAGATGTGAGCTTACCGGTAGCCCCTTTGATCTTTTCCTTTTCCCATGAGTTTTAATTCCGTGATTCTTCAGCGATTTCTCTTTTCTTTAACTATTCTTAGCTGCATTGCAAACTGAACAAACTTGTTCTGCTTCTATTGTCTGAAGGTTTCTGGCGTGCACTGCTAATTAGTCTAATTTTGCTCACCTGCTGAAGCGCGCTGCGGAGCTGTGCTCTGTCACACGCAATCAGAAGCAAGCCGCTGTCACATGCACACACACTCAGACACACCTCCCAGCAGATCGCTGCTACACCTCCCACTCGATCTTTGCGCGGTGAGAGCGAAAAAGATCGCATCTCTCAGGCGAGCTAGTCCCCGTTGAATTGATCCTCTGCTGGAATGAGGACGATGAGGCGCCGCATGTCCCGATGCAGTATGGTACCCTGGAAATCCTTCTCCTTAAACCCGGACTCTTTGGCAAGAGGTTTTGGAGTCTTTGCCTGAACACACCCAATTGGAGACACTTTCACGTTGACATCCCGGACGGTACCTTTGGAATCTGCATTCACACTGATGACTCTTGCTAGCTTGAACTGCCCCCTTAGTGCATTTTGGTCACAGAGCCAAACTAAGTCTCCCTTGGCAACGTTTCTTTTGGCAGTATGCCACTTGCTGCGGATGAATAAGTTTGGACCTGCAAGCTGGCTCCAGGACTTCCAAAAGTAGTTAACTTGAGTTTGTATCTCTTGCAGCCTTTTGAAGGGGTAAGTGGTGTAGTCGAATGCTTTGAAATCTCCACTCTGTGTAGCTCGACCAAGCAACAGGGTGTTCGGAGTGATGTATTGAATGCGGTCTTCACGGCTCTGGATTCTGGCATCAATAGGCCTTTCGTTGGCAAGGTTGGCAGCTAGCTTGAGCACTGTCAGGAATTCACCGAAAGTAAGGCCTTCTCCTCCACAAAGACTTTGGAGAGCTCTTTTGGTGATCTTGACAGCAGCTTTGGCAGCGCCATTTCGGTGAGGTGAGTTGGCTGGAAGTATTTTCCATGTCCAGTCAGTCGCATTCTTGGCAGCATATTCTTCAAGCGTTTCTTTGCTTTGCCGTCTCAGGTAATTGTACATATCCTCCAGAACAAGTTTTGCTCCAACAAAATTTGTACCTGGATCGGACCAGATCTTCTGAGGATGGCCTCGGACAGAAGTGAACCTCTGGTAAGCAAGTAGAAAGCTCTCTGTTGTTTGCGTGCTTGCCAGTTCAACATGGATGGCTCGGCTTGACATGCAGCAAAAGAGTACACCCCATACTTTCATGCTCACTCTCCTCTTGACATCATCCTTCACTTGGTACGGTCCGAACAGATCTATAGACGTGAATTGAAATGGTGCAGCCGGGCTCGACCTCTCTTCAGGTAAGTTTCCCATGATTTGCTGACAGGTTTTTGCTTTTGCCTTTTTGCAAATGACACACTTATCAACGACTTTTTGGGCAATAATTCTTCCCCTGATGACCCATGCTTTTTTTCGCATCCGCAGTAACGTCCCTGCCACTCCATCATGCCCCTCACCGTGTGCTTCTCGAGCTAGGAGGGTGGAGATCCAGGTCTGGAAAGGTAGCAGGGGAACTGCTCTCTGGTCTTCTTTGAAGGTCTGGATCCTACCACCACACATCAAGAGTCCACTTGTTGGATCCTTATAAACAACCAGTCTGTCCGTTGTTGTGTTTGGAAAGGATACGCCGTTTTGAGCTGCCAGGCATAGATTCCGGAACACTTCCTCTCCTTCACTGACCGTAATGACACCAGATGACTGAACAGCCTCCCACTTTTCTTTATCTCCAATCTTAGCACACAGGAACTTCTTAGCTGCTCTCCACGTCCATGCTATCGCCCCGATCAGCCGTCTTAGACTGCTGAAGTGCCTTTCATCCAATAGCTTTTGGACTGCTGCTACTGCCGGTGGTCTCCTGGACTTGGACTCTGTCGCCTGGGCTCTGATTTGGTCTTGTGCTTTCTGTTGACTTCGGTTTAGTACGGCGACAAAAGTTTTCTTCTGCATTTTTGTGATATTGTCTCCTGCTTGTACAGCAATGTCTTTAGCTGATTTTTTCGGCCACTCATTCTCAGGAAGCTGAAGAAACTGTGGACCCGACTGCCACTCGGATTCCTCAGTTAGATTACCAGGACTGGCCCCTCTGGTGACGATATCCGCAATGTTCGCCGGCTATGGAATCCACCACCAATCTCGGATGTCTGTACTGCTCTGGATCTCGCCAACTCTGTTCGCAAAGAAAGTCTGATAGCCATAACTTTCACGTTGTATTGCGCCCAAGATGGTCTGACTATCGACGAGATGGTACCATCTCTCAACATCAATTCGGCAGTGTTTCTGAAAGTAGTTTTTCAGTCGGGCTGCAAAAACTGCTCCACACAACTCTGCCTTCACAGAGTCACCCTTGTGATCTAAAGGGGTCAGCTTGGCCTTTGATTCAACCAGCCTCACAATGACACCATGGCTGCAGCTCCAACGAAGGTACAACACGGCGCCATATGCGTGCTCACTACCGTCAGAGAAGGTTACGCCACATGGTCGTCCACCTGGATTTGGCGGTGTAAGAGCTCTGGTGAATCTGAGTAGCCTCAGGTCAGCATACTCTTCGAGGAGCTTTACTGCGTCTTCTCGGAGTTCTTTGGACAAAGCGGCATCCCAGGTGTCTTCTATGCCGTACATCACTTTCGCTTCCTGGAAAGCTTTTCGAATCAGAATGGCTCCCTTCTGTTTTGCTGGAGCCACAAGGCCGAGAGGATCATAAAGACCAGAGATTTGGCTTAACAGTTCTCTTCTGGTGAGTGGGTCTGGTGTTTGGCTTCGTACTTCTTCCCTCAATAAGTCCTGGCCGAGAGGTATTTTTCTCCTTTTCTTGGAGAAGTTTACTGCAACCATTACGTGTAACTTGTCGTCTTCAATCGTGTAACCGAGCCCAAGGGCTTTGTTATCCTCTGGGGTTAGCTGGTTTGGCAGGATCACAGTCTTTGACTCCTTCTCACCTATCTCCCCTTCCCCCCCACTTTGATCAGAGTAGACCCAAGGCTTCATGAAAAATCCTCCTGCTTTTAGGATCTGTTCGATATTGGCCGTGAGGAGTTTCAGGTGGCTGAGGTTGTTGTGAGAGGTTAGGATGTCATCAACATATGCGTCTTCCTCCAGCACACATTTCGCCTCCTTCAGGTGGCTGAATGGAGGCAAGTTGGCAGTCTTTCGCATGGCGACTTGGGCTATGCAACCAGCAGGTTTGTCTCCGATATTGACTCTTGTTATGGCGAAATCCTCTATCTCTGCATCTTCAGTATCACGCCACAGGAACCTGTGCAGGTGGACCTCTCTTTCTTCCAGCCAGACAGAGTTGTACATCTTGCGGATGTCACCAAGGACAGCAAAGACTCCAGCTCGAAACCTCAGCAGGACAGCTCTGATCGGATTCAGGACGTCAGGACCTTTGATCAATATGTCGTTCAAGCTTAGGCCTCTGCACTTCTGGCTGCTATTCCACACTAGCCTCACTGGGGTGGAGACTGAATGTGGATTCAATGCAATGAGGTGACTTTATGTACCACACTGACCCTGTCCAGCTCTGCAGAACTTCTTTGGACAGCTTTATTGCAGCTTTGCGATTAACCATTTCATGGACTTGTGAAGCATAGGCCATTTTCCACTCTGGTTCCTTTGCCAGCTGCTTCTCCGTTCTGTGGAATGTGGCTTCAACCGCTCTCCTGTTGTTGGGGATAGATGCTGGATTCTCTGTCCATAAATACTTGGCATGCCAGTGTGGTTCCGGGCTGTAGTGATCTTCTTTCGTATATGTCAAGCAGTCTCTCACCATCTCCATCTCTCTTTCTTCAGCCAATGTCATTTCCTTCCCCCCGGGTTGACAATTCCCGCAGCGACATCCTCCACATCTCGGATCACAAGCGGCTCCAATGCTTTCCCATTTCCACCACTTAAGAAAGTCTCTGCTGCTAGTGGCTGTATTGGACTGGGTGCTGGGATGGTCGGGAGTCTGGCATGAGACTGGATTTTTACTGGTGAGTTCCGTGTATTTGACTGCTGCGGTTCTCATGGATCTTGCAAAGTGCGTCTTTGATGTATGGACCATTAAAGTGACTTCTTCAAAGAGGTCTGGGTGCGTGCCTCCGATGGTCTTGCCAAGCGGGCCATCCCAGAGCACCAGGTCACAGACAGAACGAACTTTCTGAGGAACCAACTGCCCTTCTTTGTGGCTGATGAGGGGTTGTATTTCTCTCGGTCTTGCAAGGTCTTTGAGGGAAACATCAGGGAATATCTTCTGTAACTTGATGGCTGGAACATGCTTGTGAACTTCTGCAATTTGATCAAGTCCATAGCAGATTAATTGATGTGACTTGAGGGTCCCTCTGGGAGTGTTAACACGTATCCTGAGGAGGTAACGCTTGGTTGCGACAGACACTTTCATCCCTCCAACACCGTAAACCACCAGTGTCAAATCTTCACTTCTCCGGTTCAACTTGCGTGCAGCTCTGTGCGTTATGTAGTTCGTATCGGAAGCCAAGTCAATGAGAGTCCCTATTTTTTGTCCATCGTTGGCAGTGACGTCAAGGAGCATTAGGATCACTGGGTACTCCTTTAAGCAGTTGTCCTCAAGAAGGCCTCTTTCAGCTACAATGGAGTTGTATGTCCTGGATGCTACATTGCAGAAGGCGTCTTGACATTGCTGCGCCAGCTCTGGTGTAAGTTTGGAGAGGAACCTTTCTTGGGTCTCAGTGTATCTTTTGCCCTCAGTTCCCACTGGACTGGACTTCGGTGTTCTTTGAGACTGGGATCTGGTAACTGGACAGAGAAGAAAATGGTGTTGGTCTTTGCACTCTGGATTCTTGCACAGATAAGTACTTGTCCTGCAGTAATCCCCATTGTGGACTTCGAGGCATCTCTTGCAGCCACCTATTTGTTGCAATGCATCCCTCTTCTCCGCTGGCTTTAGGTTAGTCCTAAATTTTCTGCAGAAATATAGTTTCTTTCTGTGCTTTGGATCACCACAAATGATGCAACCTTCTGTTTCACTGCTGGTCTTGGTTGTCCTTGTTCTGGCATACTTAAGAGACTTGGTCTTCTCCCTCACAGGTTCGACAACGTCTTTCAGCTGGTCTAGTTGTTCATATATGGATTTTTGTGATTTCAGGTACGTGATAAGCTTGTCGAAACGGTTCCGGTGGTTAACAGCGTTACTCTCATCAGAAGCATAGGTGAGCCAGTCCTTCTTTAGAGTTTCTGGGAGCTTGCCCTCAATGGATTTAGTCACTTTCGGGTTCTTTATGGCATCTACATTATCCAGTTCACCCAAATCATAAAGGGCCTTTTCCACTGTTTGGATGAGCTCTATGACTTTTCTTGGCTGGCCACTCCTGACTGGTGGAGTTGCTTGTAGCTCCTCAATGATCTCAAGAGCAATGGTGACTTCATTGCCAAACCGGTTCTCCAGGATTCTGAAGATCTCGTCTGATGAGTTGTAAGTGGAAAGGCATAGATCTCTGGCCACCTTCTCGTCAAGGCTGTCGAGCAGTTTAAATTTCTTCACCTCTTTGGAGCCAGTTGGTTCACCCTGTTTCTGTAAAGCCTCCCATTCTTGCCTCCATCTATAGAAGTCCCGCTGGTTACCGGCAAACTTTGGTAGAGCTGTGGCTTTCGGCTTTATCGCTGCTACTGGAACTAAACGGCGGCCTGGGGATTCTTCAGTGTCTGGTTTTATCCCTGCTGCTTTGATGAAGGCGGCCTTCCGCGATACCAGCTGGGGAAGGAGTACCTCAAGTGCTCTTAGGCGGCCATCAGCATCTCCTTGCTCGACTGGCGGAGCCCAGCGGTTCCAGTTTTGGTGCGCTTCCTTTGCCTTGAGTACCAACTTCTCTAAGTGGGTTAGCATGAACTCATAAGACTCCAGAGTTACATCTAGCTGGGTGGAGGGGACATTCTTGCACTCACTCTCTGCAACATGTAGAGCTAGGGACAGCTCTTTTTCTCCATATACAGCCCAGAGTGTCTCTCGAATTAGGAGTTTAACTTCTTCAGTCTTCTGCTTACAATATTCCTCCGTCTTTCCTATGTCGGCTCTCAGTAAGTCATCCAGCTCCTCTGCAGTAGCTTCTTTGGCCTCTGCCATGTAAGCGGACTCTACCTCCTCATTTGCCTCCATGACTCTGGAGCTCTCTAGTGTAAGCTTCTTGAAGTTCTCCTTTAACTCCTCTATCGACATCTCTGTATGGGTCCTCGTAATATTATTGGAAAAACGGGAGAGAAGTCTCTTAGCTGTGGTCCTCTCCACTTTCAAATCTTCAAGTGACTTTGCCATTTTGTCCTCTTCAATTGACAGTCAGCAGCTTTATGGAATCTTCGCTGGTCACTAGTCACGGCGGTTTTTCACTGTCAAGTGTATTTATAACTTCATGGCTTCCCACTCTTGAAAAGGGAAGGAAATTGACCAGACTCAGGATTTCACTCTTTCTTCAATTTATTTGACTAGTAACAAGGAAGGTGAAAAACCTTTAAACATACAAAAAATAACAGACATTAAATAAAGCTCAATATTTCACATCACATACAATAAAGCACAGCACACATCAAGCAAAGGGTAAGTATATTTTACACATAGATTGTAGATAGACATAGATATTTAATTTTGTTTTCACAGGTAAACGGTGTAAATCAGGCATTGCATACTTAGTAAGCCAGCTCTACTTTCAGACCTAGTTACTTTAATTTAACCTGTTATTGTTTGTTTACCCTGGATTATGCTATACAGCATTTCCATATTTCATTCATAATTTCACTTAAATGTAATCAAGCATTTTTAAACCATTTACTGTGAATTAGAACAATATTATTTCGGTTAAGAAATGGTTAAATATCTGAACAAACTAACAATTCACCCTTTGTATTTAACTGAAGCAAAATTAGCTACTGCAGACTCTTACTAATACTTATACACTTCATCAAGGATATATCTTCAACAAAGTTTATTAATTTAAACAGCATATAACTAAACAACGACTTTAGCCACTTGTAATGGCAAGACATGTTTTACCCTCAATCTTTTAAAAGTGCAATAAACACTTCATTCAACAATTCATTGATTGGTGATAATTAATTCAATTCAAACTACTACGCAGCCAGCAATCACATTTACAGTCTTTAGAGTCCAGTAAAGAGATGTGAGCTTACCGGTAGCCCCTTTGATCTTTTCCTTTTCCCATGAGTTTTAATTCCGTGATTCTTCAGCGATTTCTCTTTTCTTTAACTATTCTTAGCTGCATTGCAAACTGAACAAACTTGTGCTGCTTCTATTGTCTGAAGGTTTCTGGCGTGCACTGCTAATTAGTCTAATTTTGCTCACCTGCTGAAGCGCGCTGCGGAGCTGTGCTCTGTCACGCGCATTCAGAAGCAAGCCGCTGTCACATGCACACGCACTCAGACACACCTCCCAGCAGATCGCCGCTACAACAATTTTGTTCAGTGTATAAACAAATGTACAGTATAAAGGTGAGGGATGTCAGAAAAAGAAAACACCTTGGTTTCTGCTGCTTTACATCAACTCTCTGATCTCGGAACAGTGCCCATCGTTGCCTGTACAGATGCACAAATCACTTTTGCACCATTTATCACACAGATATGTGCTGTAAAAGGGTGCACAAAACGTGTCATTTGCAAGTGAAAAACAGTGAAAACCATTGTCATAAAGCACTTGTGTTTGTGCTAGAAAAAGTATCCAAGAAAAAAAATATATATATATCTGAGAAAACATTCTACAAGCATGCAAATCTCATTGTAAGAATTCACACATTGATTTGCAGATGTACAAAATTTGTCCATGACTTCACATTTTTCTGCAGGTGTGTGAATATATTTTGCACCATATTCACTGCAGAAATAGTAGCAAAACATGTGAGCGTATGAGTTTCTTGATTTGTGTTTGCAACTTTTGACAAGTGACTTTTTTTTTTGACAATTTACTGGTACACGTGTGGCTATTCTCTACAACTACAAATTCCATGTCACATATTCGGTTGTTTTGCACCAAAAATACCTTCATACAAATCTGCCATATGTCCATAAACTGACAGTCACCACTGATAAGATACTACTAAATATTGTAGAAACTTTTAAAGTTGCTTTGCAACGATCTGTATCATAAAAAGTGCTCTACAAATACACTTGAATTGAATTTAATTTAGATTGCATTTCTTCTCTCACCACACACCATGATCTTTAATATGACTTTGACCTATTTATAAATGTGCACTCAGCTTGCTGTTGTCTTGAAACTGTACACCAGAGCAATCTGACAGCTCCTCCACAGCCATGCCTGCACTGGAAGAGTGCCAGCTGGATTATCTGACAGCATGAAGAAGCAGTGAAAACCTGAGCAGCTGATTCCCAATCCCACTCTTGCCCAAACAAATCTGTTAATCATTACAGAACTTTTCATCTATGTGGACAAAGAAGCATTTTGCATTATGCTTGTCTTGAATACTTTATTTATTGAACTTTAGGAATCTTCTTGGATATAATTGCCTAATTTTACTTATTTAACAAGGAAAAACCTCTCAGAGATTAAAAATCGCTTTTACATAAGTGTCTTGGCCAATTTATACACATCTACACAAACAACCCCAATTCTCAAATAATATTTTAATTTAGTTTTTTTGTAAGACACAAATAATATCTTTAATTTCATTAAGAAAGAATTCTAATCCATGGGGTACAGCATACCTAAAACATACTTTTTCAGCATACTTTGGGGAAGTCGTGGCCTGGTGGTTAGAGAATCGGACTCCCAATCGAAGGGTTGTGGGTTCGAGTCTTGGGCCGGCAGGAATTGTGGGTGGGGGGAGTGCATGTACAGTTCTCTCACCACCCTCAATACCACGACTGAGGTGCCCTTGAGCAAGGCACCGAACCCCCAACTGCTCCCCGGGCGCCGCAAAAAATGGTTGCCCACTGCTCCGGGTGTGTGTTCACAGTGTGTGTGTGTGTTCACTGCTCTGTGTGTGTGCACTTTGGATGGGTTAAATGCAGAGCACAAATTCTGAGTATGGGTCACCATACTTGGCCGAATGTCACTTCACTCTTTTTTTGCCTAGTTCAGTTCAGACAATAGGTGCAGAAAGAGAAATTTGGGAAACAATGAAATTAACTACCAATAATTTTCTTTTGAAGAAAAACTAAACATGAGGGCAAATAAAATCTGTTGTATTGTTTGTTTTGAAATTCAAAAAGAATTCACTCCTGTTTAAGAAAACAAATAGGTTTACAGTATACACTTTCATCTTGTGTAAAGTAAAATTCTTTAAATGCAGAGACATTACTTTGACCTCTCTTATCAATCACTCTGTGGGGGTGTGTAACTGTATACTAGGATAAAAACAGAACAGAACACATTCATCATAAATAGAAAGTAAAACCCAGCCCATTATAACCAAATACAGTGGCTGCACTGCTGAGACAACATCTTGAGTC
Organism: Carassius carassius; assembly: GCF_963082965.1. Lineage (NCBI taxonomy): Eukaryota > Metazoa > Chordata > Actinopteri > Cypriniformes > Cyprinidae > Carassius > Carassius carassius. Next base: position 32,856,748 of record NC_081768.1, on the reverse strand, counting down.
TATATAAAAAGAGTCATCCTGGACCTCAGTGACTTCCAACCACTGGAAGGTGAGTCAAGACTTTACTGTGCCAAAATTATTAATTTAATTAAAATTGATCATTTTAATTAATTGATTTTTTTACTGTTATATTTGGTTAACATTAATAGCAATGTTTGATATTGTTAAAAGAAAAAATATATGATATATATGAGCATATATGAGATTATATATCAACAAAAATCAATATCCAATAATTAGTCTGTGTCCATGTATTTATTTAACAGAACCTAGCAGAAACATTTCTGGTCTTGAAAAACAAAAAGGTGAGCAGATTGGATGTTCACGTAATGATATACTGCATCTTTAATGAAAATACTTTGTTAATGCAAAATTAATTAATAAAAAATATTAATTATTTTTGGAACACATTGTTTTTTTCATAACTTAAGTAAGTCTGACACTTAAAAATGTGTACCTTTTAACATTTTAAGCCGAAAAGTACAATCATGGGAGATGGAGTGTTTCAGCTCGGTGGCCATTTACCTCTGGCAGCCAGAAGTAGAGTGAATCAAGGCTCAGAACACCCCCTTCGATGCCAAAACAGCATTCTTTATGACAGATGCAGCTGATATGTACCTTGAAGGTTTTTTTTTTTTTTTTAAAAGGGGGTCAAAGCTAATGTCAAAACTCACAGTGGGAAAGTATAACGGGAAAAAAAGACTCTGTGCTTCAGACTGTTACAGTAAAATAAGATGAAATATTCCCAATGAATCCTCCCATTGTTTGACAGAATTGAGCACATGGCCAACCCTTACGACTATCCAATGATCAGCCAGGGTGAAATCACTGTCAAGAGCATCAATGATGTGAAGGAGTTCATTACTACTGTATGTTGACAACTGCAATATTATTTTTAGTATAATTTTTGAGGTGGCACAATAAGTACAGTCAATTTTATCTGAAGTAACACATTATATATTGAGTTATTTTAATAATGTGTCGCTGAAAAAAGCACTTACACACTATTACTTATACTTACACACTCCGCTTGTAATAACCTAGAACACTGTCTAAGACTTGATGGTTGCTCTGTCAATTCTTCGTCATCAGTTAGGAATCTAGGTGTGCTATTTGATCTCAATCTTTCCTTAGAAAGCCACGTTTCTAGCATTTGTAAAACTGCATTTTTCCATCTCAAAAATATATCTAAATTACGGCCTATGCTCTCAATGTCAAATGCAGAAATGTTAATCCATGCTTTTATGACCTCAGGGTTAGATTATTGTAATGCTTTATTGGGTGGTTGTTCTGCACGCTTAGTAAACAAACTACAGCTAGTCCAAAATGCAGCAGCAAGAGTTCTTACTAGAACCAGGAAGTATGACCATATTAGCTCGGTCCTGTCAACACTGCACTGGCTCCCTATCAAGCATCGTATAGATTTTTAAATATTGCTTATTACTTATAAAGCCCTGAATGGTTTAGCACCTCAGTATTTGAATGAGCTCCTTTTATATTATAATCCTCTACGTCCGCTACGTTCTCAAAACTCAGGCAATTTGATAATACCTAGAATATCAAAATCAACTGCGGGCGGCAGATCCTTTTCCTATTTGGCGCCTAAACTCTGGAATAACCTACCTAACATTGTTCGGGAGGCAGACACACTCTTGCAGTTTAAATCTAGATTAAAGACCCATCTCTTTAACCTGGCATACACATAACATACTAATATGCTTTTAATATCCAAATCCGTTAACTTGCTGGGGCCCCTTCTCTGTACATCACTAACTCAGTTAGCTGGATTTAATTTTTTTGACGATTTAACATGATCTTGGATTATTTGGGTCTTCGAAGCTCATCCTGGACTTGCTGTCATAGTAACTGGTCTCTAAGCTTAAACCTGATTGGGAGCAGGCTTATGTCATATGGGCTTATTTCATTAGATTGCATCTTTTAAGTGGAATTGATATTTAAAATCTTTCCAAGCCACTGATAATTTATTACATGAGTACCCTACTAACCCAGGGACAATAAATTAAAATTATAAAAAATGTAAATATTTATTAGAAAATAATATTTTAATTTTGTGTTATCTATAATAATATAGACACAGCCCTTTCTACTCACTGAAATATTTATTTGTGATAAAATATTTACTTTATGATTGTATTTGAGTCTTACACACATGCTATACAGTTAATCTGAGTTGTGCATTAATTTGAGTACTGGCAGCTATCATTGGCTTGATGGAGTGAAGGAGATGCAGATAACTTGATCTTGACCCTTAAGAAACTTAAATTAATGCTGTAACGCACAGTAACCTTAATCCAGATATTTTAATAAAATCCACAATTTCTTTAGAAGTACCAAATTAGCCAGAGATCAGTTATCACAATTAGAAGATCTGGCATCTTTCAGATCATCTCAGAAATATTAAGTGAGGTGTGAAGAACCGGCCCCTGATGTGACTTGTTCTTATGTTGCCCTTTGTTGATGATAATTCTTTATTAGACGGTCAAAATCTACCCAAATAACAAACCATGGGTGACTGAAATCTGTTAAATCCATAATAGAAAGTAAGAGATGGGTGTTTAAACAAGGTAAATACATTTATCTGCATAAACAAGTAGTTGAACCGAGAAATTCTAAATGCAAAACATAATTATAAGGTGAGATAAGAAAGTCAGCTAGCTGCTAATAAGTTGGGCTTGGCCTTGTCTAGTATGAAAAGTACATTAGTGTATGATAGTTCAAAGCACAATATTCAGGTCATCTTGGACGGATATAATTCTGGTTTGGAATTTCAAATGCTTTGAATGTTTTTTTAATCATTTTGATACAATTGTTTTAGGTAAGGAAATCCAGGACTCGTGTTAAAAGTATGTAGATAGCCAGCATTTCTGTATAGACCAAGGGGAGGTGAATAAGAGTTATGGGCCTGATAATATTTGTAGGCGGGTACTCAAGAAAAGCTTTAAGTCCTGTATTTCACTAAATTTTTTGTATGTCTTTGAGGGTTCAGCATGTTTCAAATATGTGGAAGGATGCAATGATTGTCCCTGTTCTGAAATATAGATTTCCAAGGATGCAAAATTAATTTAGACCAGTGGATCTTAAATCTGTTTTAATGAAAATTATTGAAAGTCGTGTGAGATCTGAAATCTTTAGGATGACTGAAAGTTTATTTAATCAAATGCAGTTCACCTACAGATATAAAGATGTATATGAATATAGAACAGGTGTAGTGTCATGATCCTGGCTTTTTCTCCTTCTCTGTCTCCCTCTTGTGGTCACATATTCACACTATCACGCACACACATCCACTCCTCCACTCATTATCTATTTCAGCTGTTTCCCCTTTCGTTCCCTTCTCCTCACCTGTCCCTTCTTTGGCCCTTGATTGTCTCTGCTTCTTATTCCCTCTTTCTAGCCCTGTCTTGTTGTCGGATTATTCGATGACCTCTCGTGAGACACGTCTGTTTCCTAGTCCTGTCCTGTCTTGTCTGTGGAGTCATTGTTGCAACTGTGAGTTATTTTGTCATTGGACTGTGTATCATCCAGCTGTGCCTGTTTGCAGAGTACCTGTGCAGCGCTTGCCCTTGGCTGTTCACTCTGCCGGCTGTCTTCACTGTTTTTCGGACTGGCTGTATGCATCCCGGGGTCCCTGCCTCTGCCCTCGTGAATATTTGTGTAGTTTGTCTGAGACCCAGTCGTCTGGCTGTTACTGTTTTTGGCTTTGATACAAGCCTGTGATTTTTGTTCTATATTATTCAGTGAAAGACAATTTGCTTTATTAAAGACTGTAAACTGCACCTCGCCCTGGTCTTCCATCGTTCTTACCCATAACAGAATAATCCGACCAGAAGATGGACCAGGCGAGTGGTAATCCCCTTCAGAGTGCTGTTAAGTTCCAGGGTGCTCTGCTGGGCAAACATGAGGAGGATTTATCCGCCCACGAGACGTGCCGTAGAATCCCTGACCGCCCAGCTCTCGGGTCTAACCCAGCAGTTCCACCACTACCGTCATGAAACCACTGCTTCAGCCGGACAGCGCGACTCTTCTGAGCCACGCATAAACAACCTGCCATGCTACTCTGGTGAGCCTGCACAATGTCGAGCCTTCCTCACCCAATGCGAAGTTGTATTTTCTCTCCAGCCATCCACTTATGCCAAGGATCAATCGAGGGTGGCTTATGTGATTTCTCTTCTCAATGGACGAGCTCGAGAGTGGGCGGCAGCGAACTGGGAGGCAGAGGTAGACTGCATCTCTAGGTTTTCTCTGTTCAAGGAGGAGATGATCTGAGTATTTGACCGATCTGCACAGGGTGATGAAGCATCCCGCCTCCTATCCACCTTGCGCCAGGGGAAGAGGTCAGTCACAGATTTTTCTATTGAGTTTCGTACCCTGGCCACTACGAGTGGATGGAACGGCCCGGCACTAATTTCCCGCTTTCTCGAGGGCTTGAACTCTGAGATTAAGGATGAGGTCTTTGTCCGAGAGGTTCCTGAAAGATTCGACTCCCTTGTTGAGCTGGCTCTTCGCATCGAAAGACGCTTCGAGATGCGACGAAGGGCTCGCGGATTGGAGGTTTCGTTTCTTCCCTCCTCCACAGCAACCCGGCCGCCACTGCCATCTGCTGCTGATCCCGAGCCGATGCAGCTAGTGGGGCTTCGCATATCTACACGGGAACGCCAACGCAGGATTATGGATCGCCTATGCATGTACTGTGCTGCCTCAGATCACTTTGTCTCCAGGTGCCCAGTAAAGGGCCAGCGCTCATCAGTAGGTGGAGGGTTGCTGGCGAGCGCTACATCATGTGTCTCTCTGTCTAAGTCCTGCACTTCCCTTCCCGTACACCTCCGCTGGCTGGGATCGTCTGTTTCCTGCTCCGCATTGCTTGATTCAGGGGCGGAGGGGAACTTCGTTGATGAGAATTGGGCTTTAGAACAAGGTATTCCCCTCTTAGATTTACAAGACTCCACCCCCCTGTTCGCCCTAGATTGTAGTTCCCTTCCTAGGGTACAGAGAAGGACTTCACCATTGACTCTTACTGTTTCAAGAAATCATACAGAGACTATTTCTTTTTTTATTTTTCATTCCCCTTTTACTCCTGTGGTTTTAGGCCACCCGTGGTTAGTGCTCCATAACCCCCAGATTAACTGGGCGGAAGGCACTATTCTTTCTTGGAAATTGTCTTGTCATGTCGATTGTCTGTCTTCTGCTGTGTCCCCTGTCTTGCCCGTAACTGTTTTTCAGGAAGAGCCAGGTGATTTGTCTGGAGTTCCGGAGGAGTATCACTATTTGCGGGAGGTCTTCAGTCGTTCCCGGGCCACTTCTCTCCCCCCTCATCGCCCGTATGACTGCAGTATAAATCTTCTCCCAGGTACAACGCCCCCCCGAGGTAGACTTTACTCATTATCCGCCCCCGAGAGGGAGGCGCTTGAGAAATACCTCTCTGATTCGCTCAACGCCGGTACCATCGTTCCTTCTTCGTCTCCAGCGGGAGCCGGTTTCTTCTTTGTTAAAAAGAAAGATGGCTCCCTGCGTCCCTGCATAGACTATCGGGGTTTAAATGATATCACTGTCAAGAATCGTTACCCATTACCACTGATGTCATCTGCCTTCGAAGTCTTACAGGGAGCTAAGATTTTCACAAAGCTCGACTTACGTAACGCCTATCACTTAGTGCGTATCAAGGAGGGGGATGAATGGAAGACCGCGTTTAACACGCCCCTAGGGCACTTTGAATACCGGGTTCTTCCTTTCGGATTGGTTAACGCCCCCGCGGTCTTTCAAGCCTTAGTCAATGACGTCCTACGGGACATGCTCAACGTTTTTGTGTTTGTCTACCTTGATGATATTCTGATCTTTTCGCCATCACTCCAGGTGCACGTCCAACACGTTCGTCGTGTTCTTCAGCGTATACTAGAGAATCGACTTTATGTAAAAGCTGAGAAATGTTCTTTCCACGCCCCCTCAGTTACGTTTCTGGGTTCGGTCATCTCGGCAGAGGGGATTAGTATGGACCCCGCTAAGGTCCAGGCGGTTACCGATTGGCCCGTGCCCGACTCCCGTCTCGCGCTACAACGTTTTCTCGGGTTTGCTCATTTTTATTGTCGTTTTATACGAAATTTCAATCAAGTAGCCGCACCCCTTACAGCTCTGACCTCAGTCAAGTCCAAGTTTAGATGGTCAGATTCTGCGCAGACTGCGTTCGACGTTCTTAGATCTCTTTTTACTACCGCGCCTATCCTTCTTACTCCTGACTTCACTAAACAATTTATAGTCGAGGTCGATGCCTCTGAAGTAGGGGTCGGGGCTGTGCTTTCCCAGCGCTCCACCGCTGACGGAAAGATACACCCCTGCGCCTTTTTCTCTCACCGTCTTTCTCCTGCTGAGCGCAATTACGACGTGGGCAACCGCGAACTGCTCGCCATCCGTCTAGCGTTAGGCGAATAGCGACAGTGGCTAGAAGGAGCTCCCGTTTCTTTTATCGTCTGGACAGATCACCGTAACCTAGAATATATCCGCAAGGCCAAAAGACTAAATGCTCGTCAGGCCCGCTGGGCTTTATTCTTTACTCGTTTCGATTTTACCATCTCTTATCGTCCGGGTACCAAGAACGTCAAGCCCGATGCGCTATCTCGTCTTTTTGACTCCTCTGCATCTTCAGAGCCTGAGGAGATTATTCCCCCCGGTCATGTTGTTGGCACGACCGTCTGGGGAATAGAGAAGCTGGTTTAGCGTTCCCTTTCTCATGTCATAGTCCCGCGCAACTGCCCTAAGGGGCTCCTTTTCGTCCCTGTATCTGCGCATCGAGCTGTCTTTCAATGGGGACACACCTCTAAATTGACAGCCCATCCTGGTGTCCGGGGCACCATCGCTTTTATCCGTCAGCGCTTTTGGTGGCCTTCTTTAGAACGAGACGTGCGACGGTTTGTTGCCTCCTGCGATACATGCACTCAGACTAAGACTGACAATTCCCCTCCGGCCGGTCTACTTCGTCCGTTACCGGTTCCAACCCGACCGTGGTCTCACTTAGCTCTCGACTTTATCACCGGGCTTCCTCTTTCAGAGGGTAACACCGTTATTCTGACCGTGGTAGATCGTTTTTCTAAGTCGGCCCATTTTATTCCACTCGCTAAACTCCCCTCTGCCAAGGAGACCGCTCAGATCATGGTTGATCATGTTTTTAAATTACATGGTTTACCCACTGATATTGTGTCTGATAGAGGTCCCCAATTTTCTTCTCAATTTTGGAAAGAGTTTTGTCGCCTGATTGGGGCATCCGTTAGCCTTTCGTCCAGGTTTCATCCCCAGACGAACAGTCAAGCTGAACGGACTAATCAAATTGTCGCCCGTATGCTCCGCAGTCTCACCCATCAGAATCCCGCATCATGGTCACAGCAGCTTTCCTGGGCCGAATACGCCCATAATTCGCTCCCCTCCTCTGCTACTGGTCTTTCGCCCTTTCATTGATGTCTCGGTTATCAACCTCCGATATTTGCGTCCCAAGACTCTGATTCTAATGTTCCGTCAGTGCAAGCCTTTATTAGCCGTTGCAAACGCACCTGTAGGAGAGTGCGATCTGCTCTCTGTCGAGCTAGAAGACGCATGACAGTAACAGCCAATAGGTGCAGAATTAAGAGTCCTCGCTACGTTTGCGGCCAGAGAGTGTGGTTATCCACTTCAAATTTACCTCTCCAGTCCGAGTCACGTAAATTGTCTCCCCGCTTTGTCGGACCATTTCGCATTGTTAAAGTCATTAATCCTGTCGCAGTAAAGCTTCACCTTCCGCCTAATTTACGCCGGGTCCATCCCGTGTTTCACGTCTCTTGCATTAAACCAGTCATCCATCCCCCATCTCGCCCGGTCCGCGTCCCTAGTCTTGCCGATGATACCCCTATCTACAGGGTTCGCCGCATTCTTGACATGCACCGTCGGGGACGCGGTCGTCAATATCTTGTCGACTGGGAGGGGTATGGTCCTGAGGAGAGAAGTTAAGTTCCCTCCCGGGACGTCCTGGATCCTTCACTCATCGATGATTTCCTCCGGACCCGCCAGTCGTCCTCAGGAGCGCTAGGGGGCGCTCGCTGAGAGAGGGGTACTGTCATGATCCTGGCTTTTTCCTCCTACTCTGTCTCCCTCTTGCGGTCACATATTCACACTATAACGCACACACATCCACTCCTCCGCTCATTATCTATTTCAACTGTTTCCCCTTTCGTTCCCTTCTCCTCACCTGTTCCTTTTTTGGCCCTTGATTGTCTCTGCTTCTTATTCCCTCTTTCTAGCCCTGTCTTGTTGTCGGATTATTCGATGACCTCTCGTGAGACACGTCTGTTTCCTAGTCCTGTCCTGTCTTGTCTGTGGAGTCATTGTTGCAACTGTGAGTTATTTTGTCATTGGACTGTGTATCATCCAGCTTTGCCTGTTTGCAGAGTACCTGTGCAGCGCTTGCCCTTGGCTGTTCACTCTGCCGGCTGTCTTCACTGTTTTTCGGACTGGCTGTATGCATCCCGGGGTCCCTGCCTCTGCCCTCGTGGATTTTATGTAGTTTGTCTGAGACCCAGTCGTCTGGCTGTTCCTGTTTTTGGCTTTGATAAAAGCCTGTGATTTTTGTTTTATATTATTCAGTGAAAGACAATTTGCTTTATTAAAGACTGTAAACTGCACCTCGCCCTGGTCTTCCATCGTTCTTACCCATAACATGTAGAGAATGCCACAGTGACCTTGATGCATTCACTTTTTAACCATTTGGAGGGGAAGGGGTCTCATGCAAGACTTTTATTTGTAGATTTTTCTTTATTTCAACCTCACATTTTAGTAACTAGGCTATTAGAACAATTTAAATTGAGTAATACAGTAGGTAGACAGCCTAATTGGGCAATCCGTCCCTTTGCGCCACTTGGCGGTAGTTTCGCAAAGGATTTTAACATGCGACTGAATTACAGTGCCGCGGCGGTAACTGTAATTCAGTCGCGTGTTAAAATCATTCGCGAAAATACTGCCAGGTGACACAAAGGGACAGATTGCGAAATTAATGTAATTGTAAGATGAAATAAAAGGAAGAAGTAAAACAACAATAACATTATGATATAACATTGTAACGTTTTTAAAAAAGATTCAAACATTTACAGTGAGTTAATTTTAAAACGTAAGATAGTGTTAGGCTACAGTCTACTCATCAAAAATTAAAAGAATACCTTTCCACAAAGGATCATATGCATGCTATTGTTATTAAACAGTAAATAAATATAATGCCCATATATATATATATATATATATATATACGGATAAAAAGCTAAATGATTTCATATTCACTGGAAACAGCAGTCGTTCACCAGACATTCAGCGTTAGCAGCGATCCACTTATTCCACATATTGTTAATTATGATTTTTTTTCCATCGATACAGAAACACGCGTGTACAACAAAGCCTATTTTACCTCATGAATAATACTTAAGCTTCAAATAAGCAACATCACGAATATGGAAACGGATTTCTCCCGAGTCAGAGATTGAGAAAGCCAAACCTTACCTTATGCTTAGCTTTAAATTATTATTATATTTTGTTTGTTTAAAGCTAAGCCTATATTATCATATACTGCAATTATATTCATCCATTAGAATTCTATATTTTTCATTCTATATTTTAATTCTTGTTTTGTTCTGATATATTTGTTAAATTTAAAGGATTTGTTGTAAAGTGAAGGGAATTAAATATATCCTGTTTGTACATGATAACATTATTAGGCCAGCCGTTATTATTTCTAAATGTAATAAAATGCAATTTATACATGAATTATATGTTTTTTTAAAAATGCAGCAAACGAAAATAGGTGATTAATCCGTTAAAATGAAACCTATACACGACTCATATTTTTTTTTTGTTTCACTCACAAACTTAATTTATTTTTTTAAAATAAATAAATAAAGAAAACATGCAGCAAATGAAAAAAAGGCGATTAATTCGTTAAAATTTGTTACTTTGGGTTAACAGTAATTATAAGTATTATATACTTCAGAGCAGAGCCTGCAAGGGCCTAATCTAGGATATATATATTTTTTTTTTTCATTGCATCTGAAAAGGACTTCGTTCATCACATTCACTTCACGCGCTCTGGCGCAGATCCCCCTCTCGCGTTGCTCAGCTGTGGACGATTTAAAAATGTTTGATATAAAGGTTGCTGTCCCATTTTATACAGGAGTTTTTCATTTAAAATTATATAATTATTAATTATATTATAGAATTATTTTTTTAGTTCTAATTATATTATTAACAGAAGTTCATTTAGGCTATTTAACATGCACTGTGACATTTTATCCTTTTTAATTTATAAACTTGATATTTTAAAGTTAGTTTAATAGTATTTAAATTCAAGTTTAAAAATAGGTTTTAACTGCTAAATACCAACAACCATACTGCATGTGAATAAATAAAATGCATAGTTTTTATAACATTTCATTATTCATAAAATGCATAACATTTCTGGTGTTTGGATTTGTACTTCAATATAATGAGCTCCATGTTTAAGAATAGCCCTAGACTGGTTCTCTCTCTCCCTCTCTCTCTCTCTATTTAACAGCATTAGCTCAATAAAATACGTCTTCCTTCTGTTAGAATGAATGTTTTCCTGCTTGCTAAATGTTGGTCTCATGATCAATAAGTTGTATTGGCCTCAATCTGATTTAGTAAAGTCAAACCGCAGACAGTAAAGCTGCATGAATGAGCGCGAGTCCCGCGCGCTGTGAGGCGGGAACAGAGGATTCCGCTTGGTCTTAAAGCCTTCCGCAAACATCCACGATCGCAAATAACAATGATTTTCATAAAATAATGATTAATTATTAATTGATGATTTGTTATTATCATTATGGTCTTGTGAAAATAATAATATGGGCTGCGAGAATATAATGAATACAAAGAGTAGTGCTGCTGAGTGAAGGCATATTTCAGCCCAGTAACACACCGTTCTTCACAGGCAAAACACAGACCGAATTCTGTTCAGCTGGAGGGGGTTGGGTTTTTGGGGTTAGTGATGTGTGGCTTGAGGGGGTGGGGATAAAGGTGTGAATCTCTTGCTCTTTCATATGGACAGTGTATGAGGCTTTCAAAGTTGCTGAACCGGTTTATATAGGACTGTTGTTTTGGTTAAAGACTAAAAAATGGTCTGTCCCCACGTATCTTTCTAGTTCTAGTCGTTCATTTGTTATATTCAACTAATCAGAGGTTTTACTAAATTTACATAATCAAATCTTAATATATTCCGCGCTCAAGCACATGCATTAAGTTTGGCACAAAGTACATGCAGAAGTAGCCTAATAATTGTGAAAAATTCGAAATTTTTATTATTTATTAATAAACAAATGTTTTCTTGTCTGCTGCAAGATGAAATTCACAGTGCTGGCTCTCTCCGACAGAGAAATGCAACATTCACAGTATTGTTGAATGTTGAAAATTAGAAATTTTCATTATTTATTAATAAACAAATTTTTTCTTGTCTGCTGCAAGATGAAATTCACAGTGCTGGCTCTCTCCAACAGAGAAATGCAACATTCACAGGATTGTTGAATGTTGAATATTAATGCGCCCAGTCATTAATGCGCATTAATAATTTTTGCACAAATACTTGCATATGAATATTAATTCAAATTTTGCATTACAACGTAAATTATTTTTTACATGCAATTATCCCAAATGAAACCAAACAAGATTTGTAATGAAGATAAAGTAAATAAGAATAAAAGCTGCACATCTACCATCACACGTGCAGTGCAAATCTTGCACATATTTTACCCAAATGCATTTAAATGCAGCTGCATTTTTTTTTCATTAAATAATATGAAAGCAAGTAGGGCTGGGTGATAAATCGATTTTATCAATTAACTCGAATTTGTAATTTACATCGGTTTGTTTGAATGAAAATCGGTTTTCTTTTTAACATCCACCGATGCAACACTCAGTTCTCCCGTGGTTTAGAGTGGCTCAACCCTCCCCCGCGAGTCTGACAGAGACTGTTTCTTTTACTGATTATTTTCGGGTTAAAGCATGATTTAAACAGATAAAGCACATTCACACGCAATCGCTTTAGCAATAATGCATTCAAACAAATGTAATCTTACAGTGCTACTACATTATCAGTAGGCTATTTGATTTTGAAATTAATCGATCTGTTTAGATAAAATAACTGACAAAATTTGCACAGCTGATGGGCTAATTAACAAAAAATTAATAATAATACAAATAATATACAATAAAAAATAATAAAAAATAAAGGTAATAACATTACAGTTTTTTATCATCTTGTCTCAGTTATAAGTTTATAACTATATTAAAACTTGTTTTGAAAAAATTCTTTGTCATTTGAATATTTTTTTTTTAAATCAATTTAAATCATAAATCAGATTTTTTTTTAGGCCATATGCTATCGCCCAGCACTAAAAGCAAGTAAAGAATGCTCCCTTTAAAGTCACTTATGTTGTCAGTTAATGAAACTCTTTTTTACATCGTGTGCAATTTGTTGATTATAATGAGAGAACTTGAGTTTAATCATGAGGACGGTTTATTAATTTCTTGTTTTAGGCTAATTAGTCATAATTAATGTGAACGAAATTATACAGCGCTTCACGTTTAAACATGCAACAATTTCTTAATCAGTTTACAGACAACAAATGTCTTTTTTCCAAGAAGTTATCTGTCAAAATAAAGGACAGGTAACGAATATCAAAAATGCATGTTGTTTTATTAAAGGAATTTTAAAATATAAATTAAAATATAGGCATAATATATAAAAATATTGACATTGCATAAATCCCTAAAATAGGCTACCACTTTTAATGCTCAGATGCAAAGTAAACCACAATTTCTTTTGAATAATATAACACATAATTCATATAATATAAATAATACTGCACACCTTTTAAATGTATCAAAAATCTAAAATATGGTTTAATACCATGTAGCTTAGAGAAAATATAATCACAGGTTCAGGCACAGGCTTGACATTTATCCTGCTTGAATTCGTTCTAATAAATGCACATAACTTCATAAGTACCAAACTTCCATCTGTGAAAATTACATTTTAAATATATTAAATATTTTAACTATAGTCTTTTTCTTTAATTTTCCGTGACTGAAGCTGTCAAATGTAACACATCAGTGAGGCAAAATTGACGTCTATTTGCGAAAATGTGCTGTGCTGTGTTGATAACTTGTGGTTAAAGCACCACTCAGTGGTCAAAAGCTGCAAATGCACTTTACAACGCAGCCGCGGCGGTACGTGCGGCGGTAAAAAGGGCCTTTAGGCTGTCTGCTTAGTGTAACTTAATAGGTTGGGTTTTAGAATTCTTTGTCGTATTTAATCTTTATGGTCCTATTCTTTGGTGTCCTGGTTTGGGAATTTATCTTTAACCGCCTGGGCTTGGCAAAGACACCGGAGGGAGCACTTGGATATTTTCCAGATGACAGAGGAAACTTTAAATGCTGTGTCACTTTTGATTGGGCACATAATACATCACTTGATTCTGTAAATGGTCTACTTTAACTGTTTAGAAGCTGATCTCTTAGAAGTGGTGAATGCCTCACTTCTTTTTGGGACATTTTGATAACACCATTTTGAGCAAATTATAGACCAATATCTAATCTGCCTTTTATAGGCAAAATGATAGAAAATGCAGTTTTTAATCAGCTGAATCAATATTTAAACTCAAATTGATACCTGGACAATTTTCAATCTGGTTTCCAACCGCATCACAGCACTCATTAAAATAATAAATGATATTCGCTTAAATTGTGACTCTGCCAAAATATTGGTGCTGTTTTTTGCTAGATCTCAGTGGTGCTTTTGACACTGTCGATCATCACATACTACTAGAGAGACTGGAAAACTGGGTCGGGCTTTCTGGGATGGTACTCAAATAGTTCAGGTCATACTTAGAAGGGAGAGGTTTTTATGTGAGTATGGGAGAGCAAAAGTCTAAGTGGACGTGTGGACATGTGGAGTCCCACAAGGGTCAGTTCTTGCACCGCTCTTGTTTAGCCTGTGTATGCTCCCACTAAGTCACATAATGAGAAAGAACCAAATTGCCTATCACAGCTATGTTTATGATACCCAGATTTACCTAGCCTTATCTACAAAAGACTACAGCCCTATTGACTCCCTCTGCCAATGCATTGATGAAATTTATAGTTGGATGTGCCTGACCTTTCTTCAGTTAAACAAGGAAAAAGTGAAGTCATTGCATGTGCAAACAAAGATGAAGTTTTCAAGGTGAATGTATACCTGAGTCAAACAACTTAAAATCAAGTCAGGAATCTTGGTGTGATTCTGGAGACAGAACTTAGTTTCAGTAGTCATGTCAAAGCAGTTACTAAGCATAGTATCATTTAAAAAACATTGCAAGAATCAGATGTTTTGATTTCAGCCAAGACTTGGAGAAACTTGTTCATGCCTTTATCGCCAGCAAGGTGGATTATTGTAATGGTCTCTTCACCGGCCTTCCCAAAAAGACCATTAGACAACTGCAGGTCATCCAGAACGCTGGTGCCAGGATTCTGACTAGAACCAGAAAATCTGAGCATATCACACCAGTCCTCAGGTCTTTACACTGGCTTCCAGTTACATTAAGGAATGACCTAGGACCGGAATACATTGCAGATATATTCACCGAATATAAACCTAACAGACCACTCAGATCACTAGGATCAAGTCAGTTAGAAATACCAAGGGTTCACACAAAACAAGAGAAGTCAATTTTTAAATCATTTCCAAAGTTTTAAAATTGTTTGTTTTATTTTTTGTTATTCTTGATGATTATTTTACTGTCTTTTATGTAAAGCACTTTGAGTTACCATTGTGTATGAAATGTGCTATATAAATAAACTTGCGCTGCCTTGCCTTGTAAAGACCTTGTCTCAGATGACACTTTTTGTAAATAATATGATCACTGATCATAATATAGATGTACTCTGTTTGACAGAAACCTTGCTAAAACCTGATGATTACATTATTTTAAATGAGTCCACCCCCCAAGATTACTGTTATAAACATGAGCCGCGTCTAAAAGGCAAAGGGGGAGGTTTATATATTTATACCAACGTTTTCAGGATTTCTCAGAGGGCAGGCTTCAAGTATAACTCGTTTGAAGTAATGGTGCTTCATATAACATTATCCAGAGAAACAAATGTTAATGATAAATCCCTTGTTATGTTTGTACTGGCTACTGTATACAGGCCACCAGGGTTCCATACAGACTTTATTAAAGAGTTTGGTGATTTTACATCCGAGTTAGTTCTGGCTGCAGATAAAGTTTTAATAGTTGGTGATTTTAATATCCATGTTGATAATGAAAAAGATGCATTGGGATCAGCATTTATAGACACTCTGAACTCTATTGGTGTTAGACAACACGTTTCAGGACCTACTCATTGTCGAAATCATACTCTAGATTTAATACTGTCACATGGAGTTGATGCTGATAGTGTTGAAATTATTCAGCCAAGTGATGATATCTCAGATCATTATTTAGTTCTGTGCAAACTTCATATAGCCAAAATTGTAAATTCTACTTCTTGTTACAAGTATGGAAGAACCATCACTTCTAGCACAAAAGACTGCTTTTTAAGTTATCTTCCTGATGTATCCAAATTCCTTAGCATATCCAAAACCTCAGAACAACTTGATGATGTAACAGAAACTATGGACTCTCTCTTTTCTAGCACTTTAAATAAAGTTGCTCCTTTACGCTTAAGGAAGGTTAAGGAAAACAGTTTGACACCATGGTATAATGAGCATACTTGCACCCTAAAGAGAGCAGCCCGAAAAATGGAGCGCAGCTAGAGGAAAACAAAACTAGAGGTATTTCGTATTGCTTGGCGGGAAAGTAACCTATCCTACAGAAAAGCCTTAAAAACTGCTAGATCTGATTACTTTTCTTCTCTTTTAGAAGAAAACAAACATAACCCCAGGTATTTATTCAATACAGTGGCTAAATTAATGAAAAATAAAGCCTCAACAAGTGTTGACATTTGCCAACACCAAAGCAGGAGTTGGTTTATGAACTACTTTACTTCTAAAATCGATACTATTAGAGATAAAATTGCAACCATTCAGCCGTCAGCCACAGTATCACATCAGACAGTGCACTATAGACCCCCTGAGGAACAGTTCCACTCATTCTCTACTATAGGAGAGGAAGAACTGTATAAACTTATTAAATCATCTAAACCAACATCATTTATGTTAGATCCTATACCATCTAAGCTCCTAAAAGAGGTGCTTCCAGAAGTCATAGATCCCCTTCTGACTATTATTAGTTCCTCATTGTCATTAGGATATGTCCCCAAAACCTTCAAACTGGCTGTTATTAAGCCTCTCATCAAAAAACCACAACTTGACCCCAAAGAACTAGTTAATTATAGACCAATCTCGAATCTCCCTTTTCTGTCCAAGATTCTAGAAAAGGTGTATCCTCACAATTATATTCCTTCTTAGAGAAAAATGGTATATGTGAGGATTTCCAGTCAGGATTTAGACCATATCATAGTACTGAGTGCTCTCCTTAGAGTTACAAATGATCTGCTCTTATCATCTGATCGTGGGTGTATCTCTCTATTAGTTTTATTGGATCTTAGTGCTGCGTTTGACACAATTTTCCACAACATTATTTTGCATAGACTTGAACACATTGTTGGCATCAATGGAAGTGCATTAGCAATGGTTTAAATCGTACTTATATGACCGCGATCAGTTCGTAGCAGTGAATGAAGATGTATCATATCGATCACAAGTGCAGTATGGAGTACCTCAAGGCTCAGTACTAGGGCCGCTACTCTTCCCGCTTTATGTGTTACCCTTGGGAGATATCATCAGGAAACATGGTATTAGCTTTCACTGTTATGCTGATGATACTCAGCTCTATATTCCTTTGCGGCCCGGTGAAACACACCAATTTGAAAAACTAATGGAATGCATAGTCGATATAAAAAACTGGATGACAAGTAATTTCTTACTGCTAAATTCTGAAAAAACAGGTGTTAATTATAGGACCTAAAAACTCCGCTTGTAATAACCTAGAACACTGTCTAAGACTTGATGGTTGCTCTGTCAATTCTTCGTCATCAGTTAGGAACCTAGGTGTGCTATTTGATCGCAATCTTTCCCTAGAAAGCCACGTTTCTAACATTTGTAAAACTGCATTTTTCCATCTCAAAATTATATCAAAATTACGGCCTATGCTCTCAATGTCAAATGCTGAAATGTTAATCCATGCATTTATGACCTCAAGGTTAGATTATTGTAATGCTTTATTGGGTGGTTGTTCTGCACGCTTAGTAAACAAACTACAGCTAGTCCAAAATGCAGCAGCAAGAGTTTTTACTAGAACCAGGAAGTATGACCATATTAGCCCGGTCCTGTCAACACTGCACTGGCTCCCTATCAAACATCGTATAGCTTTTAAAATATTGCTTATTACTTATAAAGCCCTGAATGGTTTTGTACCTCAGTATTTGAATGAGCTCCTTTTACATTATAATCCTTTACGTCCACTACGTTCTCAAAACTCAGGCAATTTGATAATACCTAGAATATCAAAATCAACTGCGGGCGGCAGATCCTTTTCCTATTTGGCGCCTAAACTCTGGAATAACCTACCTAACATTGTTCGGGAGGCAGACACACTCTTGCAGTTTAAATCTAGATTAAAGACCCATCTCTTTAACCCAGCTTACACATAACATACTAATATCCAAATCCGTTTAAGGATTTTAAGGCTGCATTAATTAGGTAAACCGGAACCGGAAACACTTCCCATAACACCCTATGTACTTGCTACATCATTAGAAGAATGGCATCTACGCTAATATTTGTCTGTTTCTCTCTTATTCCAAGGTCAACATAGCCACCAGATCCAGTCTGTTTCCAGATCAGAAGGTCACTGCAGTCACCCGGATCCAGTACGTATCCAGACCAGATGGTGGATCAGCACCTAGAAAGGACCTCTATTGCCCTGAAAGACAGCGGAGACCTGGACAACTACATTTACATTACATTTATTCATTTAGCTGACGCTTTTATCCAAAGCGACTTACAATTGCTATATATGTCAGAGGTCGCACGCCTCTGGAGCAACTAGGGGTTAAGTGTCAACTAGGGGTTAAGTGGGACACATTGGTGTCTCACAGTGGATTCGAACCCGGGTCTCCCACACCACAGGCATGCGTCTTATCCACTGCGCTAACACCACCAACTAGAGCGCCAGATACAGATCCCCTGTAAAGACCTTGTCTCAGAGGACCACCAGGACAAGACCACAGGAAACAGATGATTCTTCTGCACAATCTGACTTTGCTGCAGCCTGGAATTGAACTACTGGTTTTGTCTGGTCAGAGGAGAACTGGCCCCCCAAACGAGCCTGGTTTCTCCCAAGGGTTTTTTCTCCATTCTGTCACCGATGGAGTTTTGGTTCCTTGCCGCTGTCGCCTCTGGCTTGCTTAGTTGGGGTCACTTCATCTACAGCGATATCGTTGACTTGATTGCAAATAAATGCACAGACACTATTTAACTGAACAAAGATGACATCACTGAATTCAATGATGAACTGCATTTAACTGTCATTTTGCATTATTGACACACTGTTTTCCTAATGAATGTTGTTCAATTGCTTTGATGCAATGTATTTTGTTTAAAGCGCTATATAAATAAAAGTGACTTGACTTGACTTGACTTGATGACCACCGGGACAAGACCACAGGAAACAGATGATTCTTCTGCACAATCTGACTTTGCTGCCGCCTGGAATTGAACTGCTGGTTTCGTCTGGTCAGAGGAGAACTGGCCCCCTGCCTGAGCCTGGAATCTCCCAAGGTTTTTTCTCCATACTGTCACGATGGAGTTTTGCTTCCTTGCCGCTGTTGCCTCTGGCTTGCTTAGTTGAAGTCACTTCATTTACAGCGATATCGTTGACTTGACGGCAAATGATTGCACAGACACTAATTAAACTGAACTGAGATGATGACATCACTGAATTCAATGATGAACTGCCTTTAACTGTCATTTTGCATTATATGACAAACTCTTTCCTAATTAATGTTGTTCAGTTGCTTTGACGCAATCTTTTTTATTCAAAGCGCTATATAAATAAAGGTGACTTGACTTGACTTGTGCAAATTAAAATCCGTGAATGACAGCAGAGGTTTGTGGGTTGCTAAAGACCAAAAATGAAGCATTCAGATCAGGAGATAAAGCAGCCCTCAAAAAAATCTGTCCTGTGGAATCAAAAATGCAAAATGGTCATATGCTCAAAATATCAACAATCACTTCAGACAGCAGAGACACACGGAGCCTGTGGCAAACCATTCAGACCATCACTGACTACACGGCCGATTTTGTCAAATAGGGTGTCAAATTTCATGCGACCTCCCCTGCACCAGATAGCAGACATGCAATACTTCATCTCTGACTCAAAAAAACGTCATGCTTCTATACAAAATCTTCAAGGTAGAGCGCATTGAATCAGTGCGAACAAAAGCGGAGCTAGTGTGAGAGTGAGCTATTTTATCAGAGCAATATTGTCAACGTCAGCGAGTATTGGCATTAGATTATTATTATTATTATTATTGTTGTTGTTGTTAT
Source organism: Carassius carassius (assembly GCF_963082965.1). NCBI lineage: Eukaryota > Metazoa > Chordata > Actinopteri > Cypriniformes > Cyprinidae > Carassius > Carassius carassius. The sequence continues at coordinate 32,837,130 of NC_081768.1, read as the reverse complement.
TATCTAATGGAATCAATAAAGCTTCAATAAACCCGCAATGAAGTGTTGGGACTTCTATTCGCGGACCCTGATTCTATCTGCATTCAGAAGATGACGGTGATACTGAAAGTGAAAGTATAGCCCTACACCAAGCACAAACGGTGAATCCATTGCCCAATGTAGATGGTCCTTTACCCAATGTCAGTGGTGTGAACAATATTTCCTGGGGTTGGAGTGTTCATCGCAAAGTTAGCAGACGTGTTAGTGTTGCGGGGAACGAGGCGGGAGATTTTTACCGCGCTAGACATGACACTTTATCTTCTGACCGTGTGCCTCTCCGCAATCACGGCGACAGTATTGTAGTGGAGACTTTGTCTAATGCCACTGGGTATGTAAGATGAGGTCGAAGTATTCATACGACAGTTAGGAGGCAACGTGGAGGCAGGGTGGGGAGTCGCAATGACACTGACAGTAGTCCGAGCTGTGCACACTCGGCGCACGTGCCCGAGGCAGATCTGTCCGCGCTGCTCGTAGCAGGAGCAGAGGCGGTGTAACATGGGGCATAGCTTTTGAACTAAACAGGTCTTGTCTACTTGTGTTTGTGTGTCATATGAAAAATATATGTGTGCCCCATACATGGAATCAGAGTGCCTGCTGTATGTAGTAAATTGAAAATATCTACAGCAAAAGGCCAACCGCTTCATGCATTCAGTTTGTTTCTTCCATTTATTAGTAATCATTTACACAGTTTATTTACTACTTACTATTTACCTGAGCATTCAGTATTGTGCAATATAGCACACAGAAGGTGAGGGACATTTTGGGGGGAAAGAAGTGCTGCATTATATCATTTAAACACATTACTTTTCATGAAAATTCTATAATTCACGATGGCCACCACCATATGACGCCATAATATGCAAATTAGATGGGAAAATTTAATCCCTACGTAAACATTGGGTCGTCCTTAATATTTTTATAATTGACAGAAAGTCTATCTTTTATCACGTTTAAGATATAGCCTTTTGAAATTAAGATGTCAAAATCGAACGTTTTAGGAAAAAAACTCTGGCGCCTAAAGGGTTAACCAACGCAAGGCTGCGGGTCCTGGCAACATACCTGTCTGTGTACTGAGGGACTGTGCTGAACAACTGACTGTCCTAACAGATATCTTCAACACCTCGCTGAGTGAGGCAGCTGTCCCCACATATCTCAAATCCAAAACAATCATACCGGTACCAAAAAAAATCACCTGTGTCCTGTCTAAATAACTACCACCCCATAGCACTGACTCCAATCATGATGAAGTGCTTTGAGAGGTTAACCATGCATAACATCAAAACCAGCCTCCCCAACACACTCGATCCGCTCCAGGTTGCACACCATCCAAACCGCTCTACAGATGATGCAATTTACTCCACCCTCCACCTGGCTCTTACCCACCTAGAGAATAAAGACTCCAATGTTAGAATGCTGTTCATCGACTTCAGCTCAGCATTTAACCCATGACTGCACTGCACTCACCTGGAACACCAACACCATGTCACTCTCCAAGACGGCACAACAGCATCTACACTCTACCTCCACCCATCCTCACCCCATTCTACAGAAGAACAATAGAGAGCGTGCTGACCAGCTGCATCACTGTTTGGTACAGGAACTGCAGTGCAGCAGACTGCAAGACCCTCCAGTGGACAGTAAACACAGCTGCAAAGATCAATGTGTGAAGCCTTCGTATAGTCTATATATTTTTCTTTTTCAGTCTATGTATAAGTAAAATTTATGTATAGTATATTTAGTCAAAATTTTGCAGTAAGTCAGTTGTGTATAGATTTATACTGTTTTAATAAATTGTTGTACGTCTGTATTTATGTAGCACTGTGGTCTTGTGAGGCGCGACATTTCGTTCCACTGTATATCCACACATGTAGCAGAGTGACTATAAAGCTCTGAACTTAAACTTGAAACTTGAACTTAAAGATCCCTCTGTCAAGCACCTGAGTTTGCAGATGACACTACAGTCATCAGTCTCATCCAGGATGGCGACAATACTACACTAGACAGCCAGCTGCTCAGCCTCTTGTCTGTAGTCTTATCAAGCAGTCTGGCTTGGCGCTTTCAGAGCCACAAATACCAGGACAGCCGGGCACAAGAACAGTTTCTTCCCCCAGGCAACCTACCTCATGAACAGTTCAATTCTAAACATAGCTAGAAGACAGCTGCAGTGCAACTGCAGTTTACAGTTTCCATTGTTATTAAGGACGTAGCACTATATGATCACGTCTGTATTTTATTTTCTGTTATTTTGCATTATTGACACACTGTTTTCATAATTAATGTTGTTCAGTTGCTTTGACGCAATGTATTTTGTTTAAAGTGCTATATAAATAAAGGTGACTTGACTTGACAGCAAGTTTTTTCTCTAACCTCTTTCAATTTGATGGGGGCAAGGCAAGGCAAGGCAAGTTTATTTATATAGCACATTTCGTACACAATGGTAATTCAAAGTGCTTTACATAAAAGAAAGTAAAACAGTAATGAAGAAGAATAATAACAAGAATAAAACAAGCAATTTTAAAACTTTTTAAAATTTATTAAAACTGTACTTATTTAAAATGAATTTAAAACAGTTAGAAAATGATTTTACATAAAAAAAAAAAAAAGTGAAAATATATATTGCAATCAGTTCGGACATTGCACAGTGCTCATTCAATAAATGCACAGCTAAACAGATGAGTTTTAAGTCTAGATTTAAATGTGACTAGTGTTTTAGCACATCTGATCTCTTCTGGAAGCTGATTCCAACTGCGGGCGGCATTGTAACTAAAGGAGGACTCCCCTTGTTTTGTGTGAACCCTTGGTATTTCTAACTGACTCGACCCTAATGATCTGAGTGCTCTGTTAGGTTTATATTCAGTGAGCATATCTGCAATATATTTCGGTCCTAGGTCATTTACTGACTTATATACGAGTAAAAGTACTTTAAAATCAATCCTAAATGTAACTGGAAGCCAGTGTAAGGACCTGAGGACTGGTGTGATATGCTCAGATTTTCTGGTTCTAGTCAGAATCCTGGCAGCAGCGTTCTGGATGAGCTGCAGCTGTCTAATGGTCTTTTTGGGAAGGCCGGTGAGGAGCCCATTACAATAGTCCACCTTGCTGGTGATGAAGGCATGAACAAGTTTCTCCAAGTCTTGGCTGGAAACAAAAGATCTAATGCTTGCAATGTTTTTTAAATGATAGTATGCTGATTTAGTTACTGCTTTGACATGACTATTGAAACTAAGGTCTGTCTCCAGAATGACACCAAGATTCCTGACTTGATTTTTAGTTGTTTGACCCCTAGAGTTAAGGTATGCATTCACCTTGAACACTTCATCTTTGTTTCCAAATGCAATGACTTCAGTTTTTTCCTTGTTTAACTGAAGAAAGTTCTGGCACATCCAACTATTAATTTCATCAATGCATTGGCAGAGGGAGTCCATTGGGCTGTAGTCATTTGGAGATAAGGCTAGGTAAATCTGGGTATCATCAGCATAGCTGTGATAGGCAATTTGGTTCTTTCTCATTATTTGACTTAGTGGAAGCATATACAGGCTAAACAAGAGCGGTGCAAGAATTGACCCTTGTGGGACTCCGCATGTCATGGACGTCCACTTAGACTTATGCTCTCCTAGACTCACATAATAACCTCTCCCTTCTAAGTATGACCTGAACCATTTGAGTACCATCCCAGAAAGCCCGACCGTTTTCCAGTCTCTCTAATAGTATGTTATGATCGACAGTGTCAAACGCAGCACTGAGATCTAGCAATACCAGCACCTATATTTTGCCAGAGTCACAATTTAAGCGAATATCATTTATTATCTTAATGAGTGCTGTCTCTTTGCAGTGATGCGGTCGAAAACCAGATTGAAATTGTCCAGGTATCCATTTGAGTTTAAGTATTTGTTCAGCTGATTAAAAACGACCTTTTCTATAATTTTACCTATAAAAGGAAGATTAGATATTGGTCTAAAATTGCTCAAAATGGTGTTTTCAAGATTGCTCTTTTTCAGGAGGGGCTTAACAACTGCATTTTTTAAGGAGCTTGGAAATGTCCCAGAAAGAAGTGAGGCGATCACCACTTCTATAAGATCTGCTTCTAAGCAGTTAAGCACACTTTTGAAAAAAAAAACAGCTTCTAATGTTTTAGATAAATCAGGCTGGAACAATAGTCACAGTTAGGCAGAGCCATATAGTTAATATCAGTGATACACAGCGTTCACTATACAAGCAAATGGTCTGTAACATCATCACTTTAAGGTACGATATCTATATCAGCAAGATCGATTCCATGTGATATAATTAAATCTAGCGTATGATTAAAACGCCCAGTGGGCTAAGTGACATTTTGCTTGACTCCAAAAGAGTTTATTAGTTCAGTAAACGCAAGTCCTAATGCGTCATTTGTATTATCAATGTGAATGTTTAAATCTCAGTTATTAAGTACTTTATCAACCATAGTGCTTGCATAAACAATCGACTACTCGAGCATTCATTAACCATAATGCATGCACAGAGTTAGCAAGTACGACGTGCTTTTTAGAACAACAATATTGTGTGTAGCTGTTACTTTCTATGACTTTATCTATGTTGCATGTAAAATTAAAACATGTAATGTAATAATAAGGGGTGTCCCCAAAGCCGAATACCTTATTTGGAATGGCACAGTTAATGGCTTCAAAAACGAACAAGGGACAAGTAATAATTCTGCCTAAATATTCGGCTGAGGCTGGCACAGTCTGGTGTTTGCTAGATAACAGTTGAGCCAGGGGATCAGTGTAATATTATACACAGACCTCTAAAGTCACGCAATAGAGTGTGACGTGAATGAATGTAAACTTTATGAATGGAAAGAGTGCAAATCAAACACTGCTGTTGTGTAATTGCATAAAATAAATGAGAGCACACCGAGTAACGAACAGGTCTCTTTACTTTTTCATTTCCTTCTCCTCCTTCCTCTTTTACATTTTCTCATTTTCCATGTCTAGAACAATATCTCCCTCTAGTGGACATTATCAACAAGCAATGTAATAAGAGAACACAACATCTCCCCTTGACTTAATTTGTTTTCCTCTGCAGTTACAATGAACATTTGCTAAACACTGTAATCAATCGTTTTGTTCTCTTACCGGATTCCTTTACTTATATTAGAAACTCACCACAATGTCAAACAATTTCTCTTGACAAACACATATAGTATGAATAGTTATGTGAACATTTTTTCAGTTCAAACCACAACTGTCCTGAACTAAACTTTGGGTTTTTTCCTTTTCCTTTTCCTACTTTAGCAGTTTAAGTTACATAGTCCTTCAACCATACTGGCTTCCTTCTACAACGTCTCTCCAATTGGTTGTTATCGCTTTCAGGCGATGCAGCAGAAGTTGATTGTTCAGAGTGTTCAGGAACCTGAGCAAATTCTGAGTGCAGTGGTGCCAGATGAGATACGTCCCAAGTTCGTCCATCACTCAGTTCAAAACTATGTGTTCCCTTCCTTCTAACAATCTGCATAGGGTTGCTGAATTTTGATTTCCCTTTTCTGACATGCACAGGTTTTCTCACCCGTACAAAGTCACCTTCCTTGAGCCCCGGAGTCTTTGCTTTGCATTTTTTATCCAGGTATGCTTTCATTTTTTTCTGGTGTCGCATCACCTTTGTTTTCAGCTTTTTTATAGCAGGATTCACATTGCCCTTTGAAAGAACTGACAATTTTGTTCTCATTTATCTTCCGAACATCAGCTCAAAAGGAGACATTCCTGTCGTGGCGTGAGGTGTAGCTCGGTAAGTCTGCAGAAAATCCGCAATGAACGATGTCCAAGGGGCTCTCTCCCTTTCTGCAGTCAGAATAGCCTCCTTCAGTACCTTATTCCAGCGCTCCATAGCTCCGTTTCCTTCCGGGTGATATATAGAAGTATGAATGTGCTTTACATCTCTTTCTTGTAGAAATAGTTTGAACTCTGTTGACACGAACTGAGGCCCATTGTCCGTAACAATCTCCAGAGGATTCCCTTTTTGGCTAAACACTGACCTCAGGAAACAATTAATGGTAGATGCAGTCACATGAGGCGCAAAAGCTACCTCTGGCCATTTTGAATGGTAGTCAATCAATGTGATAGCATATCTACAACCAACAGGACCAATGTCAAAAGGACCCACCACATCGATGCCCAGTTTCTGCCACGGAGCTACTGGATAGTCAACAGGGGTAAGTGGTGCATGTGTGGTTCTAGCAGTTTTATCATTGAGTTGGCAGGTGACGCAAGTTGCAATTGTGGACTGTACCTGCGAATCCATCTTAGGCCACCAGTATAGCTCCCTAAGCCGTTGCTTGGTTCTCACAATGCCTTGATGGCCATCATGAGCAAGGGTGACCAAACGGGAACGTAAACTAAGAGGCACAATCAGTCTGTGTTATCCTCTTAGCACATACGAGTCCAAGATAGACAGTTCGTCTCGGATTGAGAAGTACCTGGACATGTCAGAATGCAGGTTTTTGGATGTAGCGGGCCAGCCACACTCAATGTATTGGCGAAGTTTGGCGAGCTCAGGGCATGAGGAGCTTTCAGCAGCAAACTCAGCCACAGGAACAGCTGACAGAAGTGTAGTGATAGCAGCAACAGTTTCTGGTTCAGAATCAAAATCTGAATTACTTTCGTTTGCCAATGGAAGACGCGAAAGGCAATCCGCTACCTGGTTGTCAACTCCCCGCCTGTACTCCATAGTATAGTTGAAGCAGAGCAATCTAGCGGACCATCGTGCTACTCTCAGTCCAGCTCGTCCCATACCTTTAGTGGTCAAAAGGGTGGTTAAGGCTTGGTGATCTGATCTTAATGTGAAGTGTTTGCCCCACAGGTATGTTCTCCAACGCTCAATGACCCAGACACAAGCAAGGGCTTCATTTTCAACAACAGAATACTTCCTTTCTGCCGATGTCAAGGTTCTGGATGCGAAAGCCACTGTTCTTTCTGACTTATCTGGATGAAGCTGAGTCAGGATGCCACCTATGCCGTAGTCGGAGGCATCTGTTGTAACAATTGTAGGTAAAGCAGGATCAAATAAAGCCAATCCAGGGCTCTGTGCAATCAGTTCTTTTACTTCCTGGAAACTTTTGTGTGCTTCGTCAGTCCATGCGAAATTTGAATTTCCTCTAAAGACATCTCTCATAGGCTCAACAACAGCTGCGTAATTAGGAATGAATTTAGCATACCAAGCGGTGAGGCCTAGAAATGATCTTAGTGTAGGCACATCCGAAGGTGGTGGAGCATTACGTATTGCTTCCAAGTGGCTGTGATCTGCCATCAGTCCCGCTTTGGAGATGGTATGTCCCAGAAATGTGAGCTTCTCCTGGCGAAATGTACATTTCTTCTCATTCAGATGCAGACCTGCTTCTTGTAGTTTGTGCAGCACTATTTTTAGGTGAGCATCGTGGCTAGTAACAGAGTCACCAAACACAATTATGTCATCCAGATAACACTGGACGCCTGTAACGCCCCTGAGAATAGTACACATCAGTTTTTGGAACGCCGCCGGGGCTGATGCTAATCCGTAGCAAACTCGCTTGTAATGAAACAGACCCTCATGTGTTATAAAAGCAGTGAGGTCCCTACTGTCCTCATGTAGTGGCACTTGATGGTATGCATTTGCCAGGTCGATTGTAGAAAACATCACAGCACCTCTCAACTGTGAAAAGAGTTCTTCAATGTGTGGAATAGGGTAGCTGTCCACAACGATTGCTTTGTTGGGTTCCCTAAGATCCACACACATTCTGATGTCTCCAGATTTCTTTTGCGTAACTATGATGGGCGAAACCCACGGCGAAGCATCCACTCTTTCAATAATATCTGCTGCTAGTAGGCGGTTCAGCTCTGTAGACACAGCATCCCTTACAGAAAAAGGTAGTCTGCGTAGCTTCTGTTGCACAGGAATAAAGTTTTCATGCATTTTCACTTTGTGTACATAGTTCTTTGCACAGCCAAAGGATGGCGTATCAGTATGGAATACTTGTTGCACTGACTGTTTGAGGGTGAGTACTTTATTTCCTGTTATGCACAAGTTCAAGGAATGTATTAAGTCCATGCCCATAAGTGCATTTCCACTTTTCACAATATAGAATGTGGCAGGTACTGAATGCTCACCATGTCGCGCAGACGTCTTAATACATCCCAGCACTGGAATGTCATCTTTTGAATATGTGACAAGACGCACATCTGACTGTTCCAAGGGCAGTTCAGAGAAGTATTGTTTATATACATGCTCTGGAAGCAAAGATACGGATGATCCAGTATCAACAATTAACTCTTGCGTTGTAGTGTCAGAAAATGTCCCCATTTCACTGTCACACACAATTTTGTTTGCAGCAGCAAATGTGTTAGTCATGTACAAAACAGTCAGTTCCGGGACTTCGATTTCTCTGATGTCCTGTCTTCGTCCAGAACGGCACACTTTTGCAAAATGTCCCGTTTTACCACATCATTTGCATGTCTTATTTAAAGCAGGGCACTGCTTGGAATTGGCTAAATGGAAGCTGGAATCACAGCGATAACATTTGTGTGCAGAGTGACTCTGGTTTTTACCTTGTGTGGTTCTATGCATGGTCGTTTCTTTTTTTCTGACATATAGCAGTTGAACTGGCAAATCGGCAGGTTTTGCAAATTCACTCGCATTAGCCATGGCATTTTCCACTTGAACGGCCACTTGTACTGCTCTGTCTAACGTCAAATCCGCTTCAAGTAGTAAACGTTAACGAATTCGACTGCTGCGCACTTTCTCCACAATTTGATCTCTTAGCATTTCATCTTCTTTGTCACCAAATGCACATAATGACACCATATCACGAAGCGCGGCCACATACTGAAGTGTATTTTCGTCATGTCTTTGCTCCCTTTGACGGAATTTATGTCGCTCAGCAATCACATTAACTTTAGGTACAAAATGCGTTCTGAGAGCCGTGAGAGCAGATGCATAGGTCGTACCGGTATTAGGAAGAGTGTAGAAAATTCTCTGTGCTTCTGTGCCCAGGCAGTGAAGTAGTATAGCACGCTTACGAGTATCAGGCCAGTCATCTCCCTCTGCATGAATCGCCAACAAGTAGTTCTCAAACATTTGCGTCCATATCCCAAACTCAACTGCAGGCTCACCAGGACATTGTAAGTATGTAGGAGGAAGATGAACTGCCATCCTCGTCGCCAATTGTTGTGTAATTGCATAAAATAAATGAGAGCACACCGAGTAACGAACAGGTCTCTTTACTTTTTCATTTCCTTCTCCTCCTTCCTCTTTTACATTTTCTCCTTTTCCATGTCTAGAACAATATCTCCCTCTAGTGGACATTATCAACAAGCAATGTAATAAGAGAACACAACAACTGCATTGCTGTTGCCTCTCCGTGGATCCCTCATAAATCAGAGCTTGGCAAGAGTAATATCACCTATAATGATACATCATACACATTCTATTATTTTTATACATTTAAAAGGCAATGATTTAAACCTTAGGCTACGATATGATATGACATTTACATTTACATTTAATCATTTAGCAGACGCTTTTATCCAAAGCGACTTACAAATGAGAACAATAGAAGCAGTCAGGTCAACAAGAGTGCAACAACAGTATACAAGTGCCATGACAAGTCTCAGTTAGTCTAGTATAGAACGCATAGGTAGGTTTTTTTTTTTTTTTTTAATTAAAAGACAAGAAAAGGAAAAGTGCTAGTGTTAGTTGGTTAAGTGCAGGCGAAAAAGATGAGTCTTTAGCTGTTTCTTGAAAATGAGTAAAGACACAGCTGTACGAATTGAGATTCCACCAGCTGGGCACAGTCCAGGAAAAGGTCCGTGAGAGTGATTTTGAACTTCTTTGGGATGGTACCACAAGGCGTCGATCACTTGCAGAGCGCAAACTTCTGGAGGGCACATAAGATTTAACCAATGAGTTTAGGTAAGTTGGTGCCATGCCAGTGGTCGTCTTGTAGGCTAGCATCAGTACCTTGAATTTGATGCGAGCAGCTACTGGTAGCCAGTGTAACCTGATGAGGAGAGGAGTAACGTGAGCTTTTTTTGGCTCATTGAAGACAACCCTCGCTGCTGCATTCTGGATCAATTGCAGAGGCTTGACAGTACATGCAGGAAGGCCCGCCAGGAGAGCATTACAATAGTCCAGTCTGGAGAGAACAAGAGCTTGGACAAGAAGTTGGGTTGCTTGCTCTGACAGGAAGGGTCTAATCTTCCTAATGTTGTATAAGGCAAACCTGCAGGACCGGGTAGTTGTAGCAATGTGGTCTGTGAAGCTTAACTGATGATCCATCACAACTCCTAGGTTTCTAGCTGTCCTCGAAGGAGTAATGAATGAATGAATGAATGAATGAATGAATGAATGGAATAAGCACAGCGCGCTCACCAATCAAATAGTCGCTTTGCGCGTCTCAGTCTCCCAAAAACCAAACCAGTTCTCTCTCAAGAGTAGGGTAATAATCAGCTTAGATACAGATACATTACTACTTGGCCTACATGTTTGCATCTTTATCTTTTGCTGGTTTGTAACAGCATATTTGTTTAGTGAATTTCTCTCTGCTTGCATCTCTCTTTAGTGAAGATCTCTCTGCTTGCATGGTAAATATATTTTTAAAAATGTATAATTATTTTAGTTTAATATGGCATATTTGTTCAGTGATTACTATGAAAAAAAGATATAGTCGTAACGGTCAAGTCATTGTACAACGTTCCATCTGGTTTTATCCGAATGCAGATACAAATAATTTTGTCATTGTTACAGATACAAATACTGGCTGTTACATGAAAATTAAAATATGTAATGGCGTAATAATAAAGTTATGAAAATTTACATAATTGTTGCATTAGACTATGAGTTTATAAGCGTTTGAATACGAACTATTTCATGTCTTTTCATTTACAGTAGAATGAACCACAGGTAGTCGAGTAACTCGAGTGTTTTTTAGATAAGAAATCGACTAGCAGAAATCAGAAGTCGTGCAACCCCTAATCAACAGTAACTAACAGGTCTGGGAGGAAATCTGACAATTCTTTTTAGGATTTCTGTATATGGCCCAGGTGGTCTATACACAGTAGCCAGAGATACCATAGATTTATTTTGCATATTTGACAGTGTAACATTAAGCAGAAGTATTTTTTAATGAGTTAAACCTGTGTCCTGTTTTCTACATTGGGGATTGGGGTAACATTGGGAATATCACTATATATTGTTGCAACACCTCCGCCACGACAAGTCTGATGGGGCTCATGCTTATAACAGTAGTTTGGTGGAGTAGACTCATTTAGACCAATATAATCATTTGGTTTTAGCCAGGTTTCAGTCAAGCACAGTACTTCTAAACTATTATCTGTGATCATTTCATTTACAATAACTGCTTTGGGTGTGAGTGATCTAATATTTATGAGCCCAAACTTTAAAAAAGTTTTTTGTTCATTTATTTAAAAAAAAAAATCTGGTTTAATCATGATCAGATTTTATCTAGATCCTACATTAAAGAGTGAAACTCACATGGCAGATGCATGCACGCAGAACGTCTCGGTTATGTACATAACCCTCGTTCCCTGATGGAGGGAACGGAAACGTTATGTTGAACGACATATGGGGACTCACTTGGGAGGCCAATCATCTCTGAGTTTAAGAGAAAACGTCAATGAAAATTGGCTAGTGGATTTGACATACCTCAGCCACTCCCCGTGCCAATGGGTATAAATAGGGCGACAGGTGCATCCATTAGGTTTTACACTGAGGAGCCGAGAACGTGTCCCGGCAACAGCGAATGGTTAAAGGTTGTGGCATGGGGACATAACGTCTCCGTTCCCTCCATCAGGGAACGAGGGTTACGTACGTAAGCAAGACGTTCCCTATCTGTTGGTCACTACGAGTTATGTCGAACGACATATGGGGTCCTATGGAAAACGCCAGAACCTGATCACCGTCACAACCCTGTGGCGCTGCAATTGTCGACAAGCCCTGGCATGCCACAAAAGCTATGCTTAAGGTCATAACCTTCCCAAAGCCCCAGCGCAAATTCACTGACCTTGGTACCGAAGGGAGAAGGCCACGCTGCTGTTCCGCCCACACAAAGTTAGTGGAAGGGATTTCAACCTTCGGAGAAAGATTGCTTCAAATCTTCCCTATTTGTTCTTACAGCTTGGCAAGACAATGGGGAAGCGAGCCTTAGGAAAAGGTTGCTACGGAGACCACATCCTACCCGTAGGGAGGTGACATGTGGAGATACTGATATGGACTGGCCCGGGGGGCAGTACTACATATGGAATGGGTCTCTGAGGCAGGTCCTACCTCAGAGTAGGGATGGAACAGCTGCCAGAAGAAACTGACAGAGCGGGTCTGTCAAGGGAAGACACAGGTTTGCCAAGAGGGAAACCTTACCGTGGAAGAATACACATATGGGATTACCCGTAGGGAATCAAGCCATATGTATACCTAGCCCAGTACAGGGGCTGACCGGAACTCCGGGCATGCTAACATCAGTACTGGGCCTGGCGAAAGACTGCTCCGCCAAGTCTGACTGCCGAGGGTGCTGGAGGATGCTCGACCAGGGTACGCCAACCGGGGAACTCTACTGGGAGAAGAAAGGTGCTCACATCCCCGTGTTAGGGGGAATGGCGCAGCAAGCGTGACACCCAGCCAGCCCTTCCCGCCAATTACCTGTTACCCAACACACGGAAAGAAACTGGCTCTACACGGAGGTTGTAAAACCTTGCAAAGGTGTCGGCTGTCGCCCAGTCCGCAGCTCGACAGATGTCTGCCAGAGAGGCGCTGTACGCCAGCGCATAGGAGGAGGCCATACTCCGTGTGGAGTGGGCCCTCACCCCCAGGGGGCACGGCTCGCCTTGGGAATGGTACGCCAAGGCGATGGCATCCACTATCCAGTGAGCCAACCTCTGCTTGGAGACAGCCTTCCCCTTCTGCTGACCTCCAAAGCAGACCGGGAGCTGCTCAGAGCTTCTGAAGCTCTGGGTGTGATCCACGTATTTGCAAAGTGCTCTTACAGGACACAGCAATGCCAAGGCTGGATCTGCCTCCTCCAGGGGCAGCGCTTGCAGGTTCACCACCTGGTCTTGGAAGGGAGTGGTGGGAGTCATCACAGCCATACTCCTCGTGAAGAGGTGTTGCGTCTCCGAACAGTGACCTCTTGATCGCTGGCGAAAGAGGGCTTCGTGGGTGAGAATGAAGAGACAGTGCATCGCTCATCGTCAACCCACGAGCCTTGCAACTAGGAGAAAAGCCAGCTCCTAAAGAGCAGTCTCCCACATCTCCGAGTTGCCCGTGTCAGGGCCGCTTAGTCATCTTTTTAGAGGACTTCGCAGCCTGGAGTGACATGGGGGGCGCCGCTCTCCTGCGCGGGGCTCTACGCACCGGCCTCGAAGAACTCTCAGCATGGGGCAGAGCTGGTGTGGAGGATGCAGGGGGGCGCCCACGGCGACGAGTAGGCTGAGGCGCTGCCCGCGACGGAATGGTGGCAACCGGAGGATCACGTCGGGGCAAGATTTGCTGGATTGTCTCAGTCTGCTTTTGCACCGCCGAGAACTGCTGGGCAAAGTCCTCGACCGTGTCGCCGAACAGGCCTGCCTGGGAGACGGGAGCATCGAGAAAGCGGGCTTTGTCGACGTCTCTCATCTCGGCCAGGTTCAGCCAGAGATGGCACTCCTGGACCACCAGCGTGGACATCGCCTTCCCGAGGGACCGCGCCATGACCTTCGTCGCCCGTAAGGTAAAGTCAGTCGCCGTGCGCAGTTTCTGCATCAACCTCGGGTTGGTACCACCCTTGTGCATTGATTTCAGCGCCTTGGCTTGATGTACCTGCAGGATAGCCATGGCATACAGGGCAGAGGCAGCTTGGCCCGCAGCACTTGTAAGCCTTGGCAGCCAGAGTGGTCGACAGCTAACAGGCCTTGGACGGAAGACGCGGACGATTCCTCCAAGTGGCGGCGTTTTGTGGGCACAGGTGCACCGCAACCGCTCTCTCCACCTGGGGAATGTCCACGTACCCCCTGGCTGCTTCACCATCGAGGGTGGTGAGGATGGAAGAGGGAGACGAGCGGCTTCTGGCCGTGAAAGGGGCAGTCCACGACTTTGGCACCTCTTCATGCATCTCCGGGAAGAAAGGAAGCAGGGCAGAACGAGGTTGTGAGCCGTGCTCCGCACAGAGAAACCAATTGTCCAGCCGCGAGGGCTTGGGGCTGGGCGATGTAGTCACCTCCAGCCCGATACTAACGGCTGCCCGGGCAAGCATGGCCGACAACTCCAAGTCAGATTTGGCAGCAGTGACAACACCCGAGTGGGGCAGCCCCGCCAAATCCTCATCCTCAGAGGTCGATAACCCATCCCCCGATGCAGCAATAGACATCTGATCCTCGGGCGGCGCACCGAGAGACACGCTGGGACCGCTGTAAGATGGCCCAGTAGAATCAATCAGCAGCCTCAAGGGACACGCGCTGCGGGAGGAGCGAGAGGTCCGTGGGGCGTGGCCTGGCGGAGAAGCTCTCACTCTAACCCTCAGATCTCCCAGAGCGCCAGCCGGCGGTCCCCTGCTCGAGCCAGAGAAACCGGGACGGGTGGCGACAGAGGGTTCTGCTGCACTCCCCTTGAGGAGTGAGAGACGCGATCGCAGCGCTGCCATGTTCATACGTCCGCAATAGACGCACGAACCGTCAACCGAAGACAGGAAACGACGGCATCCAGAAGGACAAGGACGAAACGGCATCTTGAAAAAGACCCGAATCGTCCGTGATTTGCTCTTTTAGAAACTGCTCTTTCAGCCGAAGCACCCGGTGGAATCGCCGTCACAGGGACACCGCTGTACTGCACCGTCACACCGACCAGGAACAGCTCTCGAACACACAGATGAAGGCTTTGTAGAGACTGGATACATCAACTACTCGGCTCCGAAGAAAAAATCTAATGAGTGGATGCACCTGTCGCCCTATTTATACCCGTTGGCACTGGGAGTGGCTCAGGTATGTTAAATCCACTAGCCAATTTTCATTGGCGTTTTTTCTTAAACTCAGAGATGATTGGCCTCCCAAGTGAAACCCCATATGTAGTTCGACATAACTCGTAGTGATCGACAGATAGGGAACTAGAGTGCAGAATAACAACAGTGAGATAACAATGCGGATTACACGCACGAGCACTTTCTGTATCAGCATGAAGATGATTTGTGCTGGAGGGCTAAAAGGTTGTGAGTGATGCACAAAATGGGAAACGCATCAGCTGTCGGTCATCTCAGGGACACTGATGGTATGGAAATATCTCTCTTTAATTATAAGAAGGACTGATTGTCACTTGAATCCATGTTATTTGATTAGTATAATGTATAATAAGAAGGAAAACAGTCATTTGTATTATGCTTCAATTATTATTATTAGGTGTATGACGCACAACTTTCGTGTAATCATAAGTGCATAAATGCAGTAAAATGCCATAGATCTCATATGTTTGCTTAAACTGTTCACGTAAAATTTTATAAATGTTATGATTGCATAAGAAGAGAAAATAAGCTAAAAATATGAATGAACAAAAGGAGACAATTGTAAATTGTTTATTTAAATTGTATTTGTTCACAGTTGTTAACATTTCATCCAAAGTAATGATATATCCTTTTCTTTGTTTTTCTTTTTTTCATTTAAGGTTATTAACCTAATGGAATCTACTTGAGCCAAATTGAAACTATTGACTAACCTGCCAAACTGCCAAATACAAGAAATGTCTATCATGATAAAACCTTAATATCAAACCTACATACTGTAATATGTTTGGAAGTTTTAGAGAAATGCTTTATAAATGCACTGTAACTAAACCCATTAGATTTTAGCTGACTAAATTCATGGTTGATTTAGTCGACTAAGATTTTATGATATTTAGTCAACTAAAACCATAGTCAAGTTAAGTCACCATAATTTATGATTATATTATAAATAATGCAAAATGATAGTTAAAGGCAGTTCATCATTGAATTCAGTGATGTCATCTCTGTTCAGTTAAATAGTGTCTGTGCATTTATTTGCAATCAAGTCAACGATATCGCTGTAGATGAAGTGACCCCAACTAAGCAAGCCAGAGGCGACAGCGGCAAGGAACCGAAAATCCATTGGTGACAGAATGGAGAACAAAACCTTGGTAGAAAACAGGCTCAGTTGGGGGGCCAGTTCTCCTCTGACCAGACGAAACCAGTAGTTCAATTCCAGGCTGCAGCAAAGTCAGATTGTGCAGAAGAATCATCTGTTTCCTGTGGTCTTGTCCTGGTGTTCATCTGAGACAAGGTCTTTACAGGGGATCTGTTTCTGGGGCTCTAGTTGACCTGGTCTCCGCTGTCTTTCAGGGATGTAGAGGTCCTTTCTAGGTGCTGATCCACCACCTGGTCTGGATATGTACTGGATCCGAGTGACTGCAGTGACCCTCCAATCTGGATACAGACTGGATCTAGTGGCTACGGTGACCTCGGAATAAGAGAGAAACAGAGAAATATTAGCATAGATGCCATTCTTCTAATGATGTAGCAAGTATATATATAGGAAGTGTTCCCGGAACAATGTTAGGTAGGTTATTCCAGAGTTTAGGCGCCAAATAGGAAAAGGAGCTGCCGCCCGCAGATGATTTTGATATTCTAGGTATTATCAAATTGCCTGAGTTTTGAGAACGTAGCAGACGTAGAGGATTATAATGTAAAAAGAGCTCATTCAAATACTAAGGTGCTAAACCATTCAGAGCTTTATAAGTAATAAGCAATATTTTAAAATCTATACGATGTTTGATAGGGAGCCAGTGCAGTGTTGACAGGACCGTGCAAATATGGTCATACTTCCTGGTTCTAGTAAGAACTCTTGCTGCTGCATTTTGGACTAGCTGTAGTTTGTTTACTAAGTGTGCAGAAAAACCACCCAATAAAGCATTACAATAATCTAACCTTGAGGTCATAAATGCATGGATTAACATTTTTGCATTTGACATTGAGAGCATAGGCCGTACTTTAGATATATTTTTAAGATTGAAAAATGCGGTTTTACAAATGCTAGAAACGTGGCTTTCTAAGGAAAGATTGCGATCAAATAGCACACCTAGGTTCCTAACTGATGACGAAGAATTGACACAGCAACCATCAAGTCTTAGACAGTGTTCTAGGTTATTACAAGCAGAGTTTTTAGGTCCTATAATTAACACCTCTGTTTTTTCAGAATTTAGCAGTAAGAAATTACTCGTCATCCAGTTTTTTATATTGACTATGCATTCCATTAGTTTTTCAAATTGGTGTGTTTCACCGGGCCGCAAAGGAATATAGAGCTGAGTATCATCAGCATAACAGTGAAAGCTAACACCATGTTTCCTGATGATATCTCCCAATGGTAACATATAAAGCGTGGAGAGTAGCGGCCCTAGTCCTTAGCCTTGAGGTACTCCATACTGCACTTGTGATCGATATGATACATCTTCATTTACTGCTACGAACTGATGGCGGTCATATAAGCACGATTTAAACCATGCTAATGCACTTCCATTAATGCCGACAAAGTGTTCAAGTCTATGCAAAAGAATGTTGTGGTCAATTGTGTCAAACACAGCACTAAGATCCAATAAAACTAATAGAGAGATACACCCATGATCAGATGATAAGAACAGATCATTTGTAACTCTAAGGAGAGCAGTCTCAGTACTATGATACGGTCTAAATCCTGACTGGAAATCCTCACATATACCATTTTTCTCTAAGAAGGAATATAATTGTGTTGTTAGTTTAGATGATTTAACAAGTTTATACAATTCTTCCTCTCCTATAGTAGAGAATGAGTGGAACTGTTCCTCAGTGGGTCTATAGTGCACTGTCTGATGTGATACTGTAGCTGATGGCTAAATGGTTGCAATTTTATCTCTAATAGTATCGATTTTAGAAGTAAAGTAGTTCATAAAGTCATTACTGCTGTGGTGTTGGGAAATGTCAACACTTGTTGTTGTTCTAAAAGAGAAGAAAAGTAATCGGATCTAGCAGTTTTTAATGCTTTTCTGTAGGATAGGTTACTTTCCCGCCAAGCAATACAAAATACCTCTAGTTTTGTTTTCCTCCAGCTGTGCTCCATTTTTCGGGCTGCTCTCTTTAGGGTGCGAGTATGCTCATTATACCATCGTGTCTAACTGTTTTCCTTAACCTTCCTTAAAGGAACACTCCGACTTTTTGGGACTTTAGCTTATTCACAGTATCCCCCAGAGTTAGATAAGTCCATACATACCTTTTTCATTTCTGTGCGTTCTGTAAGTGTTATTTGACGCACCCACCGCTAGCCTAGCTTAGCACAAAGACTGGATGTAAATGGATACTGGTAGCATAGTAATCCCAATAAGTGACAAAATAATGCAAAAATTTTCCTATTTACATGTTGTGATCTGTATAGTCACAGCGTGTACAAATAACAAGGCTATATGAGACAGAGAGCATTTTTAATCGTATAAATACTGGGAACTATATTCTCACTAGGTGTAGGAGCACAGCTAACGTTACTTGGACGGAGTGGCTACTTGGGCGGAGTGATTAGCGCAGCACACGAGACCGTAAACAAAACAAACGTGACTCGTGATCATGGCTGACTTTGAGGAATTGTCAGACTCAGAGGAATTTTACTGTGTATCAAACCAAGATCCAGAACCATATAGTTTTGAGCCAGAATACACAGACGAGGAGTTACAAACTTTGGAAGCTGTAAGACGAAGGGAGAATCAGAACGAACACGGACTGGTGGTGTAAATGTGGAACATGCCAACCTATGCCGACAGAAACCGAGTGCCTTTGTTGTAATGAATGGGACCGGGTATTTCCATCAATGTCAAGGTTTGATGACAATCAAAATATTTGCGTCACTACCACGGAAGATTTCTCTGCCCTAATACACCCGGCAGTTGTCTTTTTTTTCCCATTGTGACAAGATCAACTGGAAGAAACGCCCCATGCCGAGTGAACCTAATGGTCAGCTGTCCACCAAGTAAGTGATTTTGTTATAATGATCATTCATAGTTCAATGAAATTGTAGTATAGCCATTGCACACAGTGTGTCACAATAATAACAATAAAGGGGATACACGGATACACGGAGCCCCTATTCACGTAATAGTGTCACTACTAAGGTTATATTACATTAGCATGGCACTGTTACAGTATGGCTAATGTTAGTAATCTCAAAACATAACGGAACACTTACCGCAGCAACAGGTGATCCAATTTGTCCTGTCTTTATTATCGATGGGATGGCTGTATCCTTTAACACACGTTTCATGGTCCGTATGGCAACTTGCATTTTTTCAAAATAGTCGTCTACAGTAAAATGTTCAGAGCAACGAAATACTTCGTGATGGTGTTTACAGGTGTGTTTGGATCTATTTCCAGAGCAAGTAGCCATCGATTCATCAGGTCAGCGTTTGTGGTTGGAATTCTATGAAACATCATAGTAATACCTGGTCTCCCCTGTTTATTGTCGCAGATCACAACATGTAAATAGGAAAATGTTTGCATTATTTTGTCACTTATTGGGATTACTATGCTACCAGTATCCATTTACATCCAGTCTTTGTGCTAAGCTAGGCTAGCGGTGGGTGCGTCAAATAACACTTACAGAACGCACAGAAATGAAAAAGGTATGTATGGACTTATCTAACTCTGGGGGATACTGTGAATAAGCTAAAGTCCCAAAAAGTCAGAGTGTTCCTTTAAGCGTAAAGGAGCAACTGTATTTAAAGTGCTAGAAAAGAGAGAGTCCATAGTTTATGTTACATCATCAAGTTGTTCTGAGGTTTTGGATATGCTAAGGAATTTGGATACATCAGGAAGATAACTCAAAAAGCAGTCTTTTGTGGTAGAAGTGATGGTTCTTCCATACTTGTAACAAGAAGTAGAATTTACAATTTTGGCTTAATGAAATTTGCACAAAACTAAATAATGATCAGAGATATCATCACTTGGCTGCATAATTTCAACACTATCAACATCAATTCCATGTGACAGTATTAAATCTAGAGTATGATTTCGACAATGAGTAGGTCCTGAAACGTGTTGTCTAACCCCAATAGAGTTCAGAATGTCTATAAATGCTGATCCCAATGCATCTTTTTCATTATCAACATGGATATTAAAATCACCAACTATTAAAACTTTATCTGCAGCCAAAACTAATTCAGATGTAAAATCACCAAACTCTTTAAAAACTCTAATAAAGTCTGTATGGTGCCCTGGTGGCCTGTATACAGTAGCCAGTACAAACATAACAGGGGATTTATCATTAGGGCTCAAGCCTGGAGGGCGAGAGCCCTATTGTCTTCCTTAGGATTATTTGTTATTATTATTATTATTAGGGCTCAAGCCCGAAGGGGCGAAGAGCCCTATTGTTCCCCTAAGGATTATTCTTGTTATTATTAGGGCTCAAGCCCGAAGGGGCGAAGAGCCCTATTGTTCCCCTAAGGATTATTCTTATTAGGGCTCAAGCCCAAAGGGCGAGAGGCCTATTGTTTTCCTTAGGATTATTTATTATTATTATTATTATTATTACAACCCGAATTCCGGAAAAGTTGGGACGTTTTTTAAATTTTAATAAAATGAAAACTAAAAGACTTTCAAATCACATGAGCCAATATTTTATTCACAATAGAACATAGATAACATAGCAAATGTTTAAACTGAGAAAGTTTACAATTTTATGCACAAAATGAGCTCATTTCAATTTTGATTTCTGCTACAGGTCTCAAATTAGTTGGGACGGGGCATGTTTACCATGGTGTAGCATCTCCTTTTCTTTTCAAAACAGTTTGAAGACGTCTGGGCATTGAGGCTATGAGTTGCTGGAGTTTTGCTCATGGAATTTGGTCCCATTCTTGCCTTATATAGATTTCCAGCTGCTGAAGAGTTTGTGGTCGTCTTTGACGTATTTTTCGTTTAATGATGCGCCAAATGTTCTCTATAGGTGAAAGATCTGGACTGCAGGCAGGCCAGGTTAGCACCCGGACTCTTCTACGACGAAGCCATGCTGTTGTTATAGCTGCAGTATGTGGTTTTGCATTGTCCTGCTGAAATAAACAAGGCCTTCCCTGAAATAGACGTTGTTTGGAGGGAAGCATATGTTGCTCTAAAACCTTTATATACCTTTCAGCATTCACAGAGCCTTCCAAAACATGCAAGCTGCCCATACCGTATGCACTTATGCACCCCCACACCATCAGAGATGCTGGCTTTTGAACTGAACGCTGATAACATGCTGGAAGGTCTCCCTCCTCTTTAGCCCGGAGGACACGGCGTCCGTGATTTCCAACAAGAATGTCAAATTTGGACTCGTCTGACCATAAAACACTATTCCACTTTGAAATAGTCCATTTTAAATGAGCCTTGGCCCACAGGACACGACGGCGCTTCTGGACCATGTTCACATATGGCTTCCTTTTTGCATGATAGAGCTTTAGTTGGCATCTGCTGATGGCACGGCGGATTGTGTTTACCGACAGTGGTTTCTGAAAGTAGAGGCTGAAACCCGGGCGTGGCACAGGGGCTCTACGGCGCCCCCTGGATCACAGTCAGAAATGTTGATGTATAGCTCACACATACTTGCACATATTCATATGAAACTCAGTACACATATCGATCTCATCGTGCCGAACAACTTTCATATTGCATGTCATAGGCTCCGCCCAACAGGAAGTCAGCTATTTAGAGTTATGTAAAAAGCGCGTGCTCTGGAATTTGAAATACTTGTCATAGGTTTTTTTGCCGATTGCCACCAAACTCGGTCAACATGATCTCAAGACATTGGGGATGAAAAATTGCCATGCGATTTTTGATATCTCGAACGGTTTGCTCGTGGCGAGGCGTTGAAATTATGGCGAGAAATGAGAAACAGGAAGTGTCTAATACCATCCACATACATTTCCTGATTTTAATCAAACTTCATCAGATTATTCGTTGTATGATGTCGATCGCATATATGTGACTATTAGGAGTCAAAGTTATAGCGCCACCAACTGGCAGCAGGACGTGTGTCATTTTCAAAATGCTTTGAATTCAGCATCTTATTTTTACTCGATTTGCTTCAAACTTCATCAGAATAATGTTAAAACACAGCCGATATAAATCTGCTGGGGGGATGTTGATATCTAAAAATATTGTTGTTGTGGCAACATGTCAAACTGGAATACTTCTCAGGTGATTTTGAGGCATATAACATGCTTAGAATTTCATCAAACTCAGAACACATATCAGTATTAATGATAACTAGACACTGGCAAAAGTTCATAAGAGGGCGTGGAAGAGGCACTCTATAGCGCCACCTTTTGTCAAAAGTGGGGGGGATAGTTTTAGCTAGAGACACCAAACTCGGTACATAAATTGTTCTTATCAAGACGGACAACTTTCTAATTCACAGTCATCAGCTACGACCAACAGGAAGTCGGCTATTTTGATTTGAATGTGGATTTTTTTTTACATTTAGCTGTGAATTAATGTATACTGCTCAGAGGAGAGTAACACTATACACACCAAACTTTGTCTACATGATGCCAAAAAATTGAGGAACTTAAACTGATAAATGGATTTTGGATAGCTTGAACGGTTTTGTCGTGGTGATTTTTTTAATGACAGTAAAAAGGGAATTATTAATTGTCCTGCATTTTTAACTTTCAAACACTTCAAAACATTTTTTCATACAGAAAAAAAGTCATTCTGAGTAAATATTAATAGTTTCACGACTTTACAACACTGTATGGATAACAGAAAATTAAAAAACTGTCAGACATCTCATCTCACTCTGTCCCTCTGATTGAGTATATGTTCTTAGACTTCCATTGTCTGAGAGAAATTGCGCCCCTACAGGTGCAATTCCCGGACTTTTAGTTTCACTTTTAAATCGGTTAAAAATACAAATAAATACTTAGATTTAATTCACACTGACAAGCTAAACCTACATATCTGATTATTACTGGTTCAGGGCTCATGGATAATTGATTTCTGTCCAGAGATACGTGAGAAAGACGAGAGATGAATCACCGCTGTGATCACGAGCGTCTGGGGTCAAGAGCTAAGAAAAAACGAATTTATTCTTGTTTAAAGCTTTTAAAAATAAATCATTACAGCGATATCACACAATCCACCAATTAGAACACACCAAGAGCTAAATTCATATGTTTTTGAACTGTTTGTGTGAAAATTATAAATATTTGCGGTTGCCTATCTGAAATCACTGCCTCCGATCAGTGCGTACAGTGTCGAGCTCAAAACTAACGAATTTATTCTTGTTTAAGAGCTTTTTAAAATAAAATATTACCACGAATGCACACAATACACCCATCATAACACAACAAAAGCTAAATGCAGGTGTTTGTGACCCGTTTAAGTGTGAAAGACTATTTGAAAGCGCGACTGGCAGAATAACATATCTCTCGAGCTGCAGGATTCTGCCTTTCGTCGTACGAACGAACACATCACGGACAAGATTATTTCAAAATACATAATAGCTTGGCGAATATAAATGAAAACAGCCACGTGAACATAAACTGTTGAGAAATAAATCTGAAGTGGATCTACTGGATTTGAATATTAAGTGACCGCATTTACCAGCTGCTTCTGTCTTCAATTTTAATCTATATATAAAAAAGGAAACTCATTCGTCTTGGCTGCTTTTTTTAATGTATGTATTTATTTATTTATTTACTTACTTTCTTATACATTTTGTATAATTTCATAGTTTATGTATTATAATTATAAAAACAAAAATATATTTAGCCACTCACATAGAATATCTTAGGCCTTATCCTTTTCTGACAGTTTTAGGGATTTTTAAAAATCCTAAAAAACCTTATTTGTGCTGCAAATAATAATTTCAAACTCATTTGATACTGACCTATGAAATCCTGTGACATGATATTTATTTGAATTTACATGATTTCATAGATGTAACAGTAAATCTGTTCAGCTCACAGATGAAGACTAAGCTGTAATGCAAGCAGAACTTTCACAAATGCTTATAGGTCAATAAAATCATTACAAAACACGTATAAATCATTTAAGGATTTGATAACACTGTAAAATAATGTCTAATTTGTTAACATTAGTAAATGCATTGGTAACATTTTATAATAACTGCACTCATTAATAATAGTCAGTTCATGCTTTATAAAGTCTTGTCCCAACATTAATAGTCATTAGTAAGCAGCTTATAAATACAGCTATAAATAACTTTTTCTTGGTTTATAAGGACATATATTAAAAAGGAGAGTAAAGGGTCAGTTATCTTCCTAAGAAAAATTAAAATAAACAAACACAAAACAGATTGATAAAGAGCTCAGAAATATTTATTTCAATATGCAATAAAAGAAAACTGTAAAGTTTTTTTTGAGCATTTCACTGTGTGTTGGTAATTGGGTAGCACAGTTTTGAGCGCACTGCAGAGTTATCTCGCAAAGAGGATTATAGTTGTATGCGGTCCTTAAGGAATGGCTTTGTGTGTACATGTGAACAAGAAGAGGCCACAAGAAGTTTGAGATCATGTTTAATGGAGCTCAAGTAATAAAGAGAGCCATTTGTTATGCATCTACATCCGTCTGCATGGATTCTGTATGTGTTCTACACTTGCTCAATCCTATTAATGGCAACGCCAGTAGTAGACCAGAGTGCAGTCTGGACGATGGGGCGGGGCGACACGTGTCGCCCCGCCCACCTCAGCGGTTATTGGTTTATGATTAAGATGAGGTTATTGGTGTACAGATGAGTGACGATTTTACAGCTTATTGGTATAGAGAATTATGACGCTGTGAGCAGGATTGGAATGCGGAAGTAGACACTCAGATGAATAAACCTTTAATATAAATTAAAAGCGAATATAAATGTTGTGTTTTTGCATTTATTGTTGCGTTTCCACAACATACCGTATAAATACAAAGAGTTTTGGATCACGACGAACAGAACAGAAACAAATGGTCTAATTTACAATTACTCCCTCAACGGCTGTAGACGCTACCTCGGCATTACTCGCTGGTTTTTGAAAATGACACGGCAATATAATGCGAAGTATGGTTATGTAGATAGTCATGGAGTACCTTGATTTATATATTCAAATTATATATATATATATATATATATATGTGTGTGTGTGTGTATGTGTGTAACAAATTGTCACCAGTCTCTGAACGTCACCCATAATATACTGAACATTCCCTTAGCCCCTACGAAAATTTACCATGGTTCTGCTACAAAAACTATAGTTAAACTATGGTGTTTTTATAATTACAGGACATGGTAATTAATATGCCAACAAATATTTTTGCTACAATAAATCCATGGTTACTTTTTGCAAGGAAGGAACTATACAGGTTCTAAAGAACTTGCCCAAAAACACTCGTCACTTTCTGTTATTTGTTTTCTGAACTGCACTACTGAAAACCTCATTAATCCTGAATTTATTTAGTTACCCGCTTCTATATAAAAACATAATACATTTAATCACCCCTTTAAACACTTCATTGTTTATCAAAATCATTGGTAATTGAAAAATTACATCGAATTGTCACAACTAAATTAAGAATTCATTATGAGCAATGCATAGCAAATGATGTTACCATGAAATATGAGAAACCTTAAAGAATGATAGACTGATGTAAATGACTGAAACCTGTTGTCATGCACGTGTTTGCCATAGCTTTTTTATTAAAACATTATACACTGCAAAGTTTAACTTTAAATGACATCAATTAATACATCAAAACCAGTTGATCTCAGTTCATTCTCTATTTCCCTTTAATGAACTTAACACACAAATGTGTTTCATGCCGCCAAAAAAAAAAAAAACAGTCCTTAGAACAAAATCCTGTGTAAACAAAAGCCCAGAAGATCACCACGCCGGCCTCTTCCCTGTACCCTGGTGGGTTAAACTTGAAAAGGGCTCTGCACTGCAAGCATTTCCTGATGCTGTACATCCGTCTGAACTCGTTCCGGTAGACAGGGGGACAATTCTTCCAGTTGGCCACAACTTATAGTGTAAAGACAAAATACAGGAAAGATAATAATAATAATAATAATAAAAGTTTAACAGCCTCATACTACAAAGTTCAATTGGAGAATGAGCATTAAACAGGGGGAAATCTTACTGTCTAGCCAGGCAAAGTGTGCCGCTTTCCGGAAAACTTCTTGAGTGACCACATCCCTAAACCATCTGCAAACAAGAGAAAGTGTCAAATATGCAGAGTCACCCGCTGACAAAATAACTTCCCTGAGGATTTCCAGGGGAAGCTGTTGAATCAAAAACATACAAAGGTTTATTTATACAAGTATATAAAAGTTATTAAACATTATATAAACACTGACTACAGACAACCTTGCTTTAAACAAACTCTATAGATTGTTGTCACAACTGCATACTCATTCTTTTATAATACCACTAATAAAATGTTAATATATACAGTACTGTGCAGAAGTATTAGGCATGTTAGTATTTTCACATTGAAAAAAATTGTTTTAAGCCAATTATTTATATATTTTGCTGTAGTGTGTCAGTAGGATATATTAGTTAACATTTCCACACATTCATTTTGCCATTAATTGTAATAATCCAGTGAGATATTTGTATATATTTGTATGCATGATCCACATGAAGATCTTTTACATTGAATATAAATATTTCTGTCTTATATGGTGAACAAAATCCACATTAGATCGCAAACAGAAGTTATTTAAAACATTCGCTGCTGTCTGAAAATGAATTAAGATGAAATGTTTTTAAATGTCTTTGATGCTGATGTTAACTGATAGCTATATATGAAATAATCCACGGTGTTGACCAATATAGTACTTGTACATAATCCCAATTTCATATCTGAACAACTTTATAGCTGTAATAACTAAAATACCTCTGCATGTATGTAATGATTAGTTCTTAATGAATGTATGTGCACAAATAACCTGCTTTGCTGGACTCTGCCTGAAGACATTGTCTTTTGAATGGTGAAGTTCCTCCCCTCAGTGGTTGAGCTCTAAAAGAACAAGAGGTAGGTATATTGCTAGATATAGTACAGAGTAATGTTTCATGTAGCAACATTCAAACAGCTACATACATTTGCGGAGTGAAGCTGTCCAGGAGAACAGAACACCACCACCTCCTGATCATGTCATCCTGAAAAATAACAATAATAATATACACACAATAATCATGCATGTCTGTTCAAATAACTTGACAAATGTAATGGCATACCTCTGTAAAATCAAACCTAAGAACTAAAGCCATGTACAGAGTGTACTGTTACAATCCACAAAGAACAATAAAATGAGCAATTTATAACAATTATTAACAATAATTTTTCCAATTGAACGTACAATGGATAAATAAATGATCGAACATCGCATTTAATATTATAATATATTTACACAACCACTTTTACTCACCTCATGCAATCAACGTGGAATAGCGTTATTACTCTGCTTCTGCAGTTGCCACCGTTCTGTTTATTTCAACGCAAACTGCCCCCTGCTGGCTCGGAGCAAAATGTCAAAGGCGGGGAAAACAAATATGGGCGGGGCGACACGTGTCGCTCCGCCTCAAAGTGTCGCCCCGCCCCATCGTCCAGACTGCACTCTGGGGTTACTCCAACGCCATTGGAAAGCCAGTTTATATATGTATATATAAATGAAATATAAACATGCGCAATTCAAAAGGAGATATTTTATTTAACAAAAATCACTTTTTAAAAACTACAACGAAAAAATTGTTTAGACTACAACAAGCATTTTCTGGGATTTGTGATATCACAAATATTGACGAATGGGATGTGAATTGGTTGAGCTGCACTAGAGAAGGCAACGAGTGTCATATATACGTTGTTGACCATGAAGACTGGAAGAGAATAAAAAACTCCTTATATTCAGGTGTGCAGAATTATTAGGCACTTTTTCCTTTACTGATAAAATGAGCCAAAAAAAATACATTTTACTCAGACTGGTGAAACCAAAATTATTAGATCCTCATGAGAAATATTCAAAATTAGATGACTACATTAATTGCAAAGTAAAGACATGACCACTGGACAGCAAATGCTTACTGGGTCAGAAGGGTCAGAAAAAAAAACAGGTGGAGAAGAACAGAAACTTGTAAACTGCAAAAGAATTAAGAATTAAAGTAAAGAATTAAGTGTGAAACAATCAGGGAGCATTTAGTCTACATTGCCACCATTTTCCACAACTGCAACTTTCCTGGAGTCTCAGAATTACAATGTGTCAGGTTCTGAAAGACGTATGTTACGGGGAAGTCGTGGCCTAATGGTTAGAGAGTCGGACTCCCAATCGAAAGGTTGTGAGTTCGAGTCCCGGGCCGGCAGGAATTGTGGGTGGGGGGAGTGAATGTACAGTTCTCTCTCCACCCTCAATACTACGACTTAGGTGCCCTTGAGCAAGGCATCGAACCCCCAACTGCTCCCCGGGCGCCGTAGCATAAATGGCTGCCCACTGCTCCGGGTGTGTGCTCACAGTGTGTGTGTGTGTGTGTGTTCACTGCTCTGTGTGTGTGCATTTCGGATGGGTTAAATGCAGAGCACAAATTCTGAGTATGGGTCACCATACTTGGCTGAATGTCACTTCACTTTCACTTTAAAAGATCCCAAAAAATGACTTAATTAGAATGGCACGACGTATTGTGGACTTTATATATAGGCTTTATGTAGGCCTTTATTTCGGCCTCCTCTTGAATGACGGTTTGAGGAATATATCTTCCAGATAGTACCGCTGCTCCTATATGCAGAGTATGCAGTCTTCATAGGGCACCAACTCCCAGAGGGGGCACCATCCCAGTTGCTCAAAAAAAACAAAAAAACATGCGCCATTCTCCCATCCGACCGCTCGCACCTCATGTTTGTGGCTGAATGTTCGTAACTGATGGATGGACATCTATGCCCGGGTAAAGGACATCAGCAATCCGGCACAGAGAAAAGAACACTAAAGAAAGTAAAAAAAAAACATTCGAGAGTCTCAAATTTAGGGACCGTCTCTAAAGTTACATGTGATATTGTTGTACACTTTTCTAATGTCAGTAGCATTTGAAGAAAATGACTTACAGTCATAAAAGCAACTGTAATTGTTCATCTAGGTGACAGCTATAATGCACAATTAAACTGAATGTTTGATGTTTATTAAAACAAACTGTAAGACATATGTGAATTATGCTACTTTTTCACATGGGCTCAAACACAAATTTGAAGCTCAATAGCATTTGAGGAGAAATACTTGCAGTCATAAAACAATTGTAATGTGTTCATTTAGGTGTCAGCTACAATGCACACCTTATACATTTTTTATATATATTAAAATAAAGTGTTACTAAAGTTATATATATTGTTCTGTGTATGTGATTTCAAAGTCTAGATGGGTTGGATTAACCCTTTAACTGCCGTATCCCTTAAAACTTGATTGCCAGAGGGTAACTGTAAATGCTTATGCCCGCTGGGCACAGTTTTCCCGATGCCACCGGGGTGGCGTTTGCACTGATGGCTTGAGCCCGCCATCGCTGCTTGCAGCTATATTTATTTTTATTTTTTATTTAACCTTCCGGGGGTTTTTGGGGGCCTTAACATGCTCAAAAACTCTTGAAAATTGGCACACACATTGGAACCTGCGGCCATCAGGACGTCGCAGAGACTGGGACCCGGGCGTGACACAGGGGCTCTACAGCGCCCCCTGGAACACAGTCAGAAATCTTGAACCATAGCTCACACACACTTGCATATATTTATATGAAACTCAGTTCACTTATAGATCTCATTGAGCTGAACAACTTTTACACTCTATGTCATAGGCTCCGCCCAACAGGAAGTCAGCTATTCAGGGCTGTTTAAAAAAAGAATGCTCTGGAATTTGATATACTTGTCATAGGTTTTTTACTTGATTGCCACCAAACTCGGTCAACATGATCTCAAGACATTGAGGATGAAAAATTGCCAGGGGATTTTTGATATCTCGAACGGTTTGCCCGTGGCGCGGTGTTGAAATTTGGGCAAAAAATGAGAAACAGGAAATGCCTAATAACATCCACATACATTGCCTGAGTTTGATCAAACTTCATCGATTTGTTCGATGTATGATACCGATCGTATATATGTGACTATTAAGAGTCAACATTATAGCGCCACCAACTAGCAGCAGGAATTGAGTCACTTTCAAAATGCTTTGAATTCAGAATCTTATTTTTACTCGATTTGCTTCAAACTTCATCAGAATAATGACAAAACATGGCCGATGTAAATCTGTTGTGGGGATATTGATATCTTATATATTGTTGCCATGGCAACATGTTAAACTTGAATATTCTGTTATGGTGATTTTGAGGCAGATAACAACCTCAGATTTACATGAAACTCAGAACACATATCAGTATTAGTGATAGTTAGACAATGGAAAAAGCTTTTAAAAGGGCGTGGAAAAGGCACTCTATAGCGCCAACTTTTGTCAAAAGTTGGGGGGGGGGTTAGTTTTAGCTACAGAGACCAAAAAGGGTACGTATATTGTTCTTATCAAGATGGACAACTTTCTAATTCACAGTCATCAGCTACGACCAACAGGAAGTCGGCTATTTTGATTTGAATGTGTATTTTTGAGATTTTACAGTTGTGAATTAATGCATACTCCTCAAAGGGGAAGTACACTATACACACCAAACTTTGTCTACATGAAGAAAAAACATTGAGGAACTGAAATTGCGAACGGATTTTGGTTAGCTTGAACGGTTTTGTTATGGTGATTTTTTGAAATGACAGTAAAAAGGGAATCATTAATTGTCTTGTATTTTTAAATTGCAGCTTCCAAACACTTAAAATCATTTTTTCATAAAGAGATCAACTCATTCTGAGGAAATATGCATAGTTTCATGACTTTTCAACACTGTATGATTAAAAGAAAATTAAAAAACTGTCAGACATCTCAACTCACTCTGTCCCTCTGTTTGAGGAATGTATGTGTGCTGACTGAGTGTGTGTGTGTGTGTGTGTGTGTGTATGTGTGTGAGAGTGGGGGATGGGCATGAGCTGAGTGGCAGACAGACAGAGAGAGAGAAAGAGAGAGAGAGACTTAAACATCTCTTTAATCACCAGAAAAAAAAAACTGTATTTTAAATTGTTATTTTTTTGTTGTTGTTGTTGTTGTTGTTGCTAATTGTGCTGTTTTCATTACAGCTTAAGAAATCTCTTAGGCCTTATCCTTTTCTGACAGTTTCAGGAATTAAAAAAAAAAAA
The DNA here is from genome assembly GCF_963082965.1 of Carassius carassius. Classification (NCBI taxonomy): domain Eukaryota; kingdom Metazoa; phylum Chordata; class Actinopteri; order Cypriniformes; family Cyprinidae; genus Carassius; species Carassius carassius. The sequence goes on along the minus strand of NC_081768.1, from coordinate 32,805,855 downwards.
TACTTATTTGTGCTGCAAATAATAATTTCAAACTCATTTGATACTGACCTCTGACACCCTGTGACATGACATTTATCTGATTTTACATAATCTCATGGATGTAACAGTAAAACTGTTCAGCTCACAGATGAAGACTAAGCTGTAATGCAAGCAAAACTATTTCACAAATGCTTATAGGTCAATAAAATCATAACAAAACACTTTTAAATTATTTAAGGATCTGGTAACACTTTAAAATAATGTCTCATTTGTTAACATTAGTAAATGCATTGGTAACACTTCATAATAGCTGCACTCATTAGCTAAGCATTAGTAAATAGTCAGTTCATGCTTTATATAGCCTTCTCCCAAAATTAGTAGTTAGTAAGCATTTTTTAAATACAGCTATAATTAAACTGTTCATGGTTTATATGCACATTTATTTTGAGGAGATTAAAGGCTGTAATCTTCCAAACAATAAATAAATAATAAATAAATAAATAAACACAGAACTCAGAAATATTTATTTCAAGATGCAATAATAGAAAACTATACACTTTAATTTATATATATATATATATATATATATATATATATATATATATATATATATATAATTGCATACGTTTATATTTAATTTTTTTTATCAAGTGTACAGCTGTACGGTTTAACTTTTTGCATCTTGAAAAAATATTTCTGTGTTCTTTATCCCTCTGTGTTGTGTTTAACTTAATACTATGAGCTCACAAAAATAGATAGCTGGCAATTACTAAATATTTTATAAAAACCTGACTTTATCATGAATTACAGCTGGAATATATGTCAATAAAGCAGTTATTAGCAAACTGACCAACTATTATCATGTGTCTAAATAATAAGATTTATATATTTACACTAAAATAGTTCATTAATCCATTGTAATGGATATCCCTTAAAACTTGATTGCCAGAGGGTTACTGTAAATGCTTATGCCCGCTGGGCACAGTTTTCCCGATGCCACCGGGGTGGCGTTTGCACTGATGGCTTGAGCCCGCCATCGCTGCTTGCAGCTATATTTAGGGCCCGAGCACCGATGGTGTGAGGACCCTCTTGGAATTGCTCCGTTTATTATTATTAGGGCCCGAGCACCGATGGTGTGAGGACCCTCTTGGAATTGCTCCGTTTATTATTATTATTATTATTATTATTATTATTATTATTATTATTATTATTATTATTATTAGGGCCCGAGCACCGATGGTGTGAGGACCCTCTTGGAATTGCTCCGTTTATTATTATTATTATTAGGGCCCGAGCACCGATGGTGTGAGGACCCTCTTGGAATTGCTCCGTTTATTATTATTATTATTATTATTATTATTATTATTATTATTATTATTATTATTATTATTAGGGCCCGAGCACCGATGGTGTGAGGACCCTCTTGGAATTGCTCCGTTTATTATTATTATTATTATTACTATTATTATACACTTTCAACATAGCGCGCATCGAGCTCCGTTTCAAGTACATGTACAAAAATTTGTACACACATGTAACACACCAATACCTACAAAAAAGTATCTTGGTACGAAATCCTAATCCCAACAGGAAGTCGGTTATTTTGAATTTTCCCTGCAAAATTGGTGTTGTTTTTGCCATTTTCAGGGGTTGTACTTTAACAAACTCCTCCTAGAGATTTATTCAGATCAACACCAAACTTGGTCAGTTAAATCTAAAGCCCTTTGCGATGTTAAATTGCGAAGGACTTGAGGTTTCGTTAAAGGGCGTGTCCATGGCGGCCTGACAAATTTCGATATTTCGCCATGAAAAAGGAAGTTGCTGTAACTCAGACATACAATGTCCAATCTGCCCCAAACTTCACATGTTGGATAAGACTCTTGACCTGAACAGATCTACATGCCAATATTCAGTTATAGTCATAGCGCCACCTATTGGCAACAGGAAGTGAAATATTTTACACTGCGACAAACTACTCCTAGAAATTTTATGACATCGATGTTATTTTTGTATTATTATTATTATTATTATTATTATTATTATTATTATTATTAGGGCCCGAGCACCGATGGTGTGAGGACCCTCTTGGAATTGCTCCGTTTATTATTATTATTATTATTATTATTATTATTATTCTTCTCTAAGATGAATCGCATTTTTGAGAGCATAAACATGCTTGAAAAGTCATGAAACTTTGCACACACCTCAGAACTGGTGAAAATTTACGTCTGATATGGGTTTCAGAAGTGGGTGTGGCAAAATGGCTCGACAGCGCCACCTATACACGTTCAACGGTGTGCGCCTCGAGCTACGTTTCACGTACATATATGAAAATTGGTATACACATGTATCTCTCCAATACCTACAAAAAAGTCTCTTGGAGCAAAATCCAAAACCCAACAGGAAGTCGGTTATTTTTAATTTTATGAGCAAATTTTGTGTCATTTTTGTCATTTCCATGCGTTGTATTTTAACGAACTCTTCCTAGAGATTAATTCAGATCAACACCAAAGTTGGTATGCCTAATCTAAAGGCCTTTGCGATGTTAAATTGCGAAGATTTTGAGTTTTCGTTAAAGGGCGTGTCCGTGACGGCCTGGCGAATTTCGATGATTCGCCATGAAAAATGAAGTTGCTATAACTCACACATACAAAGTCCAATGTGTACAAAACTTCACCTGTTTAATAAGACTCCTGACCTGAACAGATTGACATGCCCATATTCAGTTATAGTCATAGCGCCACTTATAGGCAACAGGAAGTGACATATTTTACACTGCGACTAACTACTCCTAGAAATTTTATGACATCAATGTCTTTTTTGTGGTCAGTCTAATCTAAAGGCCTGTGCGATGTTAAATTGTGAAGATCTTAAGTTTTCGTTAAAAGGCGTGTCCATGGCGCCATGACGAAGTTCGATGTCTCGCCAAGGGAATAAAATATGTTATAACTCAGGCATAAAATGTCCGATCTTCCCCAAACTTCACATGTGTGATAATAGTCCTGGCCTGAACACATCTGTAGGCCAATATTCCATCGGGTGTGGCAAAATGGCTCAATAGCGCCACCTATACACTTTCAACATAGCGCGCATCGAGCTCCGTTTCAAGTACATGTACAAAAATTTGTACACACATGTAACACACCAATACCTACAAAAAAGTCTCTTGGTACGAAATCCTAATCCCAACAGGAAGTCGGTTATTTTGAATTTTCCCTGCAAAATTGGTGTTGTTTTTGCCATTTTCAGGGGTTGTACTTTAACGAACTCCTCCTAGAGATTTATTCAGATGAACACCAAACTTGGTCAGTGTAATCTAAAGCCCTTTGCGATGTTAAATTGCGAAGGACTTGAGGTTTCGTTAAAGGGCGTGTCCATGGCGGCCTGACAAATTTCGATGTTTCGCCATGAAAAAGGAAGTTGCTGTAACTCAGACATACAATGTCCAATCTGCCCCAAACTTCACATGTTGGATAAGACTCTTGACCTGAACAGATCTACATGCCAATATTCAGTTATAGTCATAGCGCCACCTATTGGCAACAGGAAGTGAAATATTTTACACTGCGACAAACTACTCCTAGAAATTTTATGACATCGATGTTATTTTTGTGGTCAGTCTAATCTAAAGACCTGTGTGATGTTTAGTTGTGAAGATCTTGAGTTTTCATTAAAATGCGTGTCCATGGCGCCGTGACGAAGTTTGATGTGTCGCCATGGGAATAAAAGATGTTATAACTCAGGCATAAAATGTCCGATCTTGCCCAAACTTCACATGTGTGATAAAGGTCCTGGCCTGAACAGATCTGAAGGCCAATATTCCATTGGGTGTGGCAAAATGGCTCGATAGGGCCACCTATACACTTTCAACTGAGTGCATATACAATTTCAACGGAGTGCGCCTCAAGCTATGTTTCACGTACATGTACAAAAATCGGTACACACATGTAACACACCAATATCTACGAAAAAGTCTCTTGGTACGAAATCCGAATCCAAACAGGAAGTCAGTTATTTAGAATGTTCTCTGCAAAATTGGTGTTGTTTTTGGCATTTTCAGGGGTTGTACTTTAACGAACTCCTCCTAGAGATTTATTTAGATCAACATCAAACTTGGTCAGTTAAATCTAAAGACCTTTGCGAAGTTAAGTTGGGAAGATCTTGAGATTTCGTTAAAGGGAGTGTCCATGGCGGCCTGACAAATTTTTATGTTTCGCCATGAAAAAGGAAGTTGCTGTAACCCAGACATACAATGTCCAATCTGCCCCAAACTTCGCATGTTAGATAAGACTTCTGCCCTTAACAGATCTACATGCCCATATTCAATTATAGTCATAGTGCCACCTGCTGGCAACAGGAAGTGACATATTTTACGCTGAGACAAACTACTCCTAGAGATATTTTTACATTAATGTATTTTTGTGGTCAGTCTAATCTAAAGGCCTGTGTAATGTTAAATTGTGGCAATCTTGAGTTTTTGTTAAAGAGCGTGTCCATGGCAAAAATGACAAAATTTGATGTCTCGCCACAGCAAGAGAAGTTGTTGTAACTCAGGCATAAAATGTTTGATCTTCCCCAAACTTCACATGTTCGATAAGAGTGCAGCCCTGAACACATCTGAAGGCCAATATTCCATTATAATGATAGCGCCACCTGCTGGCAACAGAAAGATTGGCACATATATGGAATAAACTTTGATATATTCCACTTATATTTATGAGTTTAAATGCATATTTCTCACCGTTCACCTATTTACTAAAGCCACTCGCTGCCGGTGAGCCCGGTTGCGAGGGCCCGTTTATCGCTGCTTGCAGCTTTAATTATTATTATTATTCTTCTTCTCTAAGATGAATCGCATTTTTGAGAGCCTAAACATGCTCGAAAAGTCATGAAACTTTGCACACACCTCAGAACTGGCGAAAATTTACGTCTGATATGGGTTTCAGAAGTGGGTGTGGCAAAATGGCTCGACAGCGCCACCTATACACATTCAACGGTGTGCGCCTCGAGCTACGTTTCACGTACATGTATGAAAATTGGTATACACATGTATCTCTCCAATACCTACAAAAAAGTCTCTTGGAGCAAAATCCGAAACCCAACAGGAAGTCAGTTATTTTTAATTTTATGAGCAAATTTTGTGTCATTTTTGTCATTTCCATGCTTTGTATTTTAACGAACTCCTCCTAGAGATTAATTCAGATCAACACCAAAGTTGGTATGCCTAATCTAAAGGCCTTTGCGATGTTAAATTGCGAAGATTTTGAGTTTTCGTTAAAAGGCGTGTCCGTGGCGGCCTGGCGAATTTCGATGATTCGCCATGAAAAATGAAGTTGCTATAACTCAGACATACAATGTCCAATCTGCCCCAAACTTCACATGTTTGATGAGACTCCGAACCTGAACATATTTACATGCCCATATTCAGTTATAGTCATAGCGCCACCTATAGGCAACAGGAAGTGACATATTTTACAGTTCGACACACTACTCCTAGAAATTTTTTGACATCAATGTCTTTTTTGTGGTCAGTCTAATCTAAAGGCCTGTGCGATGTTAAGTTGTGAAGATCTTGAGTTTTCGTTAAGGGGCGTGTCCATGGCGCCGTGACAAAATTCAAAGTCTCGCCATGGGAATAAAAGATGTTATAACTCAGGCATAAAATGTCCGATCTTCCCCAAACTTCACATGTTTGATAAAAGTCCTGGCCTGAACAGATCTGAAGGCCAATATTCCTTCGGGTGTGGCAAAATGACTCGATAACGCCACCTATACACATTCAACGGTGTGCGTCTCGAGCTACGTTTCATGTACATGTATGAAAATCAGTATACACATGTATCTCTCCAATACCTACAAAAAAGTCTCTTGGAGCAAAATCTGAAACCCAACAGGAAGTCGGTTATTTTTAATTTTATGAGCAAATTTTGTGTCATTTTTGTCATTTCCATGCGTTGTATTTTAACGAACTCCTCCTAGAGATTCATTCAGATCAACACCAAAGTTGGTATGCCTAATCTAAAGGCCTTTGCGATGTTAAATTGCGAAGATTTAGAGTTTTCGTTAAAGGGCGTGTCCATGGCGGCCTGACAAATTTTTATGTTTCGCCATGAAAAAGGAAGTTGCTGTAACTCAGATATACAATGTCCAATCTGCCCCAAACTTCACATGTTAGATAAGACTTCTGCCCTTAACAGATCTACATGCCCATATTCAGTTATAGTCATAGCGCCACCTGCTGGCAACAGGAAGTGACATGTTTTACGCTGCGAAAAACTACTCCTTGAAATTTTATGACATCAATGTTATTTTTGTGGTCAGTCTAATCTAAAGACCTGTGTGATGTTTAGTTGTGAAGATCTTGAGTTTTCGTTAAAAGGCGTGTCCATGGCGCCGTGACGAAGTTCGATGTGTCGCTATGGGAATAAAAGATGTTATAACTCAGGCATAAAATGTCCGATCTTGCTCAAACTTCACATGTGTGATAAGGGTCTTGGCCTGAACAGATCTGAAGGCCAATATTCCATTGGGTGTGGCAAAGTGGCTCGATAGCGCCACCTATACACTTTCAACTGAGTGCATATACACTTTCAACGGAGTGCGCCTCAAGCTATGTATCACGTACATGTACAAAAATCGGTACACACATGTAACACACCAATACCTACAAAAAAGTCTCTTGGTATGAAATCCGAATCCCAACAGGAAGTCGGTTATTTAGAATTTTCTCTGCAAAATTGGCGTTGTTTTTGCCATTTTCAGGGGTTGTACTTTAACGAACTCCTCCTAGAGATTTATTCAGATGAACACCAAACTTGGTCAGTGTAATCTAAAGCCCTTTGCGATGTTAAATTGCGAAGGACTTGAGGTTTCGTTAAAGGGCGTGTCCATGGCGGCCTGACAAATTTCGATGTTTCGCCATGAAAAAGGAAGTTGCTGTAACTCAGACATACAATGTCCAATCTGCCCCAAACTTCACATGTTGGATAAGACTCTTGACCTGAACAGATCTACATGCCAATATTCAGTTATAGTCATAGCGCCACCTATTGGCAACAGGAAGTGAAATATTTTACACTGCGACAAACTACTCCTAGAAATTTTATGACATCGATGTTATTTTTGTATTATTATTATTATTATTATTATTATTATTATTATTATTATTATTATTATTATTATTATTAGGGCCCGAGCACCGATGGTGTGAGGACCCTCTTGGAATTGCTCCGTTTATTATTATTATTATTATTATTATTATTATTATTATTATTATTCTTCTCCAAGATGAATCGCATTTTTGAGAGCATAAACATGCTTGAAAAGTCATGAAACTTTGCACACACCTCAGAACTGGTGAAAATATACGTCTGATATGGGTTTCAGAAGTGGGTGTGGCAAAATGGCTCGACAGCGCCACCTATACACGTTCAACGGTGTGCGCCTCGAGCTACGTTTCACGTACATATATGAAAATTGGTATACACATGTATCTCTCCAATACCTACAAAAAAGTCTCTTGGAGCAAAATCCAAAACCCAACAGGAAGTCGGTTATTTTTAATTTTATGAGCAAATTTTGTGTCATTTTTGTCATTTCCATGCGTTGTATTTTAACGAACTCTTCCTAGAGATTAATTCAGATCAACACCAAAGTTGGTATGCCTAATCTAAAGGCCTTTGCGATGTTAAATTGCGAAGATTTTGAGTTTTCGTTAAAGGGCGTGTCCGTGACGGCCTGGCGAATTTCGATGATTCGCCATGAAAAATGAAGTTGCTATAACTCACACATACAAAGTCCAATGTGTACAAAACTTCACCTGTTTAATAAGACTCCTGACCTGAACAGATTGACATGCCCATATTCAGTTATAGTCATAGTGCCACTTATAGGCAACAGGAAGTGACATATTTTACACTGCGACTAACTACTCCTAGAAATTTTATGACATCAATGTCTTTTTTGTGGTCAGTCTAATCTAAAGGCCTGTGCGATGTTAAATTGTGAAGATCTTGAGTTTTCGTTAAAAGGCGTGTCCATGGCGCCATGACGAAGTTCGATGTCTCGCCAAGGGAATAAAATATGTTATAACTCAGGCATAAAATGTCCGATCTTCCCCAAACTTCACATGTGTGATAATAGTCCTGGCCTGAACACATCTGTAGGCCAATATTCCATCGGGTGTGGCAAAATGGCTCAATAGCGCCACCTATACACTTTCAACATAGCGCGCATCGAGCTCCGTTTCAAGTACATGTACAAAAATTTGTACACACATGTAACACACCAATACCTACAAAAAAGTCTCTTGGTACGAAATCCTAATCCCAACAGGAAGTCGGTTATTTTGAATTTTCCCTGCAAAATTGGTGTTGTTTTTGCCATTTTCAGGGGTTGTACTTTAACGAACTCCTCCTAGAGATTTATTCAGATGAACACCAAACTTGGTCAGTGTAATCTAAAGCCCTTTGCGATGTTAAATTGCGAAGGAATTGAGGTTTCGTTAAAGGGCGTGTCCATGGCGGCCTGACAAATTTCGATGTTTCGCCATGAAAAAGGAAGTTGCTGTAACTCAGACATACAATGTCCAATCTGCCCCAAACTTCACATGTTGGATAAGACTCTTGACCTGAACAGATCTACATGCCAATATTCAGTTATAGTCATAGCGCCACCTATTGGCAACAGGAAGTGAAATATTTTACACTGCGACAAACTACTCCTAGAAATTTTATGACATCGATGTTATTTTTGTGGTCAGTCTAATCTAAAGACCTGTGTGATGTTTAGTTGTGAAGATCTTGAGTTTTCATTAAAATGCGTGTCCATGGCGCCGTGACGAAGTTTGATGTGTCGCCATGGGAATAAAAGATGTTATAACTCAGGCATAAAATGTCCGATCTTGCCCAAACTTCACATGTGTGATAAAGGTCCTGGCCTGAACAGATCTGAAGGCCAATATTCCATTGGGTGTGGCAAAATGGCTCGATAGGGCCACCTATACACTTTCAACTGAGTGCATATACAATTTCAACGGAGTGCGCCTCAAGCTATGTTTCACGTACATGTACAAAAATCGGTACACACATGTAACACACCAATATCTACGAAAAAGTCTCTTGGTACGAAATCCGAATCCAAACAGGAAGTCAGTTATTTAGAATGTTCTCTGCAAAATTGGTGTTGTTTTTGGCATTTTCAGGGGTTGTACTTTAACGAACTCCTCCTAGAGATTTATTTAGATCAACATCAAACTTGGTCAGTTAAATCTAAAGACCTTTGCGAAGTTAAGTTGGGAAGATCTTGAGATTTCGTTAAAGGGAGTGTCCATGGCGGCCTGACAAATTTTTATGTTTCGCCATGAAAAAGGAAGTTGCTGTAACCCAGACATACAATGTCCAATCTGCCCCAAACTTCGCATGTTAGATAAGACTTCTGCCCTTAACAGATCTACATGCCCATATTCAATTATAGTCATAGTGCCACCTGCTGGCAACAGGAAGTGACATATTTTACGCTGAGACAAACTACTCCTAGAGATATTTTTACATTAATGTATTTTTGTGGTCAGTCTAATCTAAAGGCCTGTGTAATGTTAAATTGTGGCAATCTTGAGTTTTTGTTAAAGAGCGTGTCCATGGCAAAAATGACAAAATTTGATGTCTCGCCACAGCAAGAGAAGTTGTTGTAACTCAGGCATAAAATGTTTGATCTTCCCCAAACTTCACATGTTCGATAAGAGTGCAGCCCTGAACACATCTGAAGGCCAATATTCCATTATAATGATAGCGCCACCTGCTGGCAACAGAAAGATTGGCACATATATGGAATAAACTTTGATATATTCCACTTATATTTATGAGTTTAAATGCATATTTCTCACCGTTCACCTATTTACTAAAGCCACTCGCTGCCGGTGAGCCCGGTTGCGAGGGCCCGTTTATCGCTGCTTGCAGCTTTAATTATTATTATTATTCTTCTTCTCTAAGATGAATCGCATTTTTGAGAGCCTAAACATGCTCGAAAAGTCATGAAACTTTGCACACACCTCAGAACTGGCGAAAATTTACGTCTGATATGGGTTTCAGAAGTGGGTGTGGCAAAATGGCTCGACAGCGCCACCTATACACATTCAACGGTGTGCGCCTCGAGCTACGTTTCACGTACATGTATGAAAATTGGTATACACATGTATCTCTCCAATACCTACAAAAAAGTCTCTTGGAGCAAAATCCGAAACCCAACAGGAAGTCAGTTATTTTTAATTTTATGAGCAAATTTTGTGTCATTTTTGTCATTTCCATGCTTTGTATTTTAACGAACTCCTCCTAGAGATTAATTCAGATCAACACCAAAGTTGGTATGCCTAATCTAAAGGCCTTTGCGATGTTAAATTGCGAAGATTTTGAGTTTTCGTTAAAAGGCGTGTCCGTGGCGGCCTGGCGAATTTCGATGATTCGCCATGAAAAATGAAGTTGCTATAACTCAGACATACAATGTCCAATCTGCCCCAAACTTCACATGTTTGATGAGACTCCGAACCTGAACATATTTACATGCCCATATTCAGTTATAGTCATAGCGCCACCTATAGGCAACAGGAAGTGACATATTTTACAGTTCGACACACTACTCCTAGAAATTTTTTGACATCAATGTCTTTTTTGTGGTCAGTCTAATCTAAAGGCCTGTGCGATGTTAAGTTGTGAAGATCTTGAGTTTTCGTTAAGGGGCGTGTCCATGGCGCCGTGACAAAATTCAAAGTCTCGCCATGGGAATAAAAGATGTTATAACTCAGGCATAAAATGTCCGATCTTCCCCAAACTTCACATGTTTGATAAAAGTCCTGGCCTGAACAGATCTGAAGGCCAATATTCCTTCGGGTGTGGCAAAATGACTCGATAACGCCACCTATACACATTCAACGGTGTGCGTCTCGAGCTACGTTTCATGTACATGTATGAAAATCAGTATACACATGTATCTCTCCAATACCTACAAAAAAGTCTCTTGGAGCAAAATCTGAAACCCAACAGGAAGTCGGTTATTTTTAATTTTATGAGCAAATTTTGTGTCATTTTTGTCATTTCCATGCGTTGTATTTTAACGAACTCCTCCTAGAGATTCATTCAGATCAACACCAAAGTTGGTATGCCTAATCTAAAGGCCTTTGCGATGTTAAATTGCGAAGATTTAGAGTTTTCGTTAAAGGGCGTGTCCATGGCGGCCTGACAAATTTTTATGTTTCGCCATGAAAAAGGAAGTTGCTGTAACTCAGATATACAATGTCCAATCTGCCCCAAACTTCACATGTTAGATAAGACTTCTGCCCTTAACAGATCTACATGCCCATATTCAGTTATAGTCATAGCGCCACCTGCTGGCAACAGGAAGTGACATGTTTTACGCTGCGAAAAACTACTCCTTGAAATTTTATGACATCAATGTTATTTTTGTGGTCAGTCTAATCTAAAGACCTGTGTGATGTTTAGTTGTGAAGATCTTGAGTTTTCGTTAAAAGGCGTGTCCATGGCGCCGTGACGAAGTTCGATGTGTCGCTATGGGAATAAAAGATGTTATAACTCAGGCATAAAATGTCCGATCTTGCTCAAACTTCACATGTGTGATAAGGGTCTTGGCCTGAACAGATCTGAAGGCCAATATTCCATTGGGTGTGGCAAAGTGGCTCGATAGCGCCACCTATACACTTTCAACTGAGTGCATATACACTTTCAACGGAGTGCGCCTCAAGCTATGTATCACGTACATGTACAAAAATCGGTACACACATGTAACACACCAATACCTACAAAAAAGTCTCTTGGTATGAAATCCGAATCCCAACAGGAAGTCGGTTATTTAGAATTTTCTCTGCAAAATTGGCGTTGTTTTTGCCATTTTCAGGGGTTGTACTTTAACAAACTCCTCCTAGAGATTTATTCAGATCAACACCAAACTTGGTCAGTTAAATCTAAAGGCCTTTGCGATGTTAAAATGCGAAGGACTTGAGGTTTCGTTAAAGGGCGTGTCCATGGCGGCCTGGCAAATTTCGATGTTTCGCCATGAAAAGGAAGTTGCTGTAACTCAGACATACAATGTCCAATCTGCCCCAAACTTCACATGTTAGATAAGACTTCTGCCCTTAAAAGATCTACATGCCCATATTCAGTTATAGTCATAGTGCCACCTGCTGGCAACAGGAAGTGACATGTTTTACGCTGCGACAAACTACTCCTAGAAATCTTTTGAAATTAATGTATTTTTTTGTGGTCAGTCTAATCTAAAGGCCTGTGCAATGTTAAATTGCGGAGATCTTCAGTTTTTGTTAAAGGGCGTGTCCATGGCGCCATGACAAAATTTGATGTCTCGCCACAGCAAGAGAAGTTGTTGTAACTCAGGCATAAAATGTTCGATCTTCCCCAGACTTCGCATGTTCGATAAGAGTCCTGGCCTGAACACATCTGAAGGCCAATTTTCCACTATAATGATAGCGCCACCTGCTGGCAACAGAAAGATTGGCACATATATGGAATAAACATTGATATATTCCACTTATATTTATGAGTTTAAATGCATATTTCTCACCGTTCACCTATTTACTAAAGCCACTCGCTGCCGGTGAGCCCGGGTGCGAGGGCCCATTCATCGCTGCTTGCAGCTTTAATTATTATTATTATTATTATTATTATTATTATTATTATTATTATTATTATTATTATTATTATTATTATTATTATTATTCTCTAAGATGAATCGCATTTTTGAGAGCCTAAACATGCTCGAAAAGTCATGAAACTTTGCACACACCTCAGAACTGGCGAAAATTTATGTCTGATATGGGTTTCAGAAGTGGGTGTGGCAAAATGGCTCGACAGCGCCACCTATACACGTTCAACGGTGTGCGCCTCGAGCTACGTTTCACGTACATATATGAAAATTGGTATACACATGTATCTCTCCAATACCTACAAAAAAGTCTCTTGGAGCAAAATCAGAAACCCAACAGGAAGTCGGTTATTTTTTATTTTATGAGCAAATTTTGTGTCATTTTTGTCATTTCCATGCGTTGTATTTTAACGAACTCCTCCTAGAGATTAATTCAGATCAACACCAAAGTTGGTATGCCTAATCTAAAGGCCTTTGCGATGTTAAATTGCGAAGATTTTGAGTTTTCGTTAAAGGGCGTGTCCGTGGCGGCCTGGCGAATTTCGATGATTGGCCATGAAAAATTAAGTTGCTATAACTCACACATACAATGTCCAATGTGCCCAAAACTTCACATGTTTAATAAGACTCCTGACCTGAACAGATTGACATGCCCATATTCAGTTATAGTCATAGCGCCACCTATAGGCAACAGGAAGTGACATATTTTACACTTCGACAGACTACTCCTAGAAATTTTTTGACATCAATGTCTTTTTTATGGTCAGTATAATCTAAAGGCATGTGCAATGTTAAATTGTGAAGATCTTGAGTTTTCGTTAAGGGGCGTGTCCATGGCGCCGTGACAAAATTCAAAGTCTCGCCATGGGAATAAAAGATGTTATAACTCAGGCATAAAATGTCCGATCTTCCCCAAACTTCACATGTGTGATAAAAGTCCTGGCCTGAACAGATCTGAAGGCCAATATTCCATCGGGTGTGGCAAAATGGCTCGATAGCGCCACCTATACACTTTTAACGGAGTGCACCTCGAGCTATGTTTCACGTACATGTACAAAAATTGGTACACACATGTAACACACCAATACCTACAAAAAAGTCTCTTGGTACGAAATCCTAATCCCAACAGGAAGTCGGTTATTTTGAATTTTCCCTGCAAAATTGGTGTTGTTTTTGCCATTTTCAGGGGTTGTACTTTAACGAACTCCTCCTAGAGATTTATTCAGATGAACACCAAACTTGGTCAGTGTAATCTAAAGCCATTTGTGATGTTAAATTGCGAAGGACTTGAGGTTTCGTTAAAGGGCGTGTCCATGGCGGCCTGACAAATTTCGATGTTTCGCCATGAAAAAGGAAGTTGCTGTAACTCAGACATACAATGTCCAATCTGCCCCAAACTTCACATGTTGGATAAGACTCTTGACCTGAACAGATCTACATGCCAATATTCAGTTATAGTCATAGCGCCACCTATTGGCAACAGGAAGTGAAATATTTTACACTGCGACAAACTACTCCTAGAAATTTTATGACATCAATGTTATTTTTGTGGTCAGTCTAATCTAAAGACCTGTGTGATGTTTAGTTGTGAAGATCTTGAGTTTTCGTTAAAAGGCGTGTCCATGGCGCCGTGACGAAGTTCGATGTGTCGCCATGGGAATAAAAGATGTTATAACTCAGGCATAAAATGTCCGATCTTGCCCAAACTTCACATGTGTGATAAGGGTCCTGGCCTGAACAGATCTGAAGGCCAATATTCCATTGGGTGTGGCAAAATGGCTCGATAGCGCCACCTATACACTTTCAACTGAGTGCATATACACTTTCAACGGAGTGCGCCTAAAGCTATGTTTCACGTACATGTACAAAATTCGGTACACACATGTAACACACCAATATCTACGAAAAAGTCTCTTGGTACGAAATCCGAATCCAAACAGGAAGTCAGTTATTTAGAATGTTCTCTGCAAAATTGGTGTTGTTTTTGGCATTTTCAGGGGTTGTACTTTAACGAACTCCTCCTAGAGATTTATTCAGATCAACATCAAACTTGGTCAGTTAAATCTAAAGGCCTTTCCGAAGTTAAATTGGGAAGATCTTGAGATTTCGTTAAAGGGAGTGTCCATGGCGGCCTGACAAATTTCGATGTTTCGCCATGAAAAAGGAAGTTGCTGTAACTCAGACATACAATGTCCAATCTGCCCCAAACTTCGCATGTTAGATAAGACTTCTGCCCTTAACAGATCTACATGCCCATATTCAATTATAGTCATAGCGCCACCTGCTGGCAACAGGAAGTGACATATTTTACGCTGAGACAAACTACTCCTAGAGATTTTTTGACATTAATGTATTTTTGTGGTCAATCTAATCTAAAGGCCTGTGTAATGTTAAATTGTGGCAATCTTGAGTTTTTGTTAAAAAGCGTGTCCATGGCAAAAATGACAAAATTTGATGTCTCGCCACAGCAAGAGAAGTTGTTGTAACTCAGGCATAAAATGTTTGATCTTCCCCAAACTTCACATGTTCGATAAGAGTGCAGCCCTGAACACATCTGAAGGCCAATATTCCATTATAATGATAGCGCCACCTGCTGGCAACAGGAAGATTGGCACATATATGGAATAAACATTGATATATTCTATTTATATTTATGAGTTTAAACGCATATTTCTCACCGTTCACCTATTTACTAAAGCCACTCGCTGCCGGTGAGCCCGGGTGCGAGGGCCCGTTCATCGCTGCTTGCAGCTTTAATTATTATTATTATTAGGGCCCGAGCACCAATGGTGTGAGGACCCTCTTGGAATTGCTCCGTTTATTATTATTATTATTATTATTATTATTATTATTATTATTATTATTATTATTATTATTATTATTATTATTATTATTATTATTATTATTATTCTCCAGGATGAATCGCATTTTTGAGGGCCTAAACATACTCAAAAAGTCATGAAACTTTGCACACACCTCAGAACCGGTGAAAATTTACATCTGATATGGGTTTCAGAAGTGGGTGTGGCAAAATGGCTCGACAGCGCCACCTATACATGTTCAACGGTGTGCGCCTCGAGCTATGTTTCACGTACATGTATGAAAATCGGTACACAGATGTAACTCTCCAATACCTACAAAAAAGTCGCTTAGAGCAAAATTCTAAACCCAACAGGAAGTCAGTTATTTTTAATATTATGAGCAAATTTTGTGTCATTTATGCCATTTCCATGAGTTGTATTTTAACGAACTCCTCCTAGAAACTTATTCAGATCAACACCAAATTTGGTATGCCTAATCTAAAGGCCTTTGCGATGTTAAATTGCGAAGATTTTGAGTTTTCGTTAAAGGGCGTGTCCGTGGCGGCCTGGCGAATTTCGATGATTCGCCATAAAAAATGAAGTTGCTATAACTCAGACATACAATGTCCAACGTGCCCAAAACTTCACATGTTTAATAAGACTCCTGACCTGAACATATTTCCATGCCCATATTCAGTTATAGTCATAGCGCCACCTATAGGCAACAGGAAGTGACATATTTTACACTTTGACAGACTACTCCTAGAAATTTTTTGACATCAATGTCTTTTTTATGGTCAGTATAATTTAAAGGCCTGTGCAATGTTAAATTGTGAAGATCTTGAGTTTTCGTTAAGGGGCGTGTCCATGGCGCCGTGACAAAATTCAAAGTCTCGCCATGGGAATAAAAGATGTTATAAATCAAGCATAAAATGTCCGATCTTCCCCAAACTTCACATGTGTGATAAAAGTCCAGGCCTGAACAGATCTGAAGGCCAATATTCCATCGGGTGTGGCAAAATGGCTCGATAGCGCCACCTATACACTTTCAACGGAGTGCACCTTGAGCTATGTTTCACGTACATGTACAAAAATTGGTACACACATGTAACACACCAATACCTACAAAAAAGTCTCTTGGTACGAAATCCTAATCCCAACAGGAAGTCGGTTATTTTGAATTTTCCCTGCAAAATTGGTGTTGTTTTTGCCATTTTCAGGGGTTGTACTTTAACGAACTCCTCCTAGAGATTTATTCAGATGAACACCAAACTTGGTCAGTGTAATCTAAAGCCATTTGCAATGTTAAATTGCGAAGGACTTGAGGTTTCGTTAAAGGGCGTGTCCATGGTGGCCTGACAAATTTCGATGTTTCGCCATGAAAAAGGAAGTTGCTGTAACTCAGACATACAATGTCCAATCTGCCCCAAACTTCACATGTTGGATAAGATTTTTGACCTGAACAGATCTACATGCCAATATTCAGTTATAGTCATAGCGCCACCTATTGGCAACAGGAAGTGAAATATTTTACACTGCGACAAACTACTCCTAGAAATTTTATGACATCAATGTTATTTTTGTGGTCAGTCTAATCTAAAGACCTGTGTGATGTTTAGTTGTGAAGATCTTGAGTTTTCGTTAAAAGGCGTGTCCATGGCGCCGTGACGAAATTCGATGTGTCGCCATGGGAATAAAAGATGTTATAACTCAGGCATAAAATGTCCGATCTTGCCCAAACTTCACATGTGTGATAAGGGTCCTGGCCTGAACAGATCTGAAGGCTAATATTCCATTAGGTGTGGCAAAATGGCTCGATAGCGCCACCTTTACACTTTCAACTGAGTGCATATACACTTTCAACGGAGTGCGCCTCAAGCTATGTTTCACGTACATGTAAAAAAATTGGTACACACATGTAACACACCAAAATCTACGAAAAAGTCTCTTGGTTCGAAATCCGAATCCAAACAGGAAGTCAGTTATTTAGAATGTTCTCTGCAAAATTTGTGTTGTTTTTGGCATTTTCAGGGGTTGTACTTTAACGAAGTCCTCCTAGAGATTTATTCAGATCACCATCAAACTTGGTCAGTTAAATCTAAAGGCCTTTGCGAAGTTAAATTGGGAAGATCTTAAGATTTCGTTAAAGGGCGTGTCAATGGCAGCCTGACAAATTTCGATGTTTCGCCATGAAAAAGGAAGTTGCTGTAACTCAGACATACAATGTCCAATCTGCCCCAAACTTCACATGTTAGATAAGACTTCTGCCCTTAACAGATCCACATGCCCATATTCACTTATAGTCATAGCGCCACCTGCTGGCAACAGGAAGTGGCATATTTTACGCAGTGACAAAGTACTCCAAGAAATCTTTTGACATTAATGTATTTTTTGTGGTCAGTCTAATCTTAAGGCCTGTGCAATGTTAAATTATGGAGATCTTGAGTTTTTGTTAAAGGGTGTGCCCATGGCACCATGACAAAATTTGATGTCTCGCCACAGGAAAATAAGTTTTAAAAATAAAATGTCCGATCTTCCCCAACTTCACATTTGTGATAAGAGTCCTGGCCTGAACACATCTGAAGGCCAATATTCCATTATAATGATAGCGCCACCTGCTGTTAACAAGAAGACTGGCACATATAAATGATTTTGACATATTCCACTTATATTTACGACTTTAAATGCATATATCTCGCCGTTCGCCAATTTACTAAAGCCTCTCGCTGGCGGTGAGCCCGGGTGCGAGGGCCCGTTCATCGCTGCTTGCAGCTTTAATTAGGGCCCGAGCACCGATGGTGTGAGGACCCTCTTGGAATTGCTCCGTTTATTATTATTATTATTATTATTATTATTATTATTATTATTATTATTATTATTATTATTATTATTATTATTATTATTCTCTAAGATGAATCGCATTTTTGAGAGCCTAAACATGCTCGAAAAGTCATGAAACTTTGCACACACCTCAGAACTGGCGAAAATTTACGTCTGATATGGGTTTCAGAAGTGGGTGTGGCAAAATGGCTCGACAGCGCCACCTATACACGTTCAACGGTGTGCGCCTCGAGCTACGTTTCACGTACATATATGAAAATTGGTATACACATGTATCTCTCCAATACCTACAAAAAAGTCTCTTGGAGCAAAATCAGAAACCCAACAAGAAGTCGGTTATTTTTAATTTTATTAGCAAATTTTGTGTCATTTTTGTCATTTTCATGCATTGTATTTTAACGAACTCCTCCTAGAGATTAATTCAGATCAACACCAAAGTTGGTATGCCTAATCTAAAGGCCTTTGTGATGTTAAATTGCGAAGATTTTGAGTTTTCGTTAAAGGGCGTGTCCGTGGCGGCTTGGCGAATTTCGATGATTTGCCATGAAAAATGAAGTTGCTATAACTCACACATACAATGTCCAATGTGTCCAAAACTTCACATGTTTAATAAGACTCCTGACCTGAACAGATTGACATGACCATATTCAGTTATAGTCATAGCGCCACCTATAGGCAACAGGAAGTGACATATTTTACACTGCGACTAACTACTCCTAGAAATTTTATGACATCAATGTCTTTTTTGTGGTCAGTCTAATCTAAAGGCCTGTGCGATGTTAAATTGTGAAGATCTTGAGTTTTCGTTAAAAGGCGTGTCCATGGCGCCATGACGAAGTTCGATGTCTCGCCAAGGGAATAAAATATGTTATAACTCAGGCATAAAATGTCCGATCTTGCCCAAACTTCACATGTGTGATAATAGTCCTGGCCTGAACACATCTGTAGGCCAATATTCCATCGGGTGTGGCAAAATGGCTCGATAGCGCCACCTATACACTTTCAACATAGCGCGCCTCGAGCTTCGTTTCAAGTACATGTACAAAAATCGGTACACACATGTAACACACCAGTACCTACAAAAAAGTCTCTTAGTACGAAATCCTAACCCCAACAGGAAGTCGGTTATTTTGAAATTTCCCTGCAAAATTGGCGTTGTTTTTGCCATTTTCAGGGGTTGTACTTTAACGAATTCCTCCTAGAGATTTATTCGGATGAACACCAAACTTGGTAAGTGTAATCTAAAGCCATTTGCGATGTTAAATTGCGAAGGACTTGAGGTTTCGTTAAAGGGCGTGTACATGGCGGCCTGACAAATTTCGATGTTTCGCCATGAAAAAGGAAGTTGCTGTAACTCAGACATACAATGTCCAATCTGCCCCAAACTTCACATGTTGGATAAGACTCTTGACCTGAACAGATCTACATGCCAATATTCAGTTATAGTCATAGCGCCACCTATTGGCAACAGGAAGTGAAATATTTTACACTGCGACAAACTACTCCTAGAAATTTTATGACATCAATGTTATTTTTGTGGTCAGTCTAATCTAAAGACCTGTGTGATGTTTAGTTGTGAAGATCTTGAGTTTTCGTTAAAAGGCGTGTCCATGGCGCCGTGACGAAATTCGATGTGTCGCCATGGGAATAAAAGATGTTATAACTCAGGCATAAAATGTTCGATCTTGCCCAAACTTCACATGTTTGATAAAAGTCCTGGCCTACACAGATCTGAAGGCCAATATTCCATCGGGTGTGGCAAAATGGCTCGATAGCGCCACCTATACACTTTCAACGGAGTGCGCCTCAATCTATGTTTCACGTACAGGTACAAAAATTGGTACACACATGTAACACACCAATACCTACAAAAAAGTCTCTTGGTACGAAATCCTTATCCCAACAGGAAGTCGATTATTTTGAATTTTCCCTGCAAAATTGGTGTTGTTTTTGCCATTTTCAGGGGTTGTACTTTAACGAACTTCTCCTAGAGATTTATTCAGATGAACACCAAACTTGGTCAGTGTAATCTAAAGCCCTTTGCGATGTTAAATTGCGAAGGACTTGAGGTTTAGTTAAAGGGCGTGTCCATGGCGGCCTGACAAATTTCGATGTTTCGCCATGAAAAAGGAAGTTGCTGTAACTCAGACATACAATGTCCAATCTGCCCCAAACTTCACATGTTGGATAAGACTCTTGATCTGAACAGATCTACATGCCAATATTCAGTTATAGTCATGGCGCCACCTATTGGCAACAGGAAGTGAAATATTTTACACTGCGACAAACTACTCCTAGAAATTTTATGACATCGATGTTATTTTTGTGGTCAGTCTAATCTAAAGACCTGTGTGATGTTTAGTTGTGAAGATCTTGAGTTTTCGTTAAAAGGCGTGTCCATGGCGCCGTGACGAAGTTCGATGTGTCGCCATGGGAATAAAAGATGCTATAACTCAGGCATAAAATGTCCGATCTTGCCCAAACTTCACATGTGTGATAAGGGTCCTGGCCTGAACAGATCTGAAGGCCAATATTCCATTGGGTGTGGCAAAATGGCTCGATAGAGCCACCTATACACTTTCAACTGAGTGCATATACACTTTCAATGGAGTGCGCCTCGAGCTATGTTTCATGTACATGTACAAGAATTGGTACACACATGTAACACACCAATACCTACAAAAAAGTCTCTTGGTACGAAATCCTAATCCCAACAGGAAGTCGGTTATTTTTAATTTTCCCTGCAAAATTGGTGTTGTCTTTGCCATTTTCAGGGGTTGTACTTTAACGAACTCCTCCTAGAGATTTATTCAGATGAACACCAAACTTGGTCAGTCTAATCTAAAGCCGTTTGTGATGTTAAATTGCGAAGGACTTGAGGTTTCGTTAAAGGGAGGGTCCATGGCGGCCTGACAAATTTTGATGTTTCGCCATGAAAAAGGAAGTTGCTGTAACTCAGACATACAATGTCCAATCTGCCCCAAACTTCGCATGTTAGATAAGACTTCTGCCCTTAAAAGATCTACATGCCCATATTTAATTATAGTCATAGTGCCACCTGCTGGCAACAGGAAGTGACATATTTTACGCTGAGACAAACTACTCCTAGAGATATTTTGACATTAATGTATTTTTGTGGTCAGTCTAATCTAAAGGCCTGTGTAATGTTAAATTGTGGCAATCTTGAGTTTTTGTTAAAGAGCGTGTCCATGGCAAAAATGACAAAATTTGATGTCTCGCCACAGCAAGAGAAGTTGTTGTAACTCAGGCATAAAATGTTTGATCTTCCCCAAACTTCACATGTTCGATAAGAGTGCAGCCCTGAACACATCTGAAGGCCAATATTCCATTATAATGATAGCGCCACCTGCTGGCAACAGAAAGATTGGCACATATATGGAATAAACTTTGATATATTCCACTTATATTTATGAGTTTAAATGCATATTTCTCACCGTTCACCTATTTACTAAAGCCACTCGCTGCCGGTGAGCCCGGGTGCGAGGGCCCATTCATCGCTGCTTGCAGCTTTAATTATTATTGTTATTCTTCTTCTCTAAGATGAATCGCATTTTTGAGAGCCTAAATATGCTCGAAAAGTCATGAAACTTTGCACACACCTCAGAACTGGCGAAAATTTACGTCTGATATGGGTTTCAGAAGTGGGTGTGGCAAAATGGCTCGACAGCGCCACCTATACACATTCAACGGTGTGCGCCTCGAGCTACGTTTCACGTACATGTATGAAAATTGGTATACACATGTATCTCTCCAATACCTACAAAAAAGTCTCTTGGAGCAAAATCAGAAACCCAACAGGAAGTCGGTTATTTTTAATTTTATGAGCAAATTTTGTGTAATTTTTGTCATTTCCATGCGTTGTATTTTAACGAACTCCTCCTAGAGATTAATTCAGATCAAAACCAAAGTTGGTATGCCTAATCTAAAGGCCTTTGTGATGTTAAATTGCGAAGATTTTGAGTTTTCATTGAAGGGCGTGTCCGTGGCGGCCTGGCGAATTTCGATGATTCGCCATGAAAAATGAAGTTGCTATAACTCAGACATACAATGTCCAATCTGCCCCAAACTTCACATGTTTGATGAGACTCCAAACCTGAACAGATTGACATGCCCATATTCAGTTATAGTCATAGCGCCACCTATTGGCAACAGGAAGTGACATATTTTACACTGCGACTAACTACTCCTAGAAATTTTATGACATCAATGTCTTTTTTGTGGTCAGTCTAATCTAAAGGCCTGTGCGATGTTAAGTTGTGAAGATCTTGAGTTTTCGTTAAGGGGCGTGTCCATGGCGCCGTGACAAAATTCAAAGTCTCGCCATGGGAATAAAAGATTTTATAACTCAGGCATAAAATGTCCGATCTTCCCCTAACTTCACATGTTTGATAAAAGTCCTGGCCTGAACAGATCTGAAGGCCAATATTCCATCAGGTGTGGCAAAATGGCTCGATAGCGCCACCTATACACTTTCAACGGAGTGTGCCTCGATCTATGTTTTACGTACATGTACAAAAATTGGTACACACATGTAACACACCAATACCTACAAAAAAGTCTCTTGGTACGAAATCCTAATCCCAACAGGAAGTCGATTATTTTGAATTTTCCCTGCAAAATTGGTGTTGTTTTTGCCATTTTCAGGGGTTGTACTTTAACGAACTCCTCCTAGAGATTTATTCAGATGAACACCAAACTTGGTCAGTGTAATCTAAAGCCCTTTGCAATGTTAAATTGCGAAGGACTTGAGGTTTCGTTAAAGGGCGTGTCCATGGCGGCCTGACAAATTTCGATGTTTCGCCATGAAAAAGGAAGTTGCTGTAACTCAGACATACAATGTCCAATCTGCCCCAAACTTCACATGTTGGATAAGACTCTTGACCTGAACAGATCTACATGCCAATATTCAGTTATAGTCATAGCGCCACCTATAGGCAACAGGAAGTGACATATTTTACAGTTCGACACACTACTCCTAGAAATTTTTTGACATCAATGTCTTTTTTGTGGTCAGTCTAATCTAAAGGCCTGTGCGATGTTAAGTTGTGAAGATCTTGAGTTTTCGTTAAGGGGCGTGTCCATGGCACCGTGACGAAGTTCAATGTCTCGCCATGGGAATAAAAGCTGTTATAACTCAGGCATAAAATGTCCGATCTTCCCCAATCTTCACATGTGTGATAAGAGTCTTGGCCTGAACACATCTGTAGGCCAATATTCCATCGGGTGTGGCAAAATGGCTCGATAGCGCCACCTATACACTTTCAACATAGCGCGCCTCGAGCTCCGTTTCCCGTACATGTACAAAAAACGGTACACACATGTAAAACACCAATACCTACAAAAAAGTCTCTTGGTACGAAATCCGAAACCCAACAGGAAGTCGGTTATTTTTAATTTTATGAGCAAATTTTGTGTCATTTTTGTCATTTCCATGCGTTGTATTTTAACGAACTCCTCCTAGAGATTCATTCAGATCAACACCAAAGTTGGTATGCCTAATCTAACGGCCTTTGTGATGTTAAATTGCGAAGGACTTGACGTTTCGTTAAAGGGCGTGTCCATGGCGGCCTGACAAATTTCGATGTTTCGCCATGAAAAAGGAAGTTGCTATAACTCAGACATACAATTTCCAATCTGCCCAAAACTTCACATGTTTAATACAACTCCTGACCTGAACATATTTATATGCCCATATTCAGTTATAGTCATAGCGCCACCTATTGGCAACAGGAAGTGAAATATTTTACACTGCGACAAACTACTCCTAGAAATTTTATGACATCAATGCTATTTTTGTGGTCAGTCTAATCTAAAGACCTGTGTGATGTTTAGTTGTGAAGATCTTGAGTTTTCGTTAAAAGGCGTGTCCATGGCGCCGTGACGAATTTTGATGTGTCGCCATGGGAATTAAAGATGTTATAACTCAGGCATAAAATGTCCAATTTTGCCCAAACTTCACATGTGTGATAAGAGTCCTGGCCTGAACAGATCTGAAGGCCAAAATTCCATTGGGTGTGGCAAAATGGCTCGATAGCGCCACCTATACACTTTCAACTGAGTGCATATACACTTTCAACGGAGTGCGCCTCAAGCTATGTTTCACGTACATGTACAAAAATCGGTACACACATGTAACACACCAATATCTACGAAAAAGTCTGTTGGTACGAGATCCGAATCCAAACAGGAAGTCAGTTATTTAGAATTTTCTCTGCAAAATTGGTGTTGTTTTTGGCATTTTCAGAGGTTGTACTTTAACGAACTCCTCCTAGAGATTTATTCAAATCAACACCAAACTTGGTCAGTTAAATCTAAAGGCCTTTGCGAAGTTAAATTGGGAAGATCTTGAGATTTCGTTAAAGGGAGTGTCCATGGCGGCCTGACAAATTTCGATGTTTCGCCATGAAAAAGGAAGTTGCTGTAACTCAGACATACAATGTCCAATCTGCCCCAAACTTCACATGTTAGATAAGACTTCTGCCCTTAACAGATCTACATGCCCATATTCAATTATAGTCATAGCGCCACCTGCTGGCAACAGGAAGTGACTTATTTTACACTGAGACAAACTACTCCTAGAGATTTTTTGACATTAATGTATATTTGTGGTCAGTCTAATCTAAAGGCCTGTGTAATGTTAAATTGTGGCAATCTTGAGTTTTTGTTAAAGAGCGTGTCCATGGCAAAAATGACAAAATTTGATGTCTCGCCACAGCAAGAGAAGTTGTTGTAACTCAGGCATAAAATGTTTGATCTTCCCCAAACTTCACATGTTCGATAAGAGTGCAGCCCTGAACACATCTTAAGGCCAATATTCCATTGTAATGATAGTGCCACCTGCTGGCAACAGGAAGATTGGCACATATATGGAATAAACGTTGATATATTCTACTTATATTTATGAGTTTAAACGCATATTTCTCACCGTTCACCTCTTTACTAAAGCCACTCGCTGCCGGTGAGCCCGGGTGCGAGGGCCCGTTCATCGCTGCTTGCAGCTTTATTTATTATTATTATTATTATTATTATTATTCTCTAAGATGAATCGCATTTTTGAGAGCCTAAACATGCTCGAAAAGTCATGAAACTTTGCACACACCTCAGAACTGGCGAAAATTTACGTCTGATATGGGTTTCAGAAGTGGGTGTGGCAAAATGGCTCGACAGCGCCACCTATACACGTTCAACGGTGTGCGCCTCGAGCTACGTTTCACGTACATGTATGAAAATTGGTATACACATGTAACTCTCCAATACCTACAAAAAAGTCTCTTGGAGCAAAATGCGAAACCCAACAGGAAGTCGGTTATTTTTAATTTTATGAGCAAATTTTGTGTCATTTTTGTCATTTCCATGCGTTGTATTTTAACGAACTCCTCCTAGAGATTAATTCAGATCAACACCAAAGTTGGTATGCCTAATCTAAAGGCCTTTGCGATGTTAAATTGCGAAGATTTTGAGTTTTCGTTAAAGGGCGTGTCCGTGGCGGCCTGGCGAATTTCGATGATTCGCCATGAAAAATGAAGTTGCTATAACTCAGACATACAATGTCCAATCTGCCCCAAACTTCACATGCTTGATGAGACTCCGAACCTGAACAGATTGACATGCCCATATTCAGTTATAGTCATAGCGCCACCTATTGGCAACAGGAAGTGACATATTTTACACTGCGACTAACTACTCCTAGAAATTTTATGACATCAATGTCTTTTTTGTGGTCAGTCTAATCTAAAGGCCTGTGCGATGTTAAGTTGTGAAGATCTTGAGTTTTCGTTAAGGGGCGTTCCCATGGCACCGTGACGAAGTTCGATGTCTCGCCATGGGAATAAAAGCTGTTATAACTCAGGCATAAAATGTCCAATCTTCCCCAATCTTCACATGTGTGATAAGAGTCTTGGCCTGAACACATCTGTAGGCCAATATTCCATCGGGTGTGGCAAAATGGCTCGATAGCGCCACCTATACACTTTCAACATAGCGCGCCTCGAGCTCCGTTTCCCGTACATGTACAAAAAACGGTACACACATGTAACACACCAATACCTACAAAAAAGTCTCTTGGTACGAAATCCGAAACCCAACAGGAAGTCGGTTATTTTTAATTTTATGAGCAAATTTTGTGTATTTTTGTCATTTCCATGCGTTGTATTTTAACGAACTCCTCCTAGAGATTCATTCAGATCAACACCAAAGTTGGTATGCCTAATCTAACGGCCTTTGTGATGTTAAATTGCGAAGGACTTGACGTTTCGTTAAAGGGCGTGTCCATGGCGGCCTGACAAATTTCGATGTTTCGCCATGAAAAAGGAAGTTGCTATAACTCTGACATACAATGTCCAATCTGCCCAAAACTTCACATGTTTAATACAACTCCTAACCTGAACATATTTATATGCCCATATTCAGTTATAGTCATAGCGCCACCTATTGGCAACAGGAAGTGAAATATTTTACACTGCGACAAACTACTCCTAGAAATTTTATGACATCAATGCTATTTTTGTGGTCAGTCTAATCTAAAGACCTGTGTGATGTTTAGTTGTGAAGATCTTGAGTTTTCGTTAAAAGGCGTGTCCATGGCGCCGTGACGAATTTTGATGTGTCGCCATGGGAATTAAAGATGTTATAACTCAGGCATAAAATGTCCGATCTTGCCCAAACTTCACATGTGTGATAAGAGTCCTGGCCTGAACAGATCTGAAGGCCAAAATTCCATTGGGTGTGGCAAAATGGCTCGATAGCGCCACCTATACACTTTCAACTGAGTGCATATACACTTTCAACGGAGTGCGCCTCAAGCTATGTTTCACGTACATGTACAAAAATCGGTACACACATGTAACACACCAATATCTACGAAAAAGTCTGTTGGTACGAGATCCGAATCCAAACAGGAAGTCAGTTATTTAGAATTTTCTCTGCAAAATTGGTGTTGTTTTTGGCATTTTCAGAGGTTGTACTTTAACGAACTCCTCCTAGAGATTTATTCAAATCAACACCAAACTTGGTCAGTTAAATCTAAAGGCCTTTGCGAAGTTAAATTGGGAAGATCTTGAGATTTCGTTAAAAGGCGTGTCCATGGCGGCCTGACAAATTTCGATGTTTCGCCATGAAAAAGGAAGTTGCTGTAACTCAGACATACAATGTCCAATCTGCCCCAAACTTCACATGTTAGATAAGACTTCTGCCCTTAACAGATCTACATGCCCATATTCAATAATAGTCATAGCGCCACCTGCTGGCAACAGGAAGTGACTTATTTTACACTGAGACAAACTACTCCTAGAGATTTTTTGACATTAATGTATATTTGTGGTCAGTCTAATCTAAAGGCCTGTGTAATGTTAAATTGTGGCAATCTTGAGTTTTTGTTAAAGAGCGTGTCCATGGCAAAAATGACAAAATTTGATGTCTCGCCACAGCAAGAGAAGTTGTTGTAACTCAGGCATAAAATGTTTGATCTTCCCCAAACTTCACATGTTCGATAAGAGTGCAGCCCTGAACACATCTTAAGGCCAATATTCCATTGTAATGATAGTGCCACCTGCTGGCAACAGGAAGATTGGCACATATATGGAATAAACGTTGATATATTCTACTTATATTTATGAGTTTAAACGCATATTTCTCACCGTTCACCTCTTTACTAAAGCCACTCGCTGCCGGTGAGCCCGGGTGCGAGGGCCCGTTCATCGCTGCTTGCAGCTTTAATTAGGGCCCGAGCACCGATGGTGTGAGGACCCTCTTGGAATTGCTCCGTTTATTATTATTATTATTATTATTATTATTATTATTATTATTAGGGCCTGAGCACTGATGGTGTGAGGACCCTCTTGGAATTGCTCCGTTTATTATTATTATTATTATTATTATTATTATTATTATTATTATTATTATTATTATTATTATTATTCTCTAAGATGAATCGCATTTTTGAGAGCCTAAACATGCTCGAAAAGTCATGAAACTTTGCACACACCTCAGAACTGGCGAATATTTACGTCTGATATGGGTTTCAGAAGTGGGTGTGGCAAAATGGCTCGACAGCGCCACCTATACACGTTCAACGGTGTGCGCCTCGAGCTACGTTTCACGTACATATATGAAAATTGGTATACACATGTATCTCTCCAATACCTACAAAAATGTCTCTTGGAGCAAAATCCGAAACCCAACAAGAAGTCGGTTATTTTTAATTTTATGAGCAAATTTTGTGTCATTTTTGTCATTTTCATGCGTTGTATTTTAACGAACTCCTCCTAGAGATTAATTCAGATCAACACCAAAGTTGGTATGCCTAATCTAAAGGCCTTTGTGATGTTAAATTGCGAAGATTTTGAGTTTTCGTTAAAGGGCGTGTCCGTGGCGGCCTGGCGAATTTCGATGATTCGCCATGAAAAATGAAGTTGCTATAACTCACACATACAATGT
This sequence comes from Carassius carassius, assembly GCF_963082965.1. NCBI lineage: Eukaryota > Metazoa > Chordata > Actinopteri > Cypriniformes > Cyprinidae > Carassius > Carassius carassius. The sequence goes on along the minus strand of NC_081768.1, from coordinate 32,777,113 downwards.
CCAATGTGTCCAAAACTTCACATGTTTAATAAGACTCCTGACCTGAACAGATTGACATGCCCATATTCAGTTATAGTCATAGCGCCACCTATAGGCAACAGGAAGTGACATATTTTACACTGCGACTAACTACTCCTAGAAATTTTATGACATCAATGTCTTTTTTGTGCTCAGTCTAATCTAAAGGCCTGTGCGATGTTAAATTGTGAAGATCTTGAGTTTTCGTTAAAAGGCGTGTCCATGGCGCCATGACGAAGTTCGATGTCTCGCCAAGGGAATAAAATATGTTATAACTCAGGCATAAAATGTCCGATCTTCCCCAAACTTCACATGTGTGATAATAGTCCTGGCCTGAACACATCTGTAGGCCAATATTCCATCGGGTGTGGCAAAATGGCTCGATAGCGCCACCTATACACTTTCAACATAGCGCGCCTCGAGCTCCGTTTCAAGTACATGTACAAAAATCGGTACACACATGTAACACACCAGTACCTACAAAAAGTCTCTTAGTACGAAATCCTAACCCCAACAGGATGTCGGTTATTTTGAAATTTCCCTGCAAAATTGGCGTTGTTTTTGCCATTTTCAGGGGTTGTACTTTAACGAACTCCTCCTAGAGATTTATTCGGATGAACACCAAACTTGGTAAGTGTAATCTAAAGCCATTTGCGATGTTAAATTGCGAAGGACTTGAGGTTTCGTTAAAGGGCGTGTCCATGGCGGCCTGACAAATTTCGATGTTTCGCCATGAAAAAGGAAGTTGCTGTAACTCAGACATACAATGTCCAATCTGCCCCAAACTTCACATGTTGGATAAGACTCTTGACCTGAACAGATCTACATGCCAATATTCAGTTATAGTCATAGCGCCACCTATTGGCAACAGGAAGTGAAATATTTTACACTGCGACAAACTACTCCTAGAAATTTTATGACATCAATGTTATTTTTGTGGTCAGTCTAATCTAAAGACCTGTGTGATGTTTAGTTGTGAAGATCTTGAGTTTTCGTTAAAAGGCGTACATGGCGCCGTGACGAAATTCGATGTGTCGCCATGGGAATAAAAGATGTTATAACTCAGGCATAAAATGTTCGATCTTGCCCAAACTTCACATGTGTGATAAGGGTCCTGGCCTGAACAGATCTGAAGGCCAATATTCCATTGGGTGTGGCAAAATGGCTCGATAGCGCCACCTATACACTTTCAACTGAGTGCATATACACTTTCAACGGAGTGCGCCTCAAGCTATGTTTCACGTACATGTACAAAAATCGGTACACACATGTAACACACCAATATCTACGAAAAAGTCTGTTGGTACGAAATCCGAATCCAAACAGGAAGTCAGTTATTTAGAATGTTCTCTGCAAAATTGGTGTTGTTTTTGGCATTTTCAGGGGTTGTACTTTAACGAACTCCTCCTAGAGATTTATTCAGATCAACATCAAACTTGGTCAGTTAAATCTAAAGGCCTTTGCGAAGTTAAATTGGGAAGATCTTGAGATTTCGTTAAAGGGAGTGTCCATGGCGGCCTGACAAATTTTGATGTTTCGCCATGAAAAAGGAAGTTGCTGTAACTCAGACATACAATGTCCAATCTGCCCCAAACTTCGCATGTTAGATAAGACTTCTGCCCTTAACAGATCTACATGCCCATATTCAATTATAGTCATAGTGCCACCTGCTGGCAACAGGAAGGGACATATTTTACGCTGAGACAAACTACTCCTAGAGATTTTTTGACATTAATGTATTTTTGTGGTCAGTCTAATCTAAAGGCCTGTGTAATGTTAAATTGACAAAAATGACAAAATTTGATGTCTCGCAACAGCAAGAGAAGTTGTTGTAACTCAGGCATAAAATGTTTGATCTTCCCCAAACTTCACATGTTCGATAAGAGTGCAGCCCTGAACACATCCGAAGGCCAATATTCCATTATAATGATAGCGCCACCTGCTGGCAACAGAAAGATTGGCACATATATGGAATAAACTTTGATATATTCCACTTATATTTATGAGTTTAAATGCATATTTCTCACCGTTCACCTATTTACTAAAGCCACTCACTGCCGGTGAGCCCGGGTGCGAGGGCCCGTTCATCGCTGCTTGCAGCTTTAATTAGGGCCCGAGCACCGATGGTGTGAGGACCCTCTTGGAATTGCTCCGTTTATTATTATTATTATTATTATTATTATTATTATTATTATTATTATTATTATTATTATTATTATTATTAGGGCTCGAGCACCGATGGTGTGAGGACCCTCTTGGAATTGCTCTGTTTATTATTATTTTTATTATTATTATTATTATTATTATTATTATTATTATTATTATTATTATTATTATTCTTCTCTAAGATGAATCGCATTTTTGAGAGCCTAAACATGCTCGAAAAGTCATGAAACGTTGCACACACCTCAGAACTGGCGAAAATTTACGTCTGATATGGGTTTCAGAAGTGGGTGTGGCAAAATGGCTCGACAGCGCCACCTATACACGTTCAACGGTGTGCGCCTCGAGCTACGTTTCACGTACATGTATGAAAATTGGTATACACATGTATCTCTCCAATACCTACAAAAAAGTCTCTTGGAGCAAAATGCGAAACCCAACAGGAAGTCGGTTATTTTTAATTTTATGAGCAAATTTTGTGTCATTTTTGTCATTTCCATGCGTTGTATTTTAACGAACTCCTCCTAGAGATTAATTCACATCAACACCAAAGTTGGTATGCCTAATCTAAAGGCCTTTGCGATGTTAAATTGCGAAGATTTTGAGTTTTCGTTAAAGGGCGTGTCCGTCGCGGCCTGGCGAATTTCGATGATTCGCCATGAAAAATGAAGTTGCTATAACTCAGACATACAATGTCCAATCTGCCCCAAACTTCACATGCTTGATGAGACTCCGAACCTGAACAGATTGACATGCCCATATTCAGTTATAGTCATAGCGCCACCTATTGGCAACAGGAAGTGACATATTTTACACTGCGACTAACTACTCCTAGAAATTTTATGACATCAATGTCTTTTTTGTGGTCAGTCTAATCTAAAGGCCTGTGCGATGTTAAGTTGTGAAGATCTTGAGTTTTCGTTAAGGGGCGTGTCCATGGCACCGTGACGAAGTTCGATGTCTCGCCATGGGAATAAAAGCTGTTATAACTCAGGCATAAAATGTCCGATCTTCCCCAATCTTCACATGTGTGATAAGAGTCTTGGCCTGAACACATCTGTAGGCCAATATTCCATCGGGTGTGGCAAAATGGCTCGATAGCGCCACCTATACACTTTCAACATAGCGCGCCTCGAGCTCCGTTTCCCGTACATGTACAAAAATCGGTACACACATGTAACACACCAATACCTACAAAAAAGTCTCTTGGTACGAAATCCGAAACCCAACAGGAAGTCGGTTATTTTTAATTTTATGAGCAAATTTTGTGTATTTTTGTCATTTCCATGCGTTGTATTTTAACGAACTCCTCCTAGAGATTCATTCAGATCAACACCAAAGTTGGTATGCCTAATCTAACGGCCTTTGTGATGTTAAATTGCGAAGGACTTGACGTTTCGTTAAAGGGCGTGTCCATGGCGGCCTGACAAATTTCGATGTTTCACCATGAAAAAGGAAGTTGCTATAACTCAGACATACAATGTCCAATCTGCCCAAAACTTCACATGTTTAATACAACTCCTGACCTGAACATATTTATATGCCCATATTCAGTTATAGTCATAGCGCCACCTATTGGCAACAGGAAGTGAAATATTTTACACTGCGACAAACTACTCCTAGAAATTTCATGACATCAATGCTATTTTTGTGGTCAGTCTAATCTAAAGACCTGTGTGATGTTTAGTTGTGAAGATCTTGAGTTTTCGTTAAAAGGCGTGTCCATGGCGCCGTGACGAATTTTGATGTGTCGCCATGGGAATTAAAGATGTTATAACTCAGGCATAAAATGTCCGATCTTGCCCAAACTTCACATGTGTGATAAGAGTCCTGGCCTGAACAGATCTGAAGGCCAAAATTCCATTGGGTGTGGCAAAATGGCTCGATAGCGCCACCTATACACTTTCAACTGAGTGCATATACACTTTCAACGGAGTGCGCCTCAAGCTATGTTTCACGTACATGTACAAAAATCGGTACACACATGTAACACACCAATATCTACGAAAAAGTCTCTTGGTACGAGATCCGAATCCAAACAGGAAGTCAGTTATTTAGAATTTTCTCTGCAAAATTGGTGTTGTTTTTGGCATTTTCAGAGGTTGTACTTTAACGAACTCCTCCTAGAGATTTATTCAAATCAACACCAAACTTGGTCAGTTAAATCTAAAGGCCTTTGCGAAGTTAAATTGGGAAGATCTTGAGATTTCGTTAAAGGGAGTGTCCATGGCGGCCTGACAAATTTCGATGTTTCGCCATGAAAAAGGAAGTTGCTGTAACTCAGACATACAATGTCCAATCTGCCCCAAACTTCACATGTTAGATAAGACTTCTGCCCTTAACAGATCTACATGCCCATATTCAATTATAGTCATAGCGCCACCTGCTGGCAACAGGAAGTGACTTATTTTACACTGAGACAAACTACTCCTAGAGATTTTTTGACATTAATGTATATTTGTGGTCAGTCTAATCTAAAGGCCTGTGTAATGTTAAATTGTGGCAATCTTGAGTTTTTGTTAAAGAGCGTGTCCATGGCAAAAATGACAAAATTTGATGTCTCGCCACAGCAAGAGAAGTTGTTGTAACTCAGGCATAAAATGTTTAATCTTCCCCAAACTTCACATGTTCGATAAGAGTGCAGCCCTGAACACATCTTAAAGCCAATATTCCATTGTAATGATAGTGCCACCTGCTGGCAACAAGAAGATTGGCACATATATGGAATAAACGTTGATATATTCTACTTATATTTATGAGTTTAAACGCATATTTCTCACCGTTCACCTCTTTACTAAAGCCACTCGCTGCAGGTGAGCCCGGGTGCGAGGGCCCGTTCATCGCTGCCTGCAGCTTTAATTATTATTATTATTATTATTATTATTATTCTCTAAGATGAATCGCATTTTTGAGAGCCTAAACATGCTCGAAAAGTCATGAAACTTTGCACACACCTCAGAACTGGCGAAAATTTACGTCTGATATGGGTTTTAGAAGTGGGTGTGGCAAAATGGCTCGACAGCGCCACCTATACATGTTCAACGGTGTGCGCCTCGAGCTACGTTTCACGTACATGTATGAAAATTGGAATACACATGTATCTCTCCAATACCTACAAAAAAGTCTCTTAGAGCAAAATCCGAAACCCAACAGGAAGTCGGTTATTTTTAATTTTATGAGCAAATTTTGTGTCATTTTTGTCATTTCCATGCGTTGTTTTTTAACGAACTCCTCCTAGAGATTAATTCAGATCAACACCAAAGTTGGTATGCCTAATCTAAAGGCCTTTGCGATGTTAAATTGCGAAGATTTTGAGTTTTCGTTAAAGGGCATGTCCGTGGCGGCCTGGCGAATTTCGATGATTCGCCATGAAAAATGAAGTTGCTACAACTCAGACATACAATGTCCAATCTGCCCCACACTTCACATGTTTGATGAGACTCCGAACCTGAACATATTTACATGCCCATATTTAGTTATAGTCATAGCGCCACCTATAGGCATCAGGAAGTGACATATTTTACACTTCGACACACTACTCCTAGAAATTTTTTGACATCAATGTCTTTTTTGTGGTCAGTCTAATCTAAAGGCCTGTGCGATGTTAGGTTGTGAAGATCTTGAGTTTTCGTTAAGGGGCGTGTCCATGGCGCCGTGACAAAATTCAAAGTCTCGCCATGGGAATAAAAGATGTTATAACTCAGGCATAAAATGTCCGATCTTCCCCAAACTTCACATGTTTGATAAAAGTCCTGGCCTGAACAGATCTGTAGGCCAATATTCCATCGGGTGTGGCAAAATGGCTCGATAGCGCCACCTATACACTTTCAACGGTGTGCGCCTCGAGCTACGTTTCATGTACATGTATGAAAATCAGTATACACATGTATCTCTCCAATACCTAAAAAAAAGTCTCTTGGAGCAAAATCCGAAACCCAACAGGAAGTCGGTTATTTTTAATTTTATGAGCAAATTTTGTGTCATTTTTGTCATTTCCATGCGTTGTTTTTTAACGAACTCCTCCTAGAGATTCATTCAGATCAACACCAAAGTTGGTATGCCTAATCTAAAGGCCTTTGCGATGTTAAATTGCGAAGATTTTGAGTTTTCGTTAAAGGGCGTGTCCATGGCGGCCTGACAAATTTCGATGTTTCGCCATGAAAAAGGAAGTTGCTGTAACTCAGACATACAATGTCCAATCTGCCCCAAACTTCACATGTTAGATAAGACTTCTGCCCTTAACAGATCTACATGCCCATATTCAGTTATAGTCATAGCGCCACCTGCTGGCAACAGGAAGTGATATGTTTTACGCTGCGACAAACTACTCCTTGAAATTTTATGACATCAATGTTATTTTTGTGGTCAGTCTAATCTAAAGACCTGTGTGATGTTTAGTTGTGAAGATCTTGAGTGTTCGTTAAAAGGCGTGTCCATGGCGCCGTGACGAAGTTCGATGTGTCGCCATGGGAATAAAAGATGTTATAACTCAGGCATAAAATGTCCGATCTTGCCCAAACTTCACATGTGTGATAAGGGTCCTGGCCTGAACAGATCTGAAGGCCAATATTCCATTGGGTGTGGCAAAATGGCTCGATAGCGCCACCTATACACTTTCAACTGAGTGCATATACACTTTCAACGGAGTGCGCCTCAAGCTATGTATCACGTACATGTACAAAAATCGGTACACACATGTAACACACCAATACCTACAAAAAAGTCTCTTGGTATGAAATCCGAATCCCAACAGGAAGTCGGTTATTTAGAATTTTCTCTGCAAAATTGGCGTTGTTTTTGCCATTTTCAGGGGTTGTACTTTAACAAACTACTCCTAGAGATTTATTCAGATCAACACCAAACTTGGTCAGTTAAATCTAAAGGCGTTTGCGATGTTAAATTGCGAAGATCTTGAGGTTTTGTTAAAGGGCGGTTCCATGGCGGCCTGGCAAATTTCGATGTTTCGCCATGAAAAGGAAGTTGCTGTAACTCAGACATACAATGTCCAATCTGCCCCAAACTTCACATGTTAGATAAGACTTCTGCCCTTAACAGATCTACATGCCCATATTCAGTTATAGTCATAGTGCCACCTGCTGGCAACAGGAAGTGACATGTTTTACGCTGCGACAAACTACTCCTAGAAATCTTTTGACATTAATGTAGTTTTTTGTGGTCAGTCTAATCTAAAGGCCTGTGCAATGTTAAATTGCGGAGATCTTCAGTTTTTGTTAAAGGGCGTGTCCATGGCGCCATGACAAAATTTGATGTCTCGCCACAGCAAGAGAAGTTGTTGTAACTCAGGCATAAAATGTTCGATCTTCCCCAGACTTCGCATGTTCGATAAGAGTCCTGGCCTGAACACATCTGAAGGCCAATTTTCCACTATAATGATAGCGCCACCTGCTGGCAACAGAAAGATTGGCACATATATGGAATAAACATTGATATATTCCACTTATATTTATGAGTTTAAAGGCATATTTCTCACCGTTCACCTATTTACTAAAGCCACTCGCTGCCGGTGAGCCCAGGTGCGAGGGCCCGTTCATCGCTGCTTGCAGCTTTAATTAGGGCCCGAGCACCGATGGTGTGAGGACCCTCTTGGAATTGCTCCGTTTATTATTATTATTATTATTATTATTAGGGCCCGAGCACTGATGGTGTGAGGACCCTCTTGGAATTGCTCCGTTTATTATTATTATTATTATTATTATTATTATTATTATTATTATTATTATTATTATTATTATTATTATTATTATTATTATTATTATTCTCTAAGATGAATCGCATTTTTGAGAGCCTAAACATGCTCGAAAAGTCATGAAACTTTGCACACACCTCAGAACTGGCGAAAATTTACGTCTGATATGGGTTTCAGAAGTGGGTGTGGCAAAATGGCTCGACAGCGCCACCTATACACGTTCAACGGTGTGCGCCTCGAGCTACGTTTCACGTACATGTATGAAAATTGGTATACACATGTATCTCTCCAATACCTACAAAAAAGTCTCTTGGAGCAAAATCCGAAACCCAACAGGAAGTCGGTTATTTTTAATTTTATGAGCAAATTTTGTGTCATTTTTGTCATTTCCATGCGTTGTATTTTAACGAACTCCTCCTAGAGATTAATTCAGATCAACACCAAAGTTGGTATGCCTAATCTAAAGGCCTTTGCGATGTTAAATTGCGAAGATTTTGAGTTTTCGTTAAAGGGCGTGTCCGTGGCGGCCTGGCGAATTTCGATGATTCGCCATGAAAAATGAAGTTGCTATAACTCCGACATACAATGTCCAATCTGCCCCAAACTTCACATGTTTGATGAGACTCCGAACCTGAACAGATTGACATGCCCATATTCAGTTATAGTCATAGCGCCTCCTATTGGCAACAGGAAGTGACATATTTTACACTGCGACTAACTACTCCTAGAAATTTTATGACATCAATGTCTTTTTTGTGGTCAGTCTAATCTAAAGGCCTGTGCGATGTTAAGTTGTGAAGATCTTGAGTTTTCGTTAAAAGGCGTGTCCATGGCGCTGTGACGAAGTTCGATGTCTCGCCATGGGAATAAAAGATGTTATAACTCAGGCATAAAATGTCTGATCTTCCCCAAACTTCACATGTGTGATAAGAGTCCTGGCCTGAACACATCTGTAGGCAAATATTCCATCGGGTGTGGCAAAATGGCTCGATAGCGCCACCTATACACTTTCAACATAGCGCGCCTCAAGCTCCGTTTCACGTACATGTACAAAAATCGGTACACACATGTAACACACCAATACCTACAAAAAAGTCTCTTGGTACGAAATCCGAAACCCAACAGAAAGTCAGTTATTTTTAATTTTATGAGCAAATTTTGCGTCATTTTTGTCATTTCCATGCGTTGTATTTTAACGAACTCCTCCTAGAGATTCATTCAGATCAACACCAAAGTTGGTATGCCTAATCTAAAGGCCTTTGCGATGTTAAATTGTGAAGGACTTGAGGTTTCGTTAAAGGGCGTGTCCATGGCGGCCTGACAAATTTCAATGTTTCGCCATGAAAAAGGACGTTGCTGTAACTCAGACATACAATGTCCAATCTGCCCCAAACTTCACATGTTGGATAAGACTCTTGACCTGAACAGATCTGCATGCCAATATTCAGTTATAGTCATAGCGCCACCTATTGGCAACAGGAAGGGAAATATTTTACACTGCGATAAACTACTCCTAGAAATTTTATGTCATCAATGTTATTTTTGTGGTCAGTCTAATCTAAAGACCTGTGTGATGTTTAGTTGAGAAGATCTTGAGTTTTCGTTAAAAGGCGTGTCCATGGTGCTGTGACGAAGTTCGATGTGTCGCCATGGGAATTAAAGATGTTATAACTCAGGCATAAAATGTCCGATCTTGCCCAAACTTCACATGTGTGATAAGGGTCCTGGCCTGAACAGATCTGAAGGCCAATATTCCATTGGGTGTGGCAAAATGGCTCGATAGCGCCACCTATACACTTTCAACTGCGTGCATATACACTTTCAACGGAGTGCACCTCGAGCTATGTTTCACGTACATGTACAAAAATCGGTACACACATGTACCACACCAATATCTACAAAAAGGTCTCTTGGTACGAAATCCGAATCCCAACAGGAAGTCGGTTATTTAGAATTTTCTCAGCAAAATTGGCGTTGTTTTTGGCATTTTCAGGGGTTGTACTTTAACGAACTCCTCCTAGAGATTTATTCAGATCAACATCAAACTTGGCCAGTTAAATCTAAAGGCCTTTGCGATGTTAAATTGCGAAGATCTTGAGGTTTCGTTAAAGTGCGTGTCCATGGCGGCCTGACAAATTTCGATGTTTCGCCATGAAAAAGGAAGTTGTTGTAACTTAGTCATACAATGTCCAATCTGCCCCAAACTTCACATGTTGGATAAGACTCTTGACCTGAACAGATCTAAATGCCAATATTTAGTTATAGCCATAGCTCCACCTGCTGGCAACAGGAAGTGACATGTTTTACGTTGTAACAAACTACTCCTAGAAATTTAATGACATCAACATTTTATTTTGGTCAGTCTAATCTAAAGGTCTTTGCAATGTTAAATTGTGGAGATCTTGAATTTTTGTTTAAGGGCGTGTCCATGGCGCTGTGACAAAATTTGATGTCTCGCCACAGCAAGAGAAGTTGTTGTAACTCAGGCATAAAATGTTCAATCTTCCCCAAACTTCACTTGATTGATAAGAGTCCTAGCCTGAACACATCTGAAGGCCAATATTCCATTATAATGATAGCGCCACCTGCTGGCAACATGAAGATTGGCACATATTAATGACTTTGACATATTGCAATTATGTTTATGACATGAAATGCATATTTCTCACCGTTCATCTTTTTACTAAATCAACTCGCTGGCGGTGAGCCCGGGTGCGAGGGCCCGTTCATCGCTGCTTGCAGCTTTAATTATTATTATTATTATTAGGGCCCGAGCACCGATGGTGTGAGGACCCTCTTGGAATTGCTCCGTTTATTAGGGCCCGAGCACCGATGGTGTGAGGACCCTCTTGGAATTGCTCCGTTTATTATTATTATTATTATTATTATTATTATTATTATTATTATTATTAATCTTCTTCTCTAAGATGAATCGCATTTTTGAGAGCCTAAACATGCTCGAAAAGTCATGAAACTTTGCACACACCTCAGAACTGGCGAAAATTTACGTCTGATATGGGTTTCAGAAGTGGGTGTGGCAAAATGGCTCGACAGCGCCACCTATACACGTTCAACGGTGTGCGCCTCGAGCTACGTTTCACGTACATGTATGAAAATTGGTATACACATGTATCTCTCCAATACCTACAAAAAAGTCTCTTGGAGCAAAATCCGAAACCCAACAGGAAGTCGGTTATTTTTAATTTTATGAGCAAATTTTGTGTCATTTTTGTCATTTCCATGCGTTGTATTTTAACGAACTCCTCCTAGAGATTAATTCAGATCAACACCAAAGTTGGTATGCCTAATCTAAAGGCCTTTGCGATGTTAAATTGCGAAGATTTTGTGTTTTCGTTAAAGGGCGTGTCCGTGGCGGCCTGGCGAATTTCGATGATTCGCCATGAAAAATGAAGTAGCTATAACTCAGACATACAATGTCCAATGTGTCCAAAACTTCACATGTTTAATAAGACTCCTGACCTGAACAGATTCACATGCCCATATTCAGTTATAGTCATAGCGCCACCTATAGGCAACAGGAAGTGACATATTTTACACTGCGACTAACTACTCCTAGAAATTTTATGACATCAATGTCTTTTTTGTGGTCAGTCTAATCTAAAGGCCTGTGCGATGTTAAATTGTGAAGATCTTGAGTTTTCGTTAAAAGGCGTGTCCATGGCGCCATGACGAAGTTCGATGTCTCGCCAAGGGAATAAAATATGTTATAACTCAGGCATAAAATGTCCGATCTACCCCAAACTTCACATGTGTGATAAGATTCCTGCCCTGAACACATCTGTAGGCCAATATTCCATCGGGTGTGGCAAAATGGCTCGATAGCGCCACCCATACACTTTCAACATAGCGCGCCTCGAGCTCCGTTTCAAGTACATGTACAAAAATCGGTACACACATGTAACACACCATTACCTACAAAAAAGTCTCTTGGTACGAAATCCTAATCCCAACAGGAAGTCGGTTATTTTGATATTTCCCTGCAAAATTGGCGTTGTTTTTGCCATTTTCAGGGGTTGTACTTTAACGAACTCCTCCTAGAGATTTATTCGGATGAACACCAAACTTGGTCAGTGTAATCTAAAGCCATTTGCGATGTTAAATTGCGAAGGACTTGAGGTTTCGTTAAAGGGCGTGTCCATGGCGGCCTGGCAAATTTCGATGTTTCGCCATGAAAAAGGAAGCTGCTATAACTCAGACATACAATGTCCAATCTGCCCCAAACTTCACATGTTGGATAAGACTCTTGACCTGAACAGATCTACATGCCAATATTCAGTTATAGTCATAGCGCCACCTATAGGCAACAGGAAGTGACATATTTTACACTGCGACTAACTACTCCTAGAAATTTTATGACATCAATGTCTTTTTTGTGGTCAGTCTAATCTAAAGGCCTGTGCGATGTTAAATTGTGAAGATCTTGAGATTTCATTAAAAGGCGTGTCCATGGCAGCCTGACAAATTTCGATGTTTCGCCATGAAAAAGGAAGTTGCTGTAACTCAGACATACAATGTCCAATCTGCCCCAAACTTCACATGTTAGATAAGACTTCTGCCCTTAACAGATCCACATGCCCATATTCACTTATAGTCATAGCGCCACCTGCTGGCAACAGGAAGTGGCATATTTTACGCAGTGACAAAGTACTCCAAGAAATCTTTTGACATTAATGTATTTTTTGTGGTCAGTCTAATCTTAAGGCCTGTGCAATGTTAAATTATGGAGATCTTGAGTTTTTGTTAAAGGGTGTGTCCATGGCACCATGACAAAATTTGATGTCTCGCCACAGGAAAAGAAGTTGTTGTAACTCAGGCCTAAAATGTCCGATCTTCCCCAAACTTCACATTTGTGATAAGAGTCCTGGCCTGAACACATCTGAAGGCCAATATTCCATTATAATGATAGCGCCACCTGCTGTTAACAAGAAGACTGGCACATATAAATGATTTTGACATATTCCACTTATATTTACGACTTTAAATGCATATATCTCGCCGTTCGCCAATTTACTAAAGCCTCTCGCTGGCGGTGAGCCCGGGTGCGAGGGCCCGTTCATCGCTGCTTGCAGCTTTAATTATTATTATTATTATTATTATTATTATTATTATTATTATTATTATTATTCTTCTCTAAGATGAATCGCATTTTTGAGAGCCTAAACATGCTCGAAAAGTCATGAAACTTTGCACACACCTCAGAACTGGCGAAAATTTACGTCTGATATGGGTTTCAGAAGTGGGTGTGGCAAAATGGCTCGACAGCGCCACCTATACACGTTCAACGGTGTGCGCCTCGAGCTACGTTTCACGTACATGTATGAAAATTGGTATACACATGTATCTCTCCAATACCTACAAAAAAGTCTCTTGGAGCAAAATCCGAAACCCAACAGGAAGTCGGTTATTTTTAATTTTATGAGCAAATTTTGTGTCATTTTTGTCATTTCCATGCGTTGTATTTTAACGAACTCCTCCTAGAGATTAATTCAGATCAACACCAAAGTTGGTATGCCTAATCTAAAGGCCTTTGCGATGTTAAATTGCGAAGATTTTGAGTTTTTGTTAAAGGGCGTGTCCATGGCGGCCTGGCGAATTTCGATGATTCGCCATGAAAAATGAAGTTGCTATAACTCAGACATACAATGTCCAATCTGCCCCAAACTTCACATGCTTGATGAGACTCCGAACCTGAACAGATTGACATGCCCATATTCAGTTATAGTCATAGCGCCACCTATTGGCAACAGGAAGTGATATATTTTACACTGCGACTAACTACCCCTAGAAATTTTATGACATCAATGTCTTTTTTGTGGTCAGTCTAATCTAAAGGCCTGTGCGATGTTAAGTTGTGAAGATCTTGAGTTTTCGTTAAGGGGCGTGTCCATGGCACCGTGACGAAGTTCGATGTCTCGCCATGGGAATAAAAGATGTTATAACTCAGGCATAAAATGTCCGATCTTCCCCAAACTTCACATGTGTGATAAGAGTCTTGGCCTGAACACATCTGTAGGCCAATATTCCATCGGGTGTGGCAAAATGGCTCGATAGCGCCACCTATACACTTTCAACATAGCGCGCCTCGAGCTCCGTTTCCCATACATGTACAAAAATCGGTACACACATGTAACACACCAATACATACAAAAAAGTCTCTTGGTACAAAATCCGAAACCCAACAGGAAGTCGGTTATTTTTAATTTTATGAGCAAATTTTGTGTCATTTTTGTCATTTCCATGCGTTGTATTTTAACGAACTCCTCCTAGAGATTCATTCAGATCAACACCAAAGTTGGTATGCCTAATCTAACGGCCTTTGTGATGTTAAATTGCGAAGGACTTGAGGTTTAGTTAAAGGGCGTGTCAATGGCGGCCTGACAAATTTCGATGTTTCGCCGTGAAAAAGGAAGTTGCTATAACTCAGACATACAAGGTCCAATCTGCCCAAAACTTCACATGTTTAACACGACTCCTGACCTGAACATATTTACATGCCCATATTCAGTTATAGTCATAGCGCCACCTATTGGCAACAGGAAGTGAAATGTTTTACACTGCGACAAACTACTCCTAGAAATTTTATGACATCAATGTTATTTTTGTGGTCAGTCTAATCTAAAGACCTGTGTGATGTTTAGTTGTGAAGATCTTGAGTTTTCGTTAAAAGGCGTGTCCATGGCGCCGTGACGAAGTTCGATGTGTCGCCATGGGAATTAAAGATGTTATAACTCAGGCATAAAATGTCCGATCTTGCCCAAACTTCACATATGTGATAAGAGTCCTGGCCTGAACAGATCTGAAGGCCAAAATTCCATTGGGTGTGGCAAAATGGCTCGATAGCGCCACCTATACACTTTCAACTGAGTGCATATACACTTTCAACGGAGTGCGCCTCAAGCTATGTTTCACGTACATGTACAAAAATCGGTACACACATGTAACACACCAATATCTACGAAAAAGTCTCATGGTACGAAATCCGAATCCAAACAGGAAGTCAGTTATTTAGAATTTTCTCTGCAAAATTGGTGTTGTTTTTGGCATTTTCAGAGGTTGTACTTTAACGAACTCCTCCTAGAGATTTATTCAAATCAACACCAAACTTGGTCAGTTAAATCTAAAGGCCTTTGCGAAGTTAAATTGGGAAGATCTTGAGATTTCGTTAAAGGGAGTGTCCATGGCGGCCTGACAAATTTTGATGTTTCGCCATGAAAAAGGAAGTTGCTGTAACTCAGACATACAATGTCCAATCTGCCCCAAACTTCAGATGTTAGATAAGACTTCTGCCCTTAACAGATCTACATGCCCATATTCAATTATAGTCATAGCGCCACCTGCTGGCAACAGGAAGTGACATATTTTACGCTGAGATAAACTACTCCTAGAGATTTTTTGACATTAATTTATTTTTGTGGTCAGTCTAATCTAAAGGCCTGTGTAATGTTAAATTGTGGCAATCTTGAGTGTTTGTTTAAGAGCGTGTCCATGGCAAAAATGACAAAATTTGTCAATTCAGCAAGAGAAGTTGTTGTAACTCAGGCATAAAATGTTTGATCTTCCCCAAACTTCACATGTTCGATAAGAGTGCAGCCCTGAACACATCTGAAGGCCAATTTTCCATTATAATGATAGTGCCACCTGCTGGCAACAGGAAGATTGGAACATATATGGAATAAACATTGATATATTCTACATATATTTATGAGTTTAAATGCACATTTCTCAGCGTTCACCTATTTACTAAAGCCACTCGCTGCCGGTGAGCCCGGGTGCGAGGGCCCGTTCATCGCTGCTTGCAGCTTTAATTATTATTATTTTCCAACGTCTCGGGGGCTTTTGGGGCCCTTAACATGCTTAAAAAGTCTTGAAAATTGGCACACACATTGGAACCTGCGGCCATTAGGGCCGGGCAGAGACTGATACACGGGCGTGGCACAGGGGCTCTACAGCGCCCCCTGGAATACTGAGGGCCATATATCATACATACTTGCACGTGGACACATGAACCTCGGTACACATTTAGAACTCATCAAACCAAACAACTTACGTACTGCATGTCATAGGCTCCGCCCAAAAGGAAGTTGGCTATTCAGGGTTTAGTATTCATATTTTTCGTCAAAGTTGTGGGGGCTTTTGGGGTCCTTAACATACTCAAAAACTCTTGAAAATTTGCGCACACTTTGTAATCTGTGGCCTTTAGGAGCCTGCAGAGGCTGGGACCCGGGCGTGGCACAGGGGCTCTACGGCGCCCCCTGGATCACAGTCATAAATGTTGATTTATAGCTCACACATACTTGCACATATTCATATGAATCTCAGTACACATATAGATCTCATTGTGCCGAACAACTTTCATATTGCATGTCATAGGCTCCGCCCAACAGGAAGTCAGCTATTTAGAGTTATGTAAAAAGCGCATGCTCTGGAATTTGAAATACTTGTCATAGGTTTTTTAGGTGATTGCCACCAAACTCGGTCAACATGATCTCAAGACATTGGGGATGAAAAACTGCCAGGGGATTTTTGATATCTCGAACGGTTTGCTCGTGGCGAGGTGTTGAAATTATGGCGAGAAATGAGAAACAGGACGTGTCTAATAGCATCCACATACATTTCCTGATTTTAATCAAACTTCATCAGATTATTCGTTGTATGATGTCGATCGCATATATGTGACTATTAGGAGTCAAAGTTATAGCGCCACCAACTGGCAGCAGGAAGTGTGTCATTTTCAAAATGCTTTGAATTCAGCATCTTATTTTTACTCGATTTGCTTCAAACTTCATCAGAATAATGTTAAAACACAGCCGATATAAATCTGCTGGGGGGATATTGATATCTAAAAATATTGTTGCCGTGGCAACATGTCTAACTGGAATACTTCTCAGGTGATTTTGAGGCATATAACATGCTTAGAATTTCATCAAACTCAGAACATATATCAGTATTAATGATAACTAGACACTGGCAAAAGTTCATAAGAGGGCGTGGAAGAGGCACTCTATAGCGCCACCTTTTGTCAAAAGTGGGGGGGGGGTTAGTTTTAGCTACAGACACCAAACTCGGTACATAAATTGTTCTTATCAAGACGGACAACTTTCTAATTCACAGTCATGAGCTACGACCAACAGGAAGTCGGCTATTTTGACTTGAATGTGGATTTTTTTTTTACATTTAGCTGTGAATTAATGCATACTGCTCAGAGGAGAGTAACACTATACACACCAAACTTTGTCTACATGATGCCAAAATATTGAGGAACTTAAATTCCAATGGATTTTGGATAGCTTGAAAGGTTTTGTTGTGGTGATTTTTTTAAATGACAGTAAAAAGGGATTTATTAATTGTCCTGCATTTTTAAATTTCAAACACTTCAAAACCTTTTTTCATACAGAAAAAAAGTCATTCTGAGTAAATATGGATAGTTTCACGACATGCCAAAACATTGAGGAACTTAAATTGCCAATGGATTTTGGATAGCTTGAATGGTTTTGCCGTGGTGATTTTTTGAAATGACCGTAAAATGGGAATCATTAATTGTATTGTATTTTTAAATTGCAGCTTCCAAACACGTCAAAGATTTTTTTCATACAGATGAAAAAGTCATTCTGAGTAAATATGGATAGTTTCATGACTTTACAACACTGTATGGATAACAGAAAATTTTAAAACTATCAGACATCTCATCTCACTCCCTCCCTGTCCCTCTGTTTGAGTGTATGTGCTGAGACTTACATTGTCTGAGAGAAAATGCGCCCCTGCAGGTGCAATTCCCGGACTAAAAAAGGGAGGAGACTCTCTTTTAGTTTCACTTTTAAATCGGTTAAAAATTCAAATAAATACTTAGATTTAATTCACACTGAGAAGCTAAACCAACATATCTGATTATTACCGGGTCAGGGCTCATTGATAATTGATGTGTGGTCAGTGATACGTGAGAAAGACGAGAGATGAATCACCGCTCTGAGCAGGAGCGTGTGGAATGACGAGCTCAGAAAAAACTAGTTTATTCTTGTTTTAAAGCTTTTAACAATACAATATTACAGCGATATCACACAATCCACCAATTAGAACACACCAAGAGCTAAATTCAGATGTTTTTGAACTGTTTGTGTGAAAATGAAATATTTGCGGCTGCCTATCTGAAATCACCGTTCCGATCAGCGCGTACAGTGTCACGATGTCAAAACAAACAAATTTATTCTTGTTTAAGAGCTTTTTAAATTAAAATATTACCACAAATACACACAATACACCCATTATAACACAACAAGAGCTAAATGCAGGTCTTGGTGACCCGTTTAAGTCAATGTCACCTTTATTTATATAGCGCTTTAAACAAAATACATTGCGTCAAAGCAACTGAACAACATTCATTAGGAAAACAGTGTCAATAATGCAAAAATGATAGTTAAAGGCAGTTCATCATTGGATTCAGTTATGTCATCTCTGTTCAGTTAAATAGTGTCTGTGCATTTATTTGCAATCAAGTCAACGATATCGCTGTAGATTAAGTGTCCCCAACTAAGCAAGCCAGATGCGAGAGCGGCAAGGAACCGAAACTCCATCGGTGACAGAATGGAGAAAAAAACCTTGGGAGAAACCAGGCTCAGTTGGGGGGCCAGTTCTCCTCTGACCAGACGAAACCAGTAGTTCAATTCCAGGCTGCAGCAAAGTCAGATTGTGCAGAAGAATCATCTGTTTCCTGTGGTCTTGTCCTGGTGCTCCTCTGAGACAAGGTCTTTACAGGGGATCTGTATCTGGGGCTCTAGTTGTCCTGGTCTCCGCTGTCTTTCAGGGATGTAGAGGTCCTTTCTAGGTGCTGATCCAGCATCTGGTCTGCATACATACTGGATCCGGGTGACTGCAGTGACCCTCTGATCTGGACACAGACTGGATCTGGTGGCCACGGTGACCTCGGAACAAGAGAGAAACAGACAAATATTAGCGTAGATGCCATTCTTCTAATGATGTAGCAAGTACATAGGGTGTTATGGGAAGTGTTTCCGGTTCCGGTTTACCTAATTAATGCAGCCTAAAAATCCTGTAACGGATTTGGATAATAAAAGCATATTAGTATGTTATGTGTATGCCAGGTTAAAGAGATGGGTCTTTAATCTAGATTTAAACTGCAAGAGTGTGTCTGCCTCCCGAACAATGTTAGGTAGGTTATTCCAGAGTTTGGGCGCCAAATAGGAAAAGGATCTGCCGCCTGCAGTTGATTTTGATATTCTAGGTATTATCAAATTGCCTGAGTTTTGAGAACGTAGCGGACGTAGAGGATTATAATGTAAAAGGAGCTCATTCAAATACTGAGGTGCTAAACCATTCAGGGCTTTATAAGTAATAAGCAATATTTTAAAATCTATGCGATGCTTGATAGGGAGCCAGTGCAGTGTTGACAGGACCGGGCTAATATGGTCATACTTCCTGGTTCTAGTAAGAACTCTTGCTGCTGCATTTTGGACTAGCTGTAGTTTGTTTACTAAGCGTGCAGAACAACCACCCAATAAAGCATTACAATAATCTAACCTTGAGGTCATAAATGCATGGATTAACATTTCTGCATTTGACATTGAGAGCATAGGCCGTAATTTAGATATATTTTTGAGATGGAAAAATGCAGTTTTACAAATGCTAGAAACGTGGCTTTCTAAGGAAAGATTGCGACCAAGTAGCACACCTAGGTTCCTAACTGATGACGAAGAATTGACAGAGCAACCATCAAGTCTTAGACAGTGTTCTAGGTTATTACAAGCAGAGTTTAAAAGTACGATTTAAACCATGCTAATGCACTTCCACTGATGCCAACAAAGTATTCAAGTCTATGCAAAAGAATGTTGTGGTCAATTGTGTCAAACGCAGCACTAAGATCCAATAAAACTAATAGAGAGATACACCCACGATCAGATGATAAGAGCAGATCATTTGTAACTCTAAGAAGAGCAGTCTCAGTACTATGATACGGTCTAAATCCTGACTGGAAATCCTCACATATACCATTTTTCTCTAAGAAGGAATATAATTGTGTGGATACCACCTTTTCTAGTATCTTGGACAGAAAAGGGAGATTCGAGATTGGTCTATAATTAACTAGTTATTTGGGGTCAAGTTGTGGTTTTTTGATGAGAGGCTTAATAACAGCCAGTTTGAAGGTTTTGGGGACATGTCCTAATGACAATGAGGAATTAATAATAGTCAGAAGAGGATCTATGACTTCTGGAAGCACCTCTTTCAGGAGCTTAGATGGTATAGGGTCTAACATACATGTTGTTGGTTTAGATGATTTAACAAGTTTATACAATTCTTCCTCTCCTATGGTAGAGAATGAGTGGAACTGTTCCTCAGGGGGTCTATAGTGCACTGTCTGATGTGATACTGTAGCTGACTTGTTGAGGCTTTATTTTTCGTTAATTTAGCCACTGTATTGAATAAATACCTGGGGTTATGTTTGTTTTCTTCTAAAAGAGAAGAAAAGTAATCGGATCTAGCAGTTTTTAATGCTTTTCTGTAGGATATGTTACTTTCCCGCCAAGCAATACGAAATACCTCTAGTTTTGTTTTCCTCCAGCTGCGCTCCATTTTTTCGGGCTGCTCTCTTTAGGGTGCGAGTATGCTCATTATACCATGGTGTCAAACTGTTTTCCTTAACCTTCCTTAAGCGTAAAGGAGCAACTTTATTTAAAGTGCTAGAAAAGAGAGAGTCCATAGTTTCTGTTACATCATCAAGTTGTTCTGAGGTTTTGGATATGCTAAGGAATTTGCATACATCAGGAAGATAACTTAAAAAGCAGTCTTTTGTGTTAGAAGTGATGGTTCTTCCATACTTGTAACAAGAAGTAGAATTTACAATTTTGGCTATATGAATTTTGCAAAGAACTAAATAATGATCTGAGATATCATCACTTGGCTGAATAATTTCAACACCATCAACATCAATTCCATGTGACAGTATTAAATCTAGAGTATGATTTTGACAATGAGTAGGTCCTGAAACGTGTTGTCTAACACCAATAGAGTTCAGAATGTCTATAAATGCTGATCCCAATGCATCGTTTTCATTATCAACATGGATATTAAAATCACCAACTATTAAAACTTTATCTGCAGCCAGAACTAACTCAGATGTAAAATCACCAAACTCTTTAATAAAGTCTGTATGGTGCCCTGGTGGCCTGTATACAGTAGCCAGTACAAACATAACAGGGGATTTATCATTAACATTTGTTTCTTTGGATAATGTTATATGAAGTACCATTACTTCAAACGAGTTATACTTGTAGCCTGCCCTCTGAGAAATCCTGAAAACGTTGTTATAAATTGAAGCAACACCTCCACCTTTGCCTTTTAGACGTGGCTCATGTTTATAACAGTAATCTTGGGGGGTGGACTCATTTAAAATAATGTAATCATCAGGTTTTAGCCAGGTTTCTGTCAAACAGAGTACATCTATTTTATGATCAGTGATCATATTATTTACAAAAAGTGTTTTCGTAGAAAGGGATCTGATATTCAATAAGCCAAGCTTTATCATTTGTTTATCCATATTGTTTCTGTTTTTTATTTGTTGAACCTCAATTAAATTGTTAATCTTAACCTGGTTTGGACGTTTTTTGTTTTTTCTAGTTCGGGGAACAGACACAGTCTCTATAGTGTGATATCTAGGTGAAAAAGTCTCTATGTGCTGAGAATTAACTGACCTCTGTGACGGGAGGCAGATAGCAGACGGTCGGTTTAGCCAGTCTGTCTGCTTCCTGACCTGGGCCCCAGTTAGTCAAGTATAAACACTAAGACTATTTGCCATATTTCTAGAGAGAAGAGTGGCGCCACCCCAGGAGGGATGAAGACCATCTCTTTTAAACAGGTCAGGTCTGCCCCAAAAGCTCGTCCAATTGTCTATAAACCTATGTTATTCTGTGGGCACCACTTAGACATCCAGCCATTGAGTGATGACAATCTGCTATGCATCTCATCACCACGGTAAGCAGGGAGGGGACCAGAGCATATTACAGTGTCTGACATCGTGCTTGCAAGTTCACACACCTCTTTAATGTTATTTTTAGTGATCTCCGACTGGCGAAGTCGAACATCATTAGCGCCTGCATGAATAACAATCTTACTGTATTTACGTTTAGCATTAGCCAGCACTTTTAAATTTGCCAAGATGTCAGGCGCTCTGGCTCCCGGTAAACATTTGACTATGGTACGCTGGTGTCTCTATATTCACGTTCCGTACAATAGAATCACCAATAACTAGAGCACTTTCATCAGGTTTCTCAGTGGGTGCATCACTGAGTGGGGAGAACCTGTTTAATGTTTTGATCGGAACAGAAGTGCGGTGTTTTGACCCACGACTACGCTGCCTCACCGTCACCCAGTTGCCCTGCTGCTGGGGCTCTGTTTCCGGAACTGAACAATGTACAGGAATCCCTGAGCTAGACGCATCCAAAGCCGTATCTAGAGCCCTAACATTTTTACTATCCTCAATTAAAGTTTGGATGCGTGTCTCTAATTCTGAAATCTTCTCTGTCAGCCTAACTATTTCCCTGCATTTATCACATGTGAATCCCTCATCAGCGACAAAGATAGATAAACTGTACATGTGGCAAGAGGTGCAAGAAACAATGATAGGAGAAGCCATTACTCACCGTGCTTGATGAAAATTCTTGCTGCGGTTGTTTGATGAACTTGTGAAAAACTGGAGCGAGGGAGAGGAGAAAAGAAAAACTCTTTAATAAAGTCTGTATGGTGCCCTGGTGGCCTGTGTACAGTAGCCAGTACAAACATAACAGGGGATTTATCATTAACATTTGTTTCTTTGGATAATGTTATATGAAGTACCATTACTTCAAACCGATTTATACTTGTAGCCTGCCCTCTGAGAAATCCTGAAAACGTTGTTATAAAGTGAAGCAACACCTCCACCTTTGCCTTTTAGACGTGGCTCATGTTTATAACAGTAATCTTTGGGGGATGGACTCATTTAAAATAATGTAATCATCAGGTTTTAGCCAGGTTTCTGTCAAACAGAGTACATCTATATTATGATCAGTGATCATATTATTTACAAAAAGTGTTTTCGTAGAAAGGGATCTGATATTCAATAAGCCAAGCTTTATCATTTGTTTATCCATATTGCTTCTGTTTTTTATTTGTTGAACCTCAATTAAATTGTTAATCTTAACTTGGTTTGGACGTTTTTTGTATTTTCTAGTTCGGGGAACAGACACAGTCTCTATAGTGTGATATCTAGGTGAAAGAGTCTCTATGTGCTGAGAATTAACTGACCTCTGTGACGGGAGGCAGCTAGCAGACGGTCGGTTTAGCCAGTCTGTCTGCTTCCTGACCTGGGCCCCAGTTAGTCAAGTATAAACACTAAGTGTGCAAGACTATTTGACAGCACGACTGGCAGAATAACATATCTCTCGAGCTGCAGGATTCTGCCTTTCGTCGTACGAACGAACACATCACGGACAAGATTGTTTCAAAATACATAATAGCTTGGCGAATATAAATGAAAACAGCCACGTGAACATAAACTGTTGAGAAATAAATCTGAAGTGGATCTACTGAATTTGAATATTAAGTGACCGCATTTACCAGCTACTTCTGTCTTCAATTTTAATCTATAAATATAAAAAAGGAAACTCATTCGTCTTGGCTGCTTTTTTTATGTGTGTACGTATTTATTTATTTACTTTTTTATACATTTTGTATAATTTCATAATTTATGTATTATAATTATAAAAACAAAAATAAATTTAGCCACTCACATAGAAATATATAGTAGGAGCCATTTTGGGGATGGTAAAGGTTTTGTCCACTGGGTGGTGCTGTGGCTATGTTTAATTAGAGAACCTGAGCAGCAAGTGTGTGTTGGTATTTGGGAAGCAAAGTTTTTGAGTGCACTGCAGACTTGCTCTCAAGGGAGAGGACACAAGAAGTTTGAGATAATTTTTAATGGAGTTCAAGTAATAAAGAAAGACATTTGTTATGCATCTACATCCGTCTGCATGGACTCTGTTTGTACATGTTTTAAACTTGCTTACCCCTATTATCAACGGCATTGGAAAGCCAGTACACACACACACACACACATATATATATATATATATATAATTTTTTTTATCAAGTGTACAACTGTACAGTTTCATTTTATCCATCTTGAAAAAATATTTCTGTGTTCTGTATCCCTCTGTGTTGTGTCTGACTTTTTAATTTGGTAGATGAATGTTCCTTTAAATCTCCTTTGTGAATGCTTTAAATGTATAGTCTTCACTTTAGATGAGCTCACAAAGGACTGTTACCATTAGGACTGCCTATGCATAGGGCCTGGGATCTTGTGCAGCGCCCCTGCTGACAACTAGAATAACGTTATTATATTTAAAGTATGAAAATACAATGATTGAACTTTAAAGCACAAGAACAAAACATTTATAGCTGTATTTATGAACTGCTTAATAATGCCTATTAAAGGAGTGCTATTATTATTTTTCACTTTTTCAACTTTAGTTATACTGTAATGTTGTTGTTTCAGCATAAAAAAAGTTCTGCAAAGTTACTAAGATGAAAGTCCAATTCAAAAGGAAATATTTTATTTAACAAAAAACACTTTTTAAAAACTATAATGAACAAATAGTTTGGACTACAACAAATATTGTCTGGGATTTGTGATATCACAAATATGGACGAATGGGATGAGAATTGGTTGAGCTACACTATAGAAAGCAATGAGTGTGATATGTATGTAGTTGACCATGAAGCCTGGAAGAGAAAAACAAAACTCCTTATATTCAGGTGTGAAGAATTATTAGGCATTTTTTCTCCTTTACTGATAAAATAAGCCCAAAAAAAGAGGTTTAACTCAGATTGAAAAATGTGTTACTAAAGCTATATATATTGTTCTGTGAATGTGATTTCAAAGTCTAGATGATTCGAATTAACCCTTTAACTGCCGTATCCCTTAAAACCTGACTGCCAGAGGGCTATTGTGAATGCATGTGCCCGCTGGGCACAGTTTACCTGATGCCACCGGGGTGGTGTTGCACTGATGACTTGAGCCCGCCATCGCTGCTTGCAGCTATATTTAGGGCTCAAGCCCAAAGGGCGAGAGGCCTATTGTTTTCCTTAGGATTATTTTTTATTATTATTCTTCTTCTTATTATTATTATTAGGGCTCAAGCCTGGAGGGCGAGAGCCCTATTGTTTTCCTTAGGATTATTTATTATTATTATTATTATTATTATTATTATTATTATTATTATTATTATTTATTTATTTATTTATTTATTTATTTATTTATTTATTTATTTTTTCTAACGTTACGGGGGCTTTTGGGGTCCTTAACATGCTCGAAAACTCTTGAAAATTAGCACACACCTTGGAACCTGCGGCCATTAGGGCCGGGCAGAGACTGATACACGGGCGTGGCACAGGGGCTCTACAGCGCCCCCTGGAATACTGAGGGCCATATATCATACATACTTGCACATAGACGTACGAAACTCGGTACACATATAGATCTCATCAATACAAACAACTTTCGTATTGCATATCATAGGCTCCGCCCAACAGGAAGTTGGCTACTTAGGGTTTATTATCCGTATTTTCCGTCAAAGTTTTGGGGCCCTCAACATACTCAAAAACTCTTGAAAATTTGCACACACCTTGGAATATGTGGCCTTTAGGAGCCCGCAGAGGCTGGGACCAGGGCGTGGCACAGGGGCTCTACGGCGCCCCCTGGATCTCAGTCGGAAATGTTGATGTATAGCTCACACATACTTGCACATATTCATATGAAACTCAGTACACATATAGATCTCATCGTGCCGAACAACTTTCGTATTGAATGTCATAGGCTCCGCCCAACAGGAAGTCAGCTATTTAGAGTTATGTAAAAAGCGCATGCTCTGGAATTTGAAATACTTGTCATAGGTTTTTTAGGTGATTGCCACCAAACTCGGTCAACATGATCTCAAGACATTGGGGATGAAAAATTGGCAGGGGATTTTTGATATCTCGAACGGTTTGCTCGTGGCGAGGTGTTTTTGAAATTATGGCGAGAAATGAGAAACAGGACGTGTCTAATAGCATCCACATACACTACCTGATTTTAATCAAACTTCATCAGATTATTCGTTGTATGATGTCAATCGCATATATGTGACTATTAGGAGTCAAAGTTATAGCACCACCAACTGGCAGCTTATGTGTGTCATTTTCAAAATGCTTTGAATTCAGCATCTTATTTTTACTCTATTTGCTTCAAACTTCATCAGAATAATGTTAACACAAAGCCTATATTAATCTGCTGGGCGGATATCGATATCTAAAAATATTGTTGCCGTGGCAACATGTCAAACTGGAAGGGTTTTCAGGTCATTTTGAGGCATATAACATACTTAGAATTTCGTGAAATTCAGAACACATATAAGTATTAGTGACAGCTAGACAATGGCAAAAGCTTCTAAAAGGGTGTGAAGGAGGCACTCTATAGCGCCACCTTTTGTCAAAAGTGGGGGGGTTAGTTTTAGCTACAGACACCAAACTCAGTACATATATTGGTCTTATCAAGACGGACAACTTTCTAATTTACAGTCATCAGCTACGACCAACAGGAAGTTGGCTATTTTGACTTGAATATGGATTTTTGGGGAAATTCTGCTGTGAATTAATGCATAGTGCTCAGAGGAGAAGTAGACTTGACACACCAAACTTTGTCTACATGTTGAAAAAACATTGAGGAACTTAAATTGTGAATGGGTTTTGGATAGCTTGAATGGTTTTGCCGTGGTGATTTTTTTAAATGACCGTAAAAAGGGAATCATTAATTGTATTGTATTTTTAAATTGCAGCTTCCAAACACGTCAAAGATTTTTTTCATACAGATGAAAAAGTCATTCTGAGGAAATATGCATAGTTGCATGACTTTACAACACTGTATGGATAACAAAAAATTATAAAAACTGTCAGACATCTCATCTCACTCTGTCCCTCTGTTTGAGTGTGTGTGCTTAGACTTCCATTGTCTGAGAGAAATAGCGCCCCTACAGGTGCAATTCCCGGAATAAAAAAGGGAGGAGACTCTCTTTTAGTTTCACTTTTAAATCGGTTAAAATACAAATAAATACTTAGATTTAATTCAAACTAATAAGCTAAACCAACATATCTGATTATTACCGGTTCAGGGCTCATTAATAATTGATGTGAAAGTCAGTGATACGTGAGAAATACGAGAGATGAATCACCGCTCTGAGCAGGAGCGTGTGGAATGAAGAGCTCAGAAAAAACTAGTTTATTCTTCTTGTATAGCCTTAAAAAAATAAAATATTAAAGCGATATCACACAATTCACCAATTAGAACACACCAAGAGCTAAATTCATATGTTTTTGAACTGTTTGTGTGAAAATGATATATTTGCGGCTGCCTATCTGAAATCATCACCTCCGATCAGCACGTACAGTGTCGAGCTCAAAACTAACGAATTATTCTTGTTTAAGAGCTTTTAAAAATAAAATATTACCACAAATGCACACAATACACCCATTATAACACAACAAGAGCTAAATGCAGGTATTTGTGACCCGTTTAAGTGTGAAAGACTATTTGAAAGCGCAACTGGCAGAATAACATATATCTCTCGAGCTGCAGGATTCTGCCTTTCGTCGTACGAACGAACACATCACGGACAAGATTATTTCAAAATACATAATAGCTTGGCGAATATAAACGAAAACAGCCACGTGAACATAAACTGTTGAGAAATAAATCTGAAGTGGATCTACTGGATTTGAATATTAAGTGACCGCATTTACCAGCTGCTTCTGTCTTCAATTTTAATCTATATATAAAAAAGGAAACTCATTCGTCTTGGCTGCTTTTTTTATGTGTGTATTTATTTATTTATTTATTTATTTACTTTTTTATGCATTTTTTATAATTTCATACTTTATGTATTATAATTATAAAAACAAAAATATATTTAGCCACTCACATTGAAATATCTTAGGCCTTATCCTTTTCTGACAGTTTTAGGGATTTTTAAAAATCCAAAAAAACCTTATTTGTGCTGCAAATAATAATTTCAAACTCATTTGATACTGACCTATGAAATCCTGTGACATGATATTTATTTGAATTTACATGATTTCATAGATGTAACAGTAAATCTGTTCAGCTCACAGATGAAGACTAAGCTGCAATGCAAGCAGAACTTTCACAAATGCTTATAGGTCAATAAAATCATTACAAAACACGTATAAATCATTTAAGGATTTGATAACACTGTAAAATAATGTCTAATTTGTTAACATTATTAAATGTATTGGTAACACTTTATAATAACTGCACTCATTAGTAAATAGTCAGTTTATGCTTTATAAAGCCTTGTCTTAACATTAATAGTCAATACTAAGCAGTTTATAAATACAGCTATAAATTGCTTGTTCTTGGTTTATAAGCACATTTATTACAAAGGAAAGTAAAGGGTCAGTTATCTTCCTAAGAAAAATTAAAATAAACAAACAACAACACAGATTGATACAGAACTCAGAAATATTTATTTCAATATGCAATAAAAGTGCACTGTACACTTGAATTATATATATATATACTTGATAAAAAAATGAAATATAAACGTATGCAATTATATATATATATATATATATATATATATATATATATATATATATATATTATTAGGAGACATTTTGGGGATGGTAAAGGTTTTGTCAACTTGGTGGTGCTGTGGTTATGTTTAATTAGAGCACCTAAGCAAGAAGACTGGGAAGCACAGTTTTTGAGCGCATGGCAGATTATATTATATATATATATATATATATATATATATATATATATATATATATATATATATATATATATATATATATATGAAATATAAACATGCGCAATTATACAAAAATCACTTTTTCAAAACTACAACAAACAAATTGTTTGGACTACAACAAGTATTTTCCGGGATTTGTGGTATCACAAATATTGACAAATGGGATGTGAATTGGTTGAGCTGCACTAGAGAAGGCAACGAGTGTCATATATACGTAGTTGACCATGAAGACTGGAAGCGAAAAAAATAACTCCTTATATTCAGGTTAATAGAATTATTAGGTACTTTTTTCCTTTACTGATAAAATGAGCCAAAAAAGACATTTCACTCAGACTGACGAAACCAAAATTATTAGATCCTCATGAGAAATATTCAAAATTAGATCACTACAGTAATTGCAAAGTAAAGACATGACCACTGGACAGCAAAATGCTTACTGGGTCAGAAGGGTCAGAATTAAAAACAGGTGGAGAAGACCAGAAACACGTAAACTGCAAAAGAATTAAGAATTAAAGTGAAGAATTAGGTGTGAAACAATCAGCGAGCATTTAGTCTACAGTGCCACCATTTTCCAGAACTGCAACTTTCCTGGAGTCTCAGAATTACAATGTGTCAGGTTCTGAGAGACGTAAAAGAACCCAAAAAATTACTTAATTAGAATAGCATGACGTATTGTGGAATATTATTTATTAAGACCTTATATATAGGCTTTATGAACAGATAGGTTTTGAGAGATTCTTGAAGGACTAGCATCACCTCCTCTTGTACGACGGTTTGAGGAATATATCTTCCAGATAGTACCGCCACTCCCTATATGCAGAGTACGCAGTCTTCGTAGGGCACCAACTCCCAGAGGGGGCACCATCCCAGTTGCTCAAAAAAACAACGCTATGCTTTATAAAGCCTTGTCTTAACATTAATAGTCAATACTAAGCAGTTTATAAATACAGCTATAAATTGCTTGTTCTTGGTTTATAAGCACATTTATTACAAAGGAAAGTAAAGGGTCAGTTATCTTCCTAAGAAAAATTAAAATAAACAAACAACAACACAGATTGATACAGAACTCAGAAATATTTATTTCAATATGCAATAAAAGTGCACTGTACACTTGAATTATATATATATATATATACACTTGATAAAAAAATGAAATATAAACGTATGCAATTATATATATATATATATATATATATAGTAGGAGACATTTTGTATAGAGTGAAAATCATGCCAAAACCTCACACACACACAAAACGTGTTTTACTCATACCCTACGATTCACAAACAAACTCAGTGTGGTTTGCAAATACAAAACATCACTTACAAACTAATGCATTTTGTTCTGCAAATAAAAAAACGTAGCTATTAAACAAATACAGTACGTTTTACATATACAAAGAAACGTATTTCTTCAATGACAAAAATATCCTCCAAGTACAAACTTAAATCTTTCATGTACAAAAAAAAAAATCCTTAAATTAAAAAAAAAATCCTTCAAGTACAAAACAAAATCCTTCAAGTACAAAACAAAATTCTACAAGTACGGAAAAATATCACGTGACTTTTGGCACTAATTTTTCGCCTTGATGATCCACACGCATATGCCTTCAGATCCACACGCATGCTAGTAAACTGTCATGTAATTCGCACTCCACAACAGCAGGTGGCGCTGTTAGCGACTTGCTTGGCGCCGCCACCGACATGGACACAGAAGAGAAGAAGAAACGCTAGAGTGAGGGGCGTTTTGAACACGATGAGCGGCCAACAGGTGAGTTTGCAGTCATTTCTGGTGAAAAATCAGCCAGAAGGGGTTGTTATTCGCTATAACAACCGCCTCGCTATACATGATCCCGCTTATTACATTGCACAAAATATTGATTTAAAAATGAGTATATGGATTTTAAAAACGATTGTATTGCTTTCGCTAAAGAAAATAGTCCGTTCCGCGTCCATAGCAACGGTCTGTTTTCATGGCAAGGGTGTGTTTGGACCTCCAAATCAACCCTGGTCTTCTCCTGCTAGTGTCTCATAGAATATAGAGGCTTCATTCCATGTCAAATCAGTCAGAATCCAGGAAAGTGGTTGCAGCAACATCTCAAATGAAGAGTTTTTCTATATTATATTTGAGTCCAAAAACCAAGGCCTGTAAAAATATTCATATTTTTGTCAGTCCTTGAGATTGTCATTTTTATAGCATCAAAAACACTATCAGAGAACCATGTTTGGGCATTAATATCTTAAAGTGTTATTCATAGCCTCACCAAACTTTCCAGGATGGAAGACAAACATGTTCTTAGTATAACTGAACCAAAGTTTGTACTGCATGTCTATTGAGATTCTGCAAGGCCCTAGATTTGGGTAAATGGTTAAACCCCTGATACTGAGGGTATTATAAACTCATTTTCTGCATCCAAATCACAGCAGCAGGCTCTCACTATACATGGGTGCTGCATTTTTTTAAAGCTGAAAATTAGGACATAACCTGCTTGTTTAACCCTTGCTAAAAATAACTATATGCATGAAGTATGTGCAAAGATTTTATTTGAATTAAAGTATATTCAATCAGTTTTAGGAATAAACTTGGCAATGGGTTTGGCACTGGTCCTTGAGGGAGGTTCAAGGGGGGGTATATATAAATACAAACACACAACTTTTTAATTCTGACTTTTTCTAGAAATTGACTATTTTTCCACAAAAGACTTTATAAATTTCACCAAAAATGCATCCCATTGACATTAATTTTAACATACATTGACAAAAAAAAAGTAATGTTATTCAGTCTCAGAATTAATATCGTGTATTTCTGGAGTCTGTTACAAAATGTTATCAAATGTGGTCTGGGTCCTTGATGTAAAAATGTTGAGAACCACTGCCCTACATAAACACATGTCTTTTCAGGGATTGTACCTACCACATTTGGACAGGGAGGACAGTGGCCTGCCTGATGAGCCACACCATGATGTCACTGTTCCTGAGATGGGCGATGTACTGAGTGATGAACAAATGGCAGCACTAAGGGCAGCCATAAATCCCCTGGGACACTCCCAATCACAAGGCTCAGACATCTACCTACTTACTGTGCAGTATGTCCATCACTTACTAGGCTTACAGTAAAACGTACTCAGCAAAGGACCTGATTCAATGCAATTGTAGCACAAATACAAAAAGAACACTTATTTACAGAACAGTGCCCCTGCTAATAACTGGTTTGTAAGATGTTACAGTTACACAAATATATATTTCTGAATCAGTGAGGTGGTCTAATGTTTGATTTTTCTCTGTTTAACCAAATCAGACCAGCAGACATGCCCCGTGTTAGGACTGCCAGCGGAAGAAGGAAGCATAGCTTTCCTCAAGCAGTGCTAGCAGCGGACTTTAAGACTTTCAGCTCTCTTAATGTCGTAATGAATGTTCAAACCAAACACATGTAGATTGTATTATTTTTTATTGTAGTGTGAATACAATCTTAAAATATCTGGGGGGTTGGAACTACCAAAAAAAATACAACATCTTTCTCTCTTTTTCTTTTACTATGGGGACCTGGTTTTCTCTTTCTTAACCAACTTGTGCAGCTCTGTGAGTGCATCTAAAATGCATTTTGGGATGAGAACCTGGTTAGAGGCAGCACTAAAAAGAACAGCCTCCTGAAAACACACAAATTCAAGGTAATCCAGGTCAAGTGTTGCTGACAGACAATATGCTGGAGCTGTGTGTGGATTCTCTCTAACATTGTTTGTGCAAGCAGTTCCTAGAGAGAGGGGAAAAGAGGAAAAATGTATGAGGTCAAAAATACTGGTGTAACTGAACAGGACCAGTAAAATGACCAAAAACTACACTTTGCTTTATTCTTAATATCTTCATGACCATTAGTGATAGAGACCTCAAATATTGACACACGATTAATACAAGATTGTGCTTAAAGAAAATGTAATGATTGATATCATACAGATGCAGAAAATGAGTTTATAATCCCATAGGTATCAGGGGTTTAGCCATTTACCCAAATCTAGGGCCTTGCAGAATCTCAATAGGCATCCAGTACAAACTTTGGTTCAGTTATACTAAGAACATGTTTGTCTTCCATCCTGGAAAGTTTGGTGAGGCTATGAATAACACTTTAAGATATTAATGCCCAAACATGGTTCTCTGATAGTGTTTTGATGCTATAAGAATGACAATCTCAAGGACTGACAAAAATATGAATATTTTTACAGGCCTTAGTTTTGGGACCCAAACATAATATAGAAAAACTCTTCATCCGAGATGTTGCTGCAACCACTTTCCTGGATTCTGACTGATTTGACATGGAATGAAGCCTCTATATTCTATGAGACACTAGCAGGAGAAGACCAGGGTTGATTTGGAGGTCCAAACACACCCTTGCCATGAAAACAGACCGTTGCTACGGACGCGGAACAGACTATTTTCTTTAGCGGAAGCAATACAATCGTTTTTAAAATCAATAAACTCATTTTTAAATCAATATTTTGTGTCAAATTATTTATTTTGTAGGTAGCAATGTAATAAGTGGGATCATGTATAGTGAGGCGGTTGTTATAGCTAATAACAACCCCTTCTGGCTGATTTTTCACCAGAAATGACTGCAAACTCACCTGTTGGCCACTCAAAACGTCCCTCACCCTAGCGTTTCTTCTTCTCTTCTGTGTCCATGTCGGTGGCGGCGCCAAGCAAGTCGCTAACAGCGCCACCTGCTGTTGTGGAGTGCGAATTACATGACAGTTTACTAGCATGCGTGTGGATCTGAAGGCATATGCGTGTGGATCAGCAAGGTGAAAAATTAGTGCCAAAAGTCACGTGACATTTTTCCGTACTTGTAGAATTTTGTTTTGTACTTGAAGGATTTTTTTTTTTAATTGAAGGATTTTATTTTTATACTTGAAAGATTTTAGTTTGTACTTGGAGGATATTTTTGTCATTGAAGAAATACGTTTCTTTGTATATGTAAAACGTACTGTATTTGTTTGATAGCTACGTTTTTTATTTGCAGAACAAAATGCATTAGTTTGTGAGTGATGTTTTGTATTTGCAAACCACACTGAGTTTGTTTGTGAATCGTTGGGTATGAGTAAAACAAGTTTTGTGTGTGTGTGAGGTTTTGGCATGATTCTAACTCTATACATTTTGGGGATGGTAAAGGTTTTGTCCACTTGGTGGTGCTGTGGTTATGTTTAATTAGAGCACCTAAGCAAGAACTGTGTGTGTTGCAGTGTTGGTAACTTGAGTTGAGTGGATGGCAGATTAGCCCCGTAAGGTGGATTCTAGTTGTATGCGGTCCATAAGGTATGGCTTTGTGTGTACATGTGAATAAGGAGAGGCCACAAGAAGTTTGAGATCATGTTTAATGGAGCTCAAGTAATAAAGAAAAAACATTTGTTATGCATCTACATCTGTCTACATGGACTATGTATGTGAATTGGTTGAGCTGCACTAGAGAAGGCAACGAGTGTGATATATACATAGCTGACCATGAAGACTGGAAGAGAAAAAAATAACTCCTTATATTCAGGTGTGCAGAATTATTAGGTACTTTTTCCTTTACTGATAAAATGAGCCAAAAAAAGACATTTTACTCAGACTGACGAAACCAAAATTATTAGATCCTCATGAGAAATATTCAAAATTAGATCACTACAGTAATTGCAAAGTAAAGACATGACCACTGGACAGAAAAATGCTTACTGGGTCAGAAGGGTCAGAAAAAAAACCCAGGTGGAGAAGACCAGAAACACGTAAACTGCAAAAGAATTAAGAATTAAAGTGAACAATTAGGTGTGAAACAATCAGCGAGCATTTAGTCTACAGTGCCACCATTTTCCAGAACTGCAACTTTCCTGGAGTCTCAGAATTACAATGTAACAGGTTTTGAGAGATTCTTGAAGGACTAGCATCACCTCCTCTTGTACGACGGTTTGAGGAATATATCTTCCAGATAGTACCGCCACTCCCTATATGCAGAGTACGCAGTCTTCATAGGGCACCAACTCCCAGAGGGGGCACCATCCCAGTTGCTCAAAAAAAACAAAAAAAAAAACATGCGCCATTCTCCCATCCGACCGCTCGCATCTCATGTTTGTGGCTCAATGTTCGTAATTGATGGATGGACATCTATGCCCGGGACATCTATGCCCGGGACATCTATGCCCGGGTCACATGGGCTCAAACACAAATTTGAAGCTCAATAGCATTTGAGGAGAAAGACTTGCAGTCATAAAACAATTGTAATGTGTTCATTTAGGTGTCAGCTACGATGCACACCTTATACATTTTTTATATATATTAAAATAAAGTGTTACTAAAGTTATATATATTGTTCTGTGTATGTGATTTAAAAGTCTAGATGGGTCGGATGAACCCTTTAACTGCCGTATCCCTTAAAACTTGATTGCCAGAGGGTTACTGTAAATGCTTATGCCCGCTGGGCACAGTTTACCTGATGCCACCGGGGTGGCGTTTGCACTGATGGCTTGAGCCCGCCATCGCTGCTTGCAGCTATATTTATTATTATTTTTTATTTAACCTTCCGGGGGTTTTTGGGGGCCTTAACATGCTCAAAAACTCTTGAAAATTGGCACACACATTGGAACCTGCGGCCATCAGGACGTCGCAGAGACTGGGACCCGGGCGTGACACAGGGGCTCTACAGCGCCCCCTGGAACACAGTCAGAAATCTTGAACCATAGCTCACACACACTTGCATATATTTATATGAAACTCAGTACACTTATGGATCTCATTGAGCTGAACAACTTTCACGCTCTATGTCATAGGCTCCGCCCAACAGGAAGTCAGCTATTCAAGGCTGTTTAAAAAAAGCATGCTCTGGAATTTGATATACTTGTCATAGGTTTTTTACTTGATTGCCGCCAAACTCGGTCAACATGATCTCAAGACATTGTGGATGAAAAAATGCCAGGGGATTTTTGATATCTCGAACGGTTTGCCCGTGGCGCGGCGTTAAAATTTGGGCAAAAAATGAGAAACAGGAAATGCCTAATAACATCCACATACATTGCCTGAGTTTGATCAAACTTCATCGATTTGTTCAATGTATGATACCGATCGTATATATGTGACTATTAAGAGTCAACATTATAGCATAACATTATTATTATAACATTAGTAAATGCATTGGTAACACTTTATAATAACTGCACTCATTAGTAAATAGTCAGTTCATGCTTTATAAAGTCTTGTCCCAACATTAATAGTCATTAATAAGCAGCTTATAAATACAGCTATAAAAAACTTTTTCTTGGTTTATAAGTACATATATTGAAAAGGAGAGTAAAGGGTCAGTTATCTTCCTAAGAAAAATAAAAAATAAACAAACACAACACAGATTGATAAAGATATATTTATTTCAATATGCAATAAAAGGAAACCGTACACTTGAATTATATATATATATATATATATATATATATATATATTTGTCCACTGGGTGGTGCTGTGGCTATGTTTAATTAGAGAACCTGAGCAGCAAGTGTGTGTTGGTATTTGGGAAGCAAAGTTTTTGAGTGCACTGCAGACTTGCTCTCAAGGTGGATTCTGGTTGTATGCAGTCCATAAGGTATGGCTTTGTCTGTACATGTGAACAAGGAGAGGACACAAGAAGTTTGAGATCATTTTTAATGGAGTTCAAGTAATAAAGAAAGACATTTGTTATGCATCTACATCCATCTGCATGGACTCTGTTTGTACGTGTTTTAAACTTGCTTACCCCTATTATCAATGGCATTGGAAAGCCAGTACACACACACACACACAAACACACACACACACACACACACACACACACATGTATATGTATATGTATATATATATATATATATATATATATATATATATATATATATATATATATATATATATAATTTTTTTTATCAAGTGTACAGCTGTACAGTTTCATTTTATCCTTCTTGAAAAAATATTTCTGTGTTCTGTATCCCTCTGTGTTGTGTTGACTTTTTAGTTTGGTAGATGAATGTTCCTTTAAATCTCCTTTGTGAATGCTTTAAATGTATAAATAGTCTTCACTTTAGATGAGCTCACAAAGGACTGTTACCATTAGGACTGCCTATGCATAGGGCCTGGGATCTTGTGCAGCGCCCCTGCTGACAACTAGAATAACGTTATTATATTTAAAGTATGAAAATACAATGATTGAACTTTATAGCTCAAGAACAAAACATTTATAGCTGTATTAATGAACTGCGTAATTATGCCTATTAAAGGAGTGCTACTATTATTATTTTTCACTTTTTCAACTTTAGTTATACTGTAATGTTGTTGTTTCAGCATAAAAAAAGTTCTGCAAAGTTACTAAGCTGAAAGTCCAATTAAAAAAGAAAATATTTTATTTAACAAAAAACACTAAAAACTATAATGAACAAATAGTTTGGACTACAACAAATATTGTCTGGGATTTGTGATATCACAAATATGGACGAATGGGATGAGAATTGGTTGAGCTACACTATAGAAAGCAATGAGTGTGATATATATGCAGTTGACCATGAAGCCTGGAAGAGAAAAACAAAACTCCTTATATTTAGGTGTGAAGAATTATTAGGCATTTTTTCCTTTACTGATAAAATAAGCCCAAAAAAAGAGGTTTAACTCAGATTGAAAAATGTGTTAGTAAAGTTATATATATTGTTCTGTGAATGTGATTTCAAAGTCTAGATGATTCAAATTAACCCTTTAACTGCCGTATCCCTTAAAACCTGACTGCCAGAGGGCTATTGTGAATGCATGTGCCCGCTGGGATTTTTGATGTCTCGAATGGTTTGCTCGTGGCGAGGCTTGAAATTATGGTGAGAAATGAGAAACAGGAAGTGTCTAATACCATCCACATACATTTCCTGATTTTAATCAAACTTCATCAGATTATTCGTTGTATGATGTCGATCGCATATATGTGACTATTAGGAGTCAAAGTTATAGCGCCACCAACTGGCAGCAGGAAGTGTGTCATTTTTTTAAAATGTTTTGAATTCAGCATCTTATTTTTACTCGATTTGCTTCAAACTTCATCAGAATAATGTTAAAACACAGCCGATATAAATCTGCTGGGGGGATATCGATATCTAAAAATATTTTGCCATGGCAACATGTCAAACTGGAATACTTTTCAGGTGATTTTGAGGCATATAACATACTTAGAATTTCACGAAATTCAGAACACATATCAGTATTAGTGACAGCTAGACAATGGTAAAAGCTTTTAAAAGGGCATGAAGGGCTCCCTCGCTCCAGTTTTTCACAAGTTCATCAAACAACCGCAGTAAGAATTTTCATCAAGCACGGTGAGTAATGGCTTCTCCTATCATTGTTTCTTGCACCTCTTGCCACATGTACAGTTTATCTATCTCTGTCGCTGATGAGGGATTCACATGTGATAAATGCAGGGAAATAGTTAGGCTGACAGAGAAGATTTCAGAATTAGAGACACGCATCCAAACTTTAATTGAGGACAGTAAGAATGTTAGGGCTCTAGATACAGCTTTGGATGCGTCTAGCTCAGGGATTCCTGTACATTGTTCGGTTCCGGAAACAGAGCCCCAGCAGCAGGGCAACTGGGTGACGGTGAGGCAGCGTAGTCGTGGGTCAAAACACCGCTCTTCTGTTCCGATCAAAACATTAAACAGGTTCTCCCCACTCAGTGATGCACCCACTGAGAAACCTGATGAAAGTGCTCTAGTTATTGGTGATTCTATTGTACGGAACGTGAATATAGAGACACCAGCCACCATAGTCAAATGTTTACCGGGAGCCAGAGCGCCTGACATCTTGGCAAATTTAAAAGTGCTGGCTAATTCTAAACGTAAATACAGTAAGATTGTTATTCATGCCGGCGCTAATGATGTTCGACTTCGCCAGTCGGAGATCACTAAAAGTAACATTAAAGAGGTGTGTGAACTTGCAAGCACGATGTCAGACACTGTAATATGCTCTGGTCCCCTCCCTGCTTACCGTGGTGATGAGATGCATAGCAGATTGTCATCACTCAATGGCTGGATGTCTAAGTGGTGCCCACAGAATAACATAGGTTTATAGACAATTGGACGAGCTTTTGGGGCAGACCTGACCTGTTTAAAAGAGATGGTCTTCATCCCTCCTGGGGTGGCGCCACTCTTCTCTCTAGAAATATGGCAAATAGTCTTAGTGTTTATACTTGACTAACTGGGGCCCAGGTCAGGAAGCAGACAGACTGGCTAAACCGACCGTCTGCTAGCTGCCTCCCGTCACAGAGGTCAGTTAATTCTCAGCAAATAGAGACTCTTTCACCTAGATATCACACTATAGAGACTGTGTCTGTTCGCCGAACTAGAAAATACAAAAAACGTCCAAACCAAGTTAAGATTAACAATTTAATTGAGGTTCAACAAATAAAAAACAGAAGCAATAAGGATAAACAAATGATAAAGCTTGGCTTATTGAATATCAGATCCCTTTCTACGAAAACACTTTATGTAAATAATATGATCACTGATCATAATATAGATGTACTCTGTTTGACAGAAACCTGGCTAAAACCTGATGATTACATTATTTTAAATGAGTCCACCCCCAAAGATTACTGTTATAAACATGAGCCACGTCTAAAAGGCAAAGGTGGAGGTGTTGCTTCAATTTATAACAACGTTTTCAGGATTTCTCAGAGGGCAGGCTACAAGTATAACTCGTTTGAAGTAATGGTACTTCATATAACATTATCCAAAGAAACAAATGTTAATGATAAATCCCCTGTTATGTTTGTACTGGCTACTGTATACAGGCCACCAGGGCACCATACAGACTTTATTAAAGAGTTTGGTGATTTTACATCCGAGTTAGTTCTGGCTGCAGATAAAGTTTTAATAGTTGGTGATTTTAATATCCATGTTGATAATGAAAACGATGCATTGGGATCAGCATTTATAGACATTCTGAACTCTATTGGTGTTAGACAACACGTTTCAGGACCTACTCATTGTCGAAATCATACTCTAGATTTAATACTGTCACATGGAATTGATGTTGATGGTGTTGAAATTATTCAGCCAAGTGATGATATCTCAGATCATTATTTAGTTCTTTGCAAAATTCATATAGCCAAAATTGTAAATTCTACTTCTTGTTACAAGTATGGAAGAACCATCACTTCTAACACAAAAGACTGCTTTTTAAGTTATCTTCCTGATGTATCCAAATTCCTTAGCATATCCAAAACCTCAGAACAACTTGATGATGTAACAGAAACTATGGACTCTCTCTTTTCTAGCACTTTAAATAAAGTTGCTCCTTTACGCTTAAGGAAGGTTAAGGAAAACAGTTTGACACCATGGTATAATGAGCATACTCGCACCCTAAAGAGAGCAGCCCGAAAAATGGAGCGCAGCTGGAGGAAAACAAAACTAGAGGTATTTCGTATTGCTTGGCGGGAAAGTAACATATCCTACAGAAAAGCATTAAAAACTGCTAGATCCGATTACTTTTCTTCTCTTTTAGAAGAAAACAAACATAACCCCAGGTATTTATTCAATACAGTGGCTAAATTAACGAAAAATAAAGCCTCAACAAGTGTTGACATTTCCCAACACCACAGCAGTAATGACTTTATGAACTACTTTACTTCTAAAATCGATACTATTAGAGATAAAATTGCAACCATTCAGCCGTCAGCTATAGTATCACATCAGACAGTGCACTATAGACCCCATGAGGAACAGTTCCACTCATTCTCTACCATAGGAGAGGAAGAATTGTATAAACTTGTTAAATCATCTAAACCAACAACATGTATGTTAGACCCTATACCATCTAAGCTCCTGAAAGAGGTGCTTCCAGAAGTCATAGATCCTCTTCTGACTATTATTAATTCCTCATTGTCATTAGGACATGTCCCCAAAACCTTCAAACTGGCTGTTATTAAGCCTTTCATCAAAAAACCACAACTTGACCCCAAAGAACTAGTTAATTATAGACCAATCTCGAATCTCCCTTTTCTGTCCAAGATACTAGAAAAGGTGGTATCCACACAATTATATTCCTTCTTAGAGAAAAATGGTAT
This sequence comes from Carassius carassius, assembly GCF_963082965.1. Taxonomy (NCBI): domain Eukaryota; kingdom Metazoa; phylum Chordata; class Actinopteri; order Cypriniformes; family Cyprinidae; genus Carassius; species Carassius carassius. Next base: position 32,736,282 of record NC_081768.1, on the reverse strand, counting down.
ATGTGAGGATTTCCAGTCAGGATTTAGACCGTTTCATAGTACTGAGACTGCTCTTCTTAGAGTTACAAATGATCTGCTCTTATCATCTGATCGTGGGTGTATCTCTCTATTAGTTTTATTGGATCTTAGTGCTGCGTTTGACACAATTGACCACAACATTCTTTTGCATAGACTTGAATACTTTGTTGGCATCAGTGGAAGTGCATTAGCATGGTTTAAATCGTACTTATATGACCGCCATCAGTTCGTAGCAGTGAATGAAGATGTATCCTATCGATCACAAGTGCAGTATGGAGTACCTCAAGGCTCAGTACTAGGGCCGCTACTCTTCACGCTTTATATGTTACCCTTGGGAGATATCATCAGGAAACATGGTGTTAGCTTTCACTGTTATGCTGATGATACTCAGCTCTATATTTCTTCGCAGCCCGGTGAAACACACCAATTTGAAAAACTAATGGATTGCATAGTCGATATAAAAAACTGGATGACGAGTAATTTCTTACTGCTAAATTCTGAAAAAACAGAGGTGTTAATTATAGGACCTAAAAACTCTGCTTGTAATAACCTGGAACACTGTCTAAGACTTGATGGTTGCTCTGTCAATTCTTCATCATCAGTTAGGAACCAAGGTGTGCTACTTGATCGCAATCTTTCCTTAGAAAGCCACGTTTCTAGCATTTGTAAAACTGCATTTTTCCATCTCAAAAATATATCTAAATTACGGCCTATGCTCTCAATGTCAAATGCAGAAATGTTAATCCATGCATTTATGACCTCAAGGTTAGATTATTGTAATGCTTTATTGGGTGGTTGTTCTGCACGCTTAGTAAACAAACTACAGCTAGTCCAAAATGCAGCAGCAAGAGTTCTTACTAGAACCAGGAAGTATGACCATATTAGCCCGGTCCTGTCAACACTGCACTGGCTCCCTATCAAGCATCGCATAGATTTTAAAATATTGCTTATTACTTATAAAGCCCTGAATGGTTTAGCACCTCAGTATTTGAATGAGCTCCTTTTACATTATAATCCTCTACGTCCGCTACGTTCTCAAAACTCAGGCAATTTGATAATACCTAGAATATCAAAATCAACTGCAGGCGGCAGATCCTTTTCCTATTTGGCGCCCAAACTCTGGAATAACCTACCTAACATTGTTCGGGAGGCAGACACACTCTTGCAGTTTAAATCTAGATTAAAGACCCATCTCTTTAACCTGGCATACACATAACATACTAATATGCTTTTATTATCCAAATCCGTTAAAGGATTTTTAGGCTGCATTAATTAGGTAAACCGGAACCGGAAACACTTCCCATAACAACCTATGTACTTGCTACATCATTAGAAGAATGGCATCTACGCTAATATTTGTCTGTTTCTCTCTTGTTCCGAGGTCACCGTGGCCACCAGATCCAGTCTGTGTCCAGATCAGAGGGTCACTGCAGTCACCCAGATCCAGTACGTATCCAGACCAGATGGTGGATCAGCACCTAGAAAGGACCTCTACATCCCTGAAAGACAGCGGAGACCAGGACAACTAGAGCCCCAGATACAGATCCCCTGTAAAGACCTTGTCTCAGAGGAGCACCAGGACAAGACCACAGGAAACAGATGATTCTTCTGCACAATCTGACTTTGCTGCAGTCTGGAATTGAACTACTGGTTTCGTCTGGTCAGAGGAGAACTGGCCCCCCAACTGAGCCTGGTTTCTCCCAAGGTTTTTTTCTCCATTCTGTCACCGATGGAGTTTCGGTTCCTTGCCGCTGTCGCCTCTGGCTTGCTTAGTTGGGGACACTTCATCTACAGCGATATCGTTGACTTGATTGCAAATAAATGCACAGACACTATTTAACTGAACAGAGATGACATAACTGAATCCAATGATGAACTGCCTTTAACTCTCATTTTTGCATTATTGACACTGTTTTCCTAATGAATGTTGTTCAGTTGCTTTGACGCAATGTATTTTGTTTAAAGCACTATATAAATAAAGGTGATATTGACATTGACAAGGAGGAACTCTATAGCGCCACCTTTTGACAAAAGTGGGGGGGTTAGTTTTAGCTATAGACACAAAACTCAGTACAATTATTGGTCTTATCAAGATGGACAACTTTCTTATATACAGTCATCAGCTACGACCAACAGGAAGTTGGCTATTTTGACTTGAATATGGATTTTTGGGAAAATTCAGCTGTGAATTAATGCATACTGCTCAGAGGAGAAGTACACTTGACACACCAAACTTTGTCTACATGTTGAAAAAACATTGAGGAACTTATATTGCGAATGGATTTTGGATAGCTTGAATGGTTTTGCCGTGGTGATTTTTTTGAAATGACCGTAAAAAGGGAATCATTAATTGTATTGTATTTTTAAATTGCAGCTTCCTGCAATGAAACACGTCAAAGAATTTTTTCATACAGATGAAAAAGTCATTCTGAGGAAATATGCATAGTTTCACGACTTTACAACACTGTATGGATAACAGAAAATTAAAAAACTGTCAGACATCTCATCTCACTCTGTCCCTCTGTTTGAGTATATGTGCTTAGACTTCCATTGTCTGAGAGAAATAGCGCCCCTACAGGTGCAATTCCCGGACTGAAAGGGAGGAGACTCTCTTTTAGTTTCACTTTTAAATCGGTTAAAAATACAAATAAATACTTAGATTTAATTCACACTGGCAAGCTAAACCAACATATATGATTATTACCGGGTCAGGGCTCATTAATAGTTGATGTGTGGTCAGTGATACGTGAGAAATACGAGAGATGAATCACCGCTCTGAGCACCAGCGTGTGGAATGACTAGCTCAGAAAAATGTATTCTTGTTTTATAGCTATTCAAAATAAAATATTACAGCGATATCACACAATTCACCAATTAGAACACACCAAGAGCTAAATTCAGATGTTTTTGAACTTATTGTGTGAAAATGATATATTTGCGGCTGCCTATGTAAAATCACCGCCTCCGATCAGCACGTACAGTGTCACAGTGCTCAAATAAACAAATTTATTATTGTTTAAGAGCTTTTTAAAATAAAATATTACCACAAATGCACACAATACACCCATTATAACACAACAAGAGCTAAATGCAGGTATTTGTGACCCGTTTAAGTGTGAAAGACTATTTGAAAGCGCAACTGGCAGAATAACATATATCTCTCGAGCTGCAGGATTCTGCCTTTCGTTGTACGAACGAACACATCACGGACAAGATTATTTCAAAATACATAATAGCTTGGCGAATATAGACGAAAACAGCCACGTGAACATAAACTGTTGAGAAATAAATCTGAAGTGGATCTACTGGATTTGAATATTAAGTGACCGCATTTACCAGCTGCTTCTGTCTTCAATTTTAATCTATATATAAAAAAAGGAAACTCATTCGTCTTGGCTGCTTTTTTTAATGTGTGTACATTTATTTATTTACTTTTTTATACATTTTGTATAATTTCATAGTTTATGTATTATAATTATAAAAACAAAAATAAATTTAGCCACTCACATTGAAATATCGTAGGCCTTATCCTTTTCTGACAGTTTTAGGGATTTTTAAAAATCCTAAAAAACCTTATTTGTGCTGCAAATAATAATTTCAAACTCATTTGATACTGACCTATGACATCCTGTGACATGATATTTATTTGAATTTACATAATGTCATGGATGTAACAGTAAATATGTTCAGCTCACAGATGAAGACTAAGCTGTAATTGTCACGCTGTCTAGTCTCTGTCTCCCTGGGTGTCAACTAGTGGGCTCACTTCCCCTTAGGCACTTCACCGTAGGCACTAGATTTCCTCTAGTCTTGTCCTGTCATCACAGTAATTGCACTCCGGTTAATTGCACCAGGTGCAGGCACTCTATTATCATTAGCCTCCCTATAAATTCCAGTCTTTTCTTGTTGTTTGTATGGAGTCCTTGAGTCCTTGACCCTGAGTTCGGATGGAACCCGCCGTCTCATCATTGTGCACGGAGAGGGGAAAGGAGGCGCAAGTCTGCCGCGCCAGCGCCGCTGCGCAGAATGACCGCCGACCCAGCACCATTGCACAGGATGGCCGCCAACCCTCACAACGAGGCAAGATGGAAGCCAGCCTAACACCACAACACAAGATGGCCGCCAGCTCAGCGCCACGAGGCAAGATGGACGCCAGACCAGTGCCACAACACAAGATGGCCGCCAGCCCACAGCCACGGTGCAAGATGGCCGCCAGCTCAGCGCCAACGCCCAAGATGGCCGCTGAGACGTTTTTGGATTATTTCTCCATGCTGTCAAAGATCCTAGAGATTCCCAGGAGTGTTCACGTCACGTCTGCTGATCCAGAGACTGTTCACATCACGTCTGCTGAGCCAGCACCACAGTACAAGATGGTCACCAACCCAGCGCCACTGCACAAGATGGCCGCCAGCTTGGAGACACTGCAGAGGATGGCAGCTCTAGTGGGCCTTCCTGAGTTGAGTCAGGTTCCCGTTGACCCTCCAGAGTTGAGTCAGGTTCCCATTGACCCTCCAGAGTTGAGTCAGGTTCCCGTTGACCCTCCAGAGTCTGGTCATGTTCCAGTTGACCCTCCAGAGTCGGGTCATATTCCCGTTGACCCTCCAGAGTTGAATCAGGTTCCAGTGGACCATCCAGAGTCGAGTCAGATTCCTGTTGACCCTCCAGAGTCGAGTCACGTTCCAGTTCATCCTCCAGAATCAAGTCAGATTCCTGTTGACCTTCCAGAGTCGAGTCAGGTGTCCGTTGACTTTCCAGATTCGAGTCAGGTCCCTGTTGACTTTCCAGAGTTGAGTCAGGTTCCGGTTGACCCTCCAGAGTCGAGTCAGGTGCTCATGGAACCTCCAGAGTCAGGGTTAGTCACCGTTGACCTTCCAGAGTCAGGGTTAGTCACCGTTGACCTTCCAGAGTCAGGGTTAGTCACCGTTGACCTTCCAGAGTCAGGGTTAGTCACCGTCGACCTTCCAGAGTCAGGGTTAGTCACCGTTGATCTTCCAGAGTCAGGGCTAGTTCCTGTTGACCTTCCAGAGTCGAGTCAGGTGCCCGTTGACTTTCCAGAGTCGAGTCAGGTCCCTGTTGACTTTCCAGAGTTGAGTCAGGTTCCGGTTGACCCTCCAGAGTCGAGTCAGGTGCTCATGGAACCTCCAGAGTCAGGGTTAGTCACCGTTGACCTTCCAGAGTCAGGGTTAATCACCGTCGACCTTCCAGAGTCAGGGTTAGTCACCGTTGATCTTCCAGAGTCAGGGCTAGTTCCTGTTGACCTTCCAGAGTCGAGTCAGGTGCCCGTTGAATTTTCAGAGTTGAGTCAGGTTCCAGTGGATCATCCAGAGTCGAGTCAGATTCCTGTTGACCATCCAGAGTCGAGTCACGTTCCAGTTGATCCTCTAGAATCAAGTCAGATTCCTGTTGACCTTCCAGAGTCGAGTCAGGTGTCCGTTCCCTTTCAGAGTCGAGTCAGGTCCCTGTTGACTTTCCAGAGTTGAGTCACGTTCCGGTTGACCCTCCAGAGTCGAGTCAGGTGCTCATGGAACCTCCAGAGTCAGGGTTAGTCACCGTTGACCTTCCAGAGTTAGGGTTAATCACCGTCGACCTTCCAGAGTCAGGTTTAGTCACCGTTGATCTTCCAGAGTCAGGGCTAGTTCCTGTTGACCTTCCAGAGTCGAGTCAGGTGCCCGTTGAATTTCCAGAGTTGAGTCAGGTTCCGGTTGACCCTCCTAAGTCGAGTCAGATGCTCGTGCACCCTCCAGAGTCGAGTCAGGTGCTCGTGGACCCTCCAGAGTCAGGGTTAGTCACCAATGTCAATGTCAATGTCACCTTTATTTATATAGCGCTTTAAACAAAATACATTGCGTCAAAGCAACTGAACAACATTCATTAGGAAAACAGTGTCAATAATGCAAAAATGATAGTTAAAGGCAGTTCATCATTGGATTCAGTTATGTCATCTCTGTTCAGTTAAATAGTGTCTGTGCATTTATTTACAATCAAGTCAACGATATCGCTGTAGATGAAGTCGACCATCGACCTTCCAGAGTCAGGGCTAGTCACCATTTACTTTCCAGAGTCAGGGTCAGTCACTGTTGACCTTCCAGAGTTGAGTCAGGGACTCGTGGACCCTCCAGATTCGAGTCAGGTGCTCGTGGACTCTCCAGAGTAAGGGTTAGCCACAATTGACCCTCCAGAGTAAGGGCTAGTCACCGTTGACCTTCCAGAGTCAGGACTAGTCACCATTGACCTTCCAGAGTCAGGGCTAGTTACCGTGGACCTTCCAGAGTCAAGGCTAGTCACCGTTGATCTTCAAGGACAGAGTCAAGTCACTGGTGATCTTGAAGAACAGAGTCAAGTCACTGGTGATCTTCAAGGACAGAGTCAAGTCACTGATGATCTTCAAGGACAGAGTCAAGTCACTGGTGATCTTCAAGCACAGAGTCAAGTCACTGGTGATCTTCAAGGACAAAGTCAAGTCACTGGTGATCTTCAACGACAGAGTCAAGTCACCGGGGTTCTTCATGGTAGAATTCAAGTCACCAGTGATCTTCATGAACAAGGGCAAGTCACCAATAATATTCATGAGCAGAGTCAAGTCAGCACCGATCTTCTGGAATCCAGTATAAACACCATGGGATTACCAGAGTCTCTGCCCTTCTCTGTGGAACTACCAGAGCCTCCCCACGTCTCTGCTGAACTATCAGAGCCTCTCCACGTCTCTGATGAACTACCAGAACCGTTCCATGTCTCTGCTGAACTACCAGAGTCTCTCCTCGCCTCTGCGGAACTTCCAGAGACTCATCATGTCTCAGTCGAACTCTCTGAGCACCCGACTGTTCCTGTTGTGGACACGGAGGTTACCCTTAACATGTTCATGTTCTATGTTTCAGACTTGCCCAACCAGACTTGTCCTCCTGGTGGTCCGGCCGCATGGTTGTGGTGGTCTTCTGCTCCGCCCTGGGGGGCGTCCATCCTGACCACACGGTTGTGGTGGTCTTCTGTTCCGCCCTGGGGGACACCGTTCTCGACCACATGGACATGGTGGTCTTCTGCTCCGCCCTGGGGGGCTTCCGCCCTGACCACACGGTTGTGGTGGTCTTCTGCTCCGCCCTGGGGGGCGTCCGTCCCGACCACACAGTTCTGCTCCGCCCTGGGGGGCTTCCGCCCTGACCACACGGTTGTGGTGGTCTACTGCTCCGCCCTGGGAGGCGTCCGTCCCGACCACATGGTTATGGTGGTCTTCTGCTCCGCCCTGGTGGGCATCACCTGATGTCCTTCTTGGACTTATGTTTTTGTGTTTTGTTTTTTTCTGTCTGTCTTCCTCCTATGGACCTGGCCCTCCGTCCCTCCCACTGATCCTCCGCCGGTCCACCTCCCTCCAGGGTTTCTTGTCTGTGTCTTTCGTTCTGTTTCCCTCTAAGGACCTGGCCCTCCATCCCTCCCCCTGATCCTCCGCCGGTCCACCACCCTCCTGGACTCCTTGTTTTGTGTTGCACTTCTCTTGTCTCTGTTTCCCCATTTTACCTGGTCCTCTTGTCTCTATTTTACCATTTTATCTGGCCCTCTGTCCCTCCCCCTGGTCCTCCGCCGCTCTACCTCCCTCCTGGTCTCTTTGTGTCTTTGGTTTTCGCTTGGGTTCAGGTGGAGCATCTGGCAGCTGCTCCGTGGACAATGTGACAATGTGACAATGTCACACTGTCTAGTCTCTGTTTCCCGGGGTGTCCACTAGTGGGCTCACTTCCCCTTAGGCAATTCACCGTAGGCACTAGATTTCCTCTAGTCTTGCCCTGTCATCACAGTAATTGCACTCTGGTTAATTGCACCAGATTCAGGCACACTATTATCATTAGCCTCCCTATAAATTCCAGTGTTTTCCTGTTGTTTGTATGGAGTCCTTACCCTTTGTGTGTCCAGCTTACTCATCCCCCGAGATTCTTCCTGTCTGCTCGTCCTCCGAGTCATCTCACATTCCGAGTTCCCTTTTCCTGTCCCTTTCATTTGTTTGTTTTGTTTGGACTGTCCTTTTGGTTTTGACCTTAACTGTATTCGACTATGATTTGGATTACCATATATTAAACTACCTGCAATTGGATCTCTCGCTCTCCCTGTGTCTTTCTGGGTACACGAATCGTCACAGTAATGCAAGCAGAACTTTCACAAATGCTTATAGGTCATTAAAATCATTATAAAACACTTACAAATCATTTAAGGATTTGATAACACTGTAAAATGTTATTTGTTAACATTAGTAAATGCATTGGTAACACTTTATAATAACTGCACTCATTAGTAAATCGTCAGTTCATGCTTTATAAAGTCTTGTCCCAACATTAATAGTCAAAGTCAAAGTCACCTTTATTTATATAGCGCTTTAAACAAAATACCTTGCATCAAAGCAACTGAACAACATTCATTAGGAAAACAGTGTGTCAATAATGCAAAATGCTAGTTAAAGGCAGTTCATCATTGAATTCAGTAATGTCATCTCTGTTCAGTTAAATAGTGTCTGTGCATTTATTTGCAATCAAGTCAACGATATCGCTGTAGATAAAGTGACCCCAACTAAGCAAGCCAGAGGCGACAGCGGCAAGGAACCGAAACTCCATCGGTGACTGAATGGAGAAAAAAACCTTGGGAGAAACCAGGCTCAGTTGGGGGGCCAGTTCTCCTCTGACCAGACGAAACCAGTAGTTCAATTCCAAGCTGCAGCAAAGTCAGATTGTGCAGAAGAATCATCTGTTTCCTGTGGTCTTGTCCTGGTGGTCCTCTGAGACAAGGTCTTTACAGGGGATCTGGGGCTCTAGTTGTCCTGGTCTCTACTGTCTTTCAGGGCAATAGAGGTCCTTTCTAGGTGCTGATCCACCATCTGGTCTGGATACGTACTGGATCCGGGTGACTGCAGTGACCCTCTGATCTGGACACAGACTGGATTTGGTGGCCACGGTGACCTCGGAACAAGAGAGAAACAGACAAATATTAGCGTAGATGCCATTCTTCTAATGATGTAGCAAGTACATAGGGTGTTATGGGAAGGGTTTCCGGTTCCAGTTTACCTAATTAATGCAGCCTAAAAATCCTTTAACGAATTTGGATATTAAAAGCATATTAGTATGTTATGTGTATGCCAGGTTAAAGAGATGGGTCTTTAATCTAGATTTAAACTGCAAGAGTGTGTCTGCCTCCCGAACAATGTTAGGTAGGTTATTCCAGAGTTTAGGTGCCAAATAGGAAAAGGATCTGCCGCCCGCAGTTGATTTTGACATTCTAGGTATTATCAAATTGCCTGAGTTTGGGAACGTAGCAGACGTAGAGGATTATAATGTAAAAGGAGCTCATTCAAATACTGAGGTGCTAAACCATTCAGGGCTTTATAAGCAATAAGCAATATTTTAAAATCTATACAATGTTTGATAGGGAGCCAGTGCTGCGTTGACAGGACCGGGCTAATATGGTCATACTTCCTGGTTTTAGTAAGAACTCTTGCTGCTGCATTTTGGACTAGCTGTAGTTTGTTTACTAAGCATGCAGAACAACCACCCAATAAAGCATTACAATAATCTAACCTTGAGGTCATAAATGCATGGATTAACATTTCTGCATTTGACATTGAGAGCATAGGCCATAATTTAGATATATTTTTGAGATGGAAAAATGCAGTTTTACAAATGCTAGAAACGTGGCTTTCTAAGGAAAGATTGCGATAAAATAGCACACCTAGGTTCCTAACTGATGACGAAGAATTGACACACCAACCATCAAGTCTTAGACAGTGTTCTAGGTTATTACAAGTTTTTAGGTCCTATAATTAACACCTCTGTTTTTTCAGAATTTAGCAGTAAGAAATTATTTGTCATCCAGTTTTTTATATCGACTATGCATTCCATCAAATTGGTGTGTTTCACCGGGCCACGAAGAAATATAGAGCTGAGTATCATCAGCATAACAGTGAAAGCTAACACCATGTTTCCTGATGATATCTCCCAAGGGTAACATATAAAGCGTGAAGAGTAGCGGCCCTAGTACTGAGCCTTGAGGTACTCCATACTCATACTCATACTCCATTGTGATCGATAAGATACATCTCCATTTACTGCTACGAACTGATGGCGGTCATATAAGTACGATTTAAACCATGCTAATGCACTTCCACTGATGCCAACAAAGTGTTCAAGTCTATGCAAAAGAATGTTGTGGTCAATTGTGTCAAATGCAGCACTAAGATCCAATAAAACTAATAGAGAGATACACCCACGATCGGATGATAAGAGCAGATAATTTGTAACTCTTAAGGAGAGCAGCCTCAGTACTATGATACGGTCTAAATCCTGACTGGACATCCTCACATATACCATTTTTCTCTAAGAAGGAATATAATTTTGACGATACCACCTTTTCTAGTATCTTGGACAGAAAGGAGATTCGAGATTGGTCTATAATTAACTAGTTCTTTGGGGTCAAGTTCTGTTTTTTTGATGAGAGGCTTAATAACAGCCAGTTTGAAGGTTTTGGGGACATATCCTAATGACTATGAGGAATTAATAATAGTCAGAAGAGGATATATGACCTCTTTTAGGAACTTAGATGGTATAGGGTCTAACATACATGTTGTTGGTTTAGATGATTTAACAAGTTTATACAATTCTTCCTCTCCTATAGTAGAGAATGAGTGGAACTGTTCCTCAGGGGGTCTATAGTGCACTGTCTGATGTGATACTGTAGCTGACGGCTGAATGGTTGCAATTCTATCTCTAATAGTATCGATTTTAGAAGTAAAGTAGTTCATAAAGTCATTACTGCTGTGGTGTTGGGAAATGTCAACACTTGTTGAGGCTTTATTTTTCGTTAATTTGGCCACTTTATTGAATAAATACCTGGGGTTATTTTTGTTTTCTTCTAAAAGAGAAGAAAAGTAATTAGATCTAGCAGTTTTTAATGCTTTTCTGTAGGATAGATTACTTTCCCGCCAAGCAATACAAAATACAAAATACAAAATACAATACAAAATTTTCGGGCTGCTCTCTTTAGGGTGCGAGTATGCTCATTATACCATGGTGTCAAACTGTTTTCCTTAACCTTACTTAAGCGTAAAGGAGCAACTGTATTTAAAGTGCTAGAAAAGAGAGAGTCCATAGTTTCTGTTACATCATCAAGTTGTTCTGAGGTTTTGGATATGCTAAGGAATTTGGATACATCAGGAAGATAACTTAAAAAGCTGTCTTTTGTGGTAGAAGTGATGGTTCTTCCATACTTATACTTGTAGAATATACAATTTTGGCTATATGAAGTTTGCACAGAACTAAATAATGATCTGAGATATCATCACTTGGCTGAATAATTTCAACACTATCAACATCAATTCCATGTGACAGTATTAAATCTAGAGTATGATTTCGACAATGAGTAGGTCCTGAAACGTGTTGTCTAACACCAATAGAGTTCAGAATGTCTATAAATGCTGATCCCAATACATCTTTTTCATTTTCAACATGGATATTAAAATCACCAACTATTAAAACTTTATCTGCAGCCAGAACTAACTCGGATGTAAAATCACCAAACTCTTTAATAAAGTCTGTATGGTGCCCTGGTGGCCTGTATACAGTAGCCAGTACAAACATAACAGGGGATTTATCATTAACATTTGTTTCTCTGGATAATGTTAAATGAAGCACCATTACTTCAAACGAGTTATACTTGAAGCCTGCCCTCTGAGAAATCCTGAAAACGTTGTTATAAATTGAAGCAACACATCCCCGCCTTTGCCTTTTAGACGCGGCTCATGTTTATAACAGTGATCTTGGGGCGTGGACTCATTTAAAATAATGTAATCATCAGGTTTTAGCCAGGTTTCTGTCAAACAGAGCACATCTATATTATGATCAGTTATCATATTATTTACAAAAAGTGTTTTCGTAGAAAGGGATCTGATATTCAATAAGCCAAGCTTTATCATTTGTTTATCCATATTGCATCTGTTTTTTATTTGTTGAACCTCAATTAAATTGTTAATCTTAACTTGGTTTGGAAGTTTTTTGTATCTTCTAGTTCGAGGAACAGACACAGTCTCTATAGTGTGATATCTAGGTGAAAGAGTCTCTATGTGAATAATCTGACCTCTGTGACGTGAGGCAGCTAGCAGACGGTCGGTTTAGCCAGTCTGTCTGCTTCCTGACCTGGGCCCCAGTTAGTCAAGTATAAACACTAAGACTATTTGCCATATTTCTAGAGAGAAGAGTGGCGCCACCCCAGGAGGGATGAAGAACATCTCTTTTCAACAGGTCAGGTCTGCCCCAAAAGCTCGTCCAATTGTTTATGAAACCTATGTTATTCTGTGGGCACCACTTAGACATCCAGCCATTGAGTGATGACAATCTGCTATGCATCTCGTCACCATGGTAAGATGGGAGGGGACCAGAGCATATTACAGTGTCTGACATCGTGCTTGCAAGTTCACACACCTCTTTAATGTTATTTTTAGTGATCTCCGACTGGCGAAGTCGAACATCATTAGCGCCGGCATGAATAACAATCTAACTGTATTTACATTTAGCATTAGCCAGCACTTTTAAATTTGCCCAGAAGTCAGGCGCTCTGGCTCCGAGTAAACATTTGGTGGCTGGTGTCTCTATATTCACGTTCCGTATAATAGAATCACCAATAACTAGAGCACTTTCAATTTTTGCGGTGTTTTGACCCACGACTACGCTGTCTCACCGTCACCCAGTTGCCCTGCTGCAGGGGCTCTGTTGCCGGAACCGAACAATGTACAGGAATCCCTGAGCTAGACGCATCCAAAGCTGTATCTAGAGCCCTAACATTCTTACTGTCCTCAATTAAAGTTTGGATGCGTGTCTCTAATTCTGAAATCTTCTCTGTCAGCCTATTTCCCTGCATTTATCACGTGAATCCCTCATCTGCGACAGAGATAGATAAACTGTACATGTGGCAAGAGGTGCAAGTAACAATGATAGGAGAAGCCATTACTCACCGTGCTTGATGAAATATTCTTACTGCGGTTGTTTGATGAACTTGTGAAAAACTGGAGCGAGAGAGAGGAGAGGAGAAAAGAAAACAGCGATAGGTTCGAATGAAAATGCTAATGACAAGCTAACGAGTGCTAACGCTTTGCAGGTGTACTGCACTCACGGATATAAAATAAAAGTGAACGATTAAAATTAATCTGAAAAGATTTATCGATAATATCAGAAATATGGTGTGAATTAAGTTATATTTTATCACTTTAAAAAAACAGAGAGTGATAGTAAGATAAAGATTCTATAAAAAAAAAATAAAAAAAATAAAAACAGCTACACGGAGCTACGATTAGCTACAGAAGGCCAACAGGAAGTAGAGAAAACACTGTCCAACAGCAACAGCCGCCAATATGAAGGAAAACAGTCATTTGTATTATGCTTCAATTATTATTATTAGGTGTATGACGCACAACTTTCGTCTAATCATAAGTGCATAAATGAAGTAAAATGCCATAGATCTCATATGTTTGCTTAAACTGTTCACGTAAAATTTTATAAATGTTATGGTTGCATGAGAAGAGAAAATAAGCTAAATATATAAATGAACAAAAGGAGACAATTGTCATTTGTAAAGTTGATTTAAATTGTATTTGTTCACAGTTGTTAACATTTCATCAGAAGTAATGATATATCCTTTTCTTTGTTTTTCTTTTTTCATTTAAGGTTATTAACCTAATTGAATCTATTTAAGCCAAATTGAAACTATTGTCTAACCTGCCAAACTGCCAAATACAAGAAATGAACCTACATACTGTAATATGTTTGGACGTTTTAGAGAAATGCTTTATAAATGCACTGTAACTAAACCCATTAGATTTTAGCTGACTAAATTCATGGTCGATTTAGTCGACTAAAATTTTATGATATTTAGTCGACTAAAACTATAATGAAACAAAAACTACATTCAAGAAAAGTAAATGATTTTGTGGTTTGACGTTCCGTATTTGACTTGATGCACTTAGGACAGATGTGGTGTGATAACAAACAGTACCATCTTCATATAGGAATGCATCTGCAAATGCAACTCACCATACTCAGAAGCAATTGGCCCAAAGATGAATAAGTGTGTACTACTTATTCATCTTTGGGCCAAATGCTTCTGAGTATGGTGACTGTTGTCTGTAAATTTATATTAAAATCAAGCAAAATTCCTAGGCTTGTGACTCTAACACAAAGTCAGTTAATAACAATCTATTACAATAGTATACTGCAGCAGCTAATGAATGTTAACATATAAACGTAAATCTAGAGAGTTAGAGCTAGTCATAAACATTATTACTTTTAATTAATTAATTATTTATTTATTTATTTATTTCAAAAGTACAGTCAATTGAAAAAGCAGTGCACGTACTGAGAAATCTTACACTAATGTCATGATAGGTCAAATAAGTCTTCACCGTGGCCTGGATGTGTAACCTAAACTTAATACAAACATGAGCTCTCACTGTGCTATATTTATAATTTGTCCATATATGAACATTCTGTTTATAAGTTTGATAGTCATTATATGACCGTGAAATAAGATTTGTATGTGCAGTAATCACTGAGGTTTAATTCCCCCAAAAAAGTCCGTCAGATACATGTATTTATTTATTTATTTATTTATTTATTTATTTATTTATTCATTTGGAAGGACTGTCACCGTCCATCTTTGGTTTTTAAAGAGGAAATAATATGGATGCTAAAAGTTCAAAAACAAATAGTTATTAATATGATAGTTGCCCAAAACTCAAGTTGTATATTACCTTTTATCAAAAGTAAAAACTTTTAGTCATCACATGGTGCTAGTCTTGCTTTCACCTCTAAAATTAAATAGTAGTGACAGCTGACTGCTTCTTCACATCTGAATCAAGTTCCTCCTCTTTGCCAAGATTGAAATAAGAAGCAACATTGAAATAAGACCTCGGTGACATCAAATTAAACATTGTAAACAAACATACACTCAACAAGAAAGCCTACATTAAAAAGAAGAGACAAAACATAAGAAAAACATGGACTGTTAAACTTTTATGTCATATAAGTATATTATCCAAATGTCTATGATTAATATGTTATTGCTTTAAAATTAAAACATATCAACATCATGAATTTAAGTATAGAAAGACTGTTCAGTTCATCTAAACCATTAAAAAATTAAAATATCACATGCTCCAGCAAACCAACAAAACAAATGAACGACAGCCTGCTGCTATTTACATCAACATAAACCATGTAGAATAACATGACCAAATCCAGCTGAACAGTTCAGCTGAGTCTTCAGTAAAGATACTATATAAATGACAACCTCTGATTGCAGGACAGTTGCCCATCAAAATACGATGAGTCACTATCTATCTATCTGTCTATCTATCTATATACAATTATAATTATATATGTATTACTAATTAGTATATATTCATTTTATATTTCAGAATCCTGGACTTGCCAGCTGCAATTTCCATCTGAGATTAATACAAGGTAAAGAACTTCCCAACTGATGGTGACAATATGATCTGTTTGGTTTAACTGATTGGAATGTATTAGGACAGTTAGAGTTGAAAGTTAGACAATTACAATCAAAGAGTGAATCTAATGAAGTATATCAGCATGGTGATGTCAGTTGTGCTCCACAGTGAAGTACAATCATGGGAGATGGTGAAATGGAGTGTTTCGGCCCGGCGGCCATTTACCTCCGGAAGCCAGAAAGAGAGAGACTCGAGGCTCAGACACTCCCCTTCGATGCCAAAACAGCATTCTTCGTGACAGATGCAGCTGAGATGTACTTGAAAAGTACTCTTATTAGTATAGAGGCTGGCAAAGCTACTGTCAAAACTGACTGTGGGAAAGTAAGTATCAAATATTAAAAAATAATATTTCATATGTGACTGTGCTTGAGTCTTCAAATGTTAAAGTTTTTCACGTTAATAGTGTAGAAATATGTGTACAAAAAGTCTAAAAAAAAGACTTTTATTACAGACTGTCACAGTAAAGGAAGATCAAATCTTCCCAGGGAATCCTCCCAAATTTGACAAAATGGAGGACATGGCCATGATGACCCATCTCAATGAGCCTTCTGTGCTGTTTAACCTCAAAGAGCGTTACGCAGCATGGATGATCTATGTAAGTACATCCTAATTTATTCCTGGAATAGGGCAGAAACATTGTAAAACTGGACAATCTCCATTTCAGACCTACTCTGGCTTGTTCTGTGCCACTGTCAATCCATACAAATGGCTCCCAGTGTACGACGCAGTTGTCGTGAGTGGATACAGAGGCAAAAAGAGGATTGAAGCCCCACCTCACATCTTCTCCATCTCTGACAACGCCTACCAGTTCATGCTCACAGGTAAGTGGATTCCAACAGTCTCAACATATAACAGTTAAAGAGACAATGAAAAATACACTTTATAATAACTAGCATGAAGTGTTAGCCTATAATTCATTGTCTATAAATTGCTGTTGCTCTATGAAAAGAGTTCATAGAAAAGCTGAATTAACTCAAAATAGTATCTTTATATCAAAGGTTACTGATGTTTTTTTATCCTTAGTTAACAACTTCTTTATAAACGGTACCTAAATGAGGTTTTAAGCTGAGGAAACGGAGTAGTACAGTTCAAATGAATTATCAATTACTAAGTGTTTGATAACAACCATTATTTTGCATTATTTTATCTTCTATTTGTACTTAAGTACATGAATAAATAACTGAAATGTTAACTTTAGGATATAGCCTTTTAATCTAATAATAATGGCAAAAAACAAACAAACACTTAATAGCTTCAAGTTAATATAGAGTGCTACCTATATTTATATATCCTGTTAATATATCACGGTTTAATTTCAGATCGTGAGAACCAGTCTGTCCTGATTACGTGAGTAAATATTCTTCTGCTGACACAACCTGAAGCTTTTCACTTATGATTGTAAATCAGTTAAAGATTTATGACTAAATGATGCTCTCATATAAATCTCCAGTGGAGAATCTGGAGCAGGAAAGACTGTGAACACAAAACGTGTCATTCAGTACTTTGCAACTGTTGCGATGGCTGGTCCAAAAAAGACAGACTCTGGCCCTGGAAAAATGCAGGTTAGTGAATATCTATTCTAGACAATGTTATTGATGACAGTGTTTGTGATTCACCTCATGACTACCCACTGTGTTACAATTACCTCTAGGGATCACTGGAGGACCAGATCATTGCAGCCAACCCTCTGCTGGAAGCTTATGGTAACGCCAAGACTATAAGGAACGACAACTCCTCTCGTTTTGTAAGTTGCGGCGATGAATCATAATTAATAACATCATAAATTTTCAATCACAAACAGTTGAGCTTTTATCAATGATTTCAATCTAGGGTAAATTCATCAGGATTCACTTTTCGGGCACTGGTAAACTGGCCAAAGCAGATATTGAAACTTGTGAGTCAACACTGTTTTTAGCCAAACATTTTATTTGGAGTTTAAGATGTGGGTTAATCAATTGAAAACAATGTCTTTTTACCACACCTTTTCTTGGAAAGATCTGCTAGAAAAGTCAAGGGTAACATTCCAGCTGTCTGCTGAGAGGAGTTACCACATCTTCTACCAGCTCATGACTGGACACAAGCCAGAGCTGCTCGGTGAGAAATCTACAGGATTGTGTGTTTCAGTTATTTCTATATTTGAGAGCACTGGCAACATACTGCACATCAATTCTTTACAGAGGCCCTGCTCATCACCACCAACCCTTACGACTATCCAATGATCAGAGAGAGGAGCAGGCCGAACCTGACGGCAATGAGGGTAAGATCAAATTTGAGCACAAATGAACATATAAAAATGGTCACTTAATTAGCAATAATAATGCATAAAACTCTGCTTCCTTAGCTGCTTATAAAATCGCCTACCTCATGGGCTTCAACTCTGCTGACATGCTGAAAGCTCTGTGTTACCCCAGAGTGAAGGTCGGGAATGAGATGGTGACCAAAGGCCAGACAGTACCACAGGTGATGACTTCATCAACACATTTAACTTGTGGATACAGTGAGAAATATCTCAGACATAGTCATCTTGAGAAGTAAGGGTAATAATACATTGACCTTTGAATCTGTCAGGTGAACAATGCAGTCTCTGCACTCTGCAAGTCTGTCCATGAGAAAATGTTCTTGTGGATGGTCGTCCGTATCAATGAGATGTTGAACACGACGAATCCTAGAGAGTACTACATCGGTGTGCTGGACATCGCTGGATTTGAGATCTTTGATGTGAGTATCAGTCATTAATGTCTCTGAAAGAATCAAGACATACAAGATAACAGTGAGTTGCAATAATTGCTTCTGTTGAATTATCAGTATAACAGCTTGGAGCAGTTTTGCATTAACTTCACAAATGAGAAACTGCAACAGTTCTTCAACCACACCATGTTTGTTCTGGAGCAAGAGGAGTACAAGAAAGAAGGCATTGAATGGGCGTTCATTGACTTTGGTATGGACTTGGCTACCTGCATTGAGCTCATTGAGAAGGTAAGAGGATATTCAGTAAATTAAAATAACGATCTCACTGTGCCTGTTCTTGAGTGTGAATATTTCTTCAACAGCCAATGGGCATCTTCTCCATTCTTGAAGAGGAGTGCATGTTCCCAAAGGCTACAGACTCAAGCTTCAAAAACAAGCTGCATGACCAGCATCTGGGAAAATGTTCAGCTTTCGAGAAGCCCAAGCCTGGCAAAGGTAAGGCAGAGGCCCACTTCTCTCTGGTGCACTACGCCGGCACTGTGGACTACAACATTACTGGCTGGTTGGAGAAGAACAAGGATCCACTGAACGACTCTGTCGTGCAACTTTACCAAAAGTCAGCACTCAAAGTGAAGTGAAGCTACAGCTGCAGCTCTCCGAAAGAAGCAGGCTGACAGTGTGGCTGAACTCGGAGAACAGATCGACAACCTCCAGCGAGTCAAGCAGAAGCTGGAGAAGGAGAAGAGTGAATACAAGATGGAGATTGATGACTTGACAAGCAACATGGAAGCTGTGGCTAAAGCAAAGGTAATGTCACTAGATGATCATTAAGAAGTACGAAATCATCTTTGCAAACATATTCATATAATCGCTAATCTCTTTAGGGTAATTTAGAGAAGATGTGCCGCACTCTTGAAGACCAGCTGAGTGAAATCAAGGCCAAAAGTGATGAAAATAGTCGCCAGTTGAATGACATGAATGCACAACGAGCAAGACTTCAGACTGAAAATGGTGAGTAAGCGACACATGTAAAAAATCTTAAAACAAAACTGAGTTAAAATATTCTGTTGTTACAGTTCATGCTGATATCTGTAACCTGTTTCTAAGGTGAATTTAGCCGTCAACTGGAAGAGAAAGAAGCACTTGTTTCACAGTTAACTAGAGGAAAACAGGCTTTTACTCAGCAAATTGAGGATCTCAAAAGACATGTTGAGGAAGAAATCAAGGTAGAGTTGCAAATATTATTTAGTTTTGATAATAAATTAATTGTAATATTCTGTTTTTTTTAATCCAAACCATTGTGTAGAAGGTACAGTGTTTAAAATCCCAAAATGTGTCACCTTACAGGCCAAGAATGCTCTGGCTCATGCAGTTAAGTCTGCCCGCCATGACTGTGATTTGCTCAGAGAGCAGTATGAGGAGGAGCAGGAGGCCAAAGCTGAACTCCAGCGTGGAATGTTTAAGGCCAACAGTGAGGTGGCCCAGTGGAGAGCCAAATATGAGACTGATGCCATCCAGCGCACTGAGGAGCTTGAGGAATCCAAGTAAATACAGCAACGAAAAGAGTCTTAACTACCCTACATTTAATATCAGTAAGATTTCATCATTTAATACCACTCTCTTTAGGAATAAGCTGGCACAGCGTCTGCAGGATGCTGAAGAATCCATTGAGGCAGTGAACTCCAAGTGTGCATCTCTGGAAAAGACCAAACAGAGGCTGCAGACTGAGGTAGAGGACCTGATGATTGATGGGGAGAGGGCAAATGCATTGGCTGCCAACCTTGACAAGAAGCAGAGAAACTTTGACAAGGTGAGAATGATGTGGATAATCTTAAAATCTAAACCTTGAACCATGGACTTAGCTAATTAACAACGATTACCTTTTTCACCAGGTCCTAGCAGAGTGGAAGCAGAAGTATAAGGAAAGCCAGGCTGAACTAGAAGCTGCTCAGAAAGAAGCTTGTTCTCTCAGCACTGAGCTTTTCAAAATGAAGAACTCCTATGAGGAAGCTCTTGACCACCTCGAGACCCTGAAGAGGGAGAACAAAAATCTGCAACGTAAATGGCACTTCTATTTTTACAGCAAAGATTTTAAAAACCAGAGATGCATTTAAAAACAGAAAATGATGTACAATTGATTTTGAAATACTTTCAGAGGAGATTTCTGAGCTCTCTGAGCAGCTTGGAGAGACTGGAAAGAGCATTCATGAGTTAGAGAAAGCAAAGAAGACAGTGGAATCTGAGAAATCAGAGATCCAGACTGCACTAGAAGAAGCCGAGGTGACATTTCCTTTGCTACAACACTACCATCACACCAGTGCTTTGAATAATATTAAAACATTGTATATGTAGTGGTTCAAAACCTTAAATGAATGTTATTTCTTCTTAAACCGTCACAAATATACTCCCATAACTCCGGAGGCATATAGTACAATTTGACAAGTTTAAAAAGTATGTAAATCATTTCCTTTTTCTACTTGCAGGGCACCCTGGAGCATGAAGAGTCCAAGATTCTCCGTGTGCAGCTGGAGCTGAACCAGGTGAAGAGCGAGATTGACAGGAAGCTTGCTGAGAAGGATGAGGAGATGGAACAGATCAAGAGGAACAGCCAAAGAGTGATCGACTCCATGCAGAGCACTCTGGACTCTGAGGTCAGGAGCAGAAATGATGCCATGAGAGTCAAAAAGAAGATGGAGGGAGATCTGAATGAGATGGAGGTCCAGCTGAGTCATGCCAACCGCCAGGCTGCTGAGGCCCAGAAACAGCTCAGGAACGTCCAAGGACAACTCAAGGTATCCCTCTGTAGAAAGAGTAGTTTAAGTGTTTGATCAAATGAATATGATACATGAATTAACTGAAGCACAACATGGAACTAACAAAGAAAGAACATTGCCACAGGATGCCCAACTGCACCTTGATGAAGCTGTCAGAGGACAGGACGACATGAAGGAGCAGGTGGCCATGGTGGAGCACAGGAATGGCCTAATGCAAGCAGAGATTGAGGAGCTGAGAGCTGGCCTGGAGCAAACAGAGAGAGGCCGCAAAGTGGCGGAGCAGGAGCTGGTGGATGCCAGCGAACGCGTGACACTGCTGCACTCACAAGTACAAAAAGATTTTTTAAATACTAAGAGCAAATTCAGATCACATGATACATTATTAGTTACATATACATTGAACTACCTGCTTAAATCCTGCAGAATACGAGTCTTATTAACACCAAGAAGAAGCTTGAGACTGATCTGGTCCAGGTTCAAGGTGAGGTGGATGATGCAGTCCAGGAGGCCAGAAATGCAGAGGAGAAAGCCAAGAAGGCCATCACTGATGTGGGTGTTTGCATTCTGTCACTCTATTCTAATTTAAACAGTTATTTGACTTTGTTTAGCTGGATGTGGTAGCAAAGAGAACATTCATGGAGCTAATTCTATCTATATTGGTTAGCTCATTTTCATTGGCCAATATTTCAGGCTGCCATGATGGCTGAGGAGCTGAAGAAGGAGCAGGGCACCAGTGCTCACCTGGAGAAGATGAAGAAGAACCTGGAGGTGACTGTCAAAGACCTGCAGCACCGTCTGGATGAGGCGGAGAATCTGGCCATGAAGGGTGGAAAGAAACAGCTCCAGTAACTGGAGTCCAGGGTAAATTACAGGCTAAATACAGACTTAGGGTGTACTCATACTAGGAACGGTTGCCTTCTAATGAGCCAGAGTGAGATTATACTAGTCAAACGAACCAGACTTTGGGGGTGCTCTGGAACGTTTCAGATCGCCTAGTGTGAGTAACCCTCAGGTGAGCTGGCCATGGCAGAGATTTCACCGTTGACAATAACTCTCTACTGAAGGTGCATGAGTTGGAGGCTGAAGTTGAAGCTGAACAGAAACGTGGTACAGACGCTGTGAAAGGAGTGCGCAAATATGAAAGGAGAGTGAAGGAGCTCACCTACCAGGTAAAACCACACGCGAATTAGACACTTAACACCTTTCATGATGATAAACCGTTTAACCAAGGCCATGAACAATTATTACACCCAAAGACTGAGGAAGACAAGAAGAACGTGACTCGACTGCAGGATCTGGTAGACAAGCTGCAGCTGAAAGTGAAGGCCTACAAAAGCCAAGCTGAAGAAGCTGTAAGTCTAATGTCAAATTTCTTGAGTGTTTAGACATTTTCTATCCAATACAATCAGTGCCATGAGTGCAATGCTCTGAATGGGGTTGTATATCTGGTGTAATCCTAACAGGAGGAGCAGGCCAACACTCACCTGTCCAGGTACAGGAAGGTGCAGCATGAGCTGGAGGAGTCTCATGAGCGCGCTGACATCGAGTCCCAGGTCAACAAGCTGAGAGCCAAGAGCCGTGAAGCTGGGAAGGTAACAACAGATGATGATTATGTAGAGAAAAGTGACTTTTTATACATAAAATCTATGAAACATTTAACAAAATCATTTTTATTAATTTTTAATTTTTTTTTGCTTTTTAGACTAAAGATGACGAATGAAGACAAGAAACTATACCTACAAGCAAGCATATGACTGACTTGTGCTGAGTTCTTCTGTGTCCATTAAATGGCAGAGTTTGACTTTGTTCTTCATTATTTTTTCCACTTTCAAACTTCATCACATACTCAATCACTGTTTTAAAAGATAACTCATGAGGCATGATATGGTAAAGAACACAAATGCAGAGTACTGAAATTGTGATAGTGACATAAAGTGACATAAAACCTAAACCGGAAACAACCTGAACTTCATAACAAAAATGGGAACTTGTCTCTGTATGTCACTTTGGATAAAAGTGTCGGCTAAGTACATAAATGTAAATGTGTTGGAATAAACCAAAAGTCACTGGCAAATAAGAACACCAACTCAAGTAGACAAACCAAAATGGGTATATTTATGCACTGTATAAAAGGCATTACATGAAACCATGATGACAAAGGAAATACCAAAATAAAAAAGGGAAGGGGAAACGTGAAGACAGAAAAGTCAAGACCAAAACAGTCATATCACCCTGTAGCACAGGACTGGTTGCCCCACTGAAGCTAAGCAGGGTTGAGCCTGGTCAGTACCTGGATGGGAGTCCTGGGAAAAAAGGTTGCTGGTGGAAGAGGTGGGGGTAGTGCATGTACAGTGCTCTCTCCACTCTCAATACCATGACTGAGGTGCCCTTGAGAAAGGCACCGAAGCAGAGCACAAATTCAGAATATGGGTCACCATACTTGGCTGTATGTCACTTCACTTTAAAGATGTGTTAGTGAGGCCAGAATGGGGCGCTCACCCTGTGGTCTGTAATGGAGACACAACACTGTAAAAAGCTTTCGGATGAGATGTTAAACCGAGGTCCTGACTCTACGGGGTCATTAAAAATCCCATGGCACTTAAAAAGTAGGGTGTAACCCTGGTGTCTGGGCCAAATTATCTCCACCGGCCCTTGTCAGTGGTCTAATAATCCCATCCAGACATTTGGCTCTATCTCTCTCTCTCCTTTCCACCTGTAGCTGGTTTGTGGTGAGTGCACTGGTGCCATTGTCCTGTGGCTGCTGTTGCATCAGCCAGGTGGATTTGAGTTTGAGGAGAGACCCCCTCATATGATTGTAAAGAGCTTTGGGTGCACAGCAATACACAGTAAAGCACTATATAAATGCCTCATTCCTTCACAACAAAACTTCAACATAGGTTTGCTTTAAAAATGCTACCTTCCAAAGCATACCAATATATATGTACATTACATGCAGAGCCATCGAGAAAGTTGCAACATGCTTTGATCTTACTGCCATGCAGGCAAGTGGTTCATGGAGCTGTCAATATTTCCAAACAACTATGCGCTGTCTATATGTTTGAATGGGTTTATTCGGGACAGACAGCAGTTTCACTATATTTGCAGCAGTTTCTAGTACTTTATGTGCATTGATAACTATGCTGACTTCACTTTACAATAACATTTTATTCTTGGGAGTGATAAAAATACAGCATTGATATGTAGTATGACCACATTAGCCCGGTTCTGTCAACACTGCACTGGCTCCCTATCAAACATCGTATAGATTTTAAAATCTTGCTAATAACTTACCTGAATAAACCCTGAATGGTTTAGCACCTAAGTATTTGAATGAGCTCTTGTTACATTATAATCCTCCATTTCCGCTGCGATCTCAAAACTCAGAAAAAAACCTACCTAACATTGTTTGGGAGGCAGACACACTCTTGCAGTTTAAATCTAGATTAAAGACCCATCTCTTAAACCTGTCTTACAAATAACATACTAATATGCTTCTAACATCCAAATCGTTATCAAACATTTGCAAAGAAGTCAACGATATTGCTGTAAATGAAGTGAATATGTGTAGTTACACAAACAATACAGCTTTAGATATTATATACCATTGTGTACTTACATAGTAACTAGATGTATACATAGTATGTAACCACAATTTAAGTACACAGGTATTAGGGACAATATTAAATGGGACCAAATTTTTGTTTTACAATGAAGACTGTGCAGTGCTATTTTACATTTAACTATTCAGTTTCTGTACCTGAACACCTACAAACTTGAAAAAACTTAAACATTGTGTAAATGGCACAAATAAATAAATAGAAAGAACATACAAATTAAACTCAAACTGGGCCCACTGATACAACCTGCACCGGGGCCCCGTAAACCCCAGCTACGGCCCTGCATGTTATACTTAACGTTTATCATTATATAATAGACAGTTATATTATAATTGCAGTTAGATAATTTGAGAAACACGATAGATAGCAAGATGCTAGTTGTCATATTTTTAGTTTTTAGTCTTTTGCAATCATTCTCTCTCTGAAGGAGGTTGAATGACTTTCAATAATTACAATAAAGAGTTTTGCTGAACGCAAATGGTTGCCTTGTGTTTTTTTAAACATTATTTGAAACCTTTTTTATTTGGTAAAATTCCGAATATGCTTGCCTTTTGTAATATTATGTTATGTTGTATGGTTATGTGAATATCACAAAATAAAACTGGGAAGTAATTAACCTTGTTAAATTTAATATATATATATAAACTATGGCATTACATATGAATATTATTTTCCTCTTTGCACTGAAATAATGTTTTCTCCATTTTAACCCTAAATGCTACATAATAATATAAACAATAAACAACTTAGAGAATGTTATATTATATTTGGTCATTCATGGATGCAATGACCAAATAATAACTAAATAGAACTGAATGATGAAAATATAGTACAATTATTTAATTGAGTAAAATGTTATGGTAAAATGAGGTCAGCATAGTTATCAATGCACATAAAGTACTAGAAACTGCTGAGTTGTTTGGAAATATTGACAGCTCCATGAACCACTTGCCTGCATGGCAGGAAGATCAAAGCATGTTGCAACTTTCTCGATGGCTCTGCATGTAATGTACATATATATTGGTATGCTTTGGAAGGTAGCATTTTGAAAGCAAACCTATTTTGAAGTTTTGTTGTGAATGAATGAATGAGGCATTTATATAGTGCTTTACTGTGTATTGCTGTGCACCCAAAGCTCTTTACAATCATATGAGGGGGTCTCTCCTCAAACTCAAATCCACCTGACTGATGCAACAGCAGCCACAGGACAATGGCACCAGTGCACTCACCACAAACCAGCTACAGGTGGAAAGGAGAGAGAGAGATAGAGCCAAATGTCTGGATGGGATTATTAGACCACTGACAAGGGCCGGTGGAGATAATTTGGCCCAGACACCAGGGTTACACCCTACTCTTTAAGAGAAGTGCCATGAGATTTTTAATGACCCTGTAGAGTCAGGACCTCGGTTTAACATCTCATTCGAAGAACGGTGTTTTTTACAGTGTAGTGTCTCCATTACAGACCACAGGGTGAGCTCCCCATTCTGGCCTCACTAACACATCTTCCACCAGCAAACTTTTTTCCCCAGGACTCCCATCCAGGTACTGACCAGGCTCAACCCTGCTTAGCTTCAGTGGGCATCCAGTCCTGGGCTACAGGGTGATATGGCTGACTGTTTTGGTCTTGACTTTTCTGTCTTCACGTTTCCCCTTCCCATTTTTATTTTGGTATTTCCTTTGTTGTCATTGTTTCATGTAATGCCTTTTATACAGTGCATAAATATACCCATTTTGGTTTGTCTCCTTGAGTTGGTGTTCTTATTTGCCAGTGACTTTTGGTTTATTCCAACACATTTACATTTGTGTACTTAGCCGACACTTTTATCCAAAGTGACATACAAAGACAAGTTCCCATTTTTATTATGAAGTTCAGGTTGTTTCCGGTTTAGGTTTTACGTCACTTTATGTCACTATCACAATTTCAGTACTCTGCATTTGTGTTCTTTACCATATCATGCCTCATGAGTTATCTTTTAAAACAGTGATTGAGTATGTGATGAAGTTTGAAAGTGGAAAAAATAATGAAGAACAAAGTCAAACTCTGCCATTTAATGGACACAGAAGAACTCAGCACAAGTCAGTCATATGCTTGCTTGTAGGTATAGTTTCTTGTCTTCATTCTTCATCTTTAGTCTAAAAAGCAAAAAAAAAACCATTAAAATTAATAAAAATGATTTTGTTAAATGTTTCATAGATTTTATGTATAAAAAGTCACTTTTCTCTACATAATCATCATCTGTTGTTACCTTCCCAGCTTCACGGCTCTTGGCTCTCAGCTTGTTGACCTGGGACTCTGCGATGTCAGCGCGCTCATGAGACTCCTCCAGCTCATGCTGCACCTTCCTGTACCTGGACAGGTGAGTGTTGGCCTGCTCCTCCTGTTAGGATTACACCAGATATACAACCCCATTCAGAGCATTGCACTCATGGCACTGATTGTATTGGATAGAAAATGTCTAAACACTCAAGAAATTTGACATTAGACTTACAGCTTCTTCAGCTTGGCTTTTGTAGGCCTTCACTTTCAGCTGCAGCTTGTCTACCAGATCCTGCAGTCGAGTCACGTTCTTCTTGTCTTCCTCAGTCTTTGGGTGTAATAATTGTTCATGGCCTTGGTTAAACGGTTTATCATCATGAAAGGTGTTAAGTGTCTAATTCGCGTGTGGTTTTACCTGGTAGGTGAGCTCCTTCACTCTCCTTTCATATTTGCGCACTCCTTTCACAGCGTCTGTACCACGTTTCTGTTCAGCTTCAACTTCAGCCTCCAACTCATGCACCTTCAGTAGAGAGTTATTGTCAACGGTGAAATCTCTGCCATGGCCAGCTTACCTGAGGGTTACTCACACTAGGCGATCTGAACCGTTCCAGAGCACCCCCAAAGCCTGGTTCGTTTGACTTGTATAATCTCACTCTGGCTCATTAGAAGGCAACCGTTCCTAGTATGAGTACACCCTAAGTCTGTATTTAGCCTGTAATTTACCCTGGACTCCAGTTTCTGGAGCTGTTTCTTTCCACCCTTCATAGCCAGATTCTCCGCCTCATCCAGACGGTGCTGCAGGTCTTTGACAGTCACCTCCAGGTTCTTCTTCATCCTCTCCAGGTGAGCACTGGTGTCCTGCTCCTTCTTCAGCTCCTCAGCCATCATGGCAGCCTGAAATATTGGCCAATGAAAACGAGCTAACCAATATAGATAGAATTAGCTTCCATGAATGTTCTCTTTGCTACCACATCCAGCTAAACAAGTCAAATAACTGTTTAAATTAGAATAGAGTAACCGAATGCAAACACCCACATCAGTGATGGCCTTCTTGGCTTTCTCCTCTGCATTTCTGGCCTCCTGGACTGCATCATCCACCTCACCTTGAACCTGGACCAGATCAGTCTCAAGCTTCTTCTTGGTGTTAATAAGACTCGTATTCTGCAGGATTTAAGCAGGTAGTTTAATGTATATGTAACTAATAATGTATCATGTGATCTGAATTTGCTCTTAGTATTTAATAAATCTTTTTGTACTTGTGAGTGCAGCAGTGTCACGCGTTCGCTGGCATCCACCAGCTCCTGCTCCGCCACTTTGCGGCCTCTCTCTGTTTGCTCCAGGCCAGCTCTCAGCTCCTCAATCTCTGCTTGCATTAGGCCATTCCTGCGCTCCACCATGGCCACCTGCTCCTTCATGTCGTCCTGTCCTCTGACAGCTTCATCAAGGTGCAGTTGGGCATCCTGTGGCAATGTTCTTTCTTTGTTAGTTCCATGTTGTGCTTCAGTTAATTCATGTATCATATTCATTTGATCAAACACTTAAACTACTCTTTCTACAGAGGGATACCTTGAGTTGTCCTTGGACGTTCCTGAGCTGTTTCTGGGCCTCAGCAGCCTGGCGGTTGGCATGACTCAGCTGGACCTCCATCTCATTCAGATCTCCCTCCATCTTCTTTTTGACTCTCATGGCATCATTTCTGCTCCTGACCTCAGAGTCCAGAGTGCTCTGCATGGAGTCGATCACTCGTTGGCTGTTCCTCTTGATCTGTTCCATCTCCTCATCCTTCTCAGCAAGCTTCCTGTCAATCTCGCTCTTCACCTGGTTCAGCTCCAGCTGCACACGGAGAATCTTGGACTCTTCATGCTCCAGGGTGCCCTGCAAGTAGAAAAAGGAAATGATTTACATACTTTTTAAACTTGTCAAATTGTACTATATGCCTCCGGAGTTATGGGAGTATATTTGTGACGGTTTAAGAAGAAATAACATTCATTTAAGGTTTTGAACCACTACATATACAATGTTTTAATATTTTTCAAAGCACTGGTGTGATGGTAGTGTTGTAGCAAAGGAATGGCACCTCGGCTTCTTCTAGTGCAGTCTGGATCTCTGCTTTCTCGGACTCCACTGTCTTCTTGGCTTTCTCTAACTCATGAATGCTCTTTCCAGTCTCTCCAAGCTGCTCAGAGAGCTCAGAAATCTCCTCTGAAAGTATTTAAAAATCAATTGTACATCATTTTCTGTTTTTAAATGCATCTCTTGTTTTTAAAATCTTTGCTGTAAAAATAGAAGTGCCATTTACGTTGCAGATTTTTGTTCTCCCTCTTCAGGGTCTCGAGGTGGTCAAGAGCTTCCTCATAGGAGTTCTTCATTTTGAAAAGCTCAGTGCTGAGAGAACGAGCTTCTTTCTGAGCAGCTTCTAGTTCAGCCTGGCTTTCCTCATACTTCTGCTTCCACTCTGCTAGGACCTGGTGAAAAAGGTAATCGTTGTTAATTAGCTAAGTCCATGGTTCAAGGTTTAGATTTTAAGATTATCCACATCATTCTCACCTTGTCAAAGTTTCTCTGCTTCTTGTCAAGGTTGGCAGCCAATGCATTTGCCCTCTCCCCATCAATCATCAGGTCCTCTACCTCAGTCTGCAGCCTCTGTTTGGTCTTTTCCAGAGATGCACACTTGGAGTTCACTGCCTCAATGGATTCTTCAGCATCCTGCAGTCGCTGTGCCAGCTTTTTCCTAAAGAGAGTGTTATTAAATAATGAAATCTTACTGATATTAAATGTAGGGTAGTTAAGACTCTTTTCGTTGCTGTATTTACTTGGATTCCTCAAGCTCCTCAGTGCGCTGGATGGCATCAGTCTCATATTTGGCTCTCCACTGGGCCACCTCACTGTTGGCCTTAGACATTCCACGCTGGAGTTCAGCTTTGGCCTCCTGCTCCTCCTCATACTGCTCTCTGAGCAAATCACAGTCATGGCGGGCAGACTGAACTGCATGAGCCAGAGCGTTCTTGGCCTGTAAGGTGACACATTTTGGGATTTTAAACACTGTAACTTCTACACAATGGTTTGGATTAAAAAAAAACAGAACTTTACAATGAATGTATTATCAAAACTAAATAATATTTGCAACTCTACCTTGATTTCTTCCTCAACATGTCTTTTGAGATCCTCAATTTGCTGAGTAAAAGCCTGTTTTCCTCTAGTTAACTGTGAAACAAGTGCTTCTTTCTCTTCCAGTTGACGGCTAAATTCACCTTAGAAACAGGTTACAGATATCAGCATGAACTGTAACAACAGAATATTTGAACTCAGTTTTTACATGTGTCGCTTACTCACCATTTTCAGTCTGAAGTCTTGCTCGTTGTGCATTCATGTCGTTCAACTGGCGACTATTTTCATCACTTTTGGCCTTGATTTCACTCAGCTGGTCTTCAAAAGTGCGGCACATCTTCTCTAAATTACCCTAAAGAGATTAGAGATTATATGAATATGTTTGCAAAGATGATTTCGTACTTCTTAATGATCATCTAGTGACATTACCTTTGCTTTAGCCACAGCTTCCATGTTGCTTGTCAAGTCATCAATCTCCATCTTGTATTCACTCTTCTCCTTCTCCAGCTTCTGCTTGACTCGCTGGAGGTTGTCGATCTGTTCTCCGAGTTCAGCCACACTGTCAGCCTGCTTCTTTCGGAGAGCTGCAGCTGTAGCTTCATGCTGCAAGGTGGACTCCTCCAGATCACGACGCATCTTCTGGAATTCGGCTTCACGCTTCTTGTTCATCTCAATCTGAGCAGCAGTGGCACCACCAGCTTCCTCAAGCCTCTCGCTGATATCTTCAAGTTCCCTGGAAAGATCAGCTCTCTGCTTCTCCACTTTGGCACGAGCAGATCGCTCTGCTTCAATTTCCTCTTCCAGCTCCTCGATACGGGCCTGGGTGAAAAAAAAGATTCTTTACTGATATTTGTATCGTGGATTTTTCCAGCTATGCGTCCACTTCACCATTTCACATCAGAAAGATTAGAGCTAGTGTTACCTGAAGTTCTTTGATCTTCTTCTGAAGCTGTGCTCCCAAAGACTGTTCATCCTCAATCTTGCTGAGAAACTGGCTTATCTCAAAATCCTTCCTGTTTTCAAAGTAATGTTGTGTTAAATGTGTCAAATACATATTTTGTGTAATTGTGTAAAGTTAAAGATCTGATGGTCACTCACTTTTTGATCTTCTCATCTGATAGCTGTTTTTCATTCTCCAGGTCCATTATGGACTCCTGGGCCAGTTTCAGATCACCCTCAAGCTTCCTCTTGACTCTCTCAAGGTCCATACGAAGCTTCTTCTCTTGCTCCAATGAGCCCTCAAGCTATTGTTACAAAAACTGGAACATTAAAATCTGGTACAGAGCAATAAATTTGATTTCTTATTGATGCCAAACATCTTACATCGTCCACTTGCTGCTCAAGCTTTGTCTTAGCTTTAGTCAGAGTGTTGACTTTGTCTTCCTCTGCCTGAAGGTCATCAAGAGTCTGCTGGTGTGCCTCTTGGAGGGCTTTCTTCTCTTTTGTCAGCTTGGCAATGCTCTCGTCTTGAGAGGCCATCTCCTCTGTCAGGTTTTTCACCTAAATGGAAATATTGATAATAGGTTTCATTATCAAGAGCCTGAATCCCAATCTGCAGTGTATATGAAGAGTCTGGTTCCAAAACGCTATAAATCCATTTTGATTAATTTGAGTAAAAATGTGTTTTCTTTACCAAGAAAGTGGCAAGCTGAAAACCACTATTTTCTGTTTCAAACTTTCACAAAGCATCTTTAGTTTATAATAACATTACAAAATTTAATCCAGATTTTGATTTTCAAATATTTATTATAAAATTAATAAATACATGATCGTTTTTTTGTTTTTGATTTCAAAATGCAATGAATGCATTGAAACAATATGAAAGTTTTTTACACAACAAAATAAGTTGATCCACATATGACAGCCTCTGAATTTTGTCAATACTAATCCTATATATAGGATACATTCAAAAATACATTAATCAGTCTTCGCTCCCAAAAATGAATTCAATGCGTCATCTTATTTGCTATAATTTAATTACAACAATAAACGAGAACATTTCTTCATGAACAAGAATAAGAACAGCAATATCACAATAGACCACAGACATTCCAAGATAACATTTCCCTTACATTCAGCTTCCAAAAGTGCATTCGTCTTTGTCATGTTACATTAATATAGCTGACTAGTGCTATACGCTGTATTAACAAAAACATAAATGCCAAAATGCCAAACATAAAAAGATTACACTGATAAGCTATAATAATAATAATCAAATGCGATTCATCTAACAAACTCGATATTGTGTAGCTTGTCAGTGATCTACGGCTCTGTGTATTAAATGCCGCTCCATCTTAAAGCAGAAGCACGTGATGGAGATTTACCAGAGCTATTAAATCACAGAATCGACTTTACTGACGACAATCGCATGTGATTTATCATGCAGCCCTTGATTGTTGATCACAAAGTAGATGAGGAAAACTAGGATGCCGGGTGTATTCAAAGCTCCGCTATTACTGTCTAGAGTGCGTGGAATGGTGTGCTGTGGTTGGTGGAGCGGATATATTGCATTCTGCAGAAAAGGGAGACTGGCATTTGACGTGGTTTGGAAAAAAAAGGGGAAAAAACATAACCTACTAACTCGGTCGATATTGCATTTTCCATCAAATTAAAAATTGCCTTATCAATACCGACCAGATAAAATACAGATTTTGGCAGAAACTTAAAAAAAAAGATGTTAATCGGGTTTTGGAACAAATCCCTTCATATACATGTATATATAATAGGCTATATACACACACACACACACACACACATATGAATACTGACTTTATTCTCTGTTGCATGTTTTTCCTTCTCCACTTTTGCCAAGGTGAGCTCCAGGTCATCAATGTCTTTTTTCAGCTCAGAGCATTCGTCCTCCAGTTTCCTCTTCTTGGCAGTCAGTTCAGCATTGATTTCCTCCTCATCCTCCAGTCTCTCGTTTGTCTCTTTGAGTTTGCCCTCGAGCTGGATCTTGCTTTTGATGAGCCCTTCACATCTCTCCTCAGCATCAGAGAGGCTTTCAGATTCCTGTTCATTGACATGGATATAGTTAATCACTTATGTTTAGGGATGGATGAAATATTGGCCACCATATATTAATAATATACATTAATTGTTCTGTTATCGTTATTAAACTGATATGTGAATACGGCCAAAATCTTAGTGCCGATAAATAATGCATTATTTCCTGCAGAGACACTTCAGATGTGCACTGTTAACCATGATGGTTTTTAATTGCTTGAAATATTGCTCAAATCACTTTGAAAAGGAAAATGTGCAGGGCAAGTCTGTCATATTATAACGAGATCATTAGCTATTGTAAAATATTGTAACGGAATCTTTGTTTGCATGTGTTTTAGCGCGTTGTTAAGGAAAGAGCGCATTCACAACGGATCCACACATAATTAGCACAGTCAAGTTCGCTTGTGCATTTACAGTCTTTTGTGCAAATGTACGTTATAATATTGTGTTTTTATTTATACATAAAAGTAAGATTTTTCTCATATAGAATGCGTTTGATTAAGCTATATAGACGGTTTAATTAAGTGTTTCAGTTTGCTGTCTATCATCTTTAGCTCAGCACACAAGGCTCAAACAGCAGCTTACAACATTAATAGCCTAACTATGAATGAGATTGTCATATATATATATATCTATATATATATATATATATATAAACATTATAATGAGAATTCTATTATAACGAAACCTTATGAATTCTTTCGGTTTGGTTTCCATATTTCAGCTCGTTGTTGCAGAAAGAGCCAAGAGCGCATCCACAGCACATTCTGATTAGCACATAACTTAGTTCAGGTTCACGTGTGCATTTGCATCTTTTTGTACATATATAAGTTGTAGTATTATATTTATGTTGTATAAATATCTGAATATATGATGCGTTTCTTTGTGTGAAAAAAGCTGGCAGCACTTCAGTATACAGGTGTTCATTCTGTGCTTTAGCTGCACACAGACAGGTTGAACAGCACTGCAAAACAATAATAACTATAATTGGGAATGTTATAAACATAATATTAAAAAGACAATATTACCGTGATAAAAAAGTTGTGAATTATTTTGGTTTATTTGTCATGTTTCGACGCGTTGTTACAGAAAGATCGTGTCCACGACACATTTGACTATTCGATGTTTGTAGAGCGGGTGCATTGCAATATTGGAAATAGGCTACTTCTGTTTTAAACTGTGAAGGCCAGCCAGTGGATATCATACAAGCAATGTGCAAACTTTGTGCAAGTCAAACATATGCAGGTGAACATCTTTTATCCATGATAGTGAAAGTAAAAACTGAGCGCGCTCTCGGCGTCTGACGACACACACATTAACAGCGCGTATTCTCTCAGAGACGACGAGAGACGAATCTCCTTATATGTCGTATATATAATTTATTTCTTCAATGTTACTCTTGTCTGTGCATAAAATAAAGCTGCTCTTTTGCTTCATTGATAAAATTTTACTGAAGTGTAACAATTTTATTTAGGCTATAGGCCTATAACTCATTGTAGGCTATAACAGACCTGTTTTTAAGATGTTTTTTTTTCAGTGAGGAGTAGCTTAAGCTTATAGCCTATTTTTATTTTCCTCACAGGTCAAAGCGTGTCAGTTATGCGTTAATGTGCTATGAAATTGTTGAAAAGCAAATTAATTCTAATATTAATTTAATAATAAAAGTAACCTAATAATGCTAGACAGGAAATAGCAGGCCTACATTAATTGCAAATGACAAATACTCTCAATAATGACAATATTTAGTGATTTTGACAATATCTCTGGCTATAGTCCTTACATGATTATCGTCTTTCAACACACTTCATCATCTTAATGCCCCCGCCCCCCACCACCCTATCCACTACACCACTGTCCATGGCATGATTTTTTTTTTTACACGTTAAGTACTGTTGTCCATTAACTTGTTTCCATTATTGAAGCATTATTTTATTTATTTGTAAGGCTGGTTTATGTTTGATTTATGTTGAAGTGTTTAATGCCTTTTAATGGTGAATCTTTTTTGGTAACGAGGCTTTCAAAAATTATGTAAAATGTGGATTTAGACTTATCTGCCAACATATCGATTATCGTATCAGCCAAAATTGTCATATCAGTGCATCCCTACTTATGTTCATAGCTGCAGGATCCATATTGGGATAAATAAGAGCTGAAATACTCACAGAAGTTACTTGCTGTAGAAGATCGTGTTTCTCCTGAACAAGTGACACCATTTTCTCCTCAAGCTCCTTCTTTTTAGCTAATGCCTTTGTTAAATCTTCTTTCATTTTCTCAAAGTTCTCCTTCATTGATGCCATTTCTTTTTCACTCTCTGCACTCTTCAGAAGAGGCTTGATCTTGAAGTACACCTTCATCCATGGCCAATGTTTTACATTCATGAATGAGCGGATGTTGTATTGGATGGAATAAATTGCCTCCCTGTGTAAATTGTAATCAGTAAATCAGCCTTTATCACACTGTGCAACTAAACAGTTGTGTTTCAGACATTATTGCAAGTACCTCCTCTCCGTCATTTTGACAAACTCCTTCCTCATGACATATCCTCGGGCCAAGGCCTGAGTCATGGTAACCAGACTTGATAGTTTTTCATCTCTCATCTCCTCAAGAGTACCCAACAGACCAGCTTTAAAGAACACCTACAAGAACATTTGTAATATATTATTGGTGTAGTGTTGAAGAAGCCAATTAACGCTTTTCAGAGTAGATGTGGCCTGGGATATGGCCCTAATAATAATTGAGATTGGCTGTTCCAGTAATTCCAGTGGGGAAAAACCTATATTATGGCCTATACTATAGTATAGAATGACATTTGGGAGAATTCTGTCCATTCTTTTTTGATGTAACAGTTTGAGGTGTCCGGTACACAAAGTGGGATCCATATAGAAATGTTTTGTGTAATCTGGTGTGGAATAAGGCTTGACTGACACAAAGCCTAGACTTGAACGCCTGAATTCAAAAGCTTCAGGCCTTCCTTCCTCATACTGTTGCAGGACAATTGGAAGGACTGAATTCTCTACAATGTCATTGTGTTATAGCAGAGTAAAAAATGAGAAGGAAAGAGTTGAAATAGTTTTGTCCACATGGTGTATTTGCTGAACAGCTCACCTTGGTGTGTCCAAATTTGTATTGGGTGTGGTCAACATCAATAGAGCCCAAGAGTTTCTCTGTAGCCTTTTTGTTGTCAATGAAGTGTCCCTCAGGGATGACGCTAGCATTTAATACTTTGTATCTAGGGGACATTTAGGGGAAAGAATTATTCTTGTGAAATATGTTAGGAGGTGAAGATTAGGTAATACATCATTTCTAAGTAAGAAGTTGCAAAAAGATGTCATTACCTCTGCTTGAAGTCACCGTAGTGGATTCTGCTGGGAAAACCCTTCGTGCAGATTCTGATTCCCTCCAGCACACCATTACACCTGAGCTGGTGGATAACCAGGAAGTTCTCCATCAGACCTGAAATGCAAATGTTCTTATGGTTCCAGACATTTTTTTTCAAAACTGTGATGTATTTGAGTCTTCAAGGATCAAGGTTACCTGGAGTCTTGGTTTCATTAGGAATCAAGCAGCGCACAAAGTGAGGGTGAGTGCTCCTCAGGTTAGACATCAGTTTACCCAAGTTCTCCTGTGGAAAGTTTGTGATTAATCTAATCTGTAATGGTGAAAAATTCACAAACTTCAATTAGAGAGAGAATCTGTTTACCCTAAAAACTGCAGACACCGTCTGGAAGGAACCACCCTTCTTCTTGCCTCCTTTCTTTGCACCTCCCTCTGCTTTATATCAGTGACATAAGTGTTTGTTTTTATTTTGTGTTGCTGTCTATTAAGCCCTTCAATAAATCTCTATTTACATCTTGTTGAATATAACTGTTCTCTTGAATAGATATACTTCATAATTTGAAACTCCAAAATCTGTGATCACAAGTTTGTTGTGCTCTGATGAGCTCAACCTTTTTTTTTGTATAAGCAGGTACATAATTAAAACACAAAGGAATTGAGGAATTGCAGATGTGTGTACCTTCTGGCACAGCGACATACAGCAAGGCCAGCACTTTGAGTGCTGACTTTTGGTAAAGTTGCACGACAGAGTCGTTCAGTGGATCCTTGTTCTTCTCCAACCAGCCAGTAATGTTGTAGTCCACAGTGCCGGCGTAGTGCACCAGAGAGAAGTGGGCCTCTGCCTTACCTTTGCCAGGCTTGGGCTTCTGGAAAGCTGCACATTTGCCCAGATGCTGGTCATGCAGCTTGTTTTTAAAGCTTGAGTCTGTAGCCTTTGGGAACATGCACTCCTCTTCAAGAATGGAGAAGATGCCCATTGGCTGTTGAAGAAATATTCACACTCAAGTACAGGCACAGTGAGAATAGTTATTTTTATTTAATGAATATCCTCTTACCTTCTCAATGAGCTCAATGCAGGCAGCCAAGTCCATACCAAAGTCAATGAACGCCCATTCAATGCCTTCTTTCTTGTACTCCTCTTGCTCCAGAACAAACATGGTGTGGTTGAAGAACTGTTGCAGTTTCTCATTTGTGAAGTTAATGCAAAGCTGCTCCAAGCTGTTATACTGATAATTCAACAGAAGCAATTATTGCAACTCACTGTTATCTTGTATGTCTTGATTCTTTCAGAGACATTAATGACTGATACTCACATCAAAGATCTCAAATCCAGCGATGTCCAGCACACCGATGTAGTACTCTCTAGGATTCGTCGTGTTCAACATCTCATTGATGCGGACGACCATCCACAAGAACATTTTCTCATAGACAGACTTGCAGAGTGCAGAGACTGCATTGTTCACCTGACAGATTCAAAGGTCAATGTATTATTACCCTTACTTCTCAAGATGACTATGTCTGAGATATTTCTCACTGTATCCACAAGTTAAATGTGTTGATGAAGTCATCACCTGTGGTACTGTCTGGCCTTTGGTCACCATCTCATTCCCGACCTTCACTCTGGGGTAACACAGAGCTTTCAGCATGTCAGCAGAGTTGATGCCCATGAGGTAGGCGATTTTATCAGCCGCTAAGGAAGCAGTTTTATGCATTATTGTTGCTAATCAAGTGAATGTTAATATGTTCATTTGTGCTAAAATTTTTTCTTACCCTCATTGCCGTCAGGTTCGGCCTGCTCCTCTCTCTGCTTCTGTTTGAACTTCATGCTCCCATGATGCATCACCGCACCTGTCAGCTTGTAGATGCTGATCTTCTCATCAGCAGTGAAGCCCAGAATGTCAATGGCAGTCTGTTTTTACAAAGACCAAATAAATCATATTGTTTATTGGAGTACTTTATACTGTGTCATGCAGTATTCAGTTAAAGCTTGTGTTTTTCTGATGTTTTCTCAGACATTTTGCATAAAATCCAAAAATACTACTACTAATAATATTGCAGCTATCCACATACATCTGTGGCAATGAACTCCTCCACATCATCGATGCTCTTGACAGTGATTTCACCCTGGCTGATCATTGGATAGTCGTAAGGGTTGGTGGTGATGAGCAGGGCCTCTGTAAAGAATTGATGTGCAGTATGTTGCCAGTGCTCTCAAATATAGAAATAACTGAAACACACAATCCTGTAGATTTCTCACCGAGCAGCTCTGGCTTGTGTCCAGTCATGAGCTGGTAGAAGATGTGGTAACTCCTCTCAGCACACAGCTGGAATGTTACCCTTGACTTTTCTAGCAGATCTTTCCAAGAAAAAAATGGGGAAAAAATGTGTTCAATTTATTAACCCACATCTTACCCACAACTCCAAATAAAATGTTTGGCTGAAAGCTGTGTTGACTTACAAGTTTCAATATCTGCTTTTGCCAGTTTACCAGTGCCCGAAAAGTGAATCCTGATGAATTTACCCTAGATTGAAATCATTGATAAAAGCTCAGTTGTTGGTGATTGAAAATGTATGATGTTATTAATGATGATTCATAGGTGCAACTTACAAAACGAGAGGAGTTGTCGTTCCTTATAGTCTTGGCGTTACCATAAGCCTCCAGCAGAGGGTTGGCTGCAATGATCTGGTCCTCCAGTGATCCCTAGACGTAATTGTAGCACAGTGGGTAGTCATGAGGTGAATCACAAACACTGTCATCAATAACATTGTCTAGAATAGATATTCACTAACCTGCATTTTTCCAGGGCCAGAGTCTGTCTTCTTTGGACCAGCCATCGCAACAGTTGCAAAGTACTGAATGACACGTTTTGTGTTCACAGTCTTTCCTGCACCAGATTCTCCACTGGAGATTTATATGAGAGCATCATTTAGTCCTAAATCTTTAACTGATTTACAATCATAATTGAAAAGCTTCAGGTTGTGTCAGCAGAAGAATATTTACTCACGTAATCAGGACAGACTGGTTCTCACGATCTGAAATTAAACCATGAAATATTAACAGGATATATAAAATAGGTAGCACTTTATAGTAACTTGAAGCTATAAAGTGTTTGTGAAGCCCCCCTCCCCCTTTTTTTTTTGCATTTTTATTAGATTAATAGGCTTTATCCTAAAGTTAACATTTCAAATATTTATTCATATAAGTATATAGAAGATACAATCATGCAAATTATTGGTTATGGAGCATTGAGTTAATTTAGCTTTTCTATGAACTCATCAAAACAGCAATTTATAGACAATGAATAATACACTAATACTTCACAATAGTTATTATAAAGTGTATTTTTTTTCATTGTCTCTTTAACTGTTATATGTTGAGACTGCTGGAATCCACTTACCTGTGAGCATGAACTGGTAGGCGTTGTCAGAGATGGAGAAGATGTGAGGTGGGGCTTCAATCCTCTTTTTGCCTCTGTATCCACTCACGACAACTGTGTCGTACACTGGGAGCCATTTGTATGGATTGACAGTGGCACAGAACAAGCCAGAGTAGGTCTGAAATGGAGATCGTCCAGTTTTACAATGTTGTTACCCTATTCCAGGAATAAATTAGGATGTACTTACATAGATCATCCATGCTGCGTAACGCTCTTTGAGGTTAAACAGCACAGAAGGCTCATTGAGATGGGTCATCATGGCCATGTCCTCCATTTTGTCAAACTTGGGAGGATTCATTGGGAAGATTTCATCTTCTTTTACTGTGACAGTCTGTAATGAACATTGTTTAGACTTTTTGTACACACATTTCTACATTATTAAAGTGAAAAACTTTAACCTCTGAAGACTCAAGCACAGTCACATATGAAATAGTTTTTGTTTTTTAAATCTATGATACGTACTTTCCCACAGTGAGTTTTGACAGTAGCTTTGCCAGCCTCTATACTAATAAGAGTACTTTTCAAGTACATCTCAGCTGCATCTGTCACGAAGAATGCTGTTTTGGCATCGAAGGGGAGTGTCTGAGCCTCGAGTCGCTCTCTTTCTGGCTTCCGGAGGTAAATGGCCGCCGGGCCGAAACACTCCATTTCACCATCTCCCATGATTGTACTTCACTGTGGAGCACAACTGACATCACCATGCTGATATACTTCATTAGATTCACTCTTTGATTGTAATTGTCTAACTTTTAATTCTAACTCTCCTAATACATTCCAATCGGTGAAACATGCAAACATATCATATTGTAACCATCAGTTGGGAAGTTATTTACCTTAAGTATGATGCGCAGATAGAAATCGAAGCCACCTAGTTATGGATTCTGAAAAATAAAAATTATAGATGACTATATACTAAATACTGATAGATAGATAGATAGATAGATAGATAGATAGATAGATAGATAGATAGATAGATAGATAGATAGATAGATAGATAGATAGATAGATAGATAGATAGATAGATAGATGATGTGACTCACCAGTTTTGATGGGCAACTGTGCTGCAATCAGAGGTTGTCATTTATATAGTATCTTAACTGAAGACTCAGCTGAACTGTCCGGCTGGATTTGGTCATGTTATTCTACATGGTTTATGATGATGCATCTCAGTCCTGGTGGAAAATAGCAACATGTTGTCATTTATTTGTTTTGTGGGTTTGCTGGAGCATGTGATATTTTACTTATTCTCATGGTTTAGATCAAATGAACAGTCTTTCTATACTTAAATTCATGGCGTTGATATGTTTAAATTTTAAAGCAATAACATATTAATCATAGACATTTGGATAATACACTTATATGGTATAAAAGTTTAACATTTAAGGTTTTTCTTATGTTGTGTATCTTCTTTTTAATGTAGTCTTTCTTGCTGAGTGTTTGTTTACAATGTTTAATTTTAATTTTTTTATTAATGTCACTGAGATCTTATTTCAATGTTGTATCTTATTTCAATCTTGGCAAAGAGGATGAACTTGGTTCAGATGTGAATCTGAATGTGAAGCAGACAGCTGTCACTACTATAAAATTTTAGAGGTGAAAGCAAGACTAACCTATGACTAAAAGTTTTTACTTTTGATAAAAGGTAATATACAACTTGTGTTTCGGGCAACTATCATATTAATAACTATTTGTTTTTGGACATTTAGCATCCATATTATTTCCTCTTTAATTACCAAAGATGGACTGTGACAGTCCTTCCAAATGAAAAAAAATTATATATACATATATCTGGCAGACTTCTTTGGGCAATTAAACCTGTGATCACTGCACATACGAATCTTATTTCATGGTCATAAATGACTCTCAAAGTTATAAACAGCATGTTCATATATGGACAAATCATAAATATAACACAGTGAGAGAGCTCATGTTTATATTATTAAGTTTAGGTTACACATACAGGCCAGACTTATTGGACCTATCATGACATTACTGAAAGATTTTTCAGTAAGTACACTTCTTTTTCAATTTACTGTACTTTTAAAAATAAATAAATAGATAAAAAAAGTAATAGACTGTTGACTTGCTCTAGACTCTGTAGATTTATGTTTATAAAACATTAAGATGTATTTGCTGCTGCAGTATAATATCGGAGTAGATTGCTATTAACTGACTTTATGTTAGAGTCACAAGCCTGTAATGTGGTGTAGAACTTATTCATCTTTTTGCCAAATTCTTCTTAGCATAGCAATTCGGTCTACCACTGCCTCGGGTAGCGAGTAGGGCTTGCATAGACTCGTTGAGTAGTCAAGTGATAGACTACATCAACAACTAGTCAGCGCTGTCAGAAACAATCGACTACTGTAGCATGCATTAAACATAATGCATGCACAGTATGTGTGAATTTTAGGATTACAATATTGCGTGTAGCTGTTACTTTCTATTGCTTTATCTATGTTGCATGTAAAATGTTAATATGTAATGTAATAATTAGGGGTGTGCCCGAAGCCGACCGAATACCTTATTAAAAATGGCATGGATAATGGCTTCAAAAACGAACAACAGACATGGAATAATGCTGACTGAATATTCGGCTGAGGCTGGCACAGTCTAGTGTTTTCAATATAACAGTTGAGCCAGGGGATCAGCGCAGTATTATAAACAGAGCTCTAAAGTCACTAGTGTGAAGTGAATGAATGTAAACTTTATGAAAGAAAAGAGCACAAATGAAACGCTGCATTGCTGTTGCATCACCATGCATCTCTCAGAAATCAGAGATTGGCGAGAGTAATATCACCTATAATAATACATAATACACATTCTATCATTTGTATTTATTTAAAAGGCAATGATTTAAACCTTTGGCTACAATTGTGACGCTAACAATGGAGGACAGGAGGCAGATGCAAGTAAAGGTAGTTTATTGACAGAAGTATGATGGATGAATGCTGGTGAGTGACGCAGGAACCACGATGGCAGCACAGACAGGTGGGTAGGTGGTTGGAGTGCGTTGGTAGCGATGGCGGTGATGGTAGATCGGTGATCGGCGGTGATAATCCG
Source organism: Carassius carassius (assembly GCF_963082965.1). Lineage (NCBI taxonomy): Eukaryota > Metazoa > Chordata > Actinopteri > Cypriniformes > Cyprinidae > Carassius > Carassius carassius. Next base: position 32,693,458 of record NC_081768.1, on the reverse strand, counting down.
TGAACGACTGTGAATATCCGATGAAGACTGAAGCAGGACACAGAGCAAAGACAGGAACACAGGAGCACGAACAGACATCGACACGAGGACCTCAAACAACGATCTGACAAACAGGAGACGAAAGACAGGGCATTAAATAGGCGGTGGAATGAGATGCACCTGCCGCTGATCAGGCGATCAGTGGCAACACCCACAAGAACCAATCAACATGACATAACATGACTACAGCTGGAGACGGTGCATTCGCGAACCGTGACAGTACCCCTCCTCCTAAGGACGCCTCCTGGCGTCCCCAGAATCTCTTACCTGTCGATTGTAATCATCGATAAGGGAGTGATCCAGGATGTCCCTAGCAGGTACCCAACTTCTCTCCTCCGGACCGTAACCCTCCCAGTCCACCAAGTACTGAAATCCCCGTCCCCTCCTTCTAGAGTCCAGAATACGATTTACCAAATAGGTGGTCTCCCCATCTACGAGACGCGGCGGGGGAGGGACCGGGGTAGGCGGATTAATGGGAGAATGAAATACGGGCTTGATTTTGGACACATGAAAAGCGGGATGAATTCTCCTGTACGTAGGAGGGAGTTTAAGGCGGACTGCCACCGGACTAATGATCTTGGTGACAGTAAACGGGCCAATAAATTTGGGAGCCAACTTATTAGATACGGACCGGAGAGGAATATTTTTGGTTGAAAGCCACACCTTTTGACCCACGACGTATACGGGAGGCCTAGACCGGTGGCGATCGGCCTTGGCCTTGGTGCGCGCCCCCACTTGGAGTAGAGTCTCACGGGCTCTGGTCCAAGTGCGGTGGCACCTCTGGACGAAGGCGTGAGCGGAGGGGACCGCAACTTCGGATTCCATACTAGGAAAAATAGGTGGCTGGTAACCTACACTACACTCAAAAGGAGATAGGCCCGTAGCTGATACTGGTAAGGTATTGTGGGCGTACTCCACCATAGACAATTGTTGGCTCCAGGAGGAAGGATTCTTGGAGACCAAACATCGCAACACCCTTTCCAAATCTTGGTTGGCTCTCTCGGTTTGACCATTGCTCTGGGGGTGAAACCCTGAGGACAGACTTACAGTCGCTCCCAGTAGTCTACAGAATTCTTGCCAAAATTTAGCCACAAATTGGGGTCCCCTGTCGGAAACCACATCTATCGGGAGGCCATGTAAACGAAAGATGTGGTCTACGACAGTCAACGCTGTCTCCTTGGCTGAAGGTAATTTGGGCAAGGGAATAAAGTGGGCTGCCTTCGAGAACCGGTCCACCACGGTTAAAACTACCGTGTTGCCCTGGGAGGGCGGGAGGGCGGTAATAAAATCTAGAGCGATGTGGGACCAGGGTCTCGAAGGAACCGGCAGCGGTTGGAGTAACCCATCAGGGGGCCGATTGGAAGTCTTACCAGTGGCACAAACCGAGCAAGCCAAAACAAAACTGTGAATGTCGCGAGCCATAAGTGGCCACCAGAATCGTTGCTTGACTAAAAATCTAGTACGGTTAAACCCTGGATGGCAAGCTACATTCGAGCAATGTCCCCACTGGATAACGTTGGACCTTAATCCCTCCGGCACAAATAAACGGTTCGGTGGACACCCGGGCGGAGGCGTTACCCCTTCTAAGGCCGTTCTGACCTTCGATTCGATCTCCCATGTGAGAGTGGAGACCACTAATGTCTCAGGAAAAATACACTCGGGAGTGGACGGGCGTTCGGAATGGTCAAAAATACGCGACAAAGAATCGGGTTTGATATTCTTGGAACCCGGGCGGTACGAGATAGTAAAGTCAAAACGTCCGAAAAAAAGTGCCCACCGAGCCTGCCTGGAGTTCAACCTCTTGGCGGTGCTAATGTACTCTAAATTCTTGTGGTCAGTCCATACTATAAAGGGAACCCCCGATCCCTCTAACCAGTGACGCCATTCCTCCAATGCCATCTTGACTGCCAACAATTCTCGGTTACCAATATCGTAATTTCGTTCTGCCGGAGATAAACGATATGAGAAATACGCGCAAGGGTGGACCTTGTCGTCTAAGGAAGAACGTTGCGATAACACCGCTCCTACCCCCACCTCTGATGCGTCGACCTCCACCACGAACTGACGTGTAGGGTCAGGGGTAATCAGAATAGGGGCTGAAATGAAACGGCTCTTCAGTTTAGCGAACACAGCCTGAGCTGTGTCCGACCACCTGAACGCAGTTCTGGCGGAGGTCAAGGCGGTCAGAGGTGCGGCTAGTTGGCTGAAGTTGCGAATAAAACGCCGGTAGAAGTTAGCGAACCCCAGAAACCTCTGTAGGGCCTTACGGGAATCTGGGCTTGGCCATTCTACCACAGCCTTAACCTTCTCGGGATCCATGCGTATTCCCTCAGTCGACACGATATACCCCAAAAATGGAATTGACTGTGCATGAAATTCGCATTTCTCCACCTTGACAAAAAGCCCATTCTCTAGCAACCTCTGAAGCACTCGTTGGACGTGCTGCACATGTTCCTGGAGAGAAGAGGAAAAAATCAATATGTCGTCCAGGTAGACATAAATGAACTGATCGATCATATCTCGCAGCACGTCGTTGACGAGTGCCTGGAAGACCGCTGGGGAGTTGGAGAGCCCAAAGGGCATAACCAAGTATTCAAAGTGCCCTCTGGGGGTGTTAAAAGCGGTCTTCCATTCATCCCCCTCCCTGATCCGAACCAAATGATACGCATTGTGTAAGTCCAGTTTTGTGAAAATTGACGCTCCCTGCAACCTCTCGAAGGCCGAAGACATCAACGGCAAAGGATAAGTATTCTTTACCGTGATGTTGTTCAGTCCCCGGTAATCAATACAAGGTCGCAGAGATCCGTCCTTCTTTCCCACAAAAAAGAACCCCGCCCCCGCAGGAGAAGAGGAAGGGCGGATGAATTTGGAAGCTAGAGAATCAGAAATATATTTCTCCATAGCCTCCCTCTCTGGAAGAGAAAGTGAATAGAGTTTGCCCTTAGGCGGAGACTTACCTGATAGTAAATCTATGGCACAGTCGTAAGGACGATGCGGAGGAAGAGAAGCAGCCCGAGACTTACTGAACACTTCCTTCAGATGGAGGTACTCAGCGGGCACGTTAGACAAATCCACCGCCTCCTCCTGCAACACAGACACAGACACAGACGGACAGGCAGACACTAGACAAGACTCATGACACCTTTTACACCAAGACAAAACGGAGTTAGAGAGCCAGTCAATGTTAGGGTTGTGGAGGAGGAGCCAAGGGTGTCCGAGGACAATGGGTGCCAGGGGAGAGTCAAGGATGTGAAAAGAGATGGTTTCGGAGTGATTGCCAGAGGTGATGAGTGTAATGTCTTCAGTGATGTATGATATGGTGGGAAGTTGCTGACCAGTGAGGGCGTGAACCGTGATGTGGTGCGGAAGAGGTCTGAGGGGGATGTGGAGCTTGTGGGCTAATGTGCTGTCCATGAAGTTACCTTCTGCCCCGGAATCCAGTAGTGCCTGACAGTGATGTGTCTGTGCTGACCACCGCAGCCATACCGGGAGGAGCGTAGAAGATGATGGTGATGATGATGATGATGGAGGTCTTCTCGGCGGAGATCCCACCCGATAGTAGCCTCATACGTACTACCGGGCCTGGCCTTTTACCGGACAGGCGTGGGCTTGATGTCCGGCTCCCCCGCAGTAAAGGCAAAGGCCCAGGGACCTCCGCCTCTCCTTCTCCTCCCGGGAAAGCCGAGCTCGCCCTACCTGCATGGGCTCGTGATCGTAGACGGGGCTGGCCACGTCCCCGCCGCTGAACCGCACGTCTGCCGGTCCCCTGGATGGGGTGTTGAGTAGCCCCCTCCTCTCCATCCGTGCCAGACGTGCGTCGACCCGAAGGGCCAGCTCGATGAGTCCATTGAACGACGGGGGAAGGTCCAGGGCGTAGATCTCCCTCTGGACGCGGTCAGCCAGCCCATGCAGGAACATGTCCCACTGCGCCTCCTCGTTCCAATGGCACTCCGCCGCCAGGGTCCGGAACTCGATGGAGTAGTCTGAGACGGATCTCTCGTGCTGGCGCAACTCCGCCAGCCTCCTGGCCGCCTCCCGTCCTGCGGCGGCCCGATCAAAGACCCGTCTCATCTCGGCGGTGAGGGCCTGGAACGAGGCGCAGCATGGGTCCTGGTTCTCCCACACCGCTGTTCCCCACAATGCCGCCCTCCCAGAGAGCAGGGTCAGGACGAACGCCACCTTGGCCCTCTCAGTGGCGAACGTTCTAGGCTGGAGGGCAAAATGCATATCACAACGGTTAAGGAAAGCTCTACAATAATCGGGTTCACCTGAGTAAGCCTCCGGAATCGGGAGGCGTGGTTCCGGCTGGGAGGGGGCCTCCGATGGTGCTGGTGGAACAGGCGGTGTGAGTGGCGCAGTGGGAGCTCGTAATAGCTGGAACTGTTGGGTGAGTTCGGATACCTGCGTCACTAAAGCCTGAACCGCGCGACCAGTGTCGTTAAGAGTCCGCTCCTGGGAGTCCATCCTCCGAACACTGGCGCTGAGGAAAGCTTCGAGAGAGGAGGGTTGATTACTCGCTGCCTCCATGTTGGTCAGATCGTTCTGTGACGCTAACAATGGAGGACAGGAGGCAGATGCAAGTAAAGGTAGTTTATTGACAGAAGTATGATGGATGAATGCTGGTGAGTGACGCAGGAACCACGATGGCAGCACAGACAGGTCGGTAGGTGGTTGGAGTGCGTTGGTAGCGATGGCGGTGATGGTAGATCGGTGATCGGCGGTGATAATCCGTGAACGACTGTGAATATCCGATGAAGACTGAAGCAGGACACAGAGCAAAGACAGGAACACAGGAGCACGAACAGACATCGACACGAGGACCTCAAACAACGATCTGACAAACAGGAGACGAAAGACAGGGCATTAAATAGGCGGTGGAATGAGATGCACCTGCCGCTGATCAGGCGATCAGTGGCAACACCCACAAGAACCAATCAACATGACATAACATGACTACAGCTGGAGACGGTGCATTCGCGAACCGTGACAACAATATGATATGAATGAATGGAATAAGCACAGCGCGCTCACCAATCAAACAGCCATGTTGCATGTCTCAGACTCTCAAAAACCAAACCAGTTCTCTCTCAAAATATGGTAATAATCAACTACATACATTTTATATTTGGCCTATACATGTTTGTATCTTTATATTTTGTTGGTTTGCATGGCACATGCACATTTGTTTAGTGAAGTAAAAAAAAGACTTGCTTAAAGAGTTCTACGTAATGAAAATGTATGCATTGAATTAATTCAGTCGTGTTCAAATAATCACTAAACATTTGTCATGACATCTCTCTGCTTGCATTATAAATATTATTTTAGATTAACACGGCATACTTTTTCAGTGATAAATTATATAAAAAAAGATAGTCATACGGTCTTATCAAGTAACTGTACGTTCCACCTGGTTCTATCTGACTGTAGATACGAATAATTTTAAGGTTGTTACAGTTACAAATACTGACAGTAACATGAAAAAAAAATATGTAATGTCATAATTATAAAGTTTTTGTTACGGACTGTGTATGCTGGCATGGGAATCAGATGAATGAGGAGGATAATAAATCAAAAGAGGAGCTTAATGAACATAAATAACATTAACAGAAATAACATTGATAGTAACATTGATAATCGCGGACAGGGAGGAACTAAGCAGACAGGCTTTTAAACACAAGGGAGGTAAACTGGGGAATGGAGAACAGGTGGGTATTAATCAATTAACTAAACAAGGAACGGTACATGACCAAAATAAGGAAACAGAAAGTCCATGAATGTAACAGTTTGCCTCCTCCCGGAATGGTGCGTTCTTGCACCGAAAGAGGAATTCCAGCGGAGGGAGGAGGTTCTGTAGGGCGGGCGTGGGGCAGGCAAGGGGCAGGCAATGGAGAGGACCCAGGGTGGAGTAGGAGGGAGGAGCCAGGGAAGAGCCCGGAGCAGGAAGAGCTAGATGGTGCTCCAGAGACCAGCCAGGATGACGATCCACGGTGGAGTCAATGGCGGGAGGAGCCATGGTGGAGGAGGAGCCGACGACACCAGGGGGCCGACAGATGGAGACTGCGCCAGTGGGTGAGGAGCCCAAGATGGAGCAGAGCAGCCGCAGAGCCAGGGTGACGCAGAGGGTCCAGAGGTCCAAGTCAGCGCTGAAGGCACCAGTGACCGAGGCAGAGGTGGGGCCCCCGGAAGCCCGCTATGGAGTCGGAGCGACTGAGATGGAGCCGGAGGGAAGGAGGAGCCTGACAGAGCCGGAGGGATGGAATGACGAGGCCAAGCCATAGGAGTGGAGTCCCGAGGCAGCGGATGGTTGACGACTGACCAATGTGGAGCCGGAGGGACGAGGGAGCCCGGTGGAGCTGGTGAGATGACGGGCCACGGTGAAGACGAGGGAGCAGGGTGCCAAGGCGGAGCGACAGGGTCAAAGGACTGAGGTGGAGTCCAGGGCTTGGAGGCTGGAGGCAGAGACAGGGAATCCACATGCCAAGGCGGAGCTGGAGACTGGAAGTCCTGCCCAGATGGCGCTGACTGAGGGTGAGCTGTGGGACTGACTGGCACCAGTGGAGATGAGGTCGATGAACTGGCTGGTATAGGAGAAGACGAGAAAGGGAGTCCAGGAGGAAACATAGGAGAATCAGGGCTGGGCAGAGCCAGCAGAGAAACAGGAGATATGGGGCTGGATTGAACCAGTGGAAGTGGAGCAGAGGAACAGACTGGTCTAGGAGGAGGTGGGAGAGGGAGGCTGGGAAGGAATACAGGAGGATCAGGGGTGGACAGAACCAGCGGAGAAACAGGAGATTCAGGGCTGGCCGGAACCAGCGGAGAAACAGAAGATTCAGGATTTACCTCCACAAACCAGTCTACAAGGTCCATTAATTCCTCCATATAATTCACAGAAACCAGATGCAGCTCAACCTCAGTCGCAGGAGTGTGGGCAGAGATTTCCTCCACGCCCTCGATCTCCACCAGTATTCCCACGATGCATGGTGTTGCTGGCTCACATACCTGGTCAGTCACGCTCTCGAGTTCATGCTCCCGGACAATGACAGGCTCGGGCTCAGCGGCTGCGGTGGGCTCTGGCTTTTGCTCTGTGCAGCAGGATGGCGGCTGGCTGATCTCTGGTTCGGGAGTGTGGCTGGAGATATCCAAAATAAGGAAACAGAAAGTCCATGAATGTAACAGTTCGCCCCCTCCCGGAATGGTGCGTCCTTGCACCGAAAGAGGAATTCCAGCGGAGGGAGGGTGGGGGTTCTGTAGGGCGGGGCGTAGGGCAGGCAAGGGGCAGGCAATGGAGAGGACCCAGGGTGGAGTAGGAGGGAAAAGCCAGGGAGGAGCCCGGAGCAGGAAGACCTAGATGGTGCTCCAGAGACCAGCCAGGATGACGATCCACGGTGGAGTCAATGGCGGGAGGAGCCATGGTGGAGGAGGAGCCGACGACACCAGGGGGCCGACAGATGGAGACTGCGCCAGTGGGTGAGGAGCCCAAGATGGAGCAGAGCAGCCGCAGAGCCAGGGTGACGCAGAGGGTCCAGAGGTCCAAGTGGAGGCTGGAGGCAGAGACAGGGAATCCACAAGCTGGAGACTGGAAGTGGCTGGTATAGAAAAGCGTTAGCACTCGTTAGCTTGTCATTAGCGTCTTCATTCGAACCTATCGCTGTATTCTTTTCTCCTCTCGCTCCAGTTTTTCACAAGTTCATCAAACAACCACAGTAAGAAGTTTCATCAAGCACGGTGAGTAATGGCTTCTCCTATCATTGTTTCTTGCACCTCTTGCCACATGTACAGTTTATCTATCTCTGTCGCTGATGAGGGATTCACATGTGATAAATGCAGCGAAATAGTTAGGCTGAAAGAGAAGATTTCAGAATTAGAGACATGCATCCAAACTTTAATTGAGGACAGTAAGAATGTTAGGGCTCTAGATATGGCTTTGGATGCGTCTAGCTCAGGGATTACTGTACATTGTTCAGTTCCGGAAACAGAGCCCTTGCAGCAGGGCAACTGGGTGACGGTGAGGCAGCGTAGTCGTGGGTCAAAACACCGCTCTTCTGTTCCGATCAAAACATTAAACAGGTTCTCCCCACTCAGTGATGCACCCACTGAGAGACCTGATGAAAGTGCTCTAGTTATTGATGATTCTATTGTACGGAACGTGAATATAGAGACACCAGCCACCATAGTCAAATGTTTACCGGGAGCCAGAGCGCCTGACATCTTGGCAAATTTAAAAGTGCTGGCTAATGCTAAACGTAAATACAGTAAGATTGTTATTCATGCCGGCGCTAATGATGTTCGACTTCGCCAATCGGAGATCACTAAAAATAACATTAAAGAGGTGTGTGAACTTGCAAGCACGATGTCAGACACTGTAATATGCTCTGGTCCCCTCCCTGCTTACCGTGGTGATGAGATGCATAGCAGATTGTCATCACTCAATGGCTGGATGTCTAAGTGGTGCCCACAGAATAACATAGGTTTCATAGACAATTGGACAAGCTTTTGCGGCAGACCTGACCTGCTTAAAAGAGATGGTCTTCATCCCTCCTGGGGTGGCGCCACTCTTCTCTCTAGAAATTTGGCAAATAGTCTTCGTGTTTATACTTGACTAACTGGGGATCAGGTCAGGAAGCAGACAGACTGGCTAAACCGACCGTCTGCTAGCCGCCTCCCGTCACAGAGGTCAGTTAATTCTCAGCACATAGAGACTTTTTCACCTAGATATCACACTATAGAGACTGTGTCTGTTCCCCGAACTAGAAAAAACAAAAAACGTCCAAACCAAGTTAAGATTAATAATTTAATTGAGGTTCAACAAATAAAAAACAGAAGCAATATGGATAAACAAATGATGAAGCTTGGCTTATTGAATATCAGATCCCTTTCTACGAAAACACTTTTTGTAAATAATATGATCACTGATCATAATATAGATGTACTCTGTTTGACAGAAACCTGGCTAAAACCTGATGATTACATTATTTTAAATGAGTCCACCCCCCAAGAGTACTGTTATAAACATGAGCCGCGTCTAAAAGGCAAAGGTGGAGGTGTTGCTTCAATTTATAACAACGTTTTCAGGATCTCTCAGAGGGCAGGCTTCAAGTATAACTCGTTTGAAGTAATGGTGCTTCATATAACATTATCCAGAGAAACAAATGTTAATGATAAATCCTCTGTTATGTTTGTACTGGCTACTGTATATAGGCCACCAGGGCACCATACAGACTTTATTAAAGAGTTTGGTGATTTTACATCCGAGTTAGTTCTGGCTGCAGATAAAGTCTTAATAGTTGGTGATTTTAATATCCATTATGATAATGAAAACGATGCATTGGGATCAGCATTTATAGACATTCTGAACTCTATTGGTGTTAGACAACACGTTTCAGGACCTACTCATTGTCGAAATCATACTCTAGATTTAATACTGTCACATGGAATTGATGTTGATGGTGTTGAAATTATTCAGCCAAGTGATGATATCTCAGATCATTATTTAGTTCTGTGCAAACTTCATATAGCCAAAATTGTAAATCCTACTTCTTGTTACAAGTATGGAAGAACCATCACTTCTAACACAAAAGACTGCTTTTTAAGTTATCTTCCTGATGTATCCAAATTCCTTAGCATATCCAAAACCTCAGAACTTGATGATGTAACAGAAACTATGGACTCTCTCTTTTCTAGCACTTTAAATACAGTTGCTCCTTTACGCTTAAGGAAGGTTAAGGAAAACAGTTTGACACCATGGTATAATGAGCATACTCGCACCCTAAAGAGAGCAGCCCAAAAAATGGAGCGCAGCTGGAGGAAAACAAAACTAGAGGTATTTCGTATTGCTTGGCGGGAAAGTAACATATCCTACAGAAAAGCATTAAAAACTGCTAGATCCGATTACTTTTCTTCTCTTTAAGAAGAAAACAAACATGACCCCAGGTATTTATTCAATACAGTGGCTAAATTAACGAAAAATAAAACCTCAACAAGTGTTGACATTTCCCAACATCACAGCAGTAATGACTTTATGAACTTCTTTACTTCTAAAATCGATACTATTAGAGATAAAATTGCAACCATTCAGCTGTCAGATACAGTATCATATCACACAGTGCATTATAGACCCCCTGAGGAACAGTTCCACTCATTCTCTACTATAGGAGAGGAAGAATTGTATAAACTTGTTAAATCATCTAAACCAACAACATGTATGTTAGACCCTATACCATCTAAGCTCCTAATAGAGGTGCTTCCAGAAGTCATAGATCCTCTTCTGACTATTATTAATTCCTCATTGTCTTTAGGATATGTCCCCAAAACCTTCAAACTGGCTGTTATTAAGCCTCTCATCAAAAAACCACAGCTTGACCCCAAAGAACTAGTTAATTATAGACCAATCTCGAATCTCCCTTTTCTGTCCAAGATACTAGAAAAGGTGGTATCCTCACAATTATATTCCTTCTTAGAGAAAAATGGTAAATGTGAGGATTTCCAGTCAGGATTTAGACCGTATCATAGTACTGAGACTGCTCTCCTTAGAGTTACAAATGATCTGCTCTTATCATCTGATCGTGGGTGTATCTCTCTATTAGTTTTATTGGATCTTAGTGCTGCGTTTGACACAATTGACCACAAAATTCTTTCGCATAGACTTGAACACTTTGTTGGCATCAGTGGAAGTGCATTAGCATGGTTTAAATCGTACTTATATGACTGCCATCAGTTCGTAGCAGTGAATGAAGATGTATCCTATCGATCACAAGTGCAGTATGGAGTACCTCAAGGCTCAGTACTAGGGCTGCTACTCTTCACGCTCTATATGTTACCCTTGGGAGATATCATCAGGAAACATGGTGTTAGCTTTCACTGTTATGCTGATGATACTCAACTCTATATTTCTTCGCAGCCCGGTGAAACACACCAATTTGAAAAACTAATGGATTGCTTAGTCGATATAAAAAACTGGATGACCAGTAATTTCTTACTGCTAAATTCTGAAAAAACAGAGGTGTTAATTATAGGACCTAAAAACACCGCTTGTAATAACCTAGAACACTGTCTAAGACTTGATGGTTGCTCTGTCAATTCTTCGTCATCAGTTAGGAACCTAGGTGTGCTATTTGATCGCAATCTTTCCTTAGAAAGCCACGTTTCTAGCATTTGTAAAACTGCATTTTTCCATCTCAAAAATATATCTAAATTACGGCCTATGCTCTCAATGTCAAATGCAGAAATGTTAATCCATGCTTTTATGACCTCAAGGTTAGATTATTGTAATGCTTTATTGGGTGGTTGTTCTGCACGCTTAGTAAAAAAACTACAGCTAGTCCAAAATGCAGCAGCAAGAGTTCTTACTAGAACCAGGAAGTATGACCATATTAGCCCGGTCCTGTCAACACTGCACTGGCTCCCTATCAAGCATCGTATAGATTTTAAAATATTGCTTATTACCTATAAAGCCCTGAATGGTTTAGCACCTCAGTATCTGAATGAGCTCCTTTTACATTATAATCCTCTACGTCCGCTACGTTCTCAAAACTCAGGCAATTTGATTATACCTAGAATATCAAAATCAACTGCGGGCGGCAGATCCTTTTCCTATTTGGCGCCTAAACTCTGGAATAACCTACCTAACATTGTTCGGGAGGCAGACACACTCTTGCAGTTTAAATCTAGATTAAAGACCCATCTCTTTAACCTGGCATACACATAACATACTAATATGCTTTGATTTTCCAAATCCGTTAAAGGATTTTTAGGCTGCATTAATTAGGTAAACCGGAACCGGAAACACTTCCCATAACACCCTATGTACTTGCTACATCATTAGAAGAATGGCATCTACGCTAATATTTGTCTGTTTCTCTTTTGTTCCGAGGTCACCGTGGCCACCAGATCCAGTCTGTGTCCAGATCAGAGGGTCACTGCAGTCACCCGGATCCAGAATGTATCCAGACCAGATGCTGGATCAGCACCTAGAAAGGACCTCTACATCCCTGAAAGACAGCGGAGACCAGGACAACTAGAGCCCCAGATACAGATCCCCTGTAAAGACCTTGTCTAAAAGGAGCACCAGGACAAGACCACAGGAAACGGATGATTCTTCTGCACAATCTGACTTTGCTGCAGCCTGGAATTGAACTACTGGTTTCGTCTGGTCAGAGGAGAATTGGCCCCCCAACTGAGCCTGGTTTCTCCCAAGGTTTTTTTCTCCATTCTGTCACCGATGGAGTTTCGGTTCCTTGCCGCTGTCGCCTCTGGCTTGCTTAGTTGGGGACACTTCATCTACAGCGATATCGTTGACTTGATTGCAAATAAATGCACAGACACTATTTAATTGAACAGAGATGACATAACTGAATTCAATAATGAACTGCCTTTAACTATCATTTTTTCATTATTGACACTGTTTTCCTAATGAATGTTGTTCAGTTGCTTTGACGCAATGTATTTTGTTTAAAGCGCTATATAAATAAATAAATAAAGGTATAGGAGAAGATGAGAGAGGGAGGCCGGGAGGAAACATAGGAGAATCAGAGCTGGACAGAGCCAGCAGAGAAACAGGAGATATGGGGCTGGATTGAACCAGTGGAAGTGGAGCAGAGGAACAGACTGGTCTAGGAGAAGGTGGGAGAGGGAGGCTGGGAGGGAATACAGGAGGATCAGGGGTGGACAGAACCAGCGGAGAAACAGGAGATTCAGGGCTGGGTGGAACCAGCGGAGAAACAGAAGATTCAGGATTTACCTCCACAAACCAGTCTACAAGGTCCATTAATTCCTCCATATAATTCACAGAAACCAGATGCAACTCAACCTCAGTCGCAGGAGTGTGGGCAGAGATTTCCTCCACGCCCTTGATCTCCACCAGTAATCCCATGATGCATGGTGTTGCTGGCTCACATACCTGGTCAGTCACGCTCTCGAGTTCATGCTCCCGGACAATGACAGGCTCGGACTCTGCGGCTGCGGTGGGCTCTGGCTTTTGCTCTGTGCAGCAGGATGGCGGCTGGCTGATCTCTGGTTCGGGAGTGTGGCTGGAGATATCCTCTTCAGTGGTGCAGATGGTGGACGAAGATCCATTTTTCTCCAGCACCCACTCCACGAAAGTGGCGAAATCCTCTCTGGGACCGTTCGTTGGCAGGCGTGCCTTACACCGCTCACTCAGACCGGTGTAAAAAAAAGTTACAGAGCGAGCGGTAGGGGAAGTGGGTAAGGCACGCCAGATCAAGAAAGTCCCTGGTGTGGTCTTCCAGCAAACGGTCCGACTGCTCTAGGCATAGGAGCTGGACAGCTGGTAAGGCCATTCCAGGAGAGGGAGAAAACAAAACAAAAAAGAAAGAAAAACACCGCTATATTTACTTTTCGGTCCGCGATTCTGTTACGGGCTGTATGTGCAGCCGTGGGACTCAGATGAACGAGGAGGATAATAAATCAAAAGAGAATTTAATGAACATCAATAACAACATCAGAGGTAACATTGACAGTAACATTGATAATCGCGGACAGGGAGGAACTAAACAGACAGGCTTTTAAACACAAGGGAGGTAAACTGGGGAATGGAGAACAGGTGGTAATTAATCAATTAACTAAACAAGGAACGGGACATATTACATATGTAACTGTTGCATTGGCTATTAATTAATAAGTGTTTATTGAAAAGAACTATTTCATGTCTTTTCATTTACAATAGCATGAACCACGAGTAGTCGAATAACTTATATTTTTTAAATATTTTTTAAAATAAGAAATCGACTAGCAGAAATCAGTAGCTGTGCACCCCTTAGTAGCGAGTCACCTTACTTCCGGCGGAGCATGTAGATGTTTGTAAGGTAGGAGCTGTTGGCAGCGATCGACTCATGGTCTGTTTGTGGCTTTATCATAAAGGGTTTCATGGGTTTATTTCTTTTCTATTAAAGGGTGGACTGAGGAGCTTCATGGGATGCCATCAGCTGTTTTCCTGGGAATTTATTTCACACGTAACCGTTTCCGTGCCATGTGAGTCGTCTGGATGCCAGTGTCTGCTTATTTTCTCTTTACATTTGCAGCATCTAACATCAGCTGGACTGTGGTTTTTAAGGTTTCAAGTGGCGTCCAGAAGACCAACAGCCCCTTTGCAGTCACTAAGTTTTCTGAGGTTTAGTTTTTTGTTTTATATATATATATATATATATATATATATATATATATATATATATATATATATATATATATTACAGACCAAAAGTTTGGACACACCTTCTCATTCAAAGAGTTTTCTTTATTTTCATGACTATGAAAATTGTAGTCACACTGAAGGCATCAAAACTATGAATTAACACATGTGGAATTATATACATAACAAAAAAATGTGAAACAACTGAAAATATGTCATATTCTAGGTTCTTCAAAGTAGCCACCTTTTGCTTTGATTACTGCTTTGCACACTCTTGGCATTTTCTTGATGAGCTTCAAGAGGTAGTCAACTTAAATGGTTTTCACTTCACAGGTGTGCCCTGTCAGGTTTAATAAGTGTGATTTCTTGCCTTATAAATGGGGTTGGGACCATCAGTTGTGTTGTGCAAAAGTCAGGTGGATAAACAGCTGATAGTCCTACTGAATAGACTGTTAGAATTTGTATTATGGCAAGAAAAAAGCAGCTAAGTACAGGAAAACGAGTGGCCATCATTACTTTAAGAAATGAAGGTCAGTCAGTCTGACAAATTGGGAAAACTTTGAAAGTGTCCCCAAGTGCAGTCCCAAAAACCATCAAGCGCTACAAAGAAACTGGCTCACATGCGGACCGCCCCAGGAAAGGAAGACCAAGAGTCACCTCTGCTGTGGAGGATAAGTTCATCCGAGTCACCAGCCTTAGAAATCACAGTTTAACAGCAATTCAGATTAGAAACCAGGTCAATGGCACATGGAGTTCTAGCAGCAGACACATCTCTAGAACAACTGTTAAGAGGAGACTGTGTGAATCAGGCCTTTATGGTAGAATATCTGCTAGGAAACCACTGCTAAAGAAAGGCAACAAGCAGAAAAGACTTGTTTGGGCTAAAGAACACAAGAAATGGACATTAGACCATTGGAAATCTGTGCTTTGGTCTGATGAGTCCAAATTTGAGATCTTTGGTTCCAACCACCGTGTCTTTGTGCGACGCAGAAAAGGTGAACGGATGGACTCTACATGCCTGGTTCCCACCGTGAAGCATGGAGGAGAAGGTGTGATGGTGTGGGGGTGCTTTGCTGGTGACACTGTTGGGGATTTATTCAAAATGGAAGGCATACTGAACCAGCATGGCTACCATAGCATCTTGCAGCGGCATGCTATTCCATCCGGTTTGCGTTTAGTTGGACCATTTATTTTTCAACAGGACAATGACCCCAAACACACCTCCAGGCTGTGTAAGGGCTATTTGACCAAGAAGAGTGATGGGGTGCTGCGCCAGATGACCTGGCCTCCACAGTCACCGGACCTGAACCCAATTGAGATGGTTTAATAATAATAATAATAATAATTCATTACATTTATATAGCGCTTTTCTAGGCATTCAAAGCGCTTTTTACATTGTCTGGGGGTATCTCCTCATCCACCACCAGTGTGCAGCATCCACCTGGATGATGCGACGGCAGCCATAGTGCGCCAGAACACCCACCACACACCAGCTTACTGGTGGAGACGAGACCGAGTGGTGAAGCCGATCAGTAGACATGGGGATTGTTAGGAGGCCATGATGGTCAGAGGCCAATGGGCAAATTTAGCCAGGATGCCGAGGTCACACCTCTACTCTTTTCGAAAGACATCCTGGGATTTTTAATGACCACAGAGAGTCAGGACCTCGGTTTAACGTCTAATCCGAAGGACAGTGCTTGTTGACAGTATAGTGTCCCCATCACTACACTGGGGCGCTAGGACCCACACAGACCACAGGGTGAGCACCCCCTGCTGGCCTCACTAGCACCTCTTCCAGCAGCAACCTAGTTTTCTCAGGAGGTCTCCCATCCAGGTACTGACCAGGCTCATCCCTGCTTAGCTTCAGTGGGAAACCGGTCTTGGGCTCCAGGGTGATATGGCTGCCGGCTTGGGGTGAGCTGAACCGCAGAGTGAAGTCAAAAGGGCCAACAAGTGCTAAGCATCTCTGGGAACTCCTTCAAGACTGTTGGAAGACCATTTCAGGTGACTACCTCTTGAAGCTCATCAAGAGAATGCCAAGAGTGTGCAAAGCAGTAATCAAAGCAAAAGGTGGCTACTTTGAAGAACCTAGAATATGACATATTTTATATATATATATATATATATATATATATATATATATATATATATATATATATATATATGTTTGATTTGCTTTTGTGTAATTTATATATTTCTTTGTGAGTTGAAGTTGTTTTTTATTATTTTTGTATTGTGTTTGATGTGAGGTTGTTGTGTGTTTCTTTTTCCTTTTGTAGGCTGCTGTTTTCCAGCCTGTCGACCAACTGGTTATTGTGGTGGCCGGATTGATCAGCATGGTAGAAATGGAAGTGTCAGCACAAGTTCTACTAGGAAGACTTAATGCCACATTACATTGCAATTAGATATAGCTAATCGGACCTCAACATGAGGAATATAAAAGCCCACTACTCACACATCATTGTGTTTGCAGATACTGCCGTGAAAGTTTTGCTCAAACTGTCACTTGACTTATTGCCTGGCTTTCCCTGGGTTACTTGCATTTAGTTTAGTTCAAGTTTGACATTCCTCTCAAGAATCACATTAGATAGTTGGCTTTGCTCTGGTGATGCTGTGAATGTTTTTGGTCATTTAGTAGAGTTGGATGATACACAGGCTTGGAGTTTTCTAAGTAGAGTACCAAGTAGAGTTCCAGTGTTGCCAGGTTTTGTTTTATGCACTTGTGGCGTTTAAGCATAAAGTTTATTCTCTGCAAAGTTACAGTATTTACACTGTTGTGTGATTATCTAGTAGACTAACACTGCATGATCAGATGTTAATCAAACTAATACATTCAATGTTTGGAACAACTCTTTTGTAATGAGGCATTTTGAGGCTCGTTATTAAAGGCTTAAAATCTTTATACTGATAAAGATCGTTGCTTGCATTATTCCTTTCTGAAAAATATGCTATATCTAGCACACCATAAAGTATTTTGTCTTAATCATATTCTTTTGTCTTTGTTTATTCAGTCATTGTTTCATTTGCGTCTATCTACAATAAATCCTGAATGCCTTCTACTGGAATGGGGTAAGTATTACAACTTAAGTCTCTCCTGTTTCATAGACAATTTTTGTAAAGAGGTCTTCGCTGTCTATTTCTACACCAGCGTCCTCTGAATAAGAGCATGTATGTAAACGGATACGTTTTCTTGTGGTCAAACACTAAAGTGTTCCCAATACACAATATATTGACTAACTAAGCATTTTATCATACTTTCTTCCAATCCGTATTTTTTGCTTTTCTCAGGACATATTAGATTCAAGGTAATTAGCTCTAGCTTAACTATGTGGCATTAGTTTGCTCTGATAAATAACTAGATGGCGCTCTTTCTGTGTGGTGAGCATTAAAGTATTCCATCTTTGAACTTGCACTTGAACTTCAAGGCCTTCTATAGTCTGATGTTTTTATGTACATCTATAGATAACTTCCTCTCTGGATTTCCTCCTAAACTTTGTCAATGTTTGGACCTGGAGGTTATAATTCCTACTCCGTTAATTTAGTTTGTGCTCCGTGACTTTAATGTCCTGGACAGTGTACGCTCACATCTGCTTTAAAGTTATGCAAAAATCTTTCTGTAAGGGCTTTCTTTATGCTTTCACAGGATTTAATAGCTACTGAAGTTTAATTGGCGAATAAGGGATTGTTGTTATATTTAATGATTTCTTATCCTTCTGCAAGGGTTCACTCGTCGGGTTCCCATCGTTAAATGGAGTCTATCAAGCTTTGTGGGAAGTCCATGGCTGCAGATGCAGAGAACCGTGGCTCTCACCTTATCTTCACACAGGTCACTCTTTGGACTGGCGCTATTATGAACGCAGGCGTTATCAAGCTGATGTATATAGTCATCTTCCATTTGTGTTCTAGGTTAGATTCGGCTCATCTTTAATGTCCATGAGGACCGTAAATCGCTGCAGATTTTATTTCAGTGTGGCGATGTATTTCCAACTGAAATGGAATATTGAATAGAGGTCATTGTTTTGTTTGCGCTCCTGGTCTCTGTCTCTCACTCATAGCAAACTAATGGCTGGAGGGGCGTGTTTAAAGATATTCTGCCTCTATTCTGCCCTAATGACAGATCCCCTGTAAAGACCTTGTCTCAGAGGACCACAAGGACAAGACCACAGGAAACAGATGATTCTTCTGCACAATCTGACTTTGCTGCAGCCTGGAATTGAACTACTGGTTTCGTCTGGTCAGAGGAGAACTGGCCCCCCAACTGAGCCTGGTTTCTCCCAAGGTTTTTTTCTCCATTCTGTCACCGATGGAGTTTCGGTTCCTTGCCGCTGTCGCCTCTGGCTTGCTTAGTTGGGGTCACTTCATCTACAGCGATATCGTTGACTTGATTGCAAATAAATGCACAGACACTATTTAACTGAACAGAGATGACATCATTGAATTCAATGATGAACTGCCTTTAACTATCATTTTGCATTATTGACACACTGTTTTCCTATGACACAATGTATTTTGTTTAAAGTGCTATATAAATAAAGGTGACTTGACTTGACTTAATGGTTGAAAACTGTGTACATTTGTCTAAATGGAAAATGTTAGCCATCACTCAAACTGTTCTTAAGTGTGAAGCTGTTTGGATTTAATAAGAAAATTAGGATGGAATTGGTCAGCATGGGAAACTGATCAGTTGTTGTCCAACGCTGTGGTTTGCTTAATTTTGTCTGTGAAGAATGCTGTGGTGTGTGGCATAAAATCTGCCTCCAGAAATCTTCAGAAGACTGGGATATATTAGAAGTAAGTGTATATTGAAGTATAAAATGCTTAATATCAATATGATGACTCTTAGCAGTTTGTTTTTGACATCCATCCTTCCCATGTGTATTTATGTTACTTAAAGTATGCTGTATTTAATTAATTAAATTAATGTACTTTATAGGATGATGTCTCATCTGATGATGAGTACATCCCAGACTCTGTATCGGATTCAGAAAGCTCAGGGACAGAGATGATTGTTGAGTTGCCCGAAGCATCCAAAAAGTTCCATACCAATAATATGCCTGATTTAAGCATTACTTTTGCTGAAAAAGAACAGACCAAAGATAAACATGACAACTGTAAGAATATCCTGATGGATCTAGAAACTACTGGTGATCTCCAAAGTGACCCAGAACCAGAAAGCTCAGTCATACCAGAAGAAAACAAAAGATGTGAGAAACGAAAAGGGTACTGTGGATATTTTTGGCCAAAGTAAAACCTCAACCAAATCAGCAAAATCCTTAAAAGCCAAGTTAATTATTATTTTGTATGTGGAAACCCTCAAACAATATTTGCATGCCATCTGGAGAGGCATGAAAATGAAAATGCTGAAATCGCACAGACAATCCAGTTACCCAAATCATCCAAGGACAGAAAGGTTCTTCTTGAGGAATTCCGAAACCTTGGCAACTTCAAGCACAACTCAATTGTTAAAAACACAGGATCAGGCTGTCTTAAAGTGAAAAGGAGTTCCAAACAGAGCAGCAGCCCTGAGACGTATGATTACTGCTTGTACTTTAGGGGTATGTTATCCAGAAAGAACTTTCTCGACATATGAAAAAATGTGCTCTAAGACCAGAGAATAATGTTGGAGAGAGAGTCTTTGCTATAGCATCTGCTCAATCCACAATGTCCCAGCCAATTTCAAGTGAACTTTGGTCAGTGCTGGGCAAAATGCACAAGGATAACGTGTCTACTGCAATAAGGAATGATTATTATCTCATACAGTTTGCCCAGTCCCTCTTTAATAAGCATGGCAGTGACCGATCAAAGCATGAGTATATAAGACAGAAAGTAAGGGAACTTGGGAGATTACTTGTGACTTTGCGCCACACAACAAGAATCCATAACATGGAAGAGGCAATAAAACCAGGCAACTTCTTTATTCTTACTAGTGCTGTCAAGAGAGTTTCAGGTTTTGATCATGAAACGGTACATTCAAAGCTCCAAGTTTGGCCCTTAAAATTGGGCATTCTATCAGAAAGATAAGTGACCTCATTATGTGTCGTGCTCTCATGGAAGAGGACCAAGAGGTGATCGATTCCATCAGGAGGTTTCATACACTTCATGAAACAAAGTGGTTTGAATTAGTTTCCCATTCTGCCTTATCAAACCTGAGTGAGGCAAAATACAACAAGAGCACCGGGCTTCCACTGGCCAAAGATGTTCAGAAGCTACAGTTGTATCTTGGTCAGCATGTGGAATTGACTAAAGAGAAACTAGCCAATGACCCAACAGCAGGCACTTATGGAGCACTAGCAAAGGTGACCCTTTGTCAAGTCATTTTGTTTAATAGGAGGAGGGAAGGTGAAGTGGCACGGGTGACTGTAAAAATTTTTGAAGATCGTGACATGTCCCAACTAAATGATGACATAAACACTGGGCTCACAGAAGTTGAGAAGAGACTTTGCAAACAATTCGCCAGAGTGAGGGGGAAAAAAGGAAGAAAGGTTGCTGTGATTCTGACTTCTGATATGACTGCTAACCTCTCACTCCTCATTAGTAAGAGGAAAGAGTGTGGAGTAACTGAAAACAACAATTACCTCTTCGCTGTTCCTTGTAGTGATGGTCACTACAGAGGGCAGTTTGGTCAATTTGCAGATGCTTGTGGAGCCAAAGATCCCCAAAACCTCATATCAACTAACCTTCAACTAAACCAGTACTATCGACTGCCCCAAACAACAATTCAGCTGGCTAAGATCTCAAAGCTGCTTATGGCTATGGAGAAGGGAAGTGTGAAGAAAATTCATCATTTAAATGTTGTTAAATCTACTTGGTGTATATGTGTATGGTTGGTGTAATAACATTTTTACAATGTCATTTAATAGATGACATAGACGATATGGATAACGGATCACAGCAACTCCCTAATGTTTCCACATTGCAAGGTACTGTTAAAATTGGCTCCCAAGGCTACTGAAATTGTTTTATTCTGTGTTGTGGATTTTGCAGTTGTATTGGTGAAATATTTAAAATGACCTTTTTTATACATTTAGGTAACAGCCTCCTGTTATTTCAAACATGTATGAACTTTTTATTGCTTACCCTCCTTGCTGTTTAGTTGATACCATTGTTTTTTTTTGTTTTGTTTTGTTTTTTTTAGACAATGAAGAAACGTTGGCTTCTGTGACTTTTGGATCGCCTCACCTCTCCGAGACTGCAGTTCAAGGCATAATCTCAATGATAGACCCAAAATTTCCCCAACATGTCTCATGTAATGAGCTGGGATCTGTGGGTTCATTAGTATATTAAAAATGTTTTAGTCAGGAATTTTCAAAAAAGAACAGATGCACAAGTTTTATATTTTAAAATCAACAAACAATAAATAAATCAAGCAGCTCTTTGCACTTTAAGCAAGATTCTATTCTGTGGCATTTCCTTCCTTATAATGACCGTCGTCAATAGTCAAGTCAAGTCACTTTTATTTGTATAGCGCTTTTTACAATGCAGATTGTCTCAAAGCATCTTTACTGTGATAACTGGTGAATAATTTTGTCCAGCTTAAGTAAATTCAGCATTGATTTGTTCGGTTGTAAAAAATCAATAATTAGTTCATTTATCTATATCAGCACTGTAAAAATAAAAACAGCGATGTCATTGTCCAGCACAGTCCTGTTCGCATACAATGGTGTCAGTGCAGGCAGATAAAAACATTGTTGAATATCTAGTGAAATGCGCAGTAAACACGCTCTCTCTTTTCATTAGGCAAGGCAAGGCAAGTTTATTTATATAGCACATTTCGTACACAATGATAATTCAAAGTGCTTTACATAAAAGAAAGTAAAATAATAATGAAGAAAAATAATAACAAGAATAAAACAAGTAATTTTAAAACTTTTAAAATTATAAAAAAAAATACTTTTTTAAAATGAATTCAAAACAGTTAGAAAATGATTTTACATAAAATAAAATAAAAGAAACAGTAAAAATATAGTGCAATCAGTTCGGACATTGCACAGTGCTCATTCAATAAATGCACAGCTAAACAGATGAGTTTTAAGTCTAGATTTAAATGTGACTAGTGTTTTACCACATCTGATCTCTTCTGGAAGCTGATTCCAACTGCGGGCGGCATAGTCACTAAAGGCGGACTCCCCTTGTTTTGTGTGAACCCTTGGTATTTCTAACTGACTCGATCCTAGTGATCTGAGTGCTCTGTTAGGTTTATATTCAGTGAGCATATCTGCAATATATTTTGGTCCTAGGTCATTTAGTGAATTATATACGAGTAAAAGTACTTTAAAATCAGTCCTAAGTGTAACTGGGAGCCAGTGTAAGGACCTGAGGACTGGTGTGATATGCTCAGATTTTCTGGTTCTAGTCAGAATCCTGGCAGCAGTCTAATGGTCTTTTAGGGAAGGCCGGTGAGGAGCCCATTACAATAGTCCACCCTGCTGGTGATAAAGGCATGAACAAGTTTCTCCAAGTCTTGGCTGGAAACAAAACATCTAATTCTTGCCATGTTTTTTAATGATAGTATGCTGATTTAGTTACTGCTTTGACATGACTACTGAAACTAAGATCTGTCTCCAGAATCACACCAAGATTCCTGACTTGATTTTTAGCAGTTTGACCCCTAGAGTTAAGGTATGCATTCACCTTGAAAACTTCATCTTTCTTTCCAAATGCAATGACTTCAGTTTTTTCCTTGTTTAACTTAAGAAAGTTCTGGCACATCCAACTATTAATTTCATTAGTGCATTGGCAGAGGGAGCCAATTGGTCTGTAGTCATTTGGAGATAAGGTTAGGTAAATCTGGGTATCATCAGCATAGCTGTAATAGGCAATTTGGTTCTTTCTCATTATTTGACTTAGTGGGAGCATATACAGGCTAAACAAGAGCGGTGCAAGAATTGAGCCTTGTGGGACTCCGCATGTCATGGACGTCCACTTAGACTTATGCTCTCCTAGACTCACATAATAGCCTCTCCCTTCTAAGTATGACCTGAACCATTTGAGTACCATCCCAGAAAGCCTGACCCAGTTTTTCAGTCTCTGTAGAAGTATGTTATGATCGACAGTGTCAAACGCAGCACTGAGATCTAGCAATACCAGCACCGATATTTTGGCAGAGTCACAATTTAAGTGAATATCATTTATTATCTGAATGAGTGCTGTCTCTGTGCTGTGATGCAGTCGAAAACCAGATTAAAAATTGTCCAGGTATCCATTTGAGTTTAAGTATTTATTCAGCTGATTAAAAACTACCTTTTATATAATTTTGTCTATAAAAGGAAGATTAGATATTGGTCTAAAATTGCTCAAAATGGTGGTATCAAGACTGCTCTTTTTCAGGAGGGGCTTAACAACTGCAGTTTTTAGGGAGTTCGGAAATGTCTCAGAAAGAACAGACAGAGGGGTCTTTAGAGGTGCAGTCATTGGTGTACAGCGAGAAGAGCAGTGGGGAGAGAACAGAACCCTGAGGGGCACCAGTGTTGGCGGAGCAGCTGTTTGACATGAATTCCCCCAGTCTCACTAACTGTTGCCTATCTGTCAGAAAGCTGGTGATCCACTGACAGATAGAGCTAGGAACAGAGAGCTGGGTCAGTTTGGTCTGGAGGACTGTTGGGATGATGGTGTTGAAAGCCGAACTAAGTCCTCTAACAGGATCCTCATTTAAGTCCCTGTCCAGATGTTTCAGGATGAAGTGCAATCCCATGTTGATTGCATCATCCACGGACCTGTTTGCTCAGTAAGCAAACTGCAGAGGGTCCAGGTAGGGTCCAGTGATGTCCTTCAGATAAGCCAGAACCAGTTTTTCAAACGACTTCATGACGACAGACGTTAGAGCCACAGGGCTGTGGCATTAACTGAAAGTCAGTTGTGTGTTAAAATCATTCGCAAAACTGCTGCCAGGTGGCGCAAAGGGATGGATTGGAAACTGACTGCAATTGTAAAATGTTGGTTTGTAAACAGAGATGAAAGGAGGTCCACGTTAAACCGAGGTCCTGACTCTCTGTGGTCATTAAAAATCCCAGAATGTCTTTCGAAAAAGAGTAGAGGTGTGACCTCGGCATCCTGGCTAAATTTGCCCATTGGCCTCTGACCATCATGGCCTCCTAACAATCCCCATATCTGCTGATTGGCTTCATCACTCTGTCTCCTCTCCACCAGTAAGCTGGTGAGTTGTGGGCGTTCTGGCGCACTATGGCTGCCGTCGCATCATCCAGGTGGATGCTGCACATTGGTGGTGGATGAGGAGATACCCCCTGACAATGTAAAGCACTTTGAGTGCCTAGAAAAGCGCTATATAAATGTAAGGAATTATTATTATTATTATTATTATTAATAATAATTACACACACACACACACACACACACACACATATATATATATGTGTGTGTGTGTGTTTGTGTATATATATATATACATACCTGGATTAAAAGCTAAATTTTTTCATTCTTGGTAAAAAATTCCTTCAGGTTCCATATGCAGGGCGAAATGATAATAGTCCAGCATTTAGAAATAGTTCTTATTAACTCTGTTATTATTCTTGATTTTTCAACCTGCTAACACTTTGCTTTTTGAATTACGCGTGAACTATTTAACCTCATGAATAATAGTTTAATAATAGCTTCAAATGGGCAACATCACGAATATGAAAACGTTTGGATTTGTCCCGAATGAGAGAGCCCAACCTTACCTTATGTTTCGCTTTAAATTATTATTATTTATTTTTTTATAGCTAAGCCTATATTATTATTATTATTATTATTATATACTGCAATTATATTTATCCATTAGAATTCTGATTAAATTGATTAAATGATTTGTTTTAAAGTGAGGGGAACTAAAAATATCCTTTTGGTATATTATAACATTATTAGGCCACCCATTATTATTTCTGTATGTAATAAAATGCGACTTATTCATGACTTATATATTTTTATATATATTATTTTTAGCGTTTTTTTTAAAAAACATGCAGCAAATGAAAATAGGCGATTACTGTTGGTTTACAAATTTACATTGTAGTATAGTTAGCAACAGAGTCTGGGCCTAATCTAGCCTATGTTGTTAACTATTTACAAGTTTTGTGTATGTTTTTGAACCATTTTTCCCCCATTGCATCTGAAAATTAATTTAAGAAACAACATTTTCACCCGTTTCAACCTTTAATTCATCCGTAGTACTGATATCCATGTTGATTCTAGTATAAAAAAAAGCTTTAAATTGCTTAAATTATTTCTATGAATTAAAGTAGCCTAACTTAAATATGTTATCATGATTTTTCATCATATCATTTTTTACGAGCTGTATTCGTTTTCCATTTCGGAAACCAAGCTCCCACATTTTTTTTTTTAAATCTATTATTTGCTCGCATATCTCCTACAACTGAGATTAATTTTATTTTTTTTAAGAAAATAAGTGTTTATTCTTTAAGAAAATAAAGGAAAGAATAAGGGACGATCCAAATTTTTGTAATATACTGTACAATAAATGTAGGCCTATATCTGCCTGCAGTTAAAGGGTTAGTTCACCCAAATATTAAAATTATGTCATTAATAACTTACCCTCATGTCGTTCCAAACCCGTGAGACCTCCGTTCATCTTCAGAACAGAGTTTAAGATATTTTAGATTTAGTCCGAGAGCTCTCAGTCCCTCCATTGAAGCTGTGTGTACGGTCTACTGTCCATGTCCAGAAAGGTAAGAAAAACATCATCAAAGTAGTCCATGTGACATCAGAGGGTCAGTTAGAATTTGTTGAAGCATCGAAAATACATTTTGGTCCAAAAATAACAAAAACTACGACTTTATTCAGCATTATCTTCTCTTCAGGGTCTGTTGTGAGCGCGTTCACTGCAGTTTGTGATATCCGGTTCGTGAACGAATCATTCGATGTAACCGGATCTTCTTGAACCAGTTCACGAAATCGAACTGAATCGTTTGAAATGGTTCGCGTCTCCAATACGCATTAATCCACAAATGACTTAAGCTGTTAACTTTTTTTAATGTGGCTGACACTCCCTCTGAGTTAAAACAAACCAATATCCCGGAGTAATTCATTTACTCAAACAGTACACTGACTGAACTGCTGTGAAGAGAGAACTGAAGATGAACACCGAGCCGAGCCAGATAACGAACAAAAGATTGACTCGTTCTCGAGTCAAGAACCAGTTGCATCGGTTGCAAATGCACTGACGTATTTTCTTCCATCTGTTCTGCAAAATGTAAACAATTGTATATTTTTGCAAGTGTAAATATTGTGGAAAATCAATATTAACTGTATCTAGGCAAAGGCATTCCTGACAGCTTATTTACATAATGTAAACAATTTTTTTATTTAATTTATAAGTTACACATACAATTAAATGATTTAATAGTGGTATTGTGTACTGAAATTAAATGTAGCCTAAGTTATACCTGTTGAACCGTAGACAACAAATGTGGTGTTCATCTAAAAAAAGATCTTAATCACTAGCAAACAATGGCCTTTGCAGATTTGCTTTCTATTGACTGTAGATCCAAAGCCACGTCTTCAGTGCTCTTGATGTTCTTAAACTTTCTGTTACAACTCTGAGTGAATGGAGCGAATCATTCAAACTGATTCATGAACCAATTCACTGGTATGCCAACTGGTTTGATCAAGCCTTGAAAACAGAACTGACTCAAAAGAATGAATCATTTGCGAATGGTCATCGTTCATTGCCCAGAGACAAGTAGACTGTGTGTTTGGAATAAACTGAAGCATTTATAACTTTTACTGCATTAAGATAAAGTAGGAAGCATATACAGTGAAACTAAACTACTCTTCTTCTCCTGCCTGGCTCTTTTGCCAGCATCACTCACCACAGAGCAATTAAAGCAAAAAGAAAAATACTTCATCGCTCCATCTATAACACATTCTGATGTTTACACTGTCAATACAGGAGACAAACCAATGGGCCACTGACTGCTCGCTGTACCTGCTTAATGATTCTCAGCAAAACAATAAAATATGGATGATAGCCAGAGAGATATCCAAAGGAAAAAAAATTGCTATCGATGATATTGAGAGGATTTGCCATTTCCAATTAATGAATAAAATTACCATCACTATTGTTATTATGGTACCTTTATTATTAAGGTCTACTACAATTAATTTGCCCCACAATCATTTCATAGCTCACTAATGTACAACTGACGCACAGATAATAAATTATTAAATTAGCTTACTCTTCATTGAAAATGATTTGAAACATTTAGATATATAACACAATGAATAGGTATAATATACTATTATGTGAATATACATTTTATAGGTCTACATATGAGTACCCAATCTACAGCCAGTGAGGACATCATTTTGGGTTTCCTAATGGTTGTAGTTCTACATCCCATGTGATTTTCTCTGCACACTGAGCATAAAAGTTCATAACATAACTTTTTGTTTATGAAGGTTTCCAAATAATTAAACAGTAGGCTAAAGTTTCAGTCTATGTAATGTTATGTAATCTAATTCATAATATATATACTTCATATAGGTGTAGGTCAGTGTAGTGTAGGATTTGTTACTAATTGCTGTTTTCATCATCAGGCCCATCATCATCATCATCTTCATCACCATCAACATCAACACCAGTAGAAACACAGGGCAGTTTATGGGAACTTTTTGATAATCGTATCCATGAAACCCAGATGATACACAATGCCACAGTGGAAGTGAAAAAATACCTCCATGATGCGTTTTTGCATGATCCCCTAATTTACTGGAAAGAGAGAAAAGTAATCTTTCCTCATTTGTATGTCCTAGCTGAAAAATATCTTTGCATGCCAGCAACAAGTGTCCCTTGTGAGAGGATTTTTTCAAAGGCTGGAGAAATTATCTGTAAAAAAGAAGTAGGCTAAGTCCTTCCACAGCAGATAAATTAATATTTTTTTATAAAAACCTCTAAAAAAGTGAGACATTGTGGCTTGATTTCTTTCATTAATAATAATTTTTCATGACCAAAATAACATTATGCTCATTGAGAAGCCTACAGGTTACAAGCTTCACATATTAGAAAAATACAATAATAATAAAAACAACAATTTTTTTTATGGCTCGTTGTCAAGGTTGTTTCAGATCAACACCTGCAAGTGACTAGGTGTCACCGTTGAGACGAGTGTCGGATTGATTCAAAGCCTCGACACAATATAGCACATTTGCTTCAACTGTTTCATTGCTTCACAAAGCATCGATCTGCCCACCACTAATAAAAAAGGGAAAAGAAAATTTGGGACAAAAAGATATAAGAGAGAGAGAGAAAAAAAAGTGAGAGCCCCTTCGCTAAAGCGCACCAACCTTTTATGCTAACACCAGTGGTTTAATTACTGATGGAATGCACCTTTGGCCCAACTAACGTCTGCACTTATTAGCAGAGCCAACAGGGGTTTGTGGTCTTCCGGTGAAGGTGGTTGGCGACACTAGGGTGTGACGTAGGATCAGGAAGTGAGCTGGACATATAGGGTGAATGTAGTGGCGGGGAAAGAGGAGGTAAAAATGGAAATTGGAACAGTAGAAAATCGGAAAAGGAAAAAAAATGGAATGAACTTTCTGGTTCGGAAAGTGAAAGGCAAAGACAACAGTAGAAAAGGAAAAAGGAAGAATTTAAGCTAATGATAAATGTCTTGTCCGGTAATGTAAATGCATTCACCCCACTGACAATAACTAAAGCCAAAGAAGAAGAAGAAATCAAATCAAAAGAAGATTTCAACAGAAGAAATCAAAGAAGAAATCTGGAAAATCGAACATGCAAAAATGTTACGGAATGGAAAGTTGCTACTTTTTTGTAAAGATAGCAGACAACTATCAGACAAAGCAGGTACTAGACTTAAAGACATTAGCAGGGACATAGATGATGAAATGGATGAAGGGAGTAATAACAGGGGTCCCAACAGATGTATCGGAAGACACAATCAAGAGAAGTTTATCAGGAACAAAAGTGAAGGGTGTCAAACGTCTGAAATATGTTAGAGAAAAAGAAAAGCTTATTTGTAAGAGTGCACTTTGATGAAGAAAGATTACCAGAAAGAGTATTCTTTGGGTTTATAAGCTATGCTGTTAGACAGTTTGTTCCTCCTCCTCTTAGGTGCTACAAATGTCAAAAGTACGGGCATGAAGCAGCTGTTTGTAATGGAAAACAGCGTTGTGCGAGGTGTAGTGGAGAACATGAATATGGAAAGTGTGGACAGGGTGTAAAACCCAAATGTAGCAATTGTGGAGGTGATCACAGCGCTGGCTATGGTGGATGTCAAGTAAGAAAAGAAGTAATGAAAAATCAAAGTATCAAGATTTCAGAAGGGTTAAAATATGCGGAAGCATTAAAAAGGGTTAAGGTGGTAGAACCAAAAGAAAGTACACAAAAGGTTACAACTAGAACAAAAGAAAGCCATAGTTGTAGCAAGGTGAATGATAATACTATGCTAGTAAACAAAGTGTCATCTATTGCCTTTGTGGCTGAAGTAATAAACTGCTCTGCACAAACGGAAAGTAGAACAGAAAAAATTAGAATCATAATTAGAGCAGCAGGAAAACATCTAAAAACAGAAGAAGTAACTGTGGAGCAAATAAATGAGAGAATCAAGATGCTAAATACAAACTGATTGTAATGGTTTTTACCATTTTACAGTGGAATGCAAGAAGTCTGATTGCTAATGGACAGGAATTATAATTTTTTGTTTGTTTGATAGTTTAGATAGCAGATCGCAAATTATATGTATACAGGAAACATGGCTGAAAACGCATTTAAACTTTATTTATCAAGGGTATGTAGCAGTATGAAGAGATGGGGTGTTGGAAATGGAGGAGGAGTTGCTACCTTTGTACAACAAGGAATAGGATTTATAACAGTGCAGGTATATAAGGAATATGAGTCATTGGTGGTTGAAGTTTGGGCTGAATAAATTTTTATAACCGATTTGAAAGGTTAACTAGAGAAACATTAGAGAATATTGGGGGATTAGGAAATCATAAAATGATATGGTGTGGGGATTTTAATGCTCACAATACTCTATGGGGAAGTGTACATACTAATCATAATGGAAATGTAGTAGAAGAGATGTTGGATGGAAAGATTTAATATGCTTAAATGATGGTAGGAATACAAGGGTAGGTGTTGCACAGGGATGAATGTCAGCAATTGATTTGACTCTAGCATCTCAATGTTTGGCAAGGAAGTATGTATGCAGTGTTATGGAAGAAAGTACAGTAGGTAGTGACCATTTCCCTATAAGCTGTTAAATTAGAATATAATTAAAACAAGTTGAAAGGGAAGAAAATCCTAGATGGAAACTTAAATCTGCTGACTGGAACAATTTTCAAGAAATAAGTGAGACAAGAATGTGGGCAACAGATACATCAATGGAAGCTGTTGATGAATTAAATATATAAGTGATGTTATTTATAAAACAGCAACTGATGTAATAGGGAAAACCACAGGGAAAAGGAGAAAGAAGATTGTACCATGGTGGACAGAAGAGTGCAGTGAAATTATAAAAGAAAGGAACAGAGTATTTAAGAAAGTTAATAAATCATATTCATTTAATGATTTTGAGTATAAGAGAACACAAGCAATTGTCTGGAAAACCATTAGTATAGCAAAAAATAATTACTAGAGGAAATTTTGTCATGAAATTGGAAAAGAGACTGAACTTAATGAAATGTGAGGAATGATAAGAAAGATGGGAGGGATTCATCCTAATAGAGAAATTCCAGTTTTAATTAGTGAAGGAAAACAAGTCATTTCTAACTCTGGGAAAGTAGAAGTAAGGTCTGAAAATTTTGTTAAGGTTCATATTAATAGAAATATATCAGAAAAAGTTAGATAATTTAGAGAAAATAAAATGAAGGAAAATCCTAATATTTTACAGCAAAGAGATGTGAATGAAAGCTCAGTAGATTAAGTTTATACCATGTATGAATTAAATCAGGCACTTGTAGGAGTTAGAAATACATATCCTGGTAAAGACAACATATATAATGAAATGATTAGGTATCTAGAGAGAATATTTTATTATATATTTTTAAGAGTACAGAAAAGAGTAAAACTCCTGTCCTCTTGGAAACATCGTATAATTATTCCAATTATAAAGCCAGTGTGACGAAGCAGTATGTGATTTTAATAAATTTAAGTTATGGGGAAATTGTCACGCCACCCTGAATCAATCAAGGAATATCAAAATAACCCAGCAGTTAACACTAGGTCACACAGGTTCGTGTGTGCCCTGGAAGGTCAGAGACATGAGCACAAACAATTTACCAATGGTCCTTTTATTAAATGTACAAAAATAATTAAAATAGTATGTTCTTTAAAAGGCACTCAGCGCAACATGCACAAATAATGTCAGTTTACAAGAAAGATTTAACCTGGCATACACATAACATACTAATATGCTTTTAATATCCAAATCCGTTAAAGGATTTTTAGGCTGCATTAATTAGGTAAACCGGAACCGGAAACACTTCCCATAACACCCTATGTACTTGCTACATCATTAGAAGAATGGCATCTACGCTAATATTTGTCTGTTTCTCTCTTGTTCCGAGGTCACCGTAGCCACCAGATCCAGTCTGTGTCCAGATCAGAGGGTCACTGCAGTCACCCGGATCCAGTACGTATCCAGACCAGATGCTGGATCAGCACCTAGAAAGGACCTCTACATCCCTGAAAGACAGCGGAGACCAGGACAACTAGAGCCCCAGATACAGATCCCCTGTAAAGACCTTGTCTCAGAGGAGCACCAGGACAAGACCACAGGAAACAGATGATTCTTCTGCACAATCTGACTTTGCTGCAGCCTGGAATTGAACTACTGGTTTCGTCTGGTCAGAGGAGAACTGGCCCCCCAACTGAGCCTGGTTTCTCCCAAGGTTTTTTTCTCCATTCTGTCACCGATGGAGTTTCGGTTCCTTGCCGCTGTCGCCTCTGGCTTGCTTAGTTGGGGACACTTCATCTACAGTGATATCGTTGACTTGATTGCAAATAAATGCACAGACACTATTTAACTGAACAGAGATGACATAACTGAATTCAATGATGAACTGCCTTTAACTATCATTTTTGCATTATTGACACTGTTTTCCTAATGAATGTTGTTCAGTTGCTTTGACGCAATGTATTTTGTTTAAAGCGCTATATAAATAAAGGTGACATGACTTTGACTTTGACTGAGAGAGCAAACATACAGCTGAGTTTGGTAAAACCCAGAGAGAAAAAAAAGTATCACAACCAAAATACAAACCTACAATAAATTAAGGTCGGTCCACACAAAAGTACACAGTTTAAACTAAAGAAAAAGAAAAGACATAACAAAAAGATAGAACTGGTGCAGCACGCGCACACATACACACAAACACTCGTTCTTGTACAACTAACAGTCAGTTTATAGGTTCTATCACTCTAAAAGGAAGTAGATGATACAAATCCTGTTTATTTGCTGCTTGCTCACGGCGGTATCACAGCAATGCGGAGAACAGCGCAGCGCAGTGGTTATCAAGGTGGACTTTAAGAAACGAGAAGGAGATCATGCTGAGGATGAGAGAGAAGACCCACGCCTCAAGAATGCCCCAAAAGAGGATATCACTCCACATATAATTCTCACTGGATACCGTTTACAGCAATCATCAAAACCACCGATTAACTGAAGGGTACAGAAAGCAACACATATACACACAACGACCCGCTATACCGCACGCCATCATAACCCATCACTCAATACAGAGACAGTTAACATACCTGAAGGGTGAGCAGACCCCTACTCGGAAAGGTACTGAGAACGCAAAAATTTGAGATGACAACACATTAGTTGTGTTCCAAAAACACAATGTCTGCGTCCGAAATCGCATACTTCTCTACTATGTAGTATGGAAAAAGCAGTAGCGAGCGAATGAGTATGTTTGAATCTTTTGTGTTCATAAAAGAGTAAGCGAGAATTGCAATAATTCTTGTGAGATTCGGATGTACGTATACTTAATTTGCGTTCTGATATGCCTACTCACCTACTATATAGTAGGGAAAAAGAGTATGTGAAGAGAGAAGTACGTTTGTAATGTATGTACTATTGGGGATCAGCATTCTGTGATAAGCCTGCCCTCTAGTGGTGACTCATATAGTGATGTATTGAAGTTAATAGTTCAGAGTAAAAACAATGTGAGTTAACATGACTCGATTGTCTGCTGTGTATCATTCATCTGCCAGCATACACAACAAAATTGACGACGAGGCCTGGATCAACAACTACAGACACGTCAACAAGACTTTAATGGATATGTAACAGGAAGAGATCATGAAAAGACAGCGTGAGTCACATGAAAGAAAGAGAAGCCAATTATAGTGTAAAGCTAAACCACAAACGAGTTATATAGTTATATAAACGAATTATACTGTGAGGCTAATGCCATTGTAGATGGTAAGAAAGTGCCTGTTTTGCTGAGCGTGATGGGAGCAAAGACGTATGGACTGCTCCGTAGTTTGTTAACCCCTTAAAAAGCCAGCGGATAAAACGTTTCAGCAAATAGTCAATATTCTAAATGAACATTTGAACCCCAAACTCCTATTAATTGCGGAAAGATTCAGATTCCATAAGCGTAACCAAGCAAAAGGAGAAAGCATTTCTGATAGCTGAGCTATGCCAATTGTCAGAACATTGTCAGTTTGGAGCTGGACTGGCAGGCTTGTGTGTGGAATGCACAATGAAAGCACGCAAAAAAAGACTGTTGACAGAAAAAGACTTGACACTCGATCGTGCACTGAACATAGTAATATCCATGGAGACTGCAGCAAAATATGCATTGGAATTGGAAAAAAACAATGGAATGTGCAACAAATAAACTGTCACTGAAATTGGAAAGAAAACAGAAATGTTATCACTGTGGAAAAATGTCTCATGATGCTGTTGTGGCAAAATTAAATAAACTCTCGTCAGCATAAGTGACAGACTCACTCTCAGGTTATAATTAAAAAGAAAGCTTTTATTCTTTGCAAAGAAGGTCAGACAGTCATACAGTAACACCGAGTTCCTGCAGAGTGCGACAAGAGGGGAGGGCAGTCCTCCACCTTATATCCCTCTGCTGCGTCAAGGTTACAAAGTCTTAGCAACTGCAAATTTCCATGGATAACATAAAACACACTCTCTGTGGTTTGTTTCTCACACATTTAGGACTTAGGTGACCCCCTCAGGTCATCCTCAGGCATCTGTTTCCCCCCCAGGTGTCGCCCTTCTGAACCCACACAGCAATTCTAAGAAAACACATGAATATATGGGCATACAGAAGCAATGTTAAATGAATTTTTCCACCACAATTTCCCCCTTTTTATCATTCATTGATCACTAAAACATAAAAATTCATTTCTACTGGTTATATTTTCACTACACACTTAACATTATATTTGCTCTGGAAGTCGGGCTAAACAAATAAAACACTGTTATTGCATTTCTGACATAAGTCAGACCCTCAGTCACCTCACAGATACAAACACAATTCAAAATCAAAAATTCACACTCAGGAATACAACCATAATTCAAAATAAAGCAAACTTAAAGCATATCATCACATTTATACTCTTCATCTCTCATTTTCTCATAAATGATCACTCTCTTAAGTTTGTAAAAGTTGTTAGAAAATATGCTAAGGCTTTTTGTATGGGGACAGACCCTATTTCAAGCAAGCAAACAGTATAGATTCAGATAGCCCTGAACATTACTTATTTCAAAGAAAAAATATCATACATTTAACGCATTTCACTGTAGCTTCCGCTACTGTTTGCCCCTCTATCAATAGTTTTCTCCCTACTCAAATCCATGATAATGTCTTCATTGCAAACAGTCATTTGAACCATTTGATGTGAAACGCTAGACTTCACCAGTCTCTGTACTGAGCTGGATCTCAACTGAAAAATACATGGTAGACATAATAGCAGCAAAAATCATTTAGCAGCAGTATGTGTACGCTCAGGCTCTTTTACGGCCTTTCTCATGTGGGTGATGATATTGGTAACGTTGTCACTGTAGTCTGGAATATGAAAACAACATGATGTACCCAACAATGATGCTCATATTTATCTTTTCACTTGTGCGCAGACTACTTTGATGCTGTTTTTTCAGTCTTAACCTTGCTCTTCCCGCTGATAAGAACGCTTGATGATTAGGCTGGATTCTGGCCTTGTTGACGTGTGTGTCTCCAGATCTTTGCTCCCTCAGCTCTTCTTCCTCAGATGCAGGTGGGACCTTTCTGCAGTGGCTGGCGTGGATCCACGTTGCTCTCTCTGATACGTTCACAGCCGTGTGAGTGGTCAGAAGCACCTGGAACGGTCCCAGCCACCTTTTCGCCTTCCAGCTCTTTCTCCTCAGATCTCGTACCACCATGAAATCTCCTTGTTTCAGGTTATACAACGGGGTTTCAGCAACCTTCCCCTGAGCAGCCTTCACCTGCACACAGACATTAGACAACGGAGAAGACATTTCTTTGCACTAACTCAACATGTCATGCTCACACACCTCTGTAGATGGCAGCTGTTGTTTACCCCCTTCCATTCCTATAAATGGTGGTTTGCCAAAGAGAATTTCAAAAGGGCTCAGGTTCACTCTGGATCATTTTCTCGTTCTCATGATGGGGAGCGCTTTAACCCATGTGAGTCCAGTTTCCTCACAACACTTAGCCAATTTGTTTTTTATTGCCCCTACACAAAATGTGTTCCATTGTCTGAACTGCTTTTTCGTAGAATTACCCATCTCGTGTCTATTTCAGTAAGCAGAGCTTTTGCTACTGCTGCTGCACCCTGTTTGGACTTTGGGAAGACCTCTACCCATTTGGACCACATGTCCACAAATACCAAACAATTTTTCTTTCTTTCCTTTCACATGGGTACAGTTCAATGAAATCCCTCGGGGCTGGCTGGGATACCGGAGACATTTTTATGCCTATCGCAACATTATGTGTATAACAAATGACACATCTTTTACAAAAATTTTCCAACGCTGTCGCAAATGTCTGCATGCCCTGTAAAGATGAAGAAATGTCAGGGTTACTTTCAGATAAAGTACACTCTGGTGATTTTGTCTGCTGAGATGGCGCAGCCTTCGCCGATGCGTCTGCTCTTGCGTTTCCTGTAGATACAGAATCTTTGTTATTAGTATGCGCTGTGCATTTACAAATGGCTATCTTTTCTGGCAGCAAAATAGCATCTAGCAAATCTGCCACAAGGAGTGCATTTAATATTGGTCGCCCATCTGACTTAAAAAAAATTTCTGTGTTTCCACAGCGCACCAAAATCATGAGTTACCCCAAATGCATAGCGTGAATCTGTGTAAATTGTGACGCATTTGTCTGTCATTAGTTTGCATGCTTCTGTTAATGCCACAAGCTCAGCTGCTTGTGCGGAATAATTTGATGGCAATGAGCCAGAGGCTGCAATGTCAAATTCAGTTGTTATCGCATAACCAACCTTATTCAGGCCTGTTTGTGGATCTTTAAAAGCTGAGCCATCCACAAAGAGGACATTTTCAAGTGGCACATCAGACAGGTCTGGACGTGGCGTACACACTTGTTCAAGTGCTGTTAAACAACAATAATGCTCTTCCCCACCCTTTTCTGTTGGAAGGAGAGTAGCAGCATTCAATGTTGTTCCTCGCTTAACAATGATATTAGGCATATCAAGCAGAATAGTATGATATCTTAACCATCGAGCTGTTGATAAGTGTGATGTTTTATGTTCCTGCAAAATCATGGACACTGCGTGAGGCACCATCAATGTCAGATCAGAGTAACCTAAGAATTCTCTAGAAGCCATCACGGCCTGCTCAGTAGCTGCCACTGCCCTCAGTCAGTGTGGCAGGCCTGCTGCAACTGGGTCTAATTTGCTGGAAAAATATACCACAAGTCTCAATTTGTCTCCATGATGTTGCAACAATACAGAAGTCATAAATCCATTTTTCTCATCTACCATTTGAATAAAGGGTTTATTGGTGCCAGCAAGCCCAGAGTTGGTGCAACAGACAGCTGAACTTTCATTTTCAGAAATGCCTCTTCCGTTTTCTCTGTCCACTCAATCCTGTCACATAACTTCAACCCCTCCCCTCTCAGGGCTCTCAGGGGCAGCTCAAAAATTCCATAATTTGGAATAAATGTTCTACAATAGGAACACATCCCCAAAAATTAAAGCGTTTGTTTCTTTGTGAGTGGTTTTGGGACTTCTCTCATAGCTATAACCCTTTTTTTCAGACAGTGATTTGCTATTTGGTGTTATTACATGCCCCAGGAATGTAATCTGTTGTTTTACGAACTGCAGTTTTGTCAGGCTGACTTTATCGCCCTCCTGAGCCAGATGCTTCAGGAGAGTCACAGTGTCAGTTACACATGTAAGCTCATCACGAGCACACAAGCAAAGATCGTCCACATACTGTAACAAAGCTGTACCTGCTGTCAGGGTCAAAGGTTCCAAACGCCTTCTTAAAAAAAAAAAAAAATTCAATAGCCAGATCTACCACTGAGAAGAATGTTGCATCTTGTGGTATTTATGACAAAATTGTGTATGGAGTTGGCACTGAGGGAGCCCTTTGTCTGGCACCATTATTCCCTCTCTTAATAGTGACTCAAACACTGGTTTTATACCAAGAATTGCCTCTGGTTTTGGAGGATATTGACATTGACACGGTCTGTAATCAGATTTTGGGGTGACCACAACCGGTTCACATCCTTTAATCAAACCCACATCGTATTTGTATTTTGCCCATAACTCTGATGGCACTTCTGCTAATGCGGGATGTATATCTGAGGCACAAATATTTGTCATGCAATGATATTCCTTTTCTCCTTTGTAAATGGCTATCACAACTCTTTCTACCCCAATTTCATGCTTGCACTCTGACATAAATGCTCTCACTGTGTTTCACCCTCTCTCCTATCTCCCTCCAGTCGGTAGCCCAAACACAACTTTTCACAAATAGCCCTAATCTGCGCCATGACTGTCCCTGGCCTTGGAGAGTGATAAGTGAGGCACAGAATCTTCTGCCATTAAGTAAAACTGAAGCTGTTTTTCTGTCAGACAAACTGAAACTGCGCACACATTTTCTGTCCAAAACACTTTCTCAAAACAAAGTTTCTCCTTTTCTTCCCCAAACCAGTCTTTTTCATACTGGTCATCTCATTCTACTACAACATGTGACGTGCAATGCAAATTGCCAGGCAACATAATTTCTCTGTCAAATGGTTTTGTTCAACTTTTTAGTCAGTTCACACATCATTTCAGCCCAATCAGAATTTATGATGTGCCATTCATATGCCCATTTTGGTTCTGCTTGCAGACAGCAAATCTGCTCTTTCTCTGCCACTCGGACACCCCAGAGTCTGCAATCAGTGTCAAATTTAGTTTACACAATAAATCTCTCCCCATCAAAGGCACTGGACATACTGGAGTGTAGAGAAAAGCATGCCTCAGCACCTCACCCCCTTCTGGTTTACAATTCAGAGGAACTGTGAACCTTTCACAAATTACGTGCCCTGATGCAGAAATTGACTCCTTAATTTCGCCTGTTAATTGTGGTTGGCATTGCAAATCACATGTCCGTATAGCTGACCTTGAGGCTCCAGAATCAGCTAAAAACTCAATCCATATCCCCTCTACTAGCATAGGATATTTAGGCATTTCAATAAAGGCTTCACTCTTAAACATAATTGCACATTTATCGGGATGTTCATCAACAGAATCAGACATACACAAAGGAAAGCAAGCTTTTTTTCTTCATTGCAGAGAGCAGAAAGTACATCAGTGTATGTGTGTCTGTTTATGGTTAGAAAATGTTCACTACCCTGACTTGTGACCGTTGGTTGCTTGCCCTGGACCCCTCCTCTCTGCTCTCCGTTTCCCTCGCTTCAGTCTGCTTCTGGATTTCGCCGGTTCTCCGGGAAATCCCCTGCCCAATGACCGTCCTTTTTGCACAGTCTGCATCTGGTACACTTGAATGTCATATGTTCATCAGTCTCGCAGATCCAACAACACCTTCTTTCAGATTTTCTTTCAGTTCCATTCGGATATCTTCCTCCTCCTCTTTTCCATCTTCCCCCTTTCGATTGCTGGTTTCGCTGCGCAGAATAGCCCCCAGGCTTCGACACAGTTTGCACTAACGCCAGCTGCCACTCTCTGTCGGGTCTTGGCTTGAACTCTTTCCTTCTTCGCCCGCCTGCATCTCCTCTGCATGCAAAGCGTCTGCCAAAACAGCA
The DNA here is from genome assembly GCF_963082965.1 of Carassius carassius. NCBI lineage: Eukaryota > Metazoa > Chordata > Actinopteri > Cypriniformes > Cyprinidae > Carassius > Carassius carassius. The sequence continues at coordinate 32,654,064 of NC_081768.1, read as the reverse complement.
GATAGCCATCCACTTTTCCATTCACAGTGTTCTCTCCGACAGTCTTCTTTCTGCAGCTCTCCACTCACTTTATGCCAGCTTGTAGCCCCCAGTTTCACTGCCAGCAGCCTTCTCAGTTCGTGCATGGTAGGGCTGAATTCTTGGCAGAATGTGACTAATTTGGTAGAAAATTTATCACCTGCTTCGCCAGGGCTCGGCAAATGAGCCATCGCTTCTTTCATGTCAGTCACAGTCCATGGTCTAAAGACCATAATAGGCCTGTCAGGACCTAAAACTTCAATCAATGGAGCTGTTATACTCACATTTTCTTCTTTCGCTGTTTGTCTTGTTTTTCTTTTCTTTGTCGGGTGTGCTCTGCGCACTATTTCCTCTTCAATTTCTTGAATTGATCGAAGAGTTATTTGGCATACACCAGAAGTGTCAGGAGTAAAACTCAAAATGGAGTTAGACACTGGATTGGCCTTATCGGTCATCTCAGCAGCTGATTACCAGTGACTGTTCTCAAAAATACCACTGCAAAGTACATCAGTGATATAAAAGACCTATACTTGTGAAAATGTGTCTCCGAAAGGGAAATTACCAGTAATTGTGAAATACAAAGAAAATCAGCAGCAATTGAACATGTATGTGTTGGAAAAAAGAGGGCCTGCATTGTTCGGACGTGAGTGGCTGAGGAAAATACCTCTGGACTGGCACACAATAAAAAACCTGGATGTGTCCCAGCAAGTCACAAACAAAGAGACACAAAATACCCTAGTATAAATTATAGAAAATGCAGAACCTGTGTTTCAGAAAGGAATAGAAACACTTAAGGGAATAAAAGTGAATCTAGAGTTGGAAGAAGACACTACTCCAAAATTCTTTAAGCTCGCCCAGACCAGTACGCAATTCTTCCCAAGGTGGAGGCAGAGCTGGATAATTTGGAAAAAATTGAAATTCTGACAAATGTTGAATGGAGTGAGTGGGCAACACCCATAGTCCCAGTGATCAAAAAGGGGAAAGCAGGAGATGTGCATATTTGCGGGGATTTTAAAGTGACCATTAATCGAGCGCTTCATGTAGTACAGTGTCCCAGACGCATTGAAGACATTTTTGCATCCTTGTCTGGTGGAGAACACTTCTCAAAAATTGACCTAGCCCAAGCTTATCTCCAAATGGAGATGGATGAGAAATCCAAGAAATTCCTGACCATCAACACACATAAAGGGCTCTATCAGTACAACCGGAAGGATGATACAGATCACCTCCAAAACTTAAAATGGGTACTGATGAGATTGTGTAAGTGTGGACTAAGAGCCAACAAAGAAAAATGTGAGTTCTTTAAGTCTCGGATTTCTTACTGTCGTCATGTGATAGACAAAGATGGTCTACACAAGTCACAAGACAAAATTGAAGCTGTGCTAAATGCACCACACCCACAAAATGTGTCTCAACTCCGATCATATCTTGGACTTGTGAACTATTACCACACATTTCTTCCAAACCTCTCCACTGTACTACATCCTTTGAATGCATTGTTGTGGAAAAAAAAGACACAGTGGAAATGGTCAGACAGCTGTGAACAAGCTTTCCAAACGACCAAACGGCTCATAACTTCTGATGTAGTGCCGACACACTTCAACCCATCTATGCCTATCAGACTGGCGTGCGATGCATCACCATATGGAATTGACGCAGTGCTGTCACACAAGTTTCCAGATGGCACTGAAAAACCGATAGCCTTCGCATCTAGATCACTAACAACAGCAGAACGTAACTATGCACAAATAGACCGTGAAGCACTTAGTCTCGTGTGGGGTGTAAAAAAAATTCCACCATTATCTGTATGGTCAACGGTTTACCCTGATCACAGATCATCAGCCCTCGGTCTCGATCTTCAATGTTCGAAAGGGTGTCTTAGCGATGGCCTCAACAAGGTTGCAGCGTTGGTCACTCTTCTTGGGTGCTCACCAATATGATATTGAGTACAAAGGCACCAAACTACACGGTAACGCTGATGGCTTTATTTTTTCTTTTGTTTATGATGCTAAGGTTGACAGAAGAGTCAAAGGCAATGGATCCAGCTGACGTGTTTCAAACCTCAATCATGAGTCAGTTTCCTGTGACAAATGCCACTATTCAGAGAGAAACCCGCAATGACCCAACATTGTCCAAGGTCTATGATATCACAGTACATGGGCGGCCGACACAAGGGAACTCACAGGGAGTGTGCAGCGAGGAGAGAACAGCTTTCTGTGTGTCAAGGAACTCTAATGTGTGGCTTACGAGTTGTCATTCCCTCCAAATTGCACAGTAAGATGTTGGACACACTGCATGAAGGATATTTTGGCACTGTAAAAATGAAAAAACCTTGCCCGCAGTTATATGTGGTGGCCGGGAATCGACAAACAGATTGAGGATCTGGCAAAGGCTTGTCCAGGATGTCAAAGGACCCAGAACTCTCCACTATTAGCTCCCTTGCATCCCTGGGAATGGCTGTCACCCCGTGGAAAAGAGTGCATGTCGACTTTGCTGGACCATTCAAGGACTCCATGTTCTTGATCGCCGTGGACGCACATTCTAAGTGGCCTGAAGTTGTTCTAATGAAGACTGTTTCTGTGCTAAGAACAATATTCTCCAGAAATGGGCTGCCAGAACAGATATGCATGGATAATGGACGACAGTTCATCTCAGACGAGTTTCAGAAATTCATGAAGCTGAACGGAGTCAAACACATTACTTCCGCACCATATCATCCTGCCACTAATGGCTCGGCAGAAAGGTTTGTACAAACCTTCAAGAAAGCAATAAAAGCAATGGACAATGACACCATCTTGCTCCAACACAAAATAGACAACTTCCTTTTCATGTACAGAAATGCCACCCACTCCATGATTGGTCAAACACCAGCAATGATGTTCCTGAAGAGGAATTTAAGATCTCGTTTGGATCTCATCAAACCTGATGTTTGACGAGATTTGGAAAACAAACAATTTGTGCACATGAACAATAGAAGTCTTAGCACGCGACTACAGACTGTAAAAGTGGCAGCCAGGTAAGATCACCACCAGAACTGGACCCTTGATGTACACAGTAAAGGTTGGAGACAACACATGGAGACGGCATGCAGATCAGCTGATGGACTGACAGACAAAATCCTCGCTGTTATCTGTTCCTGATTCACCTGACAATGTCCCTGATGTAACTGACAATGTCAATGATGCTGTTGAGACCGCCCCTCTTACCTCAGTTAACATGAACGATTCTGAATCACACAATGATAAACCAGATGTGACGATTCCAGTTACACCTTACCACACCCAGGTTCACAGAGACGTTATCCTGAGAGATGAAGGAAACCTCCCCAAAGGCTTGATTTGTAGTTGTGTTGTAGTTGGCAACATTTTCCAGGTTAATTGTAAATGTTATGCAGTAAGTTTATAGTTATGCATTTCTTGTTTTCCTAGGTTGATTAATCTAGGGGGGAGGAAAGAGTAATATATGTACTATTGGGTATCAGCATTCTGTGATAAGCCTGCCCTATAGTGGTGACTCATATAGTGATGTATTGAAGTTAATAGTTCAGAGTAAAAACAATGTGAGTTAACATGACTCGATTGTCTGCCGTGTATCATTCATCTGCCAGCATACACAACAACGTTCAAAACCTGAGTATTCATAAAACAGAAGGCGAGAAATCCCCGGATGTCCTACTGCTTCAGCCCAGAGTCTGCAGTGTTCATCGATGGATACTTTTCAATCCCAGGATGCCATGCGAGAGGATACGTCATCATCGACTGGGAAGGAGAGCAGCGACGAGGAGTGTTTACAAATGTGAGTATTATGAACAAAAACACGGTTACCATGTGTTAAAATCACATTTGTTGAGCTACTGTAGAGTAAACTGTTGTTTTGTTAAGGTGTAAAGATGCTAGCCAGTAACGTTACAGTTAAACTTGTGCCGGTATTCGGTAATGCGATATATTGCGGTGATTAATATGCACGATATTGTTATCGTGGGCACTTCTAGATACCTTGAAAAAATATACATTAAAAATTATTCAGAATTTGGAATGCATTTTAAGAATAGTATTCCCATCAGTTGCTTAAAATGCACAACATCGCTGTATGCTGCTTGAAAGAGCGCATGCGCTCTGATGTAAACAAGCACGCATGAGAAGCACATGGAGGAACACGTGAGAGACGTGCTGAATGAAAGCACATTCACTCTCTGACAGCAGATGGCACTAAAATGCAGCCCTTGCCCTGTAAACACAGTAAATAAAGCAGCTGTTACTTTCTAAACCATATTTAAATAATTTTAAATAACCATTCAGATTTGTGTTTTCCCTATGGTGTTTATTACAGAGCCAACTACTGAAATATTTAGAGTTTATAGGCTATTTATCTTCAAAAATTCATTTTTTTTTTTAGTCTGGACTACAAATGCCCTAGATATTGTTTGAAAGTGTTTTGATCTTTTATTGTTCATTCACACTTTACCTTATGGCTTCAATAGTTAACAAACTGCCAATGAAAAAATTATTCAGAACATTCATTAATCTTAGGTATTCCAATATTTAATAACACATTGTTAAAATTGAAAAAATTGTTTTATTTAATGAGCTAACATGAACTAAGACTATTTTTTAACAAAGATTAATAACTTCTATAGTAAATGTAGCTATTGCTCATTGTTTAGCTGTGCATTTATTGAATGAGCACTATGCGATGTCCAAACTGATATTTTGACACTATATTTTATGTATTGCACTGTATTTTATGTAAAATCTTTTTGTATTTTTAAACTCTTAAATTCATTTTAAGTCCATTTTTAAATCATTTTAATTTTCAAGTTCTTAAATTGCTTGTTTTATTTTTGTGATTATTTTTCTTCATTACTTTTTTTACTTTCTTTTTGAATTACCATTGTGTACGAAATGTGCTATATAAATAAACTTGCCTTGCCTTGAATGTTAATGCATTAACTAAGGTTAACTAATGAGGTCTTATTGTAAAGTGATACCTATTGTCACGCTGTCTAGTCTCTGTTTCCCTGGGTGTCCACTAGTGGGCTCACTTCCCCTTAGACACTTCACCGTAGGCACTAGAATTTCTCTAGTCTTGTCCTGTCAGCCCAGCGCCACGAGGCAAGATGGACGCCAGCACAGCGTCACAGCACAAAGTGGTCACCAGCCCAGCGCCACAGTGCAAGATGGCCGCCAGCTCAGCGCCAACGCCCAAGATGGCCACTGAGACGTTTTTGGATTGTTTCTCCATGCTGTCAAAGATCCTAGAGATTCCCAGGAGTGTTCACGTCATGTCTGCTGAGCCAGCACCACAGTACAAATGGCCACCAACCCAGCGCCACTGCACAAGGTGGCCGTCAGCCCGGAGCCACTGCAGAGGATGGCAGCTACAGTGGGCTTTCCTGAGTTGAGTCAAGTTCCCGTTGACTCTCCAGAGTTGAGTCAGGTTCCGGTTGACCCTCCAGAGTCGAGTCAGGGTCCGGTTGACCCTCCAGGGTTGAGTCAGGTTCCGGTTGACCCTCCAGAGTCGAGTCATATTCCTGTTGACCCTCCAGAGTTGAGTCAGGTTCCAGTTGACCCTCCAGAATCAAGTCAGATTCCTGTTGACCTTCCAGAGTCGAGTCAGGTGCTCATGGACCCTCCTAAGTCAGGGTTAGTCACCGTCGACCTTCCAGAGTCAGGGTTAGTCACTGTTGACCTTCCAGAGTCAGGGCTAGTTCCTGTTGACCTTCCAGAGTCGAGTCAGGTGCCCATTGAATTTCCAGAGTTGAGTCAGTTTCCGGTTAACCCTACAAAGTCGAGTCAGATGCTCGTGGACCCTCCACAGTCGAGTCAGGTGCTCGTGGACCCTCCAGAGTAAGGGTTATTCACCGTCGACCTTCCGGAGCCAGGGCTAGTCACCATCGACTTTCCAGAGTCAGGGTTAATTCCTGTTGACCTTCCAGAGTCGAGTCAGGTGCTCGTGGACCCTCCAGAGTCGAGTCAGGTGCTCAAGGACCCTCCAGAGTCAGGGTTAGTCACCGTTGACCTTCCAGAGTCAGGGTTAGTCACCTTTGACCTTCCAGAGTCAGGGCTAGTCACCGTTGACCTTCCAGAGTCAGGACTAGTCACCATTGACCTTCCAGAATCAGGGCTAGTTATGTAAAATCTTTTTGTATTTTTAAACTCTTAAATTCATTTTAAGTCCATTTTTAAATCATTTTTATTTTCAAGTTCTTAAATTGCTTGTTTTATTTTTCTGATTATTTTTCTTCATTACTTTTTTTACTTTCTTTTTGAATTACCATTGTGTACGAAATGTGCTATATAAATAAACTTGCCTTGCCTTGAATGTTAATGCATTAACTAAGGTTAACTAATGAGGTCTTATTGTAAAGTGATACCTATTGTCACGCTGTCTAGTCTCTGTTTCCCTGGGTAACCACTAGTGGGCTCACTTCCCCTTAGACACTTCACCGTAGGCACTAGAATTTCTCTAGTCTTGTCCTGTCAGCCCAGCGCCACGAGGCAAGATGGACGCCAGCACAGCGCCACAGCACAAAGTGGTCACCAGCCCAGCGCCACGGTGCAAGATGGCCGCCAGCTCAGCGCCAACGCCCAAGATGGCCGCTGAGACGTTTTTGGATTGTTTCTCCATGCTGTCAAAGATCCTAGAGATTCCCAGGAGTGTTCACGTCATGTCTGCTGAGCCAGCACCACAGTACAAATGGCCACCAACCCAGCGCCACTGCACAAGGTGGCCGCCAGCCCGGAGCCACTGCAGAGGATGGCAGCTACAGTGGGCTTTCCTGAGTTGAGTCAAGTTCCCGTTGACTCTCAAGAGTTGAGTCAGGTTCCGGTTGACCTTCCAGAGTCGAGTCATATTCCCGTTGACCCTCCCGAGTTGAGTCAGGTTCCGGTTGACCCTCCAGAGTCGAGTCAGGGTCCGGTTGACCCTCCAGAGTTGAGTCAGGTTCCCGTTGACCCTCCAGGGTTGAGTCAGGTTCCGGTTGACCCTCCAGAGTCGAGTCATATTCCTGTTGACCCTCCAGAGTTGAGTCAGGTTCCAGTTGACCCTCCAGAATCAAGTCAGATTCCTGTTGACCTTCCAGAGTCGAGTCAGGTGCTCATGGACCCTCCAGAGTCAGGGTTAGTCACCGTCGACCTTCCAGAGTCAGGGTTAGTCACTGTTGACCTTCCAGAGTCAGGGCTAGTTCCTGTTGACCTTCCAGAGTCGAGTCAGGTGCCCATTGAATTTCCAGAGTTGAGTCAGTTTCCGGTTAACCCTACAAAGTCGAGTCAGATGCTCGTGGACCCTCCACAGTCGAGTCAGGTGCTCGTGGACCCTCCAGAGTCAGGGTTAGTCACCGTCGACCTTCCAGAGTCAGGGTTAGTCACCTTTGACCTTCCAGAGTCAGGGCTAGTCACTGTTGACCTTCCAGAATCAGGGCTAGTCACCGTTGACCTTCCAGAGTCAAGTCAAGTCACTGGTGATCCTCAAGGACAGAGTCAAGTAACCGGTGATCCTCAAGGACAGAGTCAAATCACCAGTGATCTTCAAGGACCAAGTCCAGTCATCATTGATCTTCTTGAACAAAGGCCAGTCACCATTGATCTTCATGAACAAATACAAGTCACCAAGGATCTTCATGAACAAATACAAGTCACCAATGATCTTCATGAACAAATGCAAGTCACCAATAATCTTCATGAGCAGAGTCAAGTCAGCACCGATCTTCTGGAATTCAGTATAAACACCATGGGATTCCCAGAGTCTCGTCACTTCTCTGTGGAACTACTAGAGCCTCCCCACATCTCTCCTGAACTATCAGAGCCTCTCCACATCTCTGATGAACTACCAGAACCGTTCCACATCTCAGCTGAACTACCAGAGTCTCTCCTTGCCTCTGCGGAACTTCCAGAGGCTTGTCACGTCTCAGTTGAACTCTCTGAGCACCCGACTGTTCCTGTTGTGGCCACGGAGGCTACCCTTAATATGTTCATGTTCTTTGTTTCAGACTTGCCCTACCAGACTTGCTCTTCTGCTCCGCACGGGGGGGTTTCCGTCCTGACCACACGGTTGTGGTGGTCTTCTGCTCCGCCCTGGGGGGCTCCGGCATCGACCACACGGACGTGGTGGTCTTCTGCTCCGCCCTGGGGGGCTTCTATCCCGACCACACGGTTGTGGTCTGGTTCGGACGCACGGAGGTGGCATCTGGTTCGGCCGCTTGGATGTGGTGGTCTTCTGCTCCGCCCTGGGTGGCGTCTGGTTCGGACGCTCGGATGTGGTGGTCTTCTGCTCCGCCCTGGGGGGCGTCTGGTTCGGCCGCACGGATGTGGTGGTCTTCTGCTCCGCCCTGGGGGGGCGTCTGCTTCGGTCGCACGGATGTGGTGGTCTTCTGCTTCGTCCTGGTGGGCGTCACGTGATGTCCTTCTTGGACTTGTGTTTTTGTGTTTATTTTTTTTTTTGTTCTTCTGTCTGTGTCTTTCTGTTTCCTCCTATGGACCTGGCCCTCCGTCCCTCCCCCTGATCCTCTGCCGGTCCACCTCCCTCCTGGGTTTCTTGTCTGTGTCTTTCGTTCTGTTTCCCTCTAAGGACCTGGCCCTCCATCCCTCCCCCTGATCCTCCCCCGGTCCAACACCCTCCTGGACTCCTTGTTTTGTGTTGCACTCCCTTTGTCTCTGTTTTCCCATTTTACCTGGTCGTCTTGTCTCCGTTTTCCCATTTTACCTGGTCGTCTTGTCTCGGTTTCCCCATTTTACCTGGCCCTCCATCCCTCCCCCTGGTCCTCCGCTGCTCCACCTCCCTCCTGGTCTCTTTGTGTTTTTGGTCTTCCCTTGGGTTCGGGTGGAGCAGTTCTGGCAGCTGCTCCGTGGAGGAGGGGGTAATGTCACGCTGTCTAGTCTCTGTTTCCCTGGGTGTCCACTAGTGGGCTCACTTCCCCTTAGACACTTCACCGTAGGCACTAGAATTCCTCTATGCTTGTCCTGTCATCACAGTAATTGCACTCCTGTTATTACGACCACTTTTTTAAAACCAAATTTCAATACCGTGATAATACCGTATACCATGATAAAAGCATGATCAATTAACCGCAACAGGAAAATTTGATACCGGCATATCCCTAGTTTAATGGAACGTTTGGTGGCGAAACTGAATTGTGTTCTGGGATCAAAAAATCTATTATGTCCTCATCAGAGTGGTTTTAGAAAAGGTAGAAACACAACAGATGCAATTTTAAATCTAGAATCAGATATAAGAAAATTGCAGATTAATGAAGTATTAGTTGGTGTGTTTTTAGACATAGAGAAAACATACAATATGATGTGGAAGGAAGGACTTTTAATTAAACTGAATAAAATTTATATTAATGGTAGAATGTATAATTGGATAAAGGATTTTTTAATTGATAGAACCATTCAAGTTAGGAAGAGGTCTTCGTATTCAAAGAAATATGCAATTGAAAATGGTACCCCACAAGGTAATGTGTGCAGCCCTATATTGTTCAACATAATGGTAAATTATAATTTTAATACCATTGGACCAGGGATTGGAGTGTCTTTATATGCAGACGATGCTGCTTTATGGAAAAGAGGTTTGTTTTATGTAGTTGTATGTAGAAGAAAGCATGCAGTATGCTATTAAAGAAGTTAAAATGTGGGCAAGTAATTGGAGATTTCGAATATCAGTGGAAAAGTCTAAAATAATATGTTTTTCAAAAAAGAAGAAACCACCAGTTGTTAAGTTAAAACTGTATGAGCAAAAGGTAGAGCAAGTATCTGAATTTAGATTTTTTAGGTATTTGGTTGGATTCTAGTGCAAAGATAACATTTGCAAAACACATTCAACATATAGTAGATAAATGTAAAAGAGGAACAAATGTACTGAGGTGTTTGGTGGGAATAAATTGGGGAGCTGATAGAAAGTCTCTAAAAAGAATATACTGTGCACTTATAAGGTCTACTTAGACTACGGGAGTATGATTTATGGAACAGTCTCATCATGTGAAAAATACAAAAAACACAAAACCAGACATTGTGATTATGTTGTGGAGCATTTAGAACTGCTCCTGTACCAGCTTTACAGGTTGAAATGAATGCGATGCCACTGGAGCTTCGCAGGTTGAAGCTGAAACTGGTATACTGGGCTACTGTAAAAGGCCATTCAGTAATACATCCAGTTAAAAAAGTATTAGAAAACTGTTGGGAACATGAATATGTAAATATAAATAGTTTTGGATGGAAAGCAAATAATGAGGCACATGAAATTGGAATAAGTAATTGTTATGTTTGAAATACTGTTGTGTTGCCAGTAACACCTCCATGGTTATTCCCAATGCCTGTAGTTAACATTCAGGTTTTAGGGAGTATAAATGATAAAAACCGTAGTACAGAAATATTTAGATCATATATATATATATATATATATATATATATATATTTATATATACAGATGGATCTAAAGATCCTGAAACAGGACACACAGCAGCAGCAATATATCTTCCAAGGTTCAGGTATAAAATAGCAAAAAGAACATCTAATCATCTGTCAGTTACACTACAGAAATGATTGCCATATTTTTGGCTCTTCAGTGGGTTGAAGACATTAATATATCTGAAGTAGTCATATGTTCAGACTCATTTTCATCACTATAAAGTGTGATTAAAAAGAGTGGTAAATCTTCAACTAGACAAGACATTTTACAGAGTTTGTTCAGAAAAAAAACAAAAACAATTATTTATTTTGTACGGATATCTGCACATATAGGAATAGAAGGTAATGAAGTGGTGCCCAGACATAGAATTTAATACTCCAATGAGTAAATTAGAAATAAAAGAGGTAATTTAAAAAACATTAAAAGATATGTGGCAAATTAAATGGGATGGTGAGAATAAAGGACGGCTGCAACGTAGAGTCAGAGATGTTCGGATCCATATGCAGTACTTTATTAACAGAATGGTCAAACAGGCAATGATCAGAGGACAGCATCAGGTATGTCAAGGGATATCCAAAATCGAAAACAGAAACAAGCAGAGGTCGGGGCAGGCAGCAGAGTGTAAACAAGTATAAACAATCCAAGATCAGACACGGAAGGAACAAACACAGGGAAAACGCTTGGAAAAGCCAGACAGAACTAAACAAGACTTCACAATCATCCAAACACATTATATAGGGGAGTGGTAATGGGGAACACCTTGTGGTAATTAGCCTTAAGCACGGGACTATGGGAAATGGAGTAGGGAATGGAAATGGACACCAAATACAAGAGTCCTGAGTGAAATTGCAATGAGTTCATAGACAGCCTCCGTGGCCATGACATGACAGAACGTGAGTTCATGGATGGATACTATTGACACCTCCGAAGGTTTTGCAGCAGTTGCCGCCACCTCTGGAGGTTCCACAGCAGTAACAGTCTCCTTGACAGCAATACAACAGGCTGAGAGAACATTGCTGGGTGCAACAGACAGGATGTGACGAGGCTCTGGAAGGTCAGCTGAGACATGTTGAATCTCTGGAAGACTCTGTGGTGATTTGACTGGGCTCATAAAAGATCAACTGTGACTTGATTTAGTTCATGAAGATTGGTGGTGACTTCACTTTGTTCACGAAGACCAACTGTGACTTGATTTTGTTCATGAAGATCAACGGTGACCTGACTGGACTCATGAAGTTTAACTGTGGTTTTACTTGACTCATGGGGGTTAATGGTGACTTGACCTGACACTGGAAGGTCAATGGGGACCTGACTTGATTCTGGAAGATCAACTGTGGCTGCCATTTTGTACTGGAGCACCGGATTGGCGGCCATCTTGTGAAGTGGCTCTGTGCTGGCAGCCATCTTGTGCAGTGGCATTGGGCTGGCGGCCATCTTGTGCAGTGGTGCTGGGCTGGCTTCCATCTTGTGCAGTGGCGCTGACTTGACAGACAGACTTATCATTTTCGAAGCAGACTCTGGAATGGTGGCCATCTTGTGACGAGACTCTGGAATGGCGGCCATCTTGTGACGAGACTCTGGTATGGGAGATACTGCAGGACTGCGATGTTCCTCATCCACAACACTCACAGTAAATGCAGAGCGACTTAGTTGAAATGCGAGATCTATATAAACCTCCAGTGTCCAGTTAGGTTTGTGCAAGGGCATGATCACACTAATCTTGCCAAAGGCGTTTCCCCAAAGCGTTCGACGCAGCTCAAGTTCCTCAAGAGGAACGTTAGATTTTCTTACTTGACTGGTACTTCTTGCTCTGACTGACACTATTATGTGGCATACATATGTATATACGCATATATGCAGCAAATATATTATCATATATGTGCATATATGCTGTATATATGCAGCATATATGTGCATATAAACTGCATATAGGTTTCATATATGCGCATATATCCTCATATAGGTTCTTTCCATGTGGGTACTCCCATTTTGTTGTCTCTGCTATGGCTACTGGTTAAATTTAGAATAGAGTTATAATTTTTGTTTACAAATGTTTACATGGCTTAGCACCAGGCAACCTTTCTGTTTTGGTACTCCTTCATAACCCAACTAGGTCTCTTAGGTCTGGGGATACGATACGATACACTTTATTGTCAGACTGAGTCAGAACTTTGTCTTGCGTTACAGTAGGTTCACTCAAATTTACAATACTTTATCACATAAACAACACAGACTATAGAGCTTTCTCTTTCTCTCGCTCTCTCACATACACACACACACACACACACACAAAAGAACATTTACTTTTTATATGAGTTATTCAACGCCAGTGTTTGGAATAACAGCGTTTAAAAGAACGGCGTTAGGTAACGACGTTATTTTTTCAGTAACGGGGTAATCTAACTAATTACTTTTCCCGTCGTTACAACGTCATTAACGTTACTGAACGTTAAATGCGGTGCGTTACTATGCATTGATTTAATATGCAATCCGAACGCACCCCTGGCTCACACAGCGAGTGAGCAGGTGGGTTAATAACGAGATAAGCGATTATGATTGGCTAAGGCAGAGTCATGTGTTTCATGGTAGCCAATCAGAGCCAGTGTTTTTACACACACGCGCCAGCGATGCCAAACACACACAGTCACACGCACGCAACAGCTACACAGAGATTCGCAGCAGCAGCAGAAATGGCGATCATCAAAGATCATCAATCCGATGAAAAGTTGGCATTTTCAAGGTGGAGATATAAGCACTACTTTAAATTCATTGTAGTCAAAGGCAAGAACGTGCATGTAATGTGTACATGTAATGTGTGACACACGCATCTACAAAGCTAGTGGCCAAAAACACTTTTCTTACAAAGAGTGCAGGATAAAACTCTTGCTGTCTGTTGGCGTGCAATAAATCTCGAAAGTTATGTATGAACACCTGTCTGTTCTACTTATTTCAACTGACTTGTGAAAACTGCTAAAAAAAAAAACAAAAACAAATTCTTTGACATAGCAACTTTTTTTTTTTTTTTTTTTTACAGTAATGCAAATAGTTACTTTCCCTGGTAACAAGTTACTTTTATTATAGAGTAATTCAGTTACTAACTCAGTTACTTTTTGGAACAAGTAGTGAGTAACTAATTACTTTTTTAAAGTAACGTTCCCAACAGTGTTCAACGCTAATACAGGTTGATGTACAAATTAATTCTTAAACTTAATTTGACTGTATCTTGGGACCTTATATTGTAGATTAGTTGGCAACAGTAGAAATTCGTTATATAACACGATTAGGTTTAGAAACAATATTATTAGCTAGTCTTACAAGATTATTATGGTAAGATAGTTCATATGTTTTTTGAAGTGGCTGACACTGTTTTGGAGCACATTTTTAGTAAGTTCATTAGCTTTGTTTTTAGACAGATAAACTCATATACCACACCGAATCAAGACACTCATGATTACAGACATAAACAATAAAAGAATCTGCTTTCTTGCTCCAAATGACCTCAATCTATGGAGAAAGTAGATTATTTGCATAGATTTTGCACAGATACTACCTATTTGATCTCTCAATGATAATGTTTTGTCTATCCATACTCATAAGTACCTATATGCTTATACTTGTTTGATGTTCTTTTCATGACCTCCCAATCTCAATTACTCATCTTTTTCGCAGCACTTAACCAACTAATACTAGCACTTACCTTTTCTTATCTATCCTATTTTTGAAAAAAAAACACCTGGCTATGTGTACTGCTATCTTGTTTATATGCAAACTGACACTGATCAAGTTTACCTTTGACATTATTAAACAAATGTTTAAGTAGTATTCTTTCTAAACATTTGCCAATTACTGAAGTGTGGGCTATGGGTCTGTAATATTTACATTCCTTTGGACAGTGTTTTTGGTAAGTTTTATGATTGAGGATTTCCATATTGTCGGAAGTAAATGGAAGCTTGAAATATTGGTTGCCACACTGGAGCTAGTTCACACTATTCTTGTATTAACAGACTGAAATGTCTTCCTAACTTCCACAACATTGATCGCTATCTTTTGGGAGGAAGACAATACTAGTTCATTGTTGCTTGAGGGTTCAAATCTTTAAAAAAATGTATTTAGTTCATTAGGAAAGCTGACTTTGTTTGCTGTTACAATACATTTGTTGGGAGAGGATAAACCAGCCATCTTTGTCATGGTATCCCAGACTTTCTTATTGTTTTGGCTTCTTCTATGCACTGTCTGTGAGCTTCTTTAGCTTTCCTCATTTTATTTTTCAGTCACTTTCAGTTCTTTAGGATCTTTGTTTCTAAATGCTACATTCCGTCTATTTATAATTTCCTTAATATCAATTGTTGACAATATTTATTGTTTGGATATATTTGAATATTCTTTGTAGGTATTACCAGTTGCACACAAAAGTTAATATAGTCATTGATTACTTAAGTTCTTTCATCATATGTTCCATCATGGAAAAATTCCCAGTTTGTATTTTCATTTGTCCATACTCCGATTTCTTTCTTTTCCACTTTTCCCCATTTTAACTTTGTTTTGTATGCTGGAATCATGTACATCACATTGTGATTGGAATTGTTCAAATCCTGGCAGCACTTGTTCCAAATTACACCAAAAATGTCTCCAAGCAGTATAACAGGGGCTTCAGGGTAGCAGAGTTGCAGTTCATGGGACTTACTTCCTGTTTGTTGTTGGCGGCTGTACTGCGTTTGAGCTCCGTCACTATATTCTTTTCATTGACTATTTTTAACTCAAAAATCAATTTTATACATCATCGTTTCCGTTTATATAACGTGTGAATATATCCTCTATTGTATTCTACAACAAAAACAATCAGAGCGCCTCGCTATCACTAGTTTTATTTTGATCTCCCGGGTCCGCTATTAGCTTTTAGCCCGTTAGCATCAGCGACGTGGTTGCAGCTAACTGCGCTTACATTGCTAATACTCTATTCACACACATTACCACTGCTGTACTCACTGTTACTTGCTTTAATGGCGGATGAATGTCTCCACTCTGTGCAGCTCGAGGCCATGGGAAAGCAGATTCGCGACCTGGAGGTGAGGCAGGCCCAGCTGAGAGAGCGGAGAGCCGCGCTGGAATCATCCCGGGCTGACGCTCACAAGTCCGGGGTAAGTATACAGCGATCTGCTAACAGTCCCACCACGTCTACTCCGTGTGTTTCTCTGCACAGGCCCGGTGCACCCAGGACGCGATCTTCCCAGATGTCCTTCACTGCGACGCCGGGACACCACGGACCCTGGGTGCATCCACAGCGGAGGACGCGAGCCGGGTCCCGGGCGACGACTTCTCCCCCTCCTGCCTTCGACATCTCCATCCGGAACCGCTTCGCTCCCCTCCGCGAGACAGGACGCGACGCTGTGATCATCGGAGACTCCATCGTCTGACACGTAAGTGCTACGTTAGCCGAAGGTAAAGTGCACACTCATTGTTTGCCTGGTGCTCGTGTTCTCGATGTTTCTGCGCAGATACCCGCGATCCTGAAGGCCGACGAGAGCCCCAGAGCGGCCGTGCTTCACGCCGGGGTTAACGACACCACGCTGCGGCAGACGGAGACGCTGAAGAGGGACTTCAGCAGCCTGATCGAGACGGTTCGCAGCACGACGCCCGCGGCGACGATCGTCGTGTCAGGACCACTGCCCACGTATAGACGAGGACACGAAAGGTTCAGTAGACGTTTTGCTTTAAATGAATGATTGTTGTCATGGTGTTAAGAACAGAAACTGCTATTTGTTAATAACTGGAATCTTTTCTGGGAGCGTCCTAGGCTGTTTCGCGCTGATGGATTACACCCCAGCAGAATCGGAGCGGAGCTGCTCTCTGACAACATCTCCAGGACACTTCGCTCCATGTGACTAGTAAGACAATTCTCTAATAACTATTATGATGAGTTTTGTTCCACCCGCTTAAATGATAAAAGTACTTGCGCTGTAAAAACTATTAAGACTGTGTCTGTTCCCCGAATAGTGAGGTCAAAATATAATGTAGGATCTAGAAAAAATCTTATCGTAATTAAACCAGAAAAATGTAAAGTAAATGAACAAAAACAATTTTTAAAGTTTGGGCTCATAAATATTAGATCACTCACACCCAAAGCAGTTATTGTAAATGAAATGATCACAGAAAATAGTTTTGATGTACTCTGCTTGACTGAAACCTGGCTAAAACCAAATGATTATTTTGGTCTAAATGAGTCTACTCCACCAAACTACTGTTATAAGCATGAGCCCCGTCAGACTGGTCGTGGCGGAGGTGTTGTAACAATATATAGTGATATTCTCAATGTTACCCAGAAAACAGGATACAGGTTTAACTCTTTTGAAATACTTCTGCTAAATGTTACACTGTCAGACATGCAAAAGAAGTCTAATGTATCTCTTGCTCTGGCTACTGTGTACAGACCACCAGGGCCGTATACAGAATTCCTAAAAGAATTTGCAGATTTCCTCTCAGACCTTCTAGTTACAGTTGATAAGGCGCTAATCATGGGAGATTTTAATATTCACGTTGATAATGCAAATGATACATTAGGACTTGCGTTTACTGACCTAATAAACTCCTTTGGAGTCAAGCAAAATGTCACCGGGCCCACTCATCGTTTTAATCATACACTAGATCTAATTATATCGCATGGAATCGATCTTACTGCTATAGATATGGTACCCCAATGTGATGATATTACAGACCATTTCCTTGTATCGTGCATGCTGCATATAACTGATATTAACTATATGTCTCAGCGTTACCATCTGGGCAGAACTATTGTTCCAGCCACCAAAGACAGATTCGCAAATAACCTGCCTGATCTAGATCAACTGCTATTTGTACCCAAAAATACACATGAATTAGACGAAATTACTGACAACATGGGCACTATTTTCTCTAATACATTAGAAGCTGCTGCCCCCATCAAATTGAACAAGGTTAGAGAAAAACGTACTGTGCCATGGTATAACAGTAATACTCACTCTCTCAAGAAAGTAACTCGTAGTCTTGAACGCAAATGGAGAAAAACTAACTTGGAAGTTTTTAGAATTGCATGGAAAAACAGTATGTCCAGCTATAGACAGGCTCTAAAAACTGCTAAGGCAGAGCATATCCACAAACTCATTGAAAATAACCAAAACAATCCAAGGTTTTTATTTAGCACAGTGGCTAAATTAACAAATTACCAGACGCCACCTGATTCAAATATTCCACCAACGTTAAATAGTAATGACTTTATGAATTTCTTCACTGATAAAATAGATAACATTAGAAATACAATAGCGAATGTAGATTCTACAGCGTCTAACACTTCAGTTTCATCCATCGCACCCAAAGATAAACTGCAGTGCTTTACAAATATAGGACAGGAAGAGCTAAATAAACTTATCACTTTATCTAAACCAACAACATGTTTATTAGATCCTGTACCCACTAAATTACTAAAAGAGCTGTTACCTGTAGCCGAAGAACCGCTTCTCAATATCATTAACTCGTCGTTATCTTTAGGTCACGTCCCAAAACCATTCAAGCTGGCGGTTATCAAGCCTCTTATTAAGAAACCAAAACTAGATCCTAGTGTACTGGCAAATTATAGGCCTATTTCAAATCTTCCATTTATGTCTAAAATTTTAGAAAAAGTTGTCTGCTCAATTGAGCACCTTCCTGCATAAAAATGATCTGTATGAAGAATTTCAGTCAGGTTTTAGGCCCCACCATAGCACAGAAACTGCACTTGTTAAAATTACAAATGACCTGCTTCTTGCGTCAGATCAAGGCTGCATCTCATTTCTAGTCTTACTTGATCTTAGTGCTGCGTTCGACACCATAGATCATGACATACTCATAGATCGATTACAAAACTATACAGGTATTCAAGGGCAGGCTCTAAGATGGTTTAGATCCTACCTGTCCGATCGCTACCATTTTGTTTACTTAAATGGGGTGTCATCTCATCTATCATCAGTAAAATATGGAGTGCCACAAGGATCCGTCCTAGGTCTCCTTCTATTTTCAATATACATGTTGCCCCTTGGTAATATTATTAGAAAATACGGAATTAGCTTCCACTGTTATGCTGATGATACTCAGCTATATATCTCAACGAGACCAGATGAAACTTCCCAATTATCTAAGCTAACAGAGTGTGTTAAAAATGTAAAAGATTGGATGACAAATAATTTTCTCCAATTAAATTCGGATAAGACAGAGATATTATTGGACCAAAAAACACCACACAGAATCTTGTAGATTACAATCTGCAACTAGACAGATGTACTGTTACTTCCTCTACAGTCAGAAATCTGGGTGTTATATTGGACAGCAATTTGTCTTTTGAAAATCATATTTCCAATGTTACAAAAACTGCATTCTTCCATCTTAGAAACATTGCCAAGCTACGAAACAGGTTATCTGTTTCTGATGCAGAAAAGCTAGTTCGTGCTTTCATGACCTCTAGACTGGACTATTGTAATGCACTTCTAGGTGGTTGTCCTGCTTCGTCAATAAACAAGCTACAGGTAGTCCAAAATGCAGCAGCTAGAGTCCTTACCAGGTCAAGAAAATATGATCATATTACCCCAATTTTACAGTCTCTGCACTGGCTACCTATTAAGTTCGGTATCAGTTACAAATTATCATTACTTACCAATAAGGCCCTAAATGGTTTAGCTCCTGCGTACCTAACTAGCCTTCTACCACGCTACAACCTATCACGCACCCTAAGGTCACAAAACGCTGGACTTTTGGTAGTTCCTAGGATAGCAAAGTCCACTAAAGGAGGTAGAGCGTTTTCACATTTGGCTCCCAAACTCTGGAATAGGCTTCCTAATAATGTTCGGGGTTCAGACACACTCTCTCTGTTTAAATCTAGATTAAAAACGCATCTCTTTCGCCAAGCATTCGAATAATGTATCTCTTAAATTGTGAGTGTAGTTGCATCTGCATTTTTATTCTTTAGCTTGGGTTAAACTAATTTTACTTTGTTGGATCAGCAGCTATGCTAATGATGTCTCTATTTTGTTTCTATGTTTTGCCACGGGATTTACATCCCGTGGTAACTAGGATTTACACAAGCTCCAGTCTGGATCCAGAACACCTGAGAAGAGATGATGCTGACCCTCAGAGGACCCCAGATGATCCTAACCTTGAATCAACAAACAGAACTAACAATTATTGCTACATGTGTGACTGCATCATATAATTACTATTAATTAATAATATTGATAGTTCATCATCTAGCTGACTACGTCTTGTATTATTATTATTATTTTTATTTTTCTAAAATCCTGTCAAACGTGCACAAACTACTAGCTACTACTAAATATTGTAGAAACATAATTTTCTGTAAAGTTGCTTTGTAACGATTTGTATGGTAAAAAGCACTATACAAATAAACTTGAATTGAATTGAATTGAATGTATCTTGTCTGCTATAAGACTGGCCGCTTTTGATGGTTTGCCACTGGGCAGGACATATACTGTACAACAAATAGATGATCACATCCGAATTGTAATTACATCCACATATAATTTATGTAGACACATGTCCCCCCACATCTACTGTTTCCTGAGTCTTTTTCCCTGTCTGCCCATACTAAGGTAAACCCGGGAAGTTCAAAAAGATTATCAGTTATTCTAGGATGTAGCCAACTTTAAGTGAAACATAATAGGATAAGCCACATGGTATTCATTACAGTACCTTATGTATGATTTTAAGGTGTCCACTTTGTAGTTCAAAGAATGCAAATTGCTGATGATGATGGAGGGTAGCGGCGGCCGGTTAAATCTCAGACAGAGTCCTTATGCCCCCTCTCCTCCCACGTTTCTTGCTTTTCAGTCTAACCACCTCCTGTAGAATATTTACTACTAATTCTAGGTTTTTTAGGTAATTTGTAACCATCCTTCGAGGCATCCTTGTATAGTATTTATCTCCAATAGAGCCTTTCGGCTATACCGATGAATGGGTAATGATGGTGATGAATTAAGACCGCTCCATTCTCTCGGTTCCACATGCAGGCAGCCGAGCAGCGCACAAGAAGTACTCTCTTGGATTACTCTCTGTGTGTAGGTAAAGCTAAAGCACAGAGGGGACAGAGCCTTTCCAAGGGTTGGCCCCAAATGATGGAACAGCTTACTTTCCTTCTGTACCTGACCTTTGGATTGTTTATACCGACTCTGATTCTCTGCTTCTTGCCCCCGACATCTGCCTGTTTCTGTTTTCGATTCTGGTTATCCCTACATACCTGACGCCGTTACTGATCATTGCCTGTCTGACCATTCTCATCATTAAAGTTCTGCACATGGATCCGAACGTCTCCGTCTCATCATTACAGAAGACTTCGCCAAACCAGGATCCAGCAGCTTTATTGAACCCCAGACCAGGTATGGAGCCAGCTAAAAGTTCATTCAACCCTGTAGGTGTGCATTGCTCCATTTTTCAAGATAGCCGACCAATTGAGCTCTTTGTGGAGGAATTCATCCAGTATAGTCCTGGGGATGAGGATCTGGTAATGGACTGTTTCTGGAGTGGTCTTGACGCTAAGATAAGCTTAAGTTTACCCGAAGAAGACCCTAGCTGGACCCTGGGACAGTTTATTGACTTTGTATTGCAGTTTTATGGCTCTCCCTTTACACTTGAGGAGGTCACTTCTCCAAGGTATCCAGCTCCTATCCGTTCGGTGGTCCCTGTACCTGAGCTTCTGCATAAGATGGCCGCCAGCCCAGCGCCGCTGCACAAGATGGCCGCCAGCCCAGCGCCGCTGCACAAAATGGCCACCAGCCCAGCGCCGCTGCACAAGATGGCCGCCAGCCCAGCGCCGCTGCTCAAGATGGCCGCCAGCCCAGCGCCGCTGCTCAAGATGGCCGCCAGCCCAGCGCCGCTGCGCAAGATGGCAGCCACGGTCGACTTTCCAGAGTCAAGTCAGGTCCCCGTCGACTTTCCAGAGTCAAATCAGGTCCCCGTCGACTTTCCAGAGTCAGGTCAAGTCACCACTAACACACAAGAGTCAAGTGAAACAACATCTAAACTTCATGAGTCTAGTCAAGTCTCCGCTGACCGTCCAGAGTCAGGTCAAGTCACCATTAACACCCATGAGTCAAGTAAAACCACAGTTAAACTTCATGAGTCTAGTCAGCTCACCGTTGATCAGGTCCCTGTTTTCCTGGAGTTGAGTCAGGTTCCGGTTGACCCTCCAAAGTCGAGTCAGGTGCTCATGGACCCTCCAGAGTCAGGGTTAGTCACCATCGATCTTCCAGTATCAGGGTTAGTCACCGTCAACCTTCCAGAGTCAGGGTTAGTCACCGTCAACCTTCCAGAGTCAGGGTTAGTCACCTTTGACCTTCCAGAGTCAGGGCTAGTTCCTGTTGACCTTCCAGAGTCGAGTCACGTTCCAGTTGATTCCCCAGAATCAAGTCAGATTCCGGTTAACCTTCCAGAGTCGAGTCAGGTGGCCATTGACTTTCTAGAGTCGAATCAGGTGACCGTTGAATTTTCAGAGTTGAGTCAGGTTCCGGTGGAACCTCCAGAGTCGAGTCAGGTGCTCGTGGACCTTCCAGAGTCAGGGTTAGTCGCCATCGACCCTCCAGAGTCAGGGCTAGGTCCTGTGGACCTTCCAGAGTCAAGTCAAGTCACCGTTGACCTTTCAGAGTCAAGTCAAGTCAAGTCACTGGTGATCTTCAAGGACAGAGTCAAATCACTGGTGATCTTCAAGGACTAAGTCAAATCACAGTCGTTCTTCAGGAACCAAGTCAAGTCACAGTCGATCCTCAAGAGCACAGTCAAGTCACATTTGATCTTCATGTGTCAAGTCACAGTTCATCTTCATGAGCAAAGTCAAGTCACCATTAACCTTCTTGAGCCAAGTCAAGTCACAGTAGATCCTCAAGAGCACAGTCAAGTCACATTTGATCTTCATTTGTCAAGTCACAGTTGATCTTCATGAGCAAAGTCAAGTCACCATTAACCTTCTTGAGCCAAGTCAAGTCACAGTTGATCCTCAGGAACCAAGGCAAGTCACCAATGATCTTCATGAGCAAAGTCAAGTCACCATTAACCTCCGTGAACTAAGTCAAGTCACAGTCAATCTTCAGGAACCCAGTCAAGTCACAGTCGATCTTCATGAATCCAGTCAAATCACCACTGATCTACCAGAGCCTCGTCACATCTCAGCCGCACTTCCAGAGCTCTCGTCCTATTCTGTCACGGCCATGGAGGCCGTCTATGAGCTCTCATTCGTTCCGTCATGGCTACGGAGGTCCTCCATGAACTCACCGCCTGCCCTGTCACGGCCATGGAGGCCAGCTACCATCTCATCACGGCCACGGAGGCCGCTATTAACCTGTTTATGTTCCCTGTTTCAGTCCCACCTGACCAGACTTGCTTTCCTGTGCCACCAACTCCACTGTGGTGGTCCTCTGCTCCGCCCTGGTGGGCCTCTGTCATGTCTGCTCAACTATGGTGGTCCTCTGCTCCGCCCTGGTGGGCTTCTGTCCCCTCTTCTCAGCTGTGGTGGTCGTCTGCTCCGCCCTGGAGGGCTTTTGTCTCTTCTCAGCTGTGGTGGTCGTCTGCCCCACCCTGGTGGGCTCCAACGCCACCTGCTCTGCCTTGGTGGACCCCTATTCCCAAATTAGGCCCACGGCGGGTTCCTGTTACCGAGTTAGGCCCATGGCGAGTTCCTGTTCCCGATTTAAGCCCATGGCGGGTCCCTGTTTCCCCTGTCAGACCCAGGAAGGGCCCTTGTTTCCCATGTCAGGTCCAGGAGAGGCTCCTGATCTCCATGTTAGGCCCAGTTCTGCCTGCTCTGCCTCGGTCCTCAACCACTGCACTTCCTCATGGACCTGGCCCTCCGTCCCTCCCCCGTTCCGCCTCCACTCCACCGCACTTCCTAGATTGTTTTGAGCGTCTGGAAGCCGCTCCTTTGGGGGGGGGCTATGTCACGATCATTAGATGGAGTGCCCATGAACTTCAGTAGAGGGCACTCCAATCAGGACCATTCCACATCAACCACCAGATGTCACTCGGACTCTAGAGCCTCTCATCTGTTGCACCACACCCGAACTACTTTCCCCATGAGTCACTGCATCACAATCACCCTGCCACACCTGCACATCATTCATCAGCCAATTTCCTTGCCACACCTGCACCTCATTTACACACACATAAAAGCAGCACACTCACTCCCACTCTCTGCAAAGTCTTGTTTAGCCAGTCTGACATTTCCGAGCGTTTTCCTTGTGTTTTCCTTCTGTACCTGACCTTTGGATTGTTTATACCGACTCTGATTCTCCGCTGCTTGCCCCCGACATCTGCCTGTTTCTGTTATCCATTCTGGTTATCCCTACATACCTGACGCCGTTACCGATCATTGCCTGTCTGACCATTCTCATCATTAAAGTTCTGCACATGGATCCGAACGTCTCTTTCTCATCATTACACCATGGCATTTAACAACTAATGAATTTTACTGTGTATTTTACTTTTCTGTTTGAAATTCTATTTTTATATATTGTTTCTAATGTACAGCACTTTGGTCAACCTTTTGGTTGTTTTTACATTTGCTTAATAAATAAATAACCTAACCTAAAATAAGCTAGCTAATCATCAAGGAAGCGGTCTACAGGTATGCAGGCAGTTAATCTTCACTGTTGCACATTTATTTACAGTGTACTTATACAAGAGGATATTTTAGCAGAGAAAGTTTCATGGGGCTCCTTCAGCATCAGGCATGAACTTCCACTAAACACACATAACCCTAACCGTCCTCAAGGAGTCCGTCAGGAGCTCTGATATAGAGCTGGAAGAAAAAACTTATTAGCATTTCTCTGAGACCTCATTTTAGAAGCTCATGCTTCTTGACCATTTATTTTCTATTTATTTTTTAAGAAAAGCAACAAATGACAGACTGGTCTGGAATCAGCATTTTAATGTTTGTTTTAGAATAAACAAAAATGTCTCAGCTTAAAGTTTCAAGCTTAACCAAAAAACATAAGGAACCTTATATGATGAAAAACTACATCTCTTTTACTTTTATTCTATCAATATATATTTTTAACTCAGTAAGCACCAACATTATTTTCTGTATCAGAATACAATCACAAACTCATATGAAGAAATACAAATGCAATCATAAGATGATGTAAATTATAATTGGCATGCAAGATTAGATAAATACTTGTAAAGCAGTATGTGTGTCACCACTCTGCCTCCCCCACAGCCTTTGAGAAAACATAGTCTTTCCCTCCATAACACATGACTCCATCTTTCAAGTAGAACTTCCAGCGGTTTTTGCTACGGTGAATCTGTAAAACAAACATCAATAACTTTTTTTTATACAGAAACTAGTGACGTTTTAATGGACTTAAACTCTTAAAAGTGTTTTGTCAGGGAGATTTGTGCTAAAGATATAACTAAAATACAAACTGACAGATTTAGTAAATTTACACATGCAGTTATTCTGGTAACACTGCAGGTGTTTGTGTAGTCGATCTTGTCTTCATCTGCTTTGGTTACTGCTGGTGTCAACACTAACAGATAATGAAAATGATGCACTGCCATTAGCATTTCTCAGTCATGTGGGTTCAGATAAAAGTATAGCAGCCTCTACTCGCGGTCAGAATCGTACACTAGATTTATGTCTGTGATAAGGAGTTGATACTGAAAACCACGGACAATCCATATGCGATCACTATCTTCTGTTTCTTATATGCTACACTTAGCCATGGTCATTTTACTAAAATTATTTGCTTCCCTAAAAATAAGCTATTATAATGAATGATCAGAGATGCGCCTGCTTCAGCACCTCAGAAGACTTTCACTCATAAGTACCTTTTATTATCATCAATCATTTAAAATGTCAACGGCCAGCAAGAATTAACTAAACCTTTGAAATGATTACATTAGACATCACATGTTCTGATGTTCATTCATATTTATTTCACACTGTAACTTGTATGAAAGTGGAAGAGACTCACGCTGCGGCTTGAACTCAGGTGAATACAGAGATCTGTCATGCCACATTCAAAAGCATCAAAATAGCATTTATTGTTATTGACTTGCATAACAAAAGACAAAGCTCTTTGCTATTATTGGATGGCTGATAGTCCACAGTGTTTAATAACACTAAATAATGGCCATGCGTCTTTTTCACATGATAGTTTCAAATGATAAAACTAGAATGTCTGCATGGTGTTAAAATCTTAAGATATTTTGGCCATGAATGTACTGTTTTTGTGTTGCATGTTTATTCTGTCACCACACATTTACAATTTTTAATTAGTTTGCACACTTGAATCAGCAGTAAAGAAAGCTAAGTGCAAATAGCAGTGGATTCTGTTTACGTTGAGTGAAAATAGCAGTTTTTTTTAACAATATGCTATTTAATCCGCACAAGGAGCTATAGATTCCATCTATTTACACATCGTTCTGTTAAAATTACAGGATTTTATGCTATTTATACTACAAACCCGATTCCCAAAAAGTTGGGAAACTGTACAAATTCTGAGTAAAAAAGGAATGGAATAATTTTTAGACATTTTGAAATGTCACGCCAAACATTGGTAAAAAATTTTTGGAAAAATAGTGAAGCAATATCAGAAAGGATGAGTTTCTCAGAGAAAAATGGCAAAGAGTTTGAAGTTATCATCATCTACAGTGCATAATATCATCCAAAGATTCAGAGAATCTGGAACAATCTCTGTGCTTAAGGGTCAAGGCCGGAAAACCATACTGGATGCCCATGATCTTCAGCTCTTAGACGGCACTGCATCACATACAGGAATGATACTGTAATGGAAATCACAACATGGGCTCAGGAATACTTCCAGAATTGTCGGTGAACACGACCCACTGTGCCATTCACCGTTGCCAGCTAAAACTCTATAGGTCAAAAAAGAAGCCATATCTAAACATGATCCAGAAGTGCAGGCATTTTCTCTTGGCCAAGGCTCATTTAAAATGGACTGTGGCAAAGTGGAAAACTGTTCTGTGGTCAGACAAATCAAAATTTGAAGTTCTTGTTGGAAAACTGGGAAGCCATGTCATCCGGACTAAAGAGGACAAGGACAACCCAAGTTGTTATCAGCGCTCAGTTCATAAGCCTGCATCTCTGATGGTATGGGGTTGCATGAGTGTGTGTGGCATGGGCAGCTTACACATCTGGAAAGGCTCCATCAATGCTGAAAGGTATATCCAAGTATAGAACAACATATGCTTCCATCCAGACGTCGCCTCTTTCAGGGAAGACCTTGCATTTTCCATCATGACAATGCCAGACCACATACTGCATCAATTACAACATCATGGCTGCGTAGAAGAAGGATCCGGGTACTGAAATGGCCAGCCTGCAGTCCAGATCTTTCACCCATGGAAAACATTTGGTGCATCATAAAGAGGAAGATGTGACAAAGAAAAACTGAGACAGTAGATCAACTAGAAGCCTGTATTAGACAAGAATGGGACAACATTCCTATTCCTAAACTTGATCAACTTGTCTCCTCAGTCCCCAGACATTTGCAGACTGTTATAAAAAGAAGAGGGGATGCCACACAGTGGTAAACATGGCCTTGTCCCAACTTTTTGAGATGGGTTGATGCCATGAAATTTAAAATCAACTTATTTTTCCCTTAAAATTATAAATTTTCTCTACCTGTTAACCTGCACCCCTGAACGCCCCTCAACTCGCACGTGTCGGTGTTTACGAATAGATTAAATGAAACGGAACAAGATTAATCTTGACAAACTATATATCATTATAAAGCTCTAAGCCTCAAGCATCGACGACAGATCACTGTTTTTCAATGGAAAGCTTATAAAGACTGTATTTGCTAAATTTGTGTAAACCGTACACATCAAAACTCACGCTAAGAAACTGCATCTTGGTAGTAAAAAAAATGGCATGGTTTTGCAGCGTACAGCATCAAAAACAGAATGAGACAATCCACAAAGTAATAAGTGAAAGAAAAGCGAAAAATAGTATATTTGAACTCTGGCGCTCTCTCGTGACGGCTCGTGACGCGCTCTGAGCACCTGTCAGCTGATGGAGGCGGAACTTCTAGCGATCGCCTTTTTCTTTATTTGTTTTATTTTTCAACAGTGTTTATATGTGTGTGCGTGTGTTTTATGTTGAATGTGATGATGATGTTCTGTAATTGGCATATAAAGCTAAGTATTTTTTAATTGTATTTATTTTTCTTACTCAAATTATTATTATTGTATTTTTCTAATGCTCAAATAAATCACTTCTATGATGTCTAAGTTTCTGCCTAGTGTTTTATAATTGAAAAAAAAAAACTATGCAGTGGTTATGTTTAATGACAATTTGTGGAAGCCTTAAATACAGTGAGTAAATATTTTTTTTATATTTGGGGGATGGTGGGGGTCTAGACAGTCTCAGAAAAATATTTGCAGGAATCTCATTTTTCATGAGATCTTATTCAGATTTGAAATAGAAACTCATGAGACATTTGACTTTCAACCCATTACTTTTCTAGATTGCTCCAGGACTCATTTCATGTATTTTTATATATATAAAAAAACATTCAGAGTGGTAAAAATTCTAGCCACTTCAGTGTCTATAACTTTAAATATTTTTGAGCATTATCAAATCTGGTTGATAAAAAAGAAAAGCCCAAAGGGTCTTAAAGACACCAAAAGGATGTAACACACTGAAGTAAGAAACTGTTACAATTTTTAGTTAGGTAGAGCACTTTCAGCTGTGAGTCCCATAATGGGGGGTGCTGGCTAACAGGTTTAACATCTGATATGTCATCTATGTTGTAATCTTAATAATCAGACCATTTTAGAAAGACCACCAATTTCTGTGAACTCCGTGTGCAAGGATCTTTATGGTGCTTTGTGCTGCGAGATAAAATGGATCAACTTGAAAGACTCCATTCTGTTTTATTGCGTTTGTTTGTACTTAATTTCTAGTGTTTTTGTTGACTTGATTGCACAGTTACTATTTAAACTGAACTGAGCTGGATGATGACATTTAATGATGAACTGCCTTTTTGCTTTACTTGATGCACTATTGTCCTATTTAATGCTGTTCAGCTGCTTTGTTACAATCTTTATTGTTAAAAGCTCTATATAAATAAACCTCTCAAAATTCTTGCTACCGGTGTGAAAAATGCAGAGAATCAAACCCAAATTTGTTTTGATGGACGAGAGTTTCAGAGGCACTGTGTAAACGAGACTGACACAATGAGAGGTCATAATTTTTTATTGTGCAAAAATTTCAGACTCAGTGTGCAATGACCTTAAAAGAACTGCTCTCAAGACACCAGCTTGCTTTGATTAAATTAACAGGGTGGTTTAATCTTACAGTGTCCATCTTTATCAAGTGTATTCTACAGGCTGATCTCTTTACCTCATTTAGAAAACTCTTCTCATTCCTTTACCTTGTCATACTGGCACACAATGATGTTCTCGGTGTCAAAGATCTCTGGGATGTCCTGTTCGCTTACGTCATCTCCAGAGTTCAGCGGATCCTGAAACAGACACATTCATTAAACTGCATCAGATTTTCAAGAGCACTGGACTGCCAAGTGCATCAATCGGTGCCAGACTCGCTGACAATGGGATGAAAATCAATATCCAGCCCCATTTCTCTAATAACTACTGAGGCTGGGATCTTATAAAGTGGTTCTTTCTGACACTAGTTTCAATAAACTAGTTAAAAAATAAAAATAACAAATGGAATCGTCGTTTTTATGTAAGTAGTTAAAATATTTAACTAGTATGTATTTTTTGTATGCTGACTCAAAGTCTTCACAATGTCTCAACAGAAAGGTTTCTGCATGGTTTAATGAATGGCTATTTAAAGGGGTTCTATTATGCTTTTGGACAGTGTTTTCTCTGCTTCCTGTTGGTCTTGCTGGAGCTGATTGTAGCTCCGTGTAGCGGTTTTTTTTTCTTCTCTAGAATCTTTATCTTACTATCACTCTCTGTTTTTTAAAGTGATAAAAATAACTTAATTCACAGCATATTTCTGAGATTATGGATCAATCTTATCAGATTAATTTTGATCGTTCACTTTTATTTTATATCCGTGAGTGCAGTACACCTGCATTGCGTTAGCACTCGTTAGCTTGTTATTAGCGTTTTCATTCGAACAGTCTACATGAGATGTCACAGCGGTAGGTCGCGCAAGTTTTGCAGCGAGTCAATTAGGGCCGTATTTCATGTAACGGATGAATTCAAATGATATATCTGTATGACTGTGATCTAAAGCCCCGCTGTAATACGCACTCAGATGTTTCGTTGATTATTTTTCTTTACCAATGTTTCTTTTTAATATATGTAATTTTCTCTTTCTCAGCGTCGTGCATTGCTGCCGCACGCTGGTTTATGTGCTGCACGAGTCCTAATATTTCCATTTGTGTTATACAGGTACATGTTCCATTGTTATATGTTCGTAAAATGTGCTTTAGTGAAAATATATTGTACCAGTCTGCATGAGATGTCACAGCGCGTCGTGCATTGCTGCCGCACGCTGGTTTATGCACTGCACGAGTCCTCATATTTCCATTTGTGTTATACAGAATAAACGAGGATCTGCTGGCAAGAATGTTCGTAGTCTGTCTTTTGGTATAAACACAATGCAGAAAACACCGCTACAACTGGTGCCGTGATCGACGCTTCACTCTTCGTGGGATCGGACATTACATGCGAGTGGAGAAGTTGCAGGGGTGTTAGGCCAATGAGTGCACCGCTGCAACGTGACTGAGTGGACGAAAGGTTCGCCATTTAACAATATATACTGTGAACTGGATACCTGATTTGTGAAATCTTAAGTATTTAGTGGACTGAAATATATTGATTCTTGTATTGAACTCATTCTTTAAAGGACTTTAAATACTATCTTGGGTTAATTTAGAGTGTTAATCGCTGGAATCCTGAATTATATTGTTGATTAAAATTTATAGATTGTTATTTTTTTATTTACCTATTTTTTGTTATTGTAAAAGGAAAAAAAGTCAGTTACAAGAAGCATTGTGATTTGAATAGCTGATTCCGAAATGGAGGGTTCTAATAGTCAGAATGGTATGGGAAGCGGGCGAGGAGTACTGAGGTTTGCGCATACACATCAGATTGGTGGGGCTGATAACATAGGTCCATTTTGTCAACCCCTATTCACACAAGAAGTGTTGATGTGCAGACACCTATTGTGTCACAGTCTTCTGCCATCTCTGATGATTCTGTGCAATTATCTGATTTGAATGCTGTGCCGGTGAATCCGATTAATGACATAGTGAAACAGATTTGGCCAGAATATTTTCACCTGTCTTGAATCTGGGGTTTTTGGCCAAAACAAACAAAGTGATTCAACTTTTAATATAAGTGAATTGTCAAAGGTTAGCTTGGTTGTTAAGCATGATGTCAATGAGCCTCTATGTTTCAGAGGTGATGGGGAGGAGAAAATTTCTGTTGATGAGTGGTTGGAGAGTGTAAAAGTGTACTTGAAGCGTGAAGTGCCCTTAAAAGACCAAGCTGACGAAGTACTGACTAAGTTGCAGGGCAGAGCACGTGATGTGGTGAAGGTTGGACTGAGAAGTAACCCATTGATCGACCTCAGTAAGGGTCCAAAGCCAGTTTTTGACCTGCTCAAACAACAATGTGGTGAAACTGTGTGTTCGTGCATGCCTTTGGCAGTTTTTTACACCACATTGCCTTTGCAAAACGAGAAGCCATTCGACTATTGGATTCGGCTGCACAATGCTATTGACATTTACTGTGGAAGGACTGAAGAGACAGGGGAAAACTCTAGATGACCCCTTTCGTGAAGTTACTTTAATGTTCATCAGGAACTGTCCGGATCCAGAGCGGTCTCTTATATTCAAAATGTAAGCCACTGCACGAATGGGCTGCAGCTGATGTGCAGGTTAGACTGGATGAGTATCAAAGCGAGAATAAGCTTCAACAACGCAAGTCTAACACACATGTGAGTAGCATTGCATGTCATGCTTAGTCAATTGACTTTTTGTGCCCACGTTCGTGGTTTGGAGGCCGCTGCTGCTGTGGTTCCTCCATCCCAGGTGACTGAGCAGTCTACTCAAGATCAGTCATTGAGTCGAGTGATCAGTCTTTTGGAACGAATTTTGGATCAGGGAATTTGTCAGCAGACAACAAGAGTGTCCAGGCCTCAGCATAATAACAGCCAGTTTGAAGGTTTTGGGGACATATCCTAATGACAATGAGGAATTTATAATAGTCAGAAGAGGATCTATGACTTCTGGAAGCACCTCTTTTAGGAGCTTAGATGGTATAGGGTCTAACACACATGTTGTTGGTTTAGATGATTTAACAAGTTTATACAATTCTTCCTCTCCTATAGTAGAGAATGAGTGGAACTGTTCTGGATACTGTAGCTGACGGCTGAATGGTTGCAATTTTATCTCTAATAGTATTGATTTTAGAAGTAAAGTAGTTCATAAAGTCATTACTGCTGTGGTGTTGGGAAATGTCAACACTTGTTGAGGCTTTATTTTTTCGTTAATTTAGCCACTGTATTGAATAAATACCTAGGGTTATGTTTGTTGTCTTCTAAAAGAGAAGTAATCGGATCTAGCAGTTTTTAATGCTTTTCTGTAGGATAGGTTACTTTCCCGCCAAGCGGTCAAAGAACAAGCCCACAGAGAGTATGTGACGTCCAGATGGAAGTATTTAACTGCTCCTTCTGTGTACCTGCCTTAATAGTTGATGGGCAAAACGCTGACCTAATTTTGGGAAGTAATGTTATAAAACATTAAATTCATGACATGAAAGTATCCAGTGATTTCTGGGGGAAACTATCTGATTGAATCCTGATGCAGATGCTTTGATGCAACTCTTGTGCAATGTTGAGTCATGGAAAGGAATGGATCCCCCTACAAAAGTAGGAACTGTAAAACTGAAGCATGCTGTCACTTTAGAACCCATGACAGAACACATAGTGTGGGGAAAGTTGTCCTGTGACAAAACCCTGTCTGCAGGCAGTACAGTCGTTGTGGAGCCTAGCACAGCTCGCACTCCACCAAGAAATGTGTTGGTGGGCAGGATAGTCGTGTCTTTATGGGGTGAAAGCAGTACCCCAGTTAAAGTTATCAACCCATCGAACAAGCCTATCTGTCTAAGCAACTGCAAACTGGCTGATGTTTACACCTGCATGGCACTTGAAGACATTGACATTGACTGTCTTGACATGTCATTTCAACAGGTGAAAGATCTGCAGTGTAATGAAGTGGACACTGAAAGACTAAAATTGCAGTAGTAATTCATGTGAAATGGAGAGACAACACTACATGCTGCATGGTCTTTACTGGCTCAGCACTGTCTAGCCTGGAGCTCCAGGATATTGACATTGACTCAAACTCTTTGACACCTTACTGGAGAGGGAAGTTGGTTGAGCTGTTGGTTAAGTATGAGTCAATATTTTCTCGTCATGGTTTAGACTGTGGCAAGGCCAAAGGCTTTGTTCATAGAATCGGCCTAAGCGATACTAAACCCTTCCGACTTCCCTACAGAAGATTGTCACCATCACACTATGAGAAACTGCGTGAGGCCCTGGATGACATGGAGGAGCGCGAGATAATCAGAAAGTCAGCGAGTGATTAAAGAGGAAGTCTTGAAGAGGAATGGTGATCTGAGGCTGTGCACAGACTTCCGCTGGCTAAATGCGCGAACCGTTAAAACATACACATCCTCTTCCGCACCAAGCGGACGCATTTGAAGCTCTGGGTGGTAATGCTTTCTTTTCTACAATGGACTTAACATCAGGTTATTATAACGTGGAGGTGCATTAGAATGACAAGAGATTCACAGCTTTTACTAGGCCATTTGGTCTCTACGAGTATAACAGGCTTCCTCAGGGGCTATGTAATAGCCCTGTGACATTCATGAGGATGATGAACATTTGGCGACCAGAACTTTATGAGCTTGCTGTGTTATCTCGATGACATCCTCGTTTTCGCCCCTGACGAACAGCTTGCTTTGGAACGACTAGACGTGGTTTTCCAAAGACTTCAGGCTCACAATCTAAAACTGTCCCAAAAGAAGTGTCATTTTATGAAATCTTCCGTTAAGTTCCTTGGTCACATTGTGAGTATTGATGGCGTGGGCACAGATCCTGAAAAGGTCAGAGCTATTGTTGACATCACAGAACAGGATCTTATGGAAGATGGCACTGACATTCCATCACAGATGAAAATAAGGTCGTTTTTGGGGATGGTTTTCTACCAGCAGTATATCAAAGGTTGTTCTCGCATTGGTAGACCCCTGTTTGCTTTAACATCAGGCATGAGAAAACCAAGGCATAACAAGGGCCAGAAACGGCAACTGGAAAATCATGTTCGACAATATGCTTACCTGCTGCCACAGTTGATTGAGTCAATTATACCATCTCAGCCACTGGATCATCCAGTATTGTCAAGGCAGGAGCTGACAGAATTACAACATGCTGATCCTGTTCTGAGCAGACTGTTTTATTTTGTGGAGCGCAAGTTTAGGCCATTTAATAGGGAGCGGAGTAAGGAATCACCTAGCGTACTTCGGTTGCTGAGACATTGGAACAAACTATCAGTCAGAATGGGTTTGTTGTATCGTGTGTCCAAGGATGTCGTCTCCAAAAATAAAACTTTTCAGTTTATTGTGCCTGCTGCCCTTCGAGATAAAGTGCTTAAGGGGGTACATGATGAAGCTGGACACCAGGGTCAACACAGGACACTCTACCTCACTAGATCTCGGTTCTACTGGCAAGGAATGGAAAAAGATGTGAGACCGTATGTGGGATGCTGCAGAAGATGTGTAGTCAGTAAGTCACCAGAGCCAGAGGCAAGAGCTCCACTTGAGAGTATTAGGACATCAAGACCTCTTGAGCTAGTTTGTGTAGATTTTTGGTCTGCCAAAGACTCCTCTAATAAGTCTCTGGATGTCTTGGTCGTGACAGAGGTAAGCCTGAGCCAGCTTGGTAAAATGGTCTGTCCTAACCAATTGGAAAAGGCAGTAGCGAAACAGCTATGGGATAACATTTTCTGCATCTATGGCTTCCCGGAGCGAGTACATTCTGACCAGGGAGCCAATTTTGAAAGCAACCTGATTCTGAAATGCTTCAGCTTGCAGGTGTTCAAAAATCCCATACGACCCCTTCCCACCCAATGGGTAATGGGGCGGTCGAGAGATTTAACCGCACATTAGGCAACATGATTCGTGCCTTGCCACCTAAAGCTAAGCACAGATGGCCTCAAATGTTGAAGTCTCTCACTTTTTGCTATAATGCAACGATTCATGAAACGACCAATTATCCTCCATTCCAGTTGATGTTTGGTAGAACTCCAAGGTTGCCTGTTGACATGATGTTTGACTCTGCACTTCTTGATGAACAGGTGGCTGACTATGACCGATATGTGCAGTCTTTCAGAGATGATCTGGAACAGGCTATGAAACTGGCCCAATGCTCTGCTTCAAAACAACAGCAGAGGCAAGCAAACCTCTACAATAAGAAGCTCAAAGGTGCTCCAGCAAATATTGGCGACAGGGTACTCCTGGCCAATAAGTGAGAGCGTGGCAAGAGGAAGACTGCTGATAGATGGGAGAGTCACATCTACATAGTGACGGGAATGAACGATGAGGTCCGTATCAGAAATAGTGCGACTGGTACTGAAAAAGTTGTTCATAGAAATCTCATTATGCCAGTGAACTTCTTGCCTCTGCGAAAGGACATGTCTGATGATGATACTTGTAAAAAATTCACCTCAAGCAGGTCAAGTCTGTCTATGAATGGAAATGTAGAGCTTAGTTTACCTGTCGATGAGCTGGACGAGAGAACTGTGTCATGGGTGTCTGAGCTCCCAGTTTCCCAAGATGCTGGCCCCTCTGAATCTGATTCTGTCCAGTTATGTAAAGCTGACCAGCCTACTTCCCTGACTGTATCATGTGATGCAGACGACAGTATACAGACAATTGAGACCGACTGCAGGTCTTTGACACATGAACCTGACGATGACAAGAACATTGTTCAGGCTGATGAAGGTGTAGATACTGATACTTTAGCCACTGACCATTAACAGCGATGTTCCAGAGCACTTTTTCGGTCAGGGTGGGTCACTGACAGTCAGAACCAGATGTGGGAGGGTGGTTAAACCAGTTATTAGACTGATTCAGAATATGCATCAGAAGGTTTTGTCTGGGTTGAATTTTTTTTTCTTTCCCATTCGAATGGTTGTTCTGTATATAAAACTGATTAACTACGAAGGTTAAATTGTGATTGAATTGAGATTTATATTTGTGATTTATGGTACCTTGTGAGGAGGAAGAGTATTTAAAGAGTGAATCCAGAAATGGATAAGATCTTATGAAATACTGTGCAAAAATGAACACTAAGAGTATGTAATGTGTAAAAGGCATGTTTAGAGGCTTTGCAACCCTCTTGCATTTCTAATTCTGAAAAGAATAGTCTTAAGACTGGAGAATTAAGTGTTTCATGTGACACTCAGTATTATCATTTGGTACTATGCTACAAATTATTTTTCTCCCTTTTATTATTATTTTTTTCTTTCTATTGTTCTTTCAGATTTGGAGTATCTGTTTTTGTTCTTGGGTGACTTTGCAGAATTTTGTTTTTATGTTGTGCTTTTATTTTGTCATGTGCAAGTGGAAGTCAGCAGAGGGGAATGTAGCAGTTGTGTATTTAGGAAATTACTTTGTGATTCCACTTGCCATTACCATATCTGGGGTTTCCTGCCGCCATGCTGACTTGGGGGGTTGGCGCACTTTGCTGCTTACCAGTCTACATGAGATGTCACAGCGGTAGGTCGCGCAAGTTTTGCAGCGAGTCAATTAGGGCCGTATTTCATGTAACGGATGAATTCAAATGATATATCTGTATGATTGTGATCTAAAGCCCCTCTGTAATACGCACTCAGATGTTTTGTTGATTATTTTTCTTTACTAAAGTTTCTTTTTAATATATGTAATTTTACTCTTTCTCAGCATCGTGCATTGCTGCCGCACACTGGTTTATGTGCTCCATGAGTCCTCATATTTCCATTTGTGTTATACAGGCAGAGGTGGGTAGTAACGAGTTACATTTACTTCGTTACATTTACTTGAGTAATTATTTGGGGTAACTAATACTTTTCGGAGTATATTTAAAGATGGGTACTTTATACTCTTACTTGAGTAAATTTTTTGGGGAAAATCTGTACTTTTACTTCGTTACTATGGGCGACGCCCCTCTCGTTACTTTATCTTAATGCAATAAATGTTATAAATGCTTCAGTTTATTCCAAACGCGCCATCTACTTTTCTCTTGGCAATGAGCGATGCCCATTCGCGAATGATTCATTCTTTTGAGACAATTCTGTTCAAAGGCTTGATCAAATCAATTGGCAAACGAGTGAATTGGCTCATGAATCAGTTTGAATGAGTCGTTCAGTTCCCTGCCGCACGCGCTGAGGGTCTGAAGCAGTTCACTCAGAGTTGTAACGTTTAAGAACAGAAAGAGCGTTGAAAACGTGGCTGGAACTGCACTGAATTGAAAGCAAATCTGCAAAGGCTACTATTTGCTAGCGATGGAGATCCTTATTAGATGAACACCGTGTGTGCTGTCTACTGTTTAACAGGTAATAACTTGGGCTATATTCGATTACAGTACACGATACCTCTGACATTAATTTGTTGTACGTGTGTGGCTTATAACAGAGGGGAGTCAAGTTGAATGCAGCTTCCAAAAGACAAAAAATAGCCGATTAAGATTTTATTTATTTTAATACAATAACACAGGTGCGAGTACGTTCAGCAAGTCATATCATCAGCTGCTAAATTCAGATCTGTGATCGCTGGCTGGCGCTGAGCCAGAGACAGATGTGTTTTTACAGCACTGCGCATTATAACCAATCACACATGATTCTTTTGAGCTTATTAAAGCATTGGCCAATCAGAGGCGTTCAGATGAGTCATCGCTAAAATGCCGGTGCTTCCTTCACTCGCTCACTGACTGAATACCTCTTTCTGGCGAATTCTCTCGTCAGAAACAACAAAGTGCAGATGTGTGTGTACTAATCTGTAAATAAGATATTGATTTCACAGTGTTAACAGTTTCAGTGATTTTAATGGGAGTTTCTGAGAGTGATTGAAATCTAGACTGTCAGTGAAAATGATCTTTGATAATGTAAATGTTATTTGCTCTCTTTCTGAACAATGAAAGATTAGTAGCAATATTTATATCACATTAACTTTCAATGTTAAATTCACATTTAATATAAAGTCAGTCGTATTAAAAATATGTTATGGCATGACATCTATATCTGTTACTTTAGTAAACAGACAGGGTTTTATAATAAATTACAGAAATTGGAGTAAAGGGTGATGAAATATATATGTTATATGTATATATGTATACACACACACATACATTACATACATTTTATCTATATATCTAAATAAAAATAGGCTCAGTATATATGACCCAAAGTAACTAGTAACTAACTACTTGAGTAGATTTTTTATCCGATACTCTTTTACTCTTACTCAAGTAACTATTCAAGACTAGTACTTTTACTTTTACTTGAGTAAATATTTCTAGAAGTAATTTTACTTTTACTTGAGTACAGTTTTTGGGTACTCTACCCACCTCTGTATACAGGTACATGTTCCATTGTTATATGTTCGTAAAATGTGCTTTAGTGAAAGTATATTGCACCAGTCTGCATGAGATGTCACAGCATATCGTGCATTGCTGCCGCACGCTGGTTTATGTGCTGCACGAGTCCTCATATTTCCATTTGTGTTATACAGAATAAACGAGGATCTGCTGGCAAGAGTGTTCGTAGTCTGTCTTTTGGTATAAAAACAACGCAGAAAACACTGCTACACTGACAGAGAAGATTTCAGAATTAGAGACATGCATCCAAACTTTAATTGAGGACAGTAAGAATGTTAGGGCTCTAGATACGGCTTTGGATGCGTCTAGCTCAGAGATTCCTGTACATTGTTCGGTTCCGGCGACAGAGCCCCTGCAGCAGGGCAACTGAATGTCCAAAAAATGTCCAAACCAAGTTAAAAGTAACAATTTAATTGAAATTCAACAAATAAAAAATAGATGCAATACGGATAAACAAATGATAAAGCTTGGCTTATTGAATATCAGATCCCTTTCTACGAAAACACTTTTTGTAAATAATATGATCACTGATCATAATCTAGATGTGCTCTGTTTGACAGAAACCTTGCTAAAACCTGATGATTACATTATTTTAAATGAGTCCATCCCCCAAGATTACTGTTATAAACATGAGCCGTGTCTAAAAGGCAAAGGGGAGGTGTTGCTTCAATTTATAACAATGTTTTCAGGATTTCTCAGAGGGCATGCTTCAAGTATAACTCGTTTGAAGTAATGGTACTTCATATAACATTATCCAGAGAAACAAATGTTAATAATACTGGCTACTGTATACAGGCCACCAGGACACCATACAGACTTTATTAAAGAGTTTGATGATTTTACATCCGAGTTAGTTAAGTTTTAATAATTGGTGATTTTAATATCCATGTTGATAATGAAAAAGATACATTGGGATCAGCATTTAACTCTATTGGGGTTAGACAACACGTTTCAGGACCTACTCACTGTCGAAATCATACTCTAGATTTAATATTGTCACATGGAATTGATGTTGATGGTGTTGAAATTATGCAGCCAAGTGATATCTCAGATCATTATTTAGTTTTGTCTAAACTTCTTATAGCCAAAATTGTAAATTCTACTTCTTGTTACAATTATGGTAGACCCATCACTTCTACCACAAAAGACTGCTTTTTAAGTTATCTTCCTGATGTATCCAAATTCCTTAGCATATTCAAAACCTCAGAACAACTTGATGTAACAGAAACTATGGACTCTCTCTTTTCTAGCACTTTAAATACAGTTGCTCCTTTACGCTTAAGGAAGGTTAAGGAAACCAGTACGACACCATGGTATAATGAGCATACTCGCACCCTAAAGAGAGCAGCCCGAAAAATGGAGCGCAGCTGGAGGAAAACAAAACTAGAGGCATTTCGTATTGCTTGACGGGAAAGTAACCTATCTTCCAGGTATTTATTCAATGCAGTGGCTAAATTAACGAAAAATAAAGCCTCAACAGATGTTGACATTTCGCAAAATCACAGCAGGAATAACTTTATGAACTATTTCTAAAATCGATACTATTAGAAATAAAATTGTAACCATTCAGCCGTCAGCTACAATATCGCATCAGACTGCACTATAGGAACTATAGGAACAGTTCCACTCATTCTCTACTATAGGAGAGGAAGAATTGTATAAACTTGTTAAATCATCTAAACCAACAACATGTTAGACCCTATACCATCTAAGCTCCTAAAAGAGGTGCTTCCAGAAGTCATAGATCCTCTTCTGACTATTATTAATTCCTCATTGTCATTAGGATATGTCCCCAAAACCTTCAAACTGGCTGTTATTAAGCCTCTCATCAAAAAAACACAACTTGACCCCAAAGAACTAGTTAATTATAGACCAATCTCGAATCTCCCTTTTCTGTCCAAGATACTAGAAAAGGTAGTATCCTCACAATTATATTCCTTCTTAAAGAAAAATGGTATATGTGAGGATTTCCAGTCAGGATTTAGAACGTATCATAGTACTGAGACTGCTCTCCTTAGAGTTACAAATGATCTGCTCTTATTATCTGATCGTGGTTGTATCTCTCTATTAGTTCTATTGGATCTTTGGGCTGCGTTTGACACAATTGACCACAACATTCTTTTGCATAGACTTGAACACTTTGTTGGCATTAATGGAAGTGCATTAGCATGGTTTAAATCGCACTTATATGAGCGCCATCAATTCGCAGCAGTGAATGAAGAGGAATCATATAGATCACAAGTGCAGTATGGAGTACCTCAAGGCTCAGTACTAGGCCTGCTATTCTTCACACTTTGTTACCCTTGGGAGATATCATCAGGAAACATGGTGTTAGCTTTCACTGTTATGCTGATGATACTCGGCTCTATATTTCTTCGTGGCCCGGTGAAACACACCAATTTGAAAAACTAATGGAATGCATAGTCGATATAGATCGCAATCTTTCCTTAGAATGCCACGTTTCTAGCATTTGTAAAACTGCATTTTTCAATCTCAAAAATATATCTAAATTACGGCCTATGCTCTCAATGTCAAATGCAGAAATGTTAATCCATGCATTTATGACCTCAAGGTTAGATTATTGTATTGTTTTAGTGGGTGGTTGTTCTGCACGCTTAGTAAACAAACTACAGCTAGTCCAAAATGCAGCAGCAAAAGTTCTTACTAGAACCAGAAAGTATGACCATATTAGCCCCGTCCTGTCAACACTGCACTGGCTCCCTATCAAACATCTTATAGATTTTAAAATATTGCTTATTACTTATAAAGCCCTGAATGGTTTAGCACCTCAGTATTTGACTTGATTATGGAGAAAAATAATATGCTGTGCAATTCTATATGTAGATATTTAACTTTTATTTACTTTTGTTATGACAGAAATCTTATCTTAAAGTATCTTAAGTGCCATCTGACTTTTTACACAAGACTCTTTTACAAACAAAATATTTATATTTTTTACAAAACCAAAAGATTAAATAAAAACAGAAATTATTTTCCTGTCTTGTCTCTAGTTGCTTTTAACAGCTCACACATTTAACAGGTGAAACAATTTAAGAATGCTGCTCAGGGATAAACAAAGAAATATTATATATATATATATATATATATATATATATATATATATATATATATATATATATATATAGAGAGAGAGAGAGAGAGAGAGAGAGAGAGAGAGATAGATAGATAGATATATAGATGTTTAAATGTCTGCTTTAGAGTCCTGCACAGGTCCATTTTTGGAGACCCTCGCCCGCCCATACCCGCAAAGTTCAGCAGCAGATCCGACCAGTCACCCCTGATAATATAAAAATTATATGCACACCTGCCCAGACATGTTAAAATTTGGCCCGTTACTCGATCCGCGCTCGCGATAAATCTCACAACAGATTGTATGTGTAATGGTAATTTAGACATACAAATATTGCAAATATTTTTTCATCCGCACTACCACCCGCCCGTCAATTTTAGGAATGTCAAAATCCACCCATTTCAGCCACTTTTATGCGGGTATCCGCGGGTCCCTGACCCGCTGCAGGACTCTAGTCTGCTGCACTCACATTGTGTCGGCGCTTCAAGTGTGTTGTTAAATTAGTCATACTGCCTGTATATTTTATAGCGGCACGACATTTTACAAATTGCATGGGTTTCTTCAAGATTTCCATCTCACTTATAAAACCCAAAGTCATTCCAAACACTGGATTTTAAATGACTTGGTGGAAGAAAGAGTTCCCGAGTCTGCCATGTTAATCCGTTCTAGGTGGTAACACCTCTCGGTCTCCGTAGTGTTGCTGTGATACCGCAATCACGTAGCAGCTGTGATGGTGATGAGAGAATGCACTTTCGCAATAGTTCAGAAAGGAGAAATCAATCTAAAAGTTACATAAAATATCGGTCGCTTTATAAATAGTAAAAGAATAGCGCATCTACTTATAAATATATATGAATAAATCAGTTTTTACCGATGCAGATATGTTTGAAACTATGCATTGCAATACAAACGCCAACTGTATCCGATGCACGCTTATTTAAATCGATGCATCGCATCGTAAGCTTTTATGCTGATGCACCGATGCAAATCGGTTAATCTTACCATCCCTAGCAGATAGAGTGCAAACCAGTGAAGTGAACAAACGGATAAAAAGTTTAGATAAAAAGATTTTTTTTTTTTTTTTTTTTTTTTTTTTTTTTATTAGAGA
This sequence comes from Carassius carassius, assembly GCF_963082965.1. Taxonomy (NCBI): domain Eukaryota; kingdom Metazoa; phylum Chordata; class Actinopteri; order Cypriniformes; family Cyprinidae; genus Carassius; species Carassius carassius. The sequence continues at coordinate 32,611,797 of NC_081768.1, read as the reverse complement.
TTTTCAAATAATACAAACAACCGAGACAGAAACAATCAAACAAACAGACAAACAAACAAACCCCAAGTGCTGCAAGTTAAATAAAATGTACAAGTGTATCTGTTAACAAAAAACATAAATCAAAACAGAAGAAGCCAAAAATCTCTAAAAAATAAAATTTCAAATTTTGTGTAGGAAGGATTGGAGAGGTTCCCAAAGTTTCCTGAATTTGTCCTGTTTGTGGTTGAGGTCATAAGTTAATTTCTCCAAAGGAAGAAAGGTTGACAGCTGAGAAATCCACATGGAAATTGTAGGGATCTGAGATGTAGACCATTTTAGTAATATACATTTCTTAGCCAGAAATATGAGGGTAGTAAACAGAGATTTGAGGTCCGAGTCAAAAAGGTCTTTAGGAATGTCATTCAACAAAAAAAGTGAGGGGGATAACAAACCGTTTCCCTGTTATCTCCTGGATTGCAGAGTGGACCCCTCTCCAAAATGGTTGGATGTGAACACAAGACCAAAATACATGAAAAAATGTGCCCTTACAAGCTTTGCATTTAAAACAGAGGTCAGAACAACCTGGGAACATTTTATGCAGTCGAACAGGTGTAAAATAAATTCTGTGGAAAAATTTGAAATTTTGTTCATGTATGGAAATTGAGGTACATTTTGGAAAGATACCATCGCAGATCTTGGTCCAATTTTCAGAATTAAACAGAACTCCTAGGTCCCGTTCCCATAGTGGTTTCAAAGAATCATACACTGAAGAATCAGAATGAGTTAATACATAAAATTAAGGCATAAAATTTTGAAATAAGTCCTTTGAACGATTTAACTGATAGTATGGTTTCTTCCAATTCCGATAATTTAAATCGGAATCTATTTTGTTTTAAAAGAGACTCTATAAAATGCCGAATTTGAAGATATTTGAAAAAGTCTTCGGAGGGAATATCGAACTCTTCTCTAATTTGTTCAAATGATCTCAAAGTTTCAGAGGTAAACATTCCTGAAAAGTCAGACAAGCCTTTAAAACTCCAATCCAGCAATCCAATGCTCCTAATCTGAATGGGAATGTCTGGGTTCAAAGCCAGAGGGGAGTGTATGGATATAGTTTGGGGGATATTCAAATGTTTTTTCACATCATTCCAAACCAGTAATGTATTATAGACAATCACATTATCATTAAGAGAGTTTATCTGAGTTATATTATTAATAAACCACAGGGAATCTAATCTTCTTGGATGGCAAAATAAAGATTCAAAATCAATCCACATAGCATCCTGCTTATTCATAACCCAGCTTGTTATCATTTTGAGTTGAGCAGCCCAATAATAAAGCTGAAAATTGGGTAAGGAGAGACCCCCAAGGTCCTTTGGTTTACAAAGTTTAGAAAGACCAACTCTCTGCTGCTTATTATTCCAGATATAACGAGATATGTAAGAATTCAAAGTTTTAAAAAACGATGTAGCTAAATAGCATGGGAGATTTTGAAAAAGATAGTTAAGTCAAGGAAGTATGTTCATTTTTATGACGTTAACTCTCCCAAGAAGAGAAATTGGCAGAGGGGTCCACTTTTCTAAATCTTTTTTAACTTTTTGAACTAAAGGGGAGTAATTTGCTTCAAATAAATTATTCAAATCAGGGGTGAGAAGAATGCCAAGATACTTAAAACCTTTTTTAGAAATCTCAAAAGGAAATTGTATTGTAGGGTTATTAAAGTAATTAAAAGACATAGAAACAGACTTTTCGATATTAACTTTGTATCCCGACACAGTACTGAACAAAGCCAAGGAAGTCAGAACTGCAGGAGTAGATGTCTGTAAATTTTCTAAATATAAAAGGACGTCATCTGCATACAGAGAGATGACGTGTTTTTTCCCGTTAATTATAATTCCAGATATCTCAGGATTAGTCCTGATAGACTCTGCCAAAGGTTCAATAAATAGTGTGAACAATAAGGGCGATAAGGGGCATCCCTGTCTGCAACCTCTACGTACTGAAAAACCTTCGGACATCAAACCATTTGTGTTGACGGAGGCAGTAGAGTCTGAGTAAAGATGCTTAATAACATTAATAAAATTAGAGCTTAATCCAAATTTTTCCAAAACTAAAAACAAAAAAGGCCACTCCACGCGGTCAAAAGCCTTTTCGGCGTCCAAAGATAATATCATTGATATCTTTTTCTGAGTATTAAAATAATGTATAGCATTAAGAGCACGACGTACATTATCCGAACCATGCCTGGATTTCACAAAGCCTGCTTGATCAGGATTTATAACCTTAGGAAGAATTGATTCCAGTCTGCAGGCCAGAACTTTTGCCATTATCTTATAGTCTACATTAAGGAGACTAATAGGCCTATAAGATGAACAATCTAGAGGATTTTTATATTTTTTTTAGGAGTAAACTAATTGAAGCCTGTCTCCAAGATGGGGGGATTTCACCTTTCCAGATATCATTGATCGCAGGCATAAAAATCGGATGGATATTGGGCCAGAATTTTTAGAAAAATTCCAGTGGGAAACCATCTGGACCGGGGCACTTCCCATTTGGCATGGATTGAATTGCTGCCCAAACCTCCTCTACTGAAAAAGGAGAATTTAGGTTAAAACGGTCCTCCTCAGAACATAACGGTAATGTGATATTACTTAAAAAGGCAGCAATGTCAGAGTCTGTCGCTTTTGATTCAGAACTGTATAGCGATTTATAGAATTCCTTAAAAGTACTATTTATGACTAAAGGGTCACTAGAAGTGACACCATTTATATTCCGTATCATATTAATCGACCTGTCGTTGTTTTGATTCTTTAATTGGTATGCCAGTAACCGGATAGATTTATTGCCAAATTCATAATATTTTTGTTTAGTAAAGAGAAGAAGCTTCTGAATATGGGAGGTATGATCCATATTTAGTTTAGTTCTTGCATTCTCCAGTAATTTTAAATTTGAAACTGTAGGGAATTGCTTGTGTATTTGTTCCAATCTAGTTACCTCCTTTTCAAGATTTTTCCTATTACTGTCTTTGGCTCTTTTAAGGTGGGAAGTATAAGAAATAAGATGACCGCGTAGAGTAGCTTTGGCTGCATCCCAAATTATGGCAGAAGACACAGGAGAATCTCTGTTGTCGAGCCAAAATTGAGACAAACTATCTGAAACAAAAGATGAAAAATGATCACTGTTTAAAAGAGATGTATTAAATCTCCAATTTGAAGATCTAGGAATACTGAAGGCGGGGTCAATTTGCAAACATACTGCTGCATGATCTGATAGGACAATAGAGTCAATATGACAAGTCTGAACTGCATGCAAAAATTGTTTAGGGAGAAAGAAATAGTCCAGCCTGGAATATGAATTGTGGGGCTGAGAAAAAAAGTATAATCCCTCACTTTAGGATTTAATTGGCGCAATACGTCTATCAAACCGGATAGAAAACCGAATTTTGTTTCCTGAAGCAATACTATATCAGGTTTTTGTTTTTTCAAATGAGTTAGAATTTTTTTCCTTTTAATTACATGTCCAATCCCTTGAACATTCCAAGTGATAAGTTTAAGTGAACCAGCCATGAAAGGTGTGAATTAATCGCGAAGATAAAGCGATTTTATTTGGCGAAAAAAGGCAACAGAGAGTTGGCTTACAACAAACACATAAAACATCAAAGAAAACCTTGCAGCACGTACCCACCCCCACTCTGTCCCCAAACGACAGAGTAAAACCCCCCATAATGAAGTCAACGAACGTAATATCAGTACAAATCCAAACTCAAATTAGTGACCACAATAACAATTCAGTCGCCAGAGACAACGGCCAAACCAAGAGACTGAATAAAAAAAAAAAAAAAGAAAAAAAAAAAAAAAAAAAAAACACTGCGAGGAAAAGGAAAGGAGAGTCCCTTAGGAATAAAATAAAAACTATGTTATAAATGGGAAGCTATACTTAAGATTAATCAAACCTCCTAGTTATTCCAAATTACTTTAAATCAGGCAGGCTTTAAAAATAAATAAATAAATATACAAAAAAGTGAGTAAATAAAAACAGGTTGGCTCCTTTAGTCTTAAAAACTAGAAAGTAATGAAGGGACTCGCTGTAGATCAAGTCAATAATCCTCCTTAACAAACGAGAGTAGCAGCAAAAATACCTCAAGTAAGAGATTCCAAAAAGGCAGCGGCTGATTCGGGGGTATCAAAAAGACGAATTTGCCCGTTATGAAGACAGCGAAGCCTCGCAGGGTAGGCAAAGCCACGATACATATTCCGACAGGCCATCAATTTCCCCACGGAGTCAAACTCACGACGTTTGCGCAGGACCTCCGCCGAAAGGTCAGAGTAGAACCTTAATCTGGATTCATTGTAGAGGATGTTGCGCTTCTTCAAAGCTGCCCTGAGAACCGCTTCTTTCTGAGAGTACCGGAGAAATCGCACAAGAATACTTCTTGGTGGCTTATTCGCGTCCGGGCTCGGGACCAGAGCGCGATGGGCGCGTTCAATCTCCAGAGGAGGAAAGTCAGCAGGTAGGCCGACTAAAGTTGGAATGGTAGTTTGGAGAAAGTCCGCGAGTAAAGTGGAGCCTTCCGCTTTCTCCGGGAGATTGACGATCTTTAAATTCTTCCGACGCCCGCGGTTCTCCAGGTCGTCAACCTTAAGCTGCAGCCTATCCACAATCTTTTGCATAGCTGATATTTGGGCTTCGCAATTGTCGCGACTATCCTCGGTATTTGAGATCCGAGTTTCGGCTTCATCCATTCGTTTTTCCAAATCTGTTGCTCGATTAGATAGATTGGAAAGAGAAAGCTCAACTGACGTGATAGATGTTTTAATGTCACCCAGAGCACTGTTTATCGTATTCAAACGAGCTTCGACAGCTTCATCCATGTTATTAACAAGGGAGGCCACGGATTTGATTTCAATCAAAATCTGATCCATGGTAATCGAGCAGGTGGCCTCCGTGTCAATTTCACCATGCTGATCTTCATCAGTGGAGCACGCGGTCAGTCGAGTCGTCGCTTTTTTTCCCGGTGGACGGGCCAGACGACGAAAATATAGGAAAATCTTTGTCACGAGGAGGTTTAGGCATACTTGAGATAGAAAATAACTGATTAAGTGACGTTTGCCAAGCGAGAAAAAGAACTTTAAACCTTGGTTTAGCAAGGAGCGAAGTCTCAAGCGTCCATCTTGCTCCGGGTCACGTGACCACCGATAAAAAGATTTTTAGTGCAAAAAAAAAGCTTATTCAGTCTGATTAAAGTGACAAAGGACTCAAGAGCAGTTATTTTATTTCAACTGACTGATGAGGTGGTAGAATGAAGTCAGTTCCATGGTGAATGAGGTAGTGAACAAACCACTCCTGCACAAATTGACTGGTGCATGCCATCGTATGTTAGTGGGAGGTGGGGGGACCTGGGAAAGAGAGACACCAATAATCTTCTCAGCTGGTCTGTAGAGTCTTTCGGCGGGACGCGTTGCAGGCACCATACCACACAGTGATGCAGCTCGTCAGGATGCTCTTGATGGTGCCTCTGTAGAAGGTGTACATGATGGTGGGTGGGGCTCTGGCTCTTCTCAGTTTATGGAGGAAGTAGAGACGCAGCTGCGATTTCTTGGCCAGTGCTGCTGTGTTTTCAGTCCAGGAGAGGTCCTCTGTGATGTGCACACCCAGGAACTTGATGCTGGTAACTCTCTCCACAGTCGCACCATTGATGATCAGAGGAACGTGCTGAGTGTGCGCTCTCCTGAAGTAAACAACAATCTCCTTCATCTTCTCCACGTTCAGAGAGAGATTGTTGTCACTGCACCATCTGGCCAGGCGGCTCACCTCGCTCCTGTAGTTGGTCTCATCTTTGTTGCTAATGAGACCCACCACAGTCGTGTCATCTGCAAACTTAATGAAGAGGTTGGAGTTGTGTGACGGTGTGCAGTCATGGGTCAGCAGAGTGAAGAGGAGGGGGCTCAGCACACATTCTTGGGGGGGCCCCAGTGTTCATTGTGACAGTGCTGGATGTGTTGTTGCCGACACGTACTGCCTGAGGTCTTCCAGTCAGAAAGTCCAACAGCCAGTTGCAGAACGAAGTGTCGAGCCCCAGCTGGACAAGTTTGTAAATGAGCTGTTGAGGGATCATTGTGTTGAATGCTTAACTGAATTCTATGAACAGCATTCTGACATATGAGTCTTTTTCTCTAGATGTGTGAGTGCTGAGTGGATGGCAGTGGCGATGGCATCATCAGTCGACCGGTTGGACCGATATGCAAACTGGAAGGGGTCCAGGGAGGGGGGGGCAGACTTGATGTGATGCATGACTAGCCGTTCAAAGCACGTCATGAGGATGGGAGTAAGTGCAACAGGACAGTAGTCATTGAAGCAGGATAGAGATGGCTTCTTCGGGATTGGGATGATGGTGGTAGTTTTGAAACATGTGGGAACAACAGCCTGACTAAGTGAGATGTTAAAAATGTCTGTGATATCAGTCAGTTCCGCTGCACAGTCTCTTAGTACACGCCCAGGGATGTTGTCAGGACCCAGAGCTATGTGTGCATTGATCCTGCTGAAGGATCTCCTCATGCTGTCTGGGGTCAGCGTTATCACCTGGTCGCCGGGAGGAGGTGGAGTCTTCAGTGCAGTGGTGCTGTTTTGTTGCTCAAAGCGAGCGTAGAAGGTGTTCAGCTCGTTCAGCAGAGAGATGTTGTCACAGGTCTGCAGTGGGGGCTTGTAGTCCGTAATGGTCTGTATCCCCTGCCACAGGCCGCGGGACAGGTTGGCTCTGGCTGTCCTCAGGCCCACCTCATCTCCAGCTCTGAAGGTAGCGTTCCATGTCTTCAGGAGTCTGTAGACCTCCCCTGTCATCCAAGGCTTCTGGTTGGCCCGGACAGTGATGGCTTTTGTTTTGTTTTTGACTGTTACATCATCAATACACTTGTTGATGTAGGCAGTGACAGTCTCTGAGTACTCCTGGAGGTCAGTTTTGTTGTAGTAAATGGTAGCCTGCTTAAACATATCCCAGTCAGTTGTGTCAAAGCAGTCTTGAAGAGCCGCTGACGATCCTACCGGCTACACTTGATTCTGTTTGTGAACTGGTTTGGTGACTTTAATGAGCAGTGTGTATGCAGGCATTAGCATGACGATGATGTGGTCTGAGGCTCCGAGGTGGGGGAGGGCTTTGTAAGCTCCTCTCTGTGATGTGTAAACAAATCCTAAATTGTTATTACCTCGTGTTGGAAAGTTAATGTGTTGGTGTATTTTTGGAAACACACTCTTTAAGTCAGCATGGTTGAAATCCCCAGCTATGATAAGAAAAGCATCAGGGTGTGCTATCTGCTTCTCACTGATGTGCTGATACAGTTAATTTAGTGCATCGTTCCTGTTGCAGTTGATTTTCGGGGGAATGTAAACCGAAACGAGCAGTATGGCAGTATATTCCATCGGCAGATAGAATGGCCGGCACTTAATATTCATAAACTCCACCAGGCAGGGACGTGCACAGGAATTTTGAGGGGCAATTTTTTTAAGTCTGGAAATTGTTGTTTTAAAATCGCATGGCATATTGTGGTTATTCATGACTTTACAGACCCTAAAAGTGACTGATGCACGCTCTTAATAACTTAACCTGGTCCTCCAATGTGATTGCGCGAATGCTCCATTACCTCTCTCTTCTGTAATCACATGCCGGACCAGTTACCCCGCTTTGTTCCAGGACCTCAAAATTTACAAATTAAGCACTGGGCAAGATCTTTGAAATGACCTCTAAAATAGCCTATGTTTTTTTTTAGATTACAATTATTTAGCATGTAGCTCTTTAACCTTGTACTTTCTAGCATGGTCCTCTCATCTCATATTTGGCCTAACTGACCTCCTCCTGGTCCACATTTTCCTCACATAGTCTGGAGGCTTGTGACTGCTCCTCCTCATCTTAAATGTAATTATGAAACATTGCCAATAGTAGACTAAAATATGAGTCTGATTAATTAATCAATTTGCTTACACAGTGTCATGTCATCTTTATCACAGTTTAATATTTTTTAACAGGTGCTAAGGGGGTACTAGATCATTTACGGGAGAGCTGGGCAACTCAGGGCTCTAGACTCATTCCCATAGTCGCTCTTTTGCAACTAACTTTCTCAGTTCGATAAGACCGACTACGGATGCTTTCACTTTCAATTTCACAATATTGTGTTAGGTTTTACAATAAAAATATAATTGTCTGTTCTGTTTTTCTTACATCTATACACCTTTCACCTTTTAAGACCAAAAAAGATGGAATCATTTTTATTTTTAATTAAAATACACAACTATAAAAAAGTAAGATTCAATGACAAGCTAGCTAAAACGTTTATTAGAAAAAATGAATAAGATGGCATAGGCCAAACTACATGCTGTATTAGACTATATAATTACTAATAAATTATAGAATGTTTAGCAAACACTAACCCCCCCCCCCCCCCCCCACTCACCCTCTCAAAGGCTAAAGACAAGTAGTTTTTGACTTCAATTTTAAAAGCATTTAAAGATGTGATCTCTCTTAGTTCCTGAGGAAGACTATTGCAGAGCCTCAGCCCCGCAACAGCAAAGGCCTGATCCCCTTTTAAATTGAAATAAGTATGAGGGACAGTAGGCAATAAATTATTATTAGATCTTAGAGACCTAAGTGCTTGACGAACAGCAATGAGCTCAGACACATAAGCAGGGGCCGACCCAAGCACTGCTTTAAAAACATACATGAGAGTTTTATATTTTATCCTGTAGTTCACTGGTAGCCACTTGAGAGAAGCTAAAATAGGAGAGATATGATGACTTTTCTTAGCACCCACTAGCAGCCTAGCTGCTGCATTCTGAACTAATTGAAAGCATGAAATAGTGGTCTGGCAGGACTCCACATACAACACATTGCAATAGTCCAGACAAGACAAAACAAAGGCATTAATAACCTTCTCTAAGTCTTTTCTTGACAGAATATCATTTAGTCAAGCAATAGATCTAATCTGGAAAAGAACAACTCTTTACTACAGCATTAATCTGCTTGTCAAATTTCAGCTCTGGGTTAAATACCACAACAAGTTCCTTATTTTGTCATGGCAATAATCGGACCATGAACCCAAATATGTGGACATATCTAAACATCCTCTAGCAGGGCCAAAAAACAATCTCAGTTCTACTCTGGTTCAACTGAAGCAGATTATGGGTCATCCAGCACTTAACCTCCTAGACATGCAAATATCAAATTAGAACCATTATTCTCTCACACTCTTATTGGCAAATATATCTGTGTATTGTCCACATACAAATGGTAAGACATGTCGTATTTTTAAAAAAAATGAACCCAGGGGCAACCATATACAAGGAAAATAAAAAAGGGCCAATAACAGAACCCTGAGGGACCTCACAGGTAACAGGCACTGCTGTTGAAACCAAGTTACCATACTTTACAGAAAATGATCTACTTGAAAGATAAGACTTGAACCACTCTAAAACCGTGCCACTAATTTCAATTAAACGGGATAACCGCTTTATCAGAATCACGTGATCTATTGTGTCAAAAGCTGCACTTAAGTCCAATCAAATTAGAGCTGCCGCGTTACCTGCATCTGTGATTATACAGAGGTCATTTACAACTCTTAAAAGTGCAGACTCCATGCTGTGACCTGCCCTAAAACCAGACTGAAATTTGTCTAAGATCTCATACCTACTTAAAAATGACATCAACTGGGAATAAACCACCTTCTCTAAAATCTTTGATAGGAATGGTAGTTTTGAGATGGGCCGATAATTCTTCAATTCTAGCGGGTCTAAATTAGGCTGTTTAAGCATGGCCTTGCTCATGGGTTGGATTTGAAGTAAACTGTGTGAAATTAAAAGGGTCTACCAGTTGTAAAAACTCAAACCATAGGCCTATTTGGACAACACGCATAAAAATTGAAATCCCTAAGAAGTAAAATGTTATCACAATTTGGCACTGAAAACTGCTGAATGAAATCCTTGTTATATTTTGGTGGTCTGTAGACCAACACACACAGAACAGATTTACAGCCAGCATACATCACTTGAGCCTCTAAGCTCTGATAATTCACTTTTGACAAAAGACGGCATTTAAAACCTTAAAAACACATGCAAGTCCGCCACCCCGACCAGTAGTTCTAGGGGTGCTAAAAAATGTACAGTCATATAGAGAATTTCAATCAGGGCGTATGTCTCGCCAACATTAAGCCATGTTTCAATAATAAACAGAAAATCCAAATTATGTTTTATAAAAAAGTATTTTAAAATAAATGTTTGTTTAAGAGTGATCTTGCATTAACCAGGGCCATATTTACTGTACCAGACTACAACGAAGACAGTGATGCTCCACCCGAGTCCACAGCCGACTGGATATAACGCAAATTATTAACATTTACTCCTCTTAAAACTTTGTGTCATTGAGTCACAGCCCTCGAAGAAGGTATCCAAAAGTCCGGGCAAACTGGACGCAAACAGGAGAGTCTCTCACTCAAAATGTCTCCCGAAGTCAACAGGTGACTGTGGCGAGTGGGGCGGGGCCGAGGGACGTGGGAACAAGGAGGGAGGCCGGCAATGATTGGGAAATCAGTGGCACCTGCGACCCACTGCCGGTCTCGAGTCCCACGTAGGAGATGGAAGGATATAAAACTGGAGCGACGACAGTGAAGGACGAGAGAGGACCAGGCCTGGGATTTTAGTTGTGTTTTGGTTTTTATTTGAGCGCACCAGTCGTCCGTGAGGGGCTGGTGCGCTGTTTTGTGTTTATTTTGTAATTAAAGTCTTTGTTTGATTATCCGCCGGTTCCCGCCTCCTCCTTCCCGATGATTAGCAAGGTTTAAACCATTACAGTGACTCTCCGACATCCATGATGTTCTAGCTTTCACAGCGAAACCCGCTCGTCTGCCACACTTCCGACAATAATTGCTCCGATTATGCGGAGTTCACCAGTATCCAAACTCTAGGCTGAGCCACGGTTCCACTGGCATAGACGGCATGAATCGCGGGCCTGTGTGAGATCATCCATCTCTGCGCGAATGTGAAGCAAAGTTTTGCAGTCATACGTCCAGAGAGAGTAGTTAGGGCTAATAAGACATACAAATAAAACCAAAAAAAAACATTAAAATGGGCACTGAACTGCGGCCTCCCAACACACACGGCTTGCTTCTTGTCATCACAACCTTATTCTTGAATTTTAGTCAGTGTGTAGTGGGTGTGTATTTGGGCATAAAAAATGTTAAAAACATTAACGTGCTGCCTTAACGTGAGACTGTTATTGGTTGATCAAAAAAAATATCGCCGTTAATCTATTGTCAACGTTGGGCTGGGAGCTGGGTCTATACTACGCAAGCTATGATGACTTTCACCTTGATATTTTAGCGCGGATGTATACCTAGCCGAATTGCACTGTAGGGGTCGAGAACGAGAACGCACTGACGGGCCACAGGCTCGTGCAGTGTGAACGCTGGAATCCATTCAAATGGGTGCGTAAAAAAAATACGCAACACATACACACTGCAGAGTACAGTAGGTGGCCATCCTATCTGGGGCTTACCGCCGCGTGTAACTGTAATTCAGTCGCGTGTTAAAATCATTCGCGAAACTACCGCCAGGTGGCGCAAAGGGACGGATTGCGAAATGAATGTAACTGTAAAATGAGATAAAAGGAGGAAGTAAAACAACAACAACATTATGATATAACATTGTAACATTTAAAAAAAAAACAATTTTTTTTACAATTTGTTAATTTTTAAAATGTAGGATAGTCTTAGGCTACAGTCTACTAAACAAAAATTAAAAGAAGACCTTAACACAAAGGATCATATGCATGCTATTTTTATTAAACAGTAAATAAATATAAGGCCTATATATATATATATATATATATATATATATATATATATATATATATATATATATATATATATATATATATATATATATATATAAGCTTAATGTTTTAATTTCATTTTCATTTCGGTTCATTCTTGGTTTAAAAAAATCTTCAGGTTCCATATGCAGAGCGAAATGGGAACGGTCCAGCATTTAGCAATAATTAGTATTAACTCTGTTATTATTCTTGATTTTTCAAACTACCAGCATTTTTGAATTATGCCTTATGTGTGACCAAAAATTAAGTATTATTTGTTTCAGCTGTTTGAGCGTGCTGGTGCCTCGCGCACATATTCACTGGAAACAGCAGTCGTTCACCAGACATTCGGTGTGAGCACTTTGACATTGTTAATTATGATTTTTTTTTTTGCTCGATACTGAAATGCACACAGCCTATTTACCTCATGAATAATAGTTAAGCTTCAAATGGGCAACATCACAAATATGGAAACGTTTGATTTCTCCCGATTGAGAAAGCCAAACCTTACCTTATGCTTAGCTTTAAATTATTATTATTATTTTTTGTTTTGTTTTATTACTAAGCCTATATTATATACTGCAATTATATTTATCCATTAGAATTATATATTTTTAAATTATTGTTTCGTTCTAATAAATTTCTTAAATTTAAAGGATTTGTTGTAAAATATTTTCTTATAGCCTATTTTTTTCCTCTCACAAACTCTGATTTATTTTTTAGCGTGTTTAAAAAAAAACATGCAGCAAACGAAAATAGGTGATTGATCCGTTAAAATGAAACCTATACACGACTCATATTTTTTTTCCTCTGACAAACTTTATTTAATTTTTAGCGTGTTTAAAAAATAAAAAATAAAGAAAACATTCAGCAAATGAAAATAGGCGATTAATCCGTTAAAATGTGTTAAAAATGTGTTACTCTTGGTTAACAGTAATTATAATTATTTTACTTCAGAACAGAGCCTGGGACTAATCTAGGTTATCCATGGTTTTTTTTTTTCATTGCATCTGAAAATGACTTTGTTCATTACATTCACTTCACGCGATCTGGCGCAGATCAGCCTCCCGCAAAACTCAGCTGTGGACGATTTAAAAATGTTTGAAATAAAGCAGTGGTTCTCTACCCGTAGCCCATGACGAATTCAAATGAGGCCCGAACCACATGCTTAATAATTTTTTTTTTTTTTATAATTTTCTAAAATTTTATTATTTACATCAATTAAAAAAATTATGCTACTAATGAAATATAAGCTATATCCTAATGTTTTTATGTGATTTTCTTTTCTTCATATATTATTTTCAGACATGAGCACTGGCATAAGCATTTAACGAACGCACTTTGGCAGAATTCAATTCAAATAGTCATCAACAGCCATTAGGTAAATTGCCTTTAAGGTAAAATTGCGCATCAGAATGGACACATTTGTTTTTTAAGGGTGAAAAAAAAGAAATTCAAAAAATGCCAGCGAATGAACATGTACAAACTGTGAATAGTCGCAGTATCAGTATTGAAGGAGAAGTGCTGGATTTTCGTTTGTTTTTTTTTTTCGCCCCGCAACTCACTTGAAGAAGTTCAGATAAATGGAAACACCATACACTATGTAACAATCCTTATCGTCATTGGAGAGTGTGTGCCGAGGCTCTGAGCAGACGACCGCGCGGACAGGTGCGCGTGGTCAGTAGGCTTCAAAAGCAAAATTGCACATGTGCAGGCAGAGTGAAGAAGCTCATTGCTACTCGAACCTGTGCAATCCGTCAATAAAAGAATATAAAGGCAGTCAGATGTGCAATAATTATGGGCAATTGCAGAGCGGACCATCAGCCTGCGCACTCAGAAGTATAAATTGAAGTCTGCGTCCGCGCTGGCCGTGTCTGCATCCGGATTGCTCATGAGGAAAGTATAACACAGGCGTTACAATCGCAACTTCTTTGTGTTATTGCTTTCAAGCTGAATCTCACAAAATTGGTCAGCTCCCGACAGCATCAGGTGTTTTATTTATGGGGAGTAGAATTGTTTATTTCAATGAATGTGATAGGTTATATATCATAATAGTTAGGCTATAATATTATAAATCAGGTTGGCTTGTATTGCTGACGTAATATTTAAATTATATGCGTAGACTTGCACTTAGACCATAGTGCGGCCCGCTGGAAAAAAAGGTTGAGAACCACTGATATAAAGGTTGCTGTCCCATTTTATACAGGAATTGTTCATTTTTAAAAATCGAATTATATTGTTAGTTCTAATTATATTGTTAACAAGTTTATTTAGAACTTTTTTTTTACTTATAAACTCCTTGAGAATTTAAAGTTAGTTTAATACTATTTAAATTCAAGTTTAAAAAAAGGTTTTAATTGCTTAAATTATTTTTTATTAATTAATAATATGTTATCATGTTTGTTCTTGTAAAAAATACGTGTTTATTCTTTAGGAAAACAAGGGAAAAAATAAGGGACAATCCGAATATTTGTTTTGCTTTACCTATTTATGTAAGCTACAATTATTCAAATAATAATAATAATTATTATAATAATAAAATAATGTCATTAAAAAAATACCATTGGCCAGAGTAATTTTGACCATTATAGAATTGTGACTTTAAAGATTAGTCATTTAGGTGGTAAAAATACTGTGAAATTAATAATGGCATAACATTTTAGAAATTAACAATGGCATTTTAGAGCAACCGAAGGTTTATGAAACATTAGCCAATAAAGCATTTTTTTAAACAACGGAACTTAAAGTTGTGAACTAAAATATTATTTCAACCATACAGTGTGAATAAATAAAATGCATAATTTTCATAACATTTCATTATTCATAAAATGCATAACATTTCTGGTGTTTGGATTTGTAGGCTACTTCAATATAATGAGCTCCAAGTTTAAGAATAGCCCTAGACTAGTTTCTCTCTCTCTCTCTCTCTCTCTCTGTTTAACAGCATTAGCTCAATGATATACGTCTTCCTTCCGTTAGAATTTTCCTGCCTTGCTAAATGTTGGGCTCATGCAGGGCCGGCTCGTGCCTGTAGGCGAACTAGGCAGCCGCCTAGGGCGGAGAGAGAGAAGGCGAGAGAGAGAGAGAGAGAATTATTAATTTAATTGTTTGTTTCACATTAGGTATAAATAAAATAAAAGCTATAAATAAATTAAAAAACTTTACATTTCGAATAAAAATTCCCGCACAGCAGCGCCCTATTAGTAGGTCTATATGTATGCAAAATACTTTAATGTATATTCAAAAATGTCAAACCGAATAAATTTATCTGGTCATGAGTAATCGCCTCCGTGGAAGAGCGCTTCTCGCTGCTCCTAGACCATGGGCGCGTATTTGGATTTTTAGATGACATCGCATCTCTCAAAGAAAAAGGACAATAGAATAGCCTAGTTCGAGGATTGCTTAGGACTGGAAAAGGCCCTGATTCACGGAGACTCGCGAGATGTTGATGGGCATGAATTGTTTGAAGAGCTGACTGCTTTGGGCAGACGCCTGGTTGCTGGATCTAAACCACTGGATGCGCTTAAATTCATCTGTGAAAAAGGGATGGAAAACAATTTTCCAAATGTTTTTGTAGCATTGAGAGTGCTTCCCACTCTCCCGGTCACTGTGAGCTATGGAGAACGCAGTTTCTCAAAGCTTAAACTGATAAAAATGATCTCCGAAGTACAAGTTAAACTCGAGGACGCAATCAAAGCGTTTGCCGCTGCGAAAGCCCGACGCGCACGCTTCTGAAATGTAGGTGTGTGAATGTGTGTATCAGTCAAGAAAACAATCGAAAACTCCAGTTTTGTGAGCTAAAAAAAATGTGTGCATATGTTTAGTTTTATTCTGTACACTATCTATTAGCCTATAAAACAGAATTTATACTTAGCTGTTGCATTGTGTAGGCTACCCTTTTCACCTTTTTGCAGAATGAAAAAATTAAAAACTCTGAAAACATGCTTGCACGTTTTTATTTTAGTGTAATTTCATAGATTTAAAAAAAATTGTTTACATGCATCTTAAGGATCCCTAATTGTGAATGTGAGGGGGGCGGCACGATCGTGCTCTGCCTAGAGCGGCATTTGAGCTTGCTCTGGCCCTGGGCTCATGATCAATAAGTTGTATTGGCCTCAATCTGATTCAGTAAAGTCAAACCGCAGACAGTGAAGCTTGCATCACTGAGCGCGCGGGACTCGCTGTGAGGCGGGAACAGAGGATTCCGCTTGGTCTTAAAGCCTCCCGCAAACATCCACGATCACAAATAACAATGATTTTCGTGAAATAATGATTAATTATTAATTGATGATTTGTTATTATCATTATGGTCTTGTGAAAATAATAATATGGGCTGCGAGAAAATTATGAATACAAAGAGTACTTCTGAGTGAAAGCATGTTTCAGCCCAGTAGCTAACACACCGTTCCTCAGAGCCAAAACACAGACCGAATTCTGTTCAGCTGGAGGGGGTTGGGTTTTGGGTAGTTATTCATGGATGTGGGGGTCGAGATAAAAGTGTGAATTGCTCTTTCATATGGACAGTGTCTTTATGAGGCTTTCACTTGCTGAACCGGTTTATATATGACTGTAGTTTTGATTATATTCACAGTGCTGGCTCTCTCCGACGAGAGAAATGCAACATTCACACATTACACTATTCCTTTTCATCTAAAAACATTTCAAGCTTTCAGTAGATATATTTTTTATGTACCTATGTGAGACACCACGATATCATGTTAATTAAAAAATTATACATTCATTATCATGAAAAATTAAAGTGATGAGACGGCGCCTCCCTGTCATTAATGCACATGAATCATTTTTGCACAAACACTTGAATATGAGCTTCTTATCACGAGTAAAATTCATGCCAACAGCCAACATATTTAGCTTGATCAGAAGGTTGACTGCAAGAGTCGAGCGGGATGTTAAGAGTTTGTCTGTTTCTTTTACTGATTATTTTCGGGTTAAAGCCTGATTTAAACAGATTCACACTCAATCGCTTTTGCAATAATGCATTCAAACAAATGTAATCTTACAGTGCTACATTATCAGCATGCTATCTGATTTAGAAATCTTGAAGTTAATCGATCTGTTTAGATAAAATAACTGACAAAAATATACTGTTATTTTCATCACAAACAAAATATTCACAGCAGAAAGCAGCAATTAAAGATGTAATGCTTACAATGTTATTAGCTTGGCATGTGATAGGCTATAGGGAAAAAAAGTTTACACAAAATAGCTTAAGCCACTTTGAAACTCTCCAGTTATTTTTTTTATTATTATTATTTTATATGCTATGTTATTTTTCTGGTATCAGAGCGCGTGGAGGGGAAGTTGTTACTGCTCACAGACTCTGCTGCGAGTGAGAGAGATGTTTCACCCGACGAAATGAAGACGACCGCGGGAACACAAGCACAGCACATCCGCCAAAAATCAACCTGCAGCAATGCTCGTTCATCGACTCGCCAAGCTTTACTTTTGTAGGTCGCATGGCAGTAAATAATTCGATAATATGACCATGTAGTCAATACAGATATTTAATAAAAACATTAAAACAAGCAGGGCTGTAAAATAAAACAATAAAAAACGCACGCCAGGTCTACACTTGACACGAGTGGAACTCTCCAACAAAAGACAACAGACCCCAGTGATGGATGCACTGCACTCGATCCCCATCAGTGAACTGATGCTCGTTCTGTTTATGATGAAATGTTCTGACACTGTGTTCAGATGATTTGACACTGTAGTGTGATGTCATCAAGTTTAGAGACACTTTTCGCTGTGGGGCACAGATGACAACTCTCGCGTCCGGTGTAGACACAGACAGTGACTGCTCTATTTACAAACAAGTTCTATAAGAAAAAAAATAAAAATAAAAAATCTAAACCAGTGGCATAAGGAGATGGAAATATAAACTAGAAAAAATATGAACAGGTCCTCGGTCCATGACACTGACTCACTGCGGAGCTGCAGTTTTAATCTGAACAGCTCTTAAAGCGGAGTGGATGGTTAGATGCATGATGGGCTAGTATTAAAAAAAATAGCATCTTTCCAGCATTAAGGTAATAATTTTTTTTATCATCTTGTTGCAGTTTTAAATTTGACTGCTAAATGAATGATAAAGAACTATATTAAAACTTGTTTTGTAAAATTTCTTCGTCATTTGAATATTGATTTAAAAATCGGTTTAAATCATAAATCAGATTTTTTTTTCTAAAATAAAAAAAAAAAACAGGGATTTTTTTTAGGCTATATGATATTACCCTACTTTAAAAACAAGTAAAGAAGGTTTCCTTTAAAATTACTTTAGTTGTCAATTACTAAAGCTTTTTTTTTACTTCGTGTGAATGTTGTTGATTATAATGAGAGAACTTGAGTTTAATTGTGAGGACGTTTTATTAATTCTTTAGAGCTTCAAAGATTTAATCGTGCCGGTTTAATTTTATTAGTTTCTTGTTTTAGGCAAATTAGGCCTAAATAATGGGAACGAAATTATACAGTGCTTCACATTTAAACATGCAACAATTTCTTAATCAGTTTACAGACAAATGTCTTTTTCCCAATAAGTTAAAGGACAGGTAACGAATAACAAAAATGCATGTTGTTTTATTAACCCTCTGGAGTCGATTAACGCGGATACGCGTTATGAGTCATTTTCTCCTGATAACCCCGAAAAGAACTTAAATTACACTTTCAGTTTTAATCGTACAGATAAGAGCAATACATCAATCGAATCTGTAAAGGGTCTTTTTTTTTGGATACAAACATAATAACAAAACTTTGTGCACTTATAAAATAAAGATAACAAACAAGATGTGCTGTCTGCAGCCTTTGTCTGCGCCGATCTTCATTTACAAACATGTCATTAAAATGAACTGTAACTCCGTGAATACTCAACGAAAATACATGAGAGAGATATCTATAGAAAGCTTGACATGTCTACTTTTAAACTAAACAAGCCGACGAAAACAGATATTCTGTGATAAAGTAATCCTTATATTGACATTTTGCATATTAATCCATGTAGCCAACCCCCCTAAAATAGGCTACCACTTTTAATGCTCCAATGCAAAGTAAACCACAATTTCTTTTGAATAATATAACGCATAATATAATATAAATAATACTGCACACCTTTTAAATGTGTCAAATCTAAAATATGGTTGAATACCATGTAGATTAGAGAAATATAATTACAGGTTCAAGCACAGGCTTAACATCCTGCTTGAATTCGTTCTAAGAAATGCAGATAACTTCATAAGTACCAAACTTTCGTCTGTGGATATTAAATATTAAATATTTTAACTACAGTGTTTTTCTTTCATTTTCCCTGACTGAAGCCATCAAATCTAACACATCAGTGAGGCAAAACTGACGTCTATTAGCGAAAATGTGCTTTGATGCGCTTGTTTGATAACTTGTGGTTAAAGCGCCATTCAGCGGTCAAAGGCTGCAAATGCACTTTATACCGCCGCTGCGGCGGTACGTGCGGCGGTAAAAAGGGCCTTTTGGATGTCTACTTAGTGTATGTGTGAAACAGGCATAAGGTTGTTTGCACCTTGTGCAATGCAGAATTAGTTTACTATATGAGTTCTTGTCTCAAGTACCACCTAAACGCAAAGCATCCCTGGTGTAGCACTGATGTAGCGCAGGGAAAGAGTCGTCATCAAACTACTATGTTTGAGTGCAACCGAAGCAAGCCCGTCAGCACAGCTCTATCAGTAATAACAAGTACACCTTATTGAACAATTTATTTTCATCACCAATTGTCATAGTAGAACAGCTTTTTCAAGCAGTTTGTGATGCATTTTGGAAAAAGGAGATGAGCCCCTGGTCTAATGCGCCACCTGGCTCAAGACTTACTTTTAGTCATTATTTGGGTAGCACACATTTTCTGAATGGCTTCGGCAGAATTCAAATGAGCCATTTTAATCTAGAGAGAGAGAGATTAATCTAGATTTTAAAAAAAATAATCTATGCCCACCACTAGTTATTACACATGCACCTGAATAATTATGTGTGTTAATATCATAGACCGTATAAGAACATGGACTTAGTGTCCATGACGTCACCAATAGGTTTCTGAAGAACGTTTTTGAAGCCAAATGTAGGCGGAGCCTGCCGTCACCATCTTGGCAGCGTGTCGTCGCACGCCACTCCCGGATAATCGAAAATGGGCAAAAGGTTGCAGAAGCCACGCCCCCTTAGCACGAGAGCGGGGACAGCAGCAGCAATCCACCTGTCACTCTAGTTGATGAGCCCTTAATTATGCAGCACTTTAAGGCTTTATATAAAATTAAACGGATGGGTTCTAAAAAAAAAAAAAAAAAAAACGAAGGTCACGAAGGTCAAAATTAGCTATATAGACCAAAATAATTTTTGGAACCAGGCTGTAAACATGTTTTGTTAGGCAGTTTAACATGGGGAGTCTAGGGGATTGACTCCCTGTTCCAGCCAGCCTCTAGCGGCCAGTCAATGAATTACAGTTTAAGTAACTTCCATATGGGCTTCACGAGAGATGATGGGAGATTACCACTAGGGATGGGCAAATTGATCCTGAAGTATCGATACTGATGCGAGTATCGAAAGTATTGATACTCAAATAAAAAAATATTGATACTAAGGTGTAGAGTAGAGCAAGAGTAGCCTATAATAAGAAAGCATTTGTGTTTCTGGAAAAGGCAGCCCAGAGCAATGCAGAAAAAAAACACAGGCTATATGTTTGAGTTATTTCACAATAAACCTATTGAAATTGTACTCTAGTTTGTGCAGTACAATTATTTAAATTTGAATGTTAAATGTTCATATTGCTGATGTTCTATTCTGTATTGTTAATATAAATCACACTCTGAATAAAAAGGTTGCATTTTATGCATGCAACAGCCTATTACTGGCAGTCCCTTATGACAAAGAACCATGGTAAAGTGAACACAGTTTAACTATAGTATTTGTAGATTTCCTTGGTTACCACTACAGTAAATATGTTTTAACCATGTGTAAACAAACATATAACCTAATAAATTGCAATTAAGGCATATTGAATATTAAAATGCATTTCAAATATAAAGTAGGTATTATTACCCATTTTACTCATAATAATAAAATACATTTCATAATCTAAAAGTTCAGCTTCGAAGTATCGTATCTATATCGATTGCCATTAAATGTATCGGTATCGTATCACCAATCCCTAAGCCGCTTGGTAAATATATGGGCTGTCAATTGATTAATTTTTAATCTGATTAAATCACACCTTTTTTTCTGTGATTAATTGCAAAATGGAAATATTTCCATTGGTTTTGTAACATTTACAGATGGACAACATACCTGTAAAATGTAAGTTATGCATTAAGGAAAACAGCACATCTCAAACACATTAAACAGCGCAATTTCGTCAGCCTCACAGACAGCCTTTCTGTCAGCATCTGACGGAGTGAGCGTGAGCTGCTTTCAACTGAAACTATAACTATAGGCTAATAGGAGGGAAATAAATCATTATTTAAATGCAAAACAAACAAAAAATGCTCTGATTGGTTGAACCATGTTTTTCTGTTGCTTGTTTTGAATACTGGGCGTGGACAGGGGTGTCACTAGATTTTTTGTGTATTTGCATTTCATCTGGTCATACAATGGATGTTGACAAGCTGTTCAGTCTGTACTTCATGCAGCGCGACTGTGAAGGCTCGCGCTCTTCAGAGACAAATCACTCTAGCAGAGCTCTGCAATCTCTGATGTAATTAGTCTGTTTCCTTTATGTTAGCACTGTTTTGGACAGACTGTTTGAACGCATTAGCTTTCCGGATCATTGGACTGAAAACTTTTAGTGTTTAGTGGCTAAAAATAATCTGATCACAAGCAGAGAAGTAAAATTGGGTTAAAGGATTCAATTGTGCTTCAGTAATTTTACATTTACTACATTTAATTTTAACGCATTAAGGATTTTAAAATTAATTGCATGCGTTAACGACGACAGCCCTAGTAAATATGTTATAATTGTGAAAAAGTTTTTATAATAAATTGCTGACAGTGCAAGACTGGACAGTGATGTAATCTGCAGAAGGTACACTTAAATTATGAGACTACAGTGTTTCCCATACATTGATTTATTTGTGGCGGCCCGACACAATATCAAAACTGACTGACACAAATAGATTATCCAAAAGGCTTTGATTTTGTTGAATTAACATGAGCACTGCACATTTCAACATCGAAACCAATGTACTTCTGAAGAAAATGGACTGTCTTCAGAAATCTGGATGTAATTTTCATTTAATTTCATTTAACATGTTATGCCTGATAAAGCAGCGTTTGTGATTGGAGTGCTGCTTTTTGTACAGCGTTACTGGGGAAACCTCTATTTCTCCCACAATAAATGAACCTCCTGCTGTCAGAGAATTCAGTTGCATATGTATGCTGCTACAAATATAGTGTAAGTCTGCAGGAAACACTGGACTATATGAAGGTAATTTAATGCCTAAAATATTTGCATACGCAGGGTAAGAATTGTGGAATTTTACATAAGACTAAGCGTAAATTAAATTTGCATGTGCACAAGAAGCTTTGTAAAGATATAAATCGCATTTTAAGCACAAGAAAAAAAGTATTTGCAGCATTTTACTGTAACTCAAGTGTAATTCAAGTTTTGTGAAACTGCAGCTTCACGCTAAAGCAAATTAAATATGATCTGCATTCTTCTGACTTCCATTTTTCCATGCTTACACTTTTGGCAGGTTTTTTTTTTTTTTTTTTTCGCTAAAATATGGTCAAAAGCACTGCAAGCCTGTGAACAGTGATTTGCAAGTGAAAACAACAGTTTAAAGAACTGCAAAATAGATTGACTACATAGAACCAGTCTGTGAGTGTGAAAAAACAAATTGTTTATATGTAGTGCAAAAAGTTACCCGAAATAAACCGATATGTACAGCCCCATGTTTCTCTTCTCTGAGCTTACAATTTTGGCACGATTTTCTCACTGAGTTTTGCAAGTGTGTGTGGGGGGGAATGGGGTCCACCACCTTCTTGTCAATCAAATGAGGCTCTCATTGAATCTCAATTTACTCTTATCCGATTGATTCAATAAACACATCATCTGCCAAAACGTTAATCTTCATTTAGTTTCGGATCATTCTCGCTGCCAGAACGGTACTTTTAATGTACACATTGGCTACATTAAAAATAAATGTCAAGTCAAGTCACCTTTATTTATATAGCGCTTTAAACAAAATACATTGCGTTAAAGCAACTGAACAGCATTCATTAGGAAAACAGTGTCAATAATGCAAAATGACAAATGTATAAAAACGTATAAGTTGTGTACCATTAGGCTAGACTCTATGTGTTCATATTGATTTGTGAGTTGGTGTTAACATAATTGGATTGGTTTGGCTTTACTTTGAAATGTCATACAATCTGCATCAGGGCTTGAAAACCCAAAGTAAATTCAATCGATTCACTCAGAGCAAAATCGATATTTTAACTTTTCTGTTCCTGCGTTCCTCTGAATTATTACCATTCCGAAACCGGTTCGTGTGGAAAAAATACCGGTTAATATCGTTATTTTTAAAAAATAACAATATTATGTGTCTATAATTTGCCTAATAATAATGTAACGCGCTTCGTTTCTATATGCAGGCTTTACAGTTCTTACCGTGCGCTAGCTCGTTGGCTTTGTTGGAAGGACACCGACATGGAGCTCGGCAGATCATAACACTTGATTTATAAAACATGAAGAGGTGAACATTACGAATTAGCCACATCTGATTACACAGTGTGCTTCATCTCTCTCTCTCTCTCCCTCTCTACCTCTCATAACAGCGCGCAGACTATTCTCTCCCGCGATTCTAATCGCGGGTCTATGTTCTCGCTATATTACCTTTATATCTTATTTAAAGTTATAGAACATTCATTTTAACCTTTTAATTTCACTCCCTACAATAATAGTAATGTAGTAATAATAAAGTACAGCGTTTTATATACTCAAAAAGAAAAAGAAAAAATAGAGATCTAACGTTAATTAATAACCCGCTGTTAGTCATCTTTTCTAGATTTTGGCCAAATGTAGGCTACTAAAAAAAAAAAATCTATCAACACTTTAAAAGACATCAAAGTTTTTTAAATATTTTTAAAAATATTTGCTGCATTGTAAAGAAAAAAAAAGGATGAAAGTGAAAAAAAGTGTTTTGATAGTGAAAAAAAAACGAAAGTTGCGGCGTTGCATTTTATTAGCCCTATTACTTTACGAAATAATGAAGGCTAAAATGCCTGTAGTCTAAAGCAAAATGTTTACAAACATTATAAAAAGTTATTAGTTTCTCTTGAAAACAAAACAAGTTTAGCCTATAAAAACGTCAATGCAAAAACAAATTAATTTAAAGGATCACTTCACCCGTTTGCATTTAGCTTTGTATTGTTAGAAACCCAGTCATATATTATAATGATCATGGATTTTTCCTTTGTTTTTCCCTGAGATGGGAGAAATAAGGATTTAATTGTTTTACTTCCTGCTTATTATGACGTAAAAATCGTCATTTTGCGTCATAATAAGCAGGAAGTCAAAATTCATTGAAAAGTGTAGAGACTACAGACACTAGCTTATTATTATTCCAGGGGGTGGGACCCACTCACCCTACAGGCCTATTACAGATCAGTGGGTGGGACTAAACTTACAGAAACGAAAATGAAAATCCGCCATCTTGTTTGGAAGCTATGTAGCTAAGCTAACAAGCGCTTATAGAGTCAGATTTACGAGAATGGCTGGAGGAACAACTCATGATATGGAAGAAGAGGATTTTCAAAGTCTGTTGCTCGAAACAGATGTTCGTGGCTATCTATACGAGCCACAATATAGCGCAGAGGAGGAACAGGAGGCGGCGGCTGCAGCCGAGGCCGGAGACCTGCCTGTCACGTCCGAGGAGCCCGGGCGTGCTCGAGCTGGTGCTGACTGGTGGTGCCTGTGCTCTCGTTGTGCGCCTACGGACACAGAGCTCGAGTCCGTCTGCTGAAAGAATTTGAAAGATGCCAATTTCTCCTCGAAGAAATGTCTGAGGCAGACAAGGACACGGTGCGTTGTGAACCATCCTAGTTTCGCCCCGCATATGGACAGAGGCGTCCTGGAGACATATTTCAGAATTCCGAAGGTAAACTGGAAACGCCAGCCGAAGCCTGCAGGGACAAATGGACGTCTAACTGTAAAATAAGTGTTTCAATTTAATTTATTATTCATTTCGTGAAATGTATACAATTTCTTCAAGCATTATTATCACGAAATGATTCCCGGTTAATAAGTTACGTAACGTCAACTGTAAACTGTTTGTGCAGTACCTTTTTTAATGCACAAAAAGCTTACTGTGGCATTGTTTACTACTGTGGCACGTAAATACCATACATCGCTAACTGTGTCCTCAATGTCTTGTAGACAATATCGCCTAACAGCCTAACAGCGGTGTTCTGGATTAGTGGGAGTGGCTTGTGGAGCTGTGCAAATGTGTTGCATTGTGGGAGTTGTGGTTTTCCATACAAATGAGCCCTAAAGTTACTTTCTGTAATAACTCGGTCAAAAAGGCACCAAATTCGAAAGTTTTAATAGATTTCGACTACATATATGACCCACTTTCAATGAAGATCAATGTTCCCACGGGTGAAATGCTCCTTTAACCTGAAGCTAATGCCTACATCTCTCGTCCGGCATGAATCCAAATGTTTCCATGAAGTATTTGGATGCTAAAATATTATTGATTATATAGTGTTTGTACTTTTATCTACATAAAACATCATCCTTCACATCGGCTGTATCAGCACAGTGAGGTGCGGTCACGCTGAACGCAACATTAGGACTTGCGTTTACTGACCTAATAAACTCCTTTGGAGTCAAGCAAAATGTCACCGGGCCCACTCATCGCTTTAATCATACACTAGATCTAATTATATCGCATGGAATCGATCTTACTGCTATAGATATTGTACCTCAAAGTGATGATATTACAGACCATTTCCTTGTATCGTGCATGCTGCATATAACTGATATTAACTATATGTCTCAGCGTTACCGTCTGGGCAGAACTATTGTTCCAGCCACCAAAGACAGATTCGCAAATAACCTGCCTGATCTATCTCAACTGCTATTTGTACCCAAAAATACACATGAATTAGACGAAATTACTGACAACATGGGCACTATTTTCTCTAATACATTAGAAGCTGTTGCCCCCATCAAATTGAAAAAGGTTAGAGAAAAACGTACTGTGCCATGGTATAACAGTAATACTCACTCTCTCAAGAAAGTAACTCGTAGTCTTGAACGCAAATGGAGAAAAACTAACTTGGAAGTTTTTAAAATTGCATGGAAAAACAGTATGTCCAGCTATAGACAGGCTCTAAAAACTGCTAGGGCAGAGCATATCCACAAACTCATTGAAAATAACCAAAACAATCCAAGGTTTTTATTTAGCACAGTGGCTAAATTAACAAATTACCAGACGCCACCTGATTCAAATATTCCACCAACGTTAAATAGTAATGACTTTATGAATTTCTTCACTGATAAAATAGATAACATTAGAAATACAATAGCGAATGTAGATTCTACAGTGTCTAACACTTCAGTTTCATCCATCGCACCCAAAGATAAACTGCAGTGCTTTACAAATATAGGACAGGAAGAGCTAAATAAACGTATCACTTTATCTAAACCAACAACATGTTTATTAGATCCTGTACCCACTAAATTACTAAAAGAGCTGTTACCTGTAGCCGAAGAACCGCTTCTCAATATCATTAACTCGTCGTTATCTTTAGGTCACGTCCCAAAACCATTCAAGCTGGCGGTTATCAAGCCTCTTATTAAGAAACCAAAACTAGATCCTAGTGTACTGGCAAATTATAGGCCTATTTCAAATCTTCCATTTATGTCTAAAATATTAGAAAAAGTTGTGTCTGCTCAATTGAGCACCTTCCTGCATAAAAATGATCTGTATGAAGAATTTCAGTCAGGTTTCAGGCCCCACCATAGCACAGAAACTGCACTTGTTAAAATTACAAATGACCTGCTTCTTGCGTCAGATCAAGGCTGCATCTCATTTCTAGTCTTACTTGATCTTAGTGCTGCGTTCGACACCATAGATCATGACATACTCATAGATCGATTACAAAACTATACAGGTATTCAAGGGAAGGCTCTAAGATGGTTTAGATCCTACCTGTCCGATCGCTACCATTTTGTTTACTTAAATGGGGTGTCATCTCATTTATCATCAGTAAAATATGGAGTGCCACAAGGATCCGTCCTAGGTCCCCTTCTATTTTCAATATACATGTTGCCCCTTGGTAATATTATTAGAAAATACGGAATTAGCTTCCACTGTTATGCTGATGATACTCAGCTATATATCTCAACGAGACCAGATGAAACTTCCCAATTATCTAAGCTAACAGAGTGTGTTAAAAATGTAAAAGATTGGATGACAAATAATTTTCTCCAATTAAATTCGGATAAGACAGAGATATTAATTATTGGACCAAAAAACACCACACAGAATCTTGTAGATTACAATCTGCAACTAGACGGATGTACTGTTACTTCCTCTACAGTCAGAAATCTGGGTGTTATATTAGACAGCAATTTGTCTTTTGAAAATCATATTTCCAATGTTACAAAAACTGCATTCTTCCATCTTAGAAACATTGCCAAGCTACGAAACATGTTATCTGTTTCTGATGCAGAAAAGCTAGTTCATGCATTCATGACCTCTAGACTGGACTATTGTAATGCACTTCTAGGTGGTTGTCCTGCTTCGTCAATAAACAAGCTACAGGTCGTCCAAAATGCAGCAGCTAGAGTCCTTACCAGGTCAAGAAAATATGATCATATTACCCCAATTTTACAGTCTCTGCACTGGCTACCTATTAAGTTCCGTATCAGTTACAAATTATCATTACTTACCTATAAGGCCCTAAATGGTTTAGCTCCTGCGTACCTAACTAGCCTTCTACCACGCTACAACCCATCACGCACCCTAAGGTCACAAAACACTGGACTTTTGGTAGTTCCTAGGATAGCAAAGTCCACTAAAGGAGGTAGAGCTTTCTCACATTTGGCTCCCAAACTCTGGAATAGCCTTCCTGATAATGTTCGGGGTTCAGACACACTCTCTCTGTTTAAATCTAGATTAAAAACGCATCTCTTTCGCCAAGCATTTGAATAATGTATCTCTTAAATTGTGAGTGTAGTTGCATCTGCATTTTTATTCTTTAGCTTGGGTTAAACTAATTTTACTTCAGTTTCAGCAGCTATGCTAATGATGTCTCTATTTTGTTTCTATGTTTTGCCACGGGATGTAACTAGGATTTACACAAGCTCCAGTCTGGATCCAGAACACCTGAGAAGAGATGATGCTGACCCTCAGAGGACCCCAGATGACGCTAACCTTGAATCAACAAACAGAACTAACAAATATTGCTACATGTGTGACTGCATCATATAATTACTATTAATTAATAATATTGATAGTTCATCAGCTAGCTGACTACGTCTTGTATTATTATTTTTATTTTTCTAAAATCCTGTCAAACGTTCACAAACTACTAGCTACTACTAAATATTGTAGAAACATAATTTTCTGTAAAGTTGCTTTGTAACGATTTGTATTGTAAAAAGCGCTATACAAATAAACTTAAATTGAATTAAACATGTTGTACAACGGAGCAGTCTAACTTTTTGTTTCTTTAACTCAAAATGCAAGATGATGTTGTGTCAGCGTGATGGTCATACCAAAGCTGGTTGATTATATAGAAGCAAGACATTATTTAAAGCTGTCAGCTTTTGAAAAATAATTAAAACCGTAAAGCTTTTGCAAAATAAAGAAAACTTCTCTCTGCAGTTTCGTTTTCCTTTCCGAAAACTTTGGAATGTGTCACAATGAACCGTAATTTAGCACACGTAATTTTATTCCTTTTTATGTAAGCCTATAGGGGTTCGTTTTTCAGTTTTCTCCTTTCACAGAAGTGCTGCAGGTGTTTGATCTGTTGAATTCATCTCACATATCCTCAGATAAACTCTAAGGGCGGTGCGTTGCCAATGCGACTTGCCTATGATGAGTTCACAGCTGAGCGGAAATTTCACTCACTGGCTTCAGCGTCACATTTGCATAGGACGTACTTCTGGAATTCATGATTCATTGACAGCAAATTTCAAATATTAAATGGAACGATAAAATAACGTTATTAACCGGTTAATGGCCATTTAAAATTTTTGATTCTGTTCGGAACTATAAAATTTGATTTAGTTTCTGTTTCTGGTTCTGTTACTGTCAAAATTTCATTCGTTTTCCGGTTTTCGTTTTCGTTCCTTGAACCGGTTCAGAGCCCTGATCTACATACACCATTGAGCTGATGTTAAACATAAGTCAAAATGTTGTTTTGTGACAATGCTCAACACTAAAGTATCAAAGCGCTATAATTTGAAAGCCTTTTTACTAAAACAATAAAGCTACATAAAGCTGAATGTGTCCATTTTTCAGACCATGTCTCTGTTTACAGTATTTAACACTCAACTGTATATTTTGAAATTTCAGTATTGAGTCTAATTATTTTCATGTGACTGATCAAGCTATTATAGGAAGCAATTATAAGCAACAAAATGCTTTCTATGTTTCCAGATTTGACTAATCTGAATCTTCAAATCAAAATAAAATACAACTTTGATAAAAATGTCCTTAACAATATCTAAATATACAACCAAATTAAAAATTATGTGGGAATCCAACGTTCCTAGTCCCTAGGGAACACACAGCCACATTTATATTTTTATTTATAGAGCTAAACAGCCATCTAGTGGTTACACAATGGTATTACAGATGACAAATGGTGATTAAATTCCCAGTAATTTAGAGATAATAAATATTTTAGTAATATTCAGTCACAACCCGCCCCCCCCCCACTACAACGTTAAAAGTAAAAAAAAAAAAAAAAAAAAAAAAAAAGTTAGTTAGAGAAGCGTGCTAAAACTATGAGCGCAGAAAAAAGACAGAGCTGAACATATCGGTTCCCTTTCAAGGGAACTTCGAACTGCGTCCTCTAGGGGTCGCTATGGGGAACACCTCGTCATGACCCGTGTCTGAACCATACATTGAAAAAACACCAACTTGTTGGCCGGCTATAGCCTCTGACATCACTACCGGCGTGACTATAAACAAGCACCGGGAGAGCACGACATTCTCTTCTTCGCCTTCACTGACTGTTCTGTTTGAAGCGTGCATCTTAAAGAACCGGTAAAAGTGATCTTTCTCTGTTTATCATGGCGACAACTAGCAAGCATTTAGACAATGTGTGCATCCGTGTCGGCGTTATTTGACACCCGATGACACACACGATCTTTGCGTCATTTGTTTGGGTGAAGAGCACACAGTCGATGTCTTTGAGGAGGCAATCTGCGTGCATTGTGAGTGTTTTTTCAATGAAAAAAAGTTCCGCTCTCGTTCGTCTCTCTTCTGAAAAAAAAGGAAAAAAGTTAGCCATCTGCTTCCCGCGGTTCAGGACCAGTCGCTGCTGAGGCACGGAGGAGAATGAGCTCGTGAGAATAAAGATGGATCTGTCTGAATGGTTTAAAGTTGGACTTTCCCTTTTGTGATCGTAATGGCGGCGGACGAAAGAGAGCCTCGGGAGGATGATGTTATATTTTAACACTTTCTGATACTGAGGTTAGTGCTCTGCTGGGTTTTTACCCAGGAAAAGCAGGAGATATTTGAGGATGGTAAATGTTAAATGGTAAATGACTGCATTTATATAGCGCTTTCAACAGACCACATGGCCATCCAAAGCGCTTTACAATTTGCCTCACATTCACCCATTCACACACTCATTCACACACCGACTGCGGTGTCAGCCATTCAAGGCGCCATTCAAGGCGCCATCCAGCTCGTGGGGAGCAGCTGGGGTTACGTGTCTTGCTCAAGGACACTTCGACACTTGGTCAGCTGGAGCCGGTGATTGAACCACCAACCTTCCGGTTTGTAGACAACCTACATGAACCACTGAGCCACTGCCGCTATGGTGAAGAAGCTGAGGCTAAGCCTTCTCAATTCTCCTGCCCTGCGTATGTAGAGCTGTTGGAGGATATTGATCACGCCATGGCAAAGTAAAAAAAAAAAAAAAAAAGGACTTGCCATTAGACTGCGCTAACAAGGTGACGCTGTGAGGCAAAAAAAAAAAAAAAAACCCTGATGAGCGTTATCTTTTTGACCATAGCCCTCCAACTCAGGCGAGCCTTCCATTTCTGCATGATCTCCATACAGAGATCAAAAATAAATGAAAGATCGTTCCACGAAGGTCCAGGTCCGAGTCCGAACAACGTAGGGGTCCTGGTTCTCGATCTGAGGATCAAAGACGGGCACAGAAGGCTAGTGTCACAACTCACGCTCCTCCCCCACCTGCGGGCAGGGGTTAGAGGAATCGTGGGTCACGAGGAGATAAGCAGAACCTAAGGTGTGTGATCTAGACGAGGCAGCGTTCTCGTCCGAATCAGAGCGATACCAACGTATCTACTCGTTCCCTTTGGGAATTTTTTAACTTCTTTTATCCTCCCCTTCTTAATTCCCCTGTAACCACCAGCTCTCCACCTGATCGAGGTAAGGTGGAAACCTCTCGCATAACAGTCTCCTATTCTGGACCTATAATGTTTTTTATGGTTGTGTGTTCATAGCAACCACCCTACTGATGGTCCAGGCTAAAAGGAGGCGCCCCTTGAGCGGGGCTCCAGCGCAGGAGGGTGGGTGAGTAAATGTAACCCTCTCTGTATATACTTGTGTATTAAATTGCTGGTGGTTATGTGTCTACTAATAAACTCTGTGAGTTTCCTTTGCAGTGCTCAATTAGTGTTATTCAAGTGCTCAATTACAGTGTTTGCTAAACACTCGCCAGCACCAGCCATCCGGCTTCATGTTCCGGTATTAGGCAGCTGAGATCACAGGTTTCAAGTGTTTTAACATTTTTAGTTTTTCACTAACCACGCATAATATTTTTTTTTCTCAAAAACACAATCATGTACATACATGCATTTCACATATTATTACAGCCCAGTTTGTGCTGATTACAGTGAGATTAGACTTTACCCATTTAGATATTTATAAGAAACTGAAAAAAGCACAAATGTCAGGGCATGACAAAACTTCTCCAGGCCCCAAAAATACCCTTAGACTCCAGAGGGTTAAAGTCGCGCCGGTAGTGACGTCTGAGGCTGTCGTCGGCCAACAAGTTGGTGTTTTTTCAATGTATGCTTCAGACACGGGTCACGACGAGGTGTTCCCCATAGCGACCCCTAGAGGACGCAGTGTCTCATTCCCTACTCAGGGAACCATGGTTACATTCGTAACCGGAGACGTTTTTTTTTTTTTTTTACACATACAAATTGGTCCCATGCAGTCGATCCATTTCGCAGTTCTTTAAACTGTTGTGTTCACTTGCAAATCACTGTTCACAGGCTTGCAGTGCTTTTGACCGTATTTTAGTGAAAAAAGTGCCAAAAGTGTAAATTACTTTTCTTAATTTATATTAATAACATTCCCCAGGCAGTTGGTAATTCACTCATTCACTTATATGCTGATGATACAATCCTTTATGTCACAGGTTCATCCCCTGAGGCTGTTCAAGCTACCCTGCAAGATAGCTTTTACCAACTACAGCAGTCTTTTACACATTTCAAACTCACTCTCAAATACCTCAAAAACAAAAATAATGTGGGTTTTGCCGTAAGGGTACTACGCCTCCTCCTGCACTTAACATCACTACCTGCAAGGGGACTATTCTAGAACAAGTAACTGCATATAACTACTTGGGCATCTGGTTGGAAACTTCACTTTCTTTCACCATTCACATATCAAAGCTGCAATCAAAGGTCAAAGCCAAGCTTGGTTTCCTTTACAGAAACCGCTCTTCATTCACCACCTCTGCCAGACTTACTCTCATTCAAATGACCATTCTACCCATGTTAGACTATGGAGACACTATATACAGGGTTGCTTGCAAGTCCTCTCTTTCAAAACTTGATGCTCATTTATCATTCCACAAATGCACCCTTCAATACACACCACTGTGCTTTATATTCATCCGTTAACTGGCCCTCTCTTTACAATCGCCGTAAAATTCACTGGTTCACCTTCATTAACAAGACACTTCTCGGCCACTCACCTCCTTACTTAGGTCACCTGCTGCAGCCAATGCCCATCACATATAACACTCGGTCCTCACACATCTTCAAATAAGCATTCCTAAAAATAATTCTGCATTTGGTCTTACATCTTTTCAATCTGCTGCCACTCGCAATTGGAATGCTCTGCAAAACATTGGAATTAGTTTATCTAGTTTGACAATTTCATCATTCAAAACTAGTATATCATACTTCATGGACAAATGCAGTTGCTTCACTTTTTTTTTTTTTTTACAGTAAATTGATGATGTTTTAATATGCATTTATGTAAATGCTAACCTGTGTTTCTAATGTTCTGTATTTATTGTAGCCCTACTTCCCTTTCCCTAAGTGGTCATTCCACTTGTCAGGCCGCCATTGTAAATAAGAACCTGTTCTTAATGACTTGCCTGTAAAAATAAAGGTTGAATGAAAAAAAAAATGTAAGGACAAACAAAGTCAGAAGATTGCAGATCATATTTATTTTGCTTTAGCGTCATGCTGCAGTTTCACAAAACTTGAATTACACTTATGAGAAACAGTAAAATGCTGCAATTTTTCTATGCTTAAAAAGCAATTTATACCTTTACAAAGCTTCTTGTGCACATGCAAATTTAATTTAAGCTTACAGTCTTATGAACACTTCCACAACTCGTACCCTGCGTATGCAAATCTTTTAGGCATTAAATTACCTTCAGAGGACTGTTATAAATAAATTAAACTGTATAACAGTTTCACTGCAATTCATATATAAATGTTAGAATTAAAGAAAAAACTAATACATTAGCACTTATTTGAACATAGTAAATGCATTTATTTTTAAGTGGTTGTTGACAACATATCTAAAATGTAATTTAGCCAAAAAAAAAAAACCTTACCACTCTAATATGTCTTGCAATATCAGTGCATGCAAAAGTTTTGTGTAGGGTTGCCACCCATCCCTTAAAATACGGAATTGTCCCGTATTTGAGAATAAAATAGCGCGTCCCGTTTTGAATCATTACGGGACTGGGATTGTCCCATATTTTCGGAGTTGTCTTCAATGCAGCATCTCATGCAGATCATCCCACTGGCATTCTGTGTAGACTCGTCCTATTTTGCCCCTGATTGGGTAATACCAGAGACAATTTATAAGAGACATGCCACTTCCTCAATACAACTATATAAGGAAACCCCGTAATGGCAAAGATGGCGGTTGTATGCGCATGTCGCGCCCCTCTCACTGGAAAGCCAATCATCTGCTTCTAACAGTCAAGCCGGGAAACATTTAAGCCTATAAGTCTAGTTCCACTGACGTATGCGCACAGTTCAGGAACCCTTGTGAAAGTGCAGTTCTGACTCTATGCCCATTCATTTAGATAGGAGCCTGGTCTTGTTAGTCTGAAATCGCTGCCCGGAGGCATTGCCAAGATGGCGGCCGAGTGGCACGTCTTGCCTAAAAGGACTTTGGTAATACTCGAGGCTGCTCCAGATACCACGCCCCCCCCGCAGTGCCCAAGTGAAGCAAATAAACAATGTAACTAATTTAAATGATTGCATTATTCAATAGGCTACTGTAGAATTAAAAATAGACTATATAAAATAGATTAACTTACCAATAATAATAATACAAAAAATTTGTGTGTTTTACATGAATTTAGAAAGGTTTATAGATCGGTTATTTATTATGTGGTTTCACTGTTTGGATGGTGTTACTGTCTGCAAACAGTGAAAACACTCTTGCAGTTTAAATCTAGATTAAAGACCCATCTCTTTAACCTGGCATACACATAACATACTAATATGCTTTTAATATCCAAATCCGTTAAAGGATTTTTAGGCTGCATTAATTAGGTAAACCGGAACCGGAAACACTTCCCATAACAACCTATGTACTTGCTACATCATTAGAAGAATGGCATCTACGCTAATATTAGTCTGTTTCTCTCTTATTCCGAGGTCACCGTGGCCACCAGATCCAGTCTGTATCCAGATCAGAGGGTCACTGCAGTCACCCGGATCCAGTACGTATCCAGACCAGATGGTGGATCAGCACCTAGAAAGGACCTCTACTGCCCTGAAAGACAGCGGAGACCAGGACAACTAGAGCCCCAGATACAGATCCCCTGTAAAGACCTTGTCTCAGAGGAGCACCAGGACAAGACCACAGGAAACAGATTATTCT
Organism: Carassius carassius; assembly: GCF_963082965.1. Classification (NCBI taxonomy): domain Eukaryota; kingdom Metazoa; phylum Chordata; class Actinopteri; order Cypriniformes; family Cyprinidae; genus Carassius; species Carassius carassius. The sequence goes on along the minus strand of NC_081768.1, from coordinate 32,576,643 downwards.
TCTGCACAATCTGACTTTGCTGCAGCCTGGAATTGAACTACTGGTTTCGTCTGGTCAGAGGAGAACTGGCCCCCCAACTGAGCCTGGTTTCTCCCAAGGTTTCTCCTGTCACCTATGGAGTTTCGGTTCCTTGCTGCTGTCGCCTCTGGCTTGCTTAGTTGGGGTCACTTCATCTACAGCGATATCGTTGACTTTATTGCAAATAAATGCACAGACACTATTTAAACTGTACAGAGATGACATCACTGAATTCAATGATGAACTGCCTTTAACTGTCATTTTGCATTATTGACACACTGTTCAGTTGCTTTGACGCAATGTATTTTGTTTAAAGTGCTATATAAATAAAGGTGAATTGACTTGACTTGCAAACAATGACAAAAACTTTATCCAAAATCTGTGTTCACGCCACCTTATACAATTACTAAAGTTCATTAGCAATTAATATTTTTATGAAAACCTTATATGTATTTAGCAGACGCTTTTATCCAAAGCGACTTACAGTGCATTCAGGCTATCAATTTTTACATATGTTTTAAGTTGTGATTTACCACCACTGGAACTGGATTTACCCCCCTAGGCGTCCCTTATTTTTCTGTATTGAAGGTGGCAACCCTAGTTCTGTGTGATCATCTTTCTCAATATTCTCAGGAAAATTCTGAATCAAGCTCAAATTGGTATGGCAATACTGATGCCATCCTTAACTACACCGGAAGAGACAGAACTTGCTGCTTTGGCAAGGGGCGTGTCAGAACTGAAACACAGTCTAAGCTGTTCTCCAATCACAACGCACTGGGACAGGTAACCAATCACAACACATTTGGTTTTCATCAAACCTAGAACTAATCGATCAGTTTTTGCCAGACTGGGGAGAAAGTAGGGATGTTCATTTTAACCTGATGACCATTAACCTACCTTTAAGATTTTTTACATTAATACAATCATTTAAACAGTTTAAAAGTCATTAATTTATTTTCAGTAATTTATAAAAATATTTAAAAGGGTTTGCTACATTGTTAAAATGGGCTATGCTACGTGTATAAAAATACATTTTTTTAGAGAGAAAACAAGTTGCGTAGCCTATTAACAAGTTTCATTTTATCATATTCAGAAATAGGCCTAATGTAGAGAAAATGTTTAAAAACATAAACACTGTAAACATAGATGTTATTTTAGTTCCCCTCACTCCACAACAAATCCTTTCAATTAACAATAGCCCACATAAAAAATAAAAAAATAACAAGAATAAAAAATAGCCTATAAGAAGTAATAGCAAACGGAGATCTTCACAGTGCACCCAAGACCCATCGACCCGGGACCTGTACGGGTTCGGGTGTATATTTTAAATGATCAGCCGGGTCCGGGTCGGGTCCGAATCTATTACCTCGGGTCCCGGGTCTGTTTAACATTGTGTGTAATATCCGTGCGATCGGAGTCATCGGACTCGGAGAACACCCGGCCATGATCAGACACTGCTTGTGTTTTTTTGTAACTTGCAACTTGTAAAATTAGGAAAAGAAAAGAGTGAGCAAAAAAAAAAACAACAATCTCTCTCTCTCTCTTTCTCTACTGTTAGAAGCAGAGCGCACAGACTCAGAGTTAATGCACGCACGGTAATAATGCTTGCACGCTTGACACACTCATACTTAATATATTTCAAATCAGCAACAAGATCTGAGGTGAACGGTCACATTAATGTTTTCTATGACATTCAAATTGCGTTAAAGCATATTTTAGGTTGATCCAGCTAGCACGCATGTGCAGTCTCAAGCACGTGTCATGTTTGTATGGTAACCAGTGAGGGAGATAATGACTTCGACCGCCGAACCGTACTTTACATTTTTCCCATTTTTATAATAATATAAATGAACCATTTAATCTTAAAGTTTTAGTGGTCAGATTCAGACTTGTCACAGAGATGATAGCAAATAAATAATGTCAGCGGTCATGGCACTGAACGAGCAATCCTTATTATAGTTCAAAAGAGCAAACAGTGACTTCCGGTTAGCGAGTGGGATGGAGTAGCGGTGTTTTTCCAAGCTCTGACCACAGAATCTCTATTTTTGGTATTATTCAGTCAGTTTAATCTTAACCTCGCTATAACTGCCTTTTAAATAGTAGTTGGATAGTCCTAGCCAGCAACTATGTCTAAAGCCGCCAAACAATCAAAGAAAGAACTTGCATCACCGGACTCCGCTATCGACAATGCTACTTTGGCTAACATGCTAGCGGAACTGCGCGCAGACTTGTTAACGAAGCCTGACTCACTGTCCGTCAGATTTGAAAACAAACTCGCGGTCATTGACGCGAAATTAGACGGTGTGCAGACCACGATCGCTAATCATGATCAACGTATTTTCCAATCTGGGCTGATTCAAATGCAGTCACTGGAATCTCAGCTTTCCAACTTGGCCGATGACAACGCTAAACTGAAAGCAAAAATTACTGACCTGGAGGAGAGAAGCAGACGGTGCAACGTGTCTCTCATCGGGATACCCGAATCTGTGGAGGGAACACGACCAACAATATTCTTCTCTAATCTCCTGATGGACATACTGGGCCAAGATGTGCTGACTTCTCAACCGGAGCTTGATAGGGCTCATGGTGCGCTGAGACCCAAACTGGCGGAGGGGGGTAAACCTAGAGACGGGATCATTTGTTTCCATAAATTTCAGACCAAGGACATGGTAATTCGCGCTGCCCGCAAGAAGCGAGACAACCTAAAATACAATGGCAAGTCAGTGTACTTATACGATGATTACTGTCCTGAGGTGATGGACCAACGAGCCGAGTACAAAGAAGTCATGCGTCAGCTGTTTACGCTCAAACTCAAGCCGTCACTGCTATATCCAGCGTGACTGTTTATTAAGACTGATGACGGGGAGAGACGATGCCTCTTTTCAGTGAAGGAAGCTCAACAGTTTTTGGCATCATACCAGAAATCCGGATCATTAATCGCAAGTGATGACTGATCCCTACAAGAGGCAACTTGCTACTCATGGTACGCTTGTCTCTGGGTTTTTTTTTTTTTGTTTTTTTTTCTTCTTCTTCGTACTCACATGGACGGATATGACTGGTAGCCCAGTTAAACTCTTTTCTCAGTTGGTCTGATGGGTTTACAGGTAGGCAGTTTTATTCTCTGTGTGATGTTTTTGTTGATATATATATACTTACATAATAATAATAATACATTTTATTTGTAATGCGCTTTTCTTAGACCCAAAGCGCTACAGTAATAAAGTAATAAATAAAGTAAAACAAAACACCAAAAACAATACAACAATTCATTATAGAAAGACAGTCTTGAATAAATGTGACTTAATCAACTTTTTAAAATCATCCAACGTTGGTGCATTTCTGACGTGCAGAGGAAGTACATTCCATAGCTTAGGGGCTTTATATAAAAAGGCTCTTTCCCCCATGGTCTTTAGCTTGCATGATGGCTGGTTAAGTGAAAGAGAGTTAGTAGAGCGAAGTGAGCGTGATGGAATATAAGGGCTGATGAGTTCACAAAGATACTCAGGTGCAGTCCCATGAAGTGCCTTGTATGTTAAAGTAAGAATTTTAAAATCAATTCTCGCATTTACGGGAAGCCAGTCTAATTGTGAAAGAACCGGTGTAATGTGTTCACGAGGAGAAGTACAAGTGAGCACACGAGCGGCAGAATTTTGTATATACTGAAGCTTGCTCAACGATTTAGCTGGAAGGCCAGAGAACAAGGCATTACAATAATCTAACCTAGTTGTTATGAAGGCATGTATAAGCCTTTCTGTGTCTGCAAAAGAGAGAAAAGGTCTAAGTCGAGCTATGTTTCTCAGGTGGAAAAATGCAGTTTTAGAGATGTGTTTTATGTGTGCTTCAAATGATAATTGTGAATCAAAAATGACACCAAGATTTCGCACCTGTGAAGTGGGGATTACCGTGCAGGAATCAACAATCAAACTGATCTGCTCGGCCTTACGTGTGGCTGCCACTGTACCAATCCGCATCAGTTCAGTTTTGGAGCCATTCAGCTTCAGGAAGTTGTTATGCATCCAGTTACTAATCTCTGCTAAACAACCACGTAAAGCTATTAATGAGCAATGGACATCAGGACTAGTGGTGATGTAAATCTGCGTATCATCCGCATAGCAGTGATACCCAAGACCATGTTTCCTAATGATCTGCCCAAGTGGAAGCATATAAATATTAAATAATATTGGACCCAGTACTGAACCCTGAGGAACTCCTTGTCGAACAGGCACGGTATCTGATTTATAGTTACCCAAGCCAACAAACTGGGCACGTTTAGTTAAATAAGACCGAAACCAATTGAGGACAGCTCCAGAAAGACCCAACCAATTTTCCAGCCTGTCAAGCAGAAGAGAGTGACATATAGTGTCAAAAGCAGCACTGAGGTCTAACAAGACCAAAATACTGTATGCACCTAAATCCGCTGTGATAAGAAGATCATTTATGACCCTAATTAAAGCGGTTTCAGTACTATGCCCTCTTCATTAAACGTAAATCCGGGGTAAACCATGGACAGGGTTTCCTAAAAGTAACAAGCCGTTCTCGCACAGGTGCGAACTCATCCAAAAGTGAGGAAAGCATGGAATTATAGTGCTCAACGGAATTAGTAGTGGAAAGCCCAGAGACAAAAGTCGAAAAAAGAGTGAAGTCCATGTGCTTGATGTTACGGAATTTGATAGTGCGCTCAGAAATAGATCGGAAGACATAACATTTATGTCAAAAGTAATAAGTCTATGATCACTTATACTCATGTCGATACTATCCAGAGATTGGATACCAACACCAGCAGAACATACCACATCCAATATATGGCCCAGCCTATGGGTCGGAAAAGTAACATGCTGTTTAAAGTCAAAACCAAAATGTCCAAAAAGGTAGCAGTTTTGACACAGTTTGGATTATCAATATGGAAATTGACATCGCCAGTCAAGACCATAGACGGACAGAGTGGACTAAGAAGTGTCAGCAACTCAGTAAACTCAGAAAAAAATAAAGGATTAGGTTTTGGTGGACGATAAATTAGCAGCACAAGAACAGGTGAAGCACCATTGACTTTAAAAACCAGACATTCAAATAGTCTAAATTAGGCTGTTTAAGCATGGCCTTGCTCATGGGTTGGATTTGAAGTAAACTGTGTGAAATTAAAAGGGTCTACCAGTTGTAAAAACTCAAACCATAGGCCTATTTGGACAACACGCATAAAAATTGAAATCCCTAAGAAGTAAAATAAAAAAAAACCAGACATTCAAATGATGAAACAGTAGGAGCATCAATAACATCAATTGATATATTAGATACAAATATTGCAGCCAAGCCACCACCCTTACCCGAAGCTCGAGGCACGTCAATATATTTATATCCAGATGGGGCACACATGTTCAAATTAAGATAGTCATTGTCTTTATGCCAAGTTTCACTCAGACAGAGAATATCAATTTTCCTGTCAAGGATAGTGTCAGTGATAAGTGCCGTTTTATTTTTTATTGTTTATTGACCTCGTGTTGAAGTGAGCGAGTCGCATAGTGCTACAGCACACATTCGCCGCGGGTTTTTGAGAGAGAACCTCTGGATAGCGTAGGTTACTATGGCCGATTCCACGGGAACCCGAAGTACGACGCAGCGAGCGCCTGCGGTTAGACCAAAGTGCAGTGACTCCAGCACCGGCAGTAGAGCGACTCTGACGAGACCCTCTATGATTATAACTAGGCCGGCGGAGGAGCTGCATGGAACGCAAAGTTTGTATGACGCTGATATCTGGACGGTAATGGTGTCCCAGGGACAAAAGATCAGAGAGAGAGTACCTCAGCATGGTGAAGTCCAGAAGTACGGTCCACTGCTTTACGCTGGTTCCTGATAAAATCAGATCGCAAATAATCCAGGTGATCATATGAAGTCGCATGATAACATCCAAGAGTTGTTACACAGCCATTGCACACGGAGAACTTGACGCAACTCCAGTGACTCGTTTGATCTCACACGGAGACAGCAGCAACAGGCAGAGACAGTGCAGGTGAATCACGGCAACCAGATGTGAGCAGCAGCAGATAGACCAGGGGGAAACACTTTAAAACGCTGGCTCAGTAAAGGTAACTATATGGAAATCCAGCAGCAGGTTAAGACTCAGAAGAGTTTAAAATTATTCAGAAGAGTTTAAAATTAATTAAAATAATAAACAACTAAAAATACGGCAGGAGAAGTGGCAGCCAAACGTGCGCCAACGTCCTCTCCGAAACCGGGAGCATGCATATATTTAATTTCATTCTAACCTACATTTCAATGTAACCCCTGTTCGAAATAAGTATGACTATGGGCTATGTAACTGTCAACACATGGACAATGAGTAATGTGGATTATCCCGTGAGTGCAGGCCAGTGTGTATAAAGAGAGAGGAGGGGGGGTAGAAGGAAAAAAAAAATCTGAGTCATTATTCAGAGGTGTTTTGAAAGAAATATTAGTTAAATAATTTGTTCATATGACTGTGTGGTGGAGTGTGAGGTTTAAAGGGGAAGGAGCTCCGGAAGAATTTTGATAAGTAGATTACATGTTTGGGGGGAGGGGCGCTTGGGGCAAGCATATCGTATTTTACACTATAATTTTAATCTACTTTCGTTTCAATGGGAAGTAGACAAACAATGAATAACATTCGCTTCATATCATGGAATGTCAAAGGGGCAAAGCAACCTACTAAAATAAATAAGATTATCTCCCACCTCCAAGATTTGAAAGGAGATATTGTATTTATGCAGGAGACCCACTTACCTACAGGTCAGATTATGCGCTTAAAAAGGAGTAGGTTTAGCGAGGTATATCACTCCAAATTCAGTGAAAGAGCCAGGCGTGCTGCCATTTTGATCCAAAATAATATTCCATTTGAAGCAGATGATGTAATTACAGACTTAAATGGCCGGTTTGTTATTGTATCAGGGACACTCTGTTACACTAAAGTTGTCCTGGCCAGCATCTACGCACCAAATTGGGATGATGAGAAATTGGTTTCAAAAATCTTTACTTCTATTCCTAATATTGAAACACATCATATTATCATTGGGGGAGACTTTAACTTTGTGCAAGATGCCGATTTGGACGGATCGTCTCTTAGACCGCATTCCCTTACTAAATCCGCCAAGCTACTAGCGTCCTTTGCAGAAGAGCTAGGCATGTCTGATCCATGGAGGTGTAAATTCCCTGGAAAAAAATCCTTTTCTTTCTTCTCACATGTCCACCGCACCTACTCTCGAATAGATTTTTTTCTTATAGATAACAGACTGTTGTCGAATGTTCTATCATGCGATTACCATAGCATTGTGATCTCAGACCATGCTCCAACGTCACTAGACAAACTTCCCCAATCACAATCGTTTTTTTTAAGCCATGGAGATTTAACTCAAATTTGCTTGCCGACGACCCTCTGGTGGAATCTTTAAGATCAAGCATTGAACTATTTCTTGAAATAAATGACAACCCACACGTTGCGAGGGGCACCTTGTGGGAGTCCCTCAAGGCATATTTAAGAGGCCAGATAATTTCCTACACAGCCCACCTCAGAAAAACGGCCAGGTCTAGACAAAGTGAGCTAGCACAAAAAATTCTGGAAATTGATGATAGCTATGCAAATAACCCAGACCCCTCACTTTATAAGAAGCATTTACAATATCAGACAGAATTCAACCTTTTAACGTCAAATGATGCGGAAATGCAACTGCTTAAAGTCGAGACAAAGAATTTTTGAGTCAGGGGATAAGGCTGGTAAACTTCTTGCCCAGCAAGCTAGAGCTGCAGCAGCATCTAGGTTTATTCCTAGTATTATATCTTCATCAGGCGCCACTACCACTGACCCAAAGCTTATTAATGAAACATTTTCTAAATTCTACTCTGAACTATATGCCTCTGATCACCCTAACACCAGTTCAACAAGTGGTTTAAGTTCTATCGAGTTCCCTAAAGTAGATCAGGGACTAGCAGAGAATTTAGCTATGCCAATCTCTACAGCGGAGATCATGGGAGCGATAACTACGTTGCAGAGTGGGAAATCGCCCGGTCCAGACGGATTCACAGTAGAATTCTACAAGAAATTTGCCCCACTTCTCTCTACAGTTCTAAGTGATATGTATAATGAAGCCCTGTCACTTGGCAGACTTCCTCCAACCCTGACCAATGCCACAATTACTCTTCTCCTAAAAAAGGACAAAGATCCCTTACTTTGCAGTAGCTTCAGACCCATATCATTACTAAACGTGGATTACAAAATTCTAGTTAAGATCCTAGCCCTCCGCCTTCAGTAGGTTTTGCCATGGATCATTTCAGCAGATAAAACAGGCTTCATGCTGGGGAGGCACTCATTTCACAACACCAGAAGACTCCTAAACATTCTGAACATGCCCAGCTCCAGCACCCCTGAGATATTGGTGTTGCTGGATGCTGAGAGAGCTTTTGATAGGGTAGAGTGGAGGTTTCTTTTTGAAATGATGGATAGATTTGGTTTAGGTTCAGGTTTCATATCATGGGTAAAACGGTTATATTCATCCCCAGTAGCATCTGTACAAACAAACAATGTGCTCTCACCCTCTTTCCGACTTCACCGTGGCACGAAACAAGGGTGTCCCCTGTCCCCTTTACTGTTTGCCATAGCCATCGAGCCTTTGGCTATCTGGCCAAGATCTGAAGAAAAATTTGAGGGCATTACATGTCAAGGTACGGTACATAAGCTGTCACTGTACGCGGATGACTTGCTCTTGTATGTATCCAACCCGTCTTCCTCTCTTCCTGTAATTTTAGACATTTTAAAACAATTTGGCCAACTGTCAGGATATAAACTAAATTTTGGGAAGAGTGAGGCATTCGCAATCAACAACCTTGTAGGTAAATTGCCAAACCATGTAGTCCCTTTTAGGTGGGTGGACCAAGGCTTCAAATATTTGGGTATTTTCATCACCGGGTCCTTGGCATGCACTTTTAATAGTAATTTCAACCCTTTGCTTAAAAAAGTGGAGGAAGACTTCAGCAGATGGTCTACTCTGCCCCTCTCCTTAGCTGGCAGGGTCAGCCTAATCAAAATGACCATCCTCCCAAAGTTTCTTTATCTATTCCAACATATCCCTGTACTCATCTCAAAGAAGTTTTTTGCCAAAGTAGATAAATCAGTCTCTCATTTTCTATGGGGTAATAAACCAGTGCGCATGCGGAAAAACATATTGCATGACATTACTACTGACATTAGTGTTAACCCTGTAGTCACTCAATCGCTTAAAATATGGATGCAATTTAGAAAGCATTTTGGTCTGAAGCATCCCTCTATCCTTGCCCCTGTAACTCACAATCACAGTTTCAAACCTTCTATTATGGACTCTGCCTTTCAACTCTGGAGCGACAGAGGTATCACAGCTATCAAAGTCCTCTATGACAATGGTATCTTCATGCCTTTCGTCGACCTATCAGCCAAATTTCAACTCCCTGCCTCTCACCTTTTTCGCTTCTTTCAAATTAGGCATTTTGTACAAAGAAATTACCCTGACTTCCCAAATCTACCACCAGAGACTTTGGTAGACACTCTTCTCAAAGTAAACCCTTATCAGAGAGGAGCTATTTCTCATATCTTTAAAGCTCTGGATTCCACTCTCTCTAATTTCCCCCAAAAAAACAGAGATCTTTGGGAACAGGGCTTGGGGTATATTGAGGAAGACCAATGGGACCAGATTGTAGAGCTAGTCCATAACTCTTCCATCTGTGCACGGCACGGACTGATTCAATGTAAACTAATACATAGGACTTACTACACTAACCACAGATTGTCTAAGTTCTACCCCAATGTTATACATGTCTGTAATAGGTGCAACTAATCTCCTGCAGATTTCATTCACATGTTTTGGTCATGTTCAAAGCTAACAGACTTTTGGTTTAAAATTTTTAACACTCTTCACACAGCCTACCATTGTATATCAAACCCAAATCCTTTGTCTGCCCTTTTTGGCATTTCACATGCTAGCACTCTAACAGCTGAAGCACAACATTCTTTGGCCTTCTGTCCTCTGCTTGCTAGGCGATTGATCTTACTTAACTGGAAGCAAGCCTTACCTCCATCATATGATAGATGGATTAAGGAAGTTTTACATAACTTAAAACTTGAGGTTAAGGTTCTCCCTTAGAGGCTCCTTGAGGAGATTTGACAAAACTTGGAACCCCTTGCTATCCATCATAGATTCTCTAAATATCATTCCTGATGAGTGAAATGTTTATGTCCTTTGGACATACAGTGTAACTAACAACAATGCTACTTATTTTAAATTTTTTGTATTTTATTATATATATATATATATATATATATATATACACACACACACACACACACACACACACAGGTCCTTCTCAAAAAATTAGCATATTGTGATAAAGTTCATTATTTTCCATAATGTAATGATAAAAAATAAACTTTCATATATTTTAGATTCATTGCACACCAACTGAAATATTTCAGGTCTTTTATTGTTTTAATACTGATGATTTTGGCATACAGCTCATGAAAACCCAAAATGCCTGTCTCAAAAAATTAGCATATTTCATCCGACCAATAAAAGAAAAGTGTTTTTAATACAAAAAAAAAGTCAACCTTCAAATAATTATGTTCAGTTATGCACTCAATACTTGGTCGGGAATCTTTTTGCAGAAATGACTGCTTCAATGCGGCGTGGCATGGAGGCAATCAGCCTGTGGCACTGCTGAGGTGTTATGGAGGCCCAGGATGCTTCGATAGTGGCCTTAAGCTCATCCAGAGTGTTGGGTCTTGCGTCTCTCAACTTTCTCTTCACAATATCCCACAGATTCTCTATGGGGTTCAGGTCAGGAGAGTTGGCAGGCCAATTGAGCAACGTAATACCATGGTCAGTAAAACCTTTTACCAGTGGTTTTGGCACTGTGAGCAGGTGCCAGGTCGTGCTGAAAAATGAAATCTTCATCTCCATAAAGCTTTTCAGCTTTTCAAAATCTCCTGATAACTAGCTGCATTGACCCTGCCCTTGATAAAACACAGTGGACCAACACCAGCAGCTGACATGGCACCCCAGACCATCACTGACTGTGGGTACTTGACACTGGACTTCAGGTATTTTGGCATTTCCTTCTCCCCAGTCTTCCTCCAGACTCTGGCACCTTGATTTCCGAATGACATGCAAAATTTGTCCAAAAGTCCAGTGCTGCTTCTCTGTAGCCCAGGTCAGGCGCTTCTGCCGCTGTTTCTGGTTCAAAAGCGGCTTGACCTGGGGAATGCGGCACCTGTAGCCCATTTCCTGCACACGCCTGTGCACGGTGGCTCTGGATGTTTCTACTCCAGACTCAGTCCACTGCTTCCGCAGGTCCCCCAAGGTCTGGAATCGGTCCTTCTCCACAATTTTCCTCAGGGTCCGGTCACCTCTTCTCGTTGTGCAGCGTTTTTTGCCACACGTTTTCCTTCCCACAGACTTCCCACTGAGGTGCCTTGATACAGCACTCTGGGAACAGCCTATTCGTTCAGAAATTTCTTTCTGTGTCTTACCCTCTCGCTTGAGGGTGTCAATGATGGCCTTCTGGTCAGCAGTCTTACCCATGATTGCGGTTTTGAGTAATGAACCAGGCTGGGAGTTTTTAAAAGCCTCAGGAATCTTTTGCAGGTGTTTAGAGTTAATTAGTTGATTCAGATGATTAGGTTAATAGCTTGTTTAGAGAACCTTTTCATTATATGCTAATTTTTTGAGATAGGAATTTTGGGTTTTCATGAGCTGTATGCCGAAATCATCAGTATTAAAAAAAATAAAAGACCTGAAATATTTCAGTTGGTGTGCAATGAATCTAAAATATATGAAAGTTTAATTTTTATCATTACATTATGGAAAATAATGAACTATCACAATATGCTAATTTTTTGAGAAGGACCTGTATATATATATATATATATTATTTTTATATTTTATATTTTTATTTATTTTATTTTATTTTTTTCTTGTTTGTTATCTAGGAGTGGGGGGCGTCAGGGTCTGGGACCCCATGTAGGGGACAGGGATAGTGTAATGTTGGAAGTGTGTGGGGAGAAACTGGAAAAATGTGAGCACTGTTTTATATTTATAGGTACTGTTTCTCATTGTGTGCATCCTGTATTTCGGTGCTCAATAAACATTTGGAAAAAAAAAAAAAAAAAAAAGAGCAAACAGTCGAAGTTATTATGCGAGTTAACTCGAGTCAGAATGTACATATGCACAGTTGCATTTGTCATCCGTCATCGTGACATCAAGTGGACTTTTGAAGCTGAAATAATGAGTGGATTAAGCTTGGACTTGGAATAACATGGATAACTTTCTTATCGGAGGACTGTAATGCATCACAGGCAGTCAGGTTCATAGAAGAGAGACTACGGCTCCTTAAATTAGGTAAGACAAAAAGTTGTATTTTTCGCAACAGGTTTATTGACTTTTTATAGCAATATATGGTGGAATATACGACAATCGGGTCCAGTCGGGTCTGTGTCTTCGGGTCCAGCTTTCAAATAATTGACAGGTCCGGGTTGGTTCGGTGTAGTACATTACGAGTCTCTTTCTGAGACTTTTTTACAGACATAACAACAGCACAGATTTTATGACATTTAAACTGAGCAGTGTATTTTTTTTCTCCATATGTTTGACTGACTGTATTTTATAATGATAATGAACAGGCAGCATTGTCAAAGTAGCTAAGCTTAACTGTGTGCACATGCTGCGCCGGTGTTCTGTTGATGTAGCATACTTTGTCAGAATAGCATACCGGAAGTGGAGTTTTATAGCGGAGTCTGTCAATTTTTATTAAATACAGTTTATACAAGGGTATGCTTTTTTGGTGTTCCGTCAAAACACAGGCTCAATCACTTGAGTTTTCCCTTCTAACAGTGGAAGCAACTTCTCCTTTTAGTTATAAAGCTCATTGGAATTTTAAACGGTTTGCCTTTATCTGTGTACATTCACAATAAAATCAAATCTTTGTGCATAAAGTAAGCCTAAAAAAAATAGGATGCCGGTTTGTGCCGTATGTTTCCTTTCGTGCAGCACAAAAATGAACCAAAACTCTGCGTTTTTTCTTTCATATTTTTTACTTATTCAAGTGAAAGTATATTTCTTGTGTAGGCCTATTTATTCACTACATATAGCCTGTCTTTATGATGTTTTTCTCCACTCGCAGAAGCGCTGCAGGAGGGTGATGTGATATGGAGACATTGTAAATCCTCATGTTCTGTTGTGTGCTGCTCTTTGCACATGTAATATCAATCCCCGGGAAACAAATGTTAGTATTTTTAATGGGTCACAGAAACTTATTTCTAATTTAATTTAATTCCAATTTAAAATAATCTTGTCAGTTAATGGTTAATAATCGGTTAACAAGCGAGGTTGTCGGTTAGGAAAAATAACCAAAATGAGCATCCCTAGGAGAAAGGTATTGTAATAATGTAAAAGGTTTTTCAATGTTTTTGCATTCGAATGTGGATTTTAATTTTAAAATCATAATTTTTTTTTTTCTTTACAGCCCTAATGTGTGCAGTACAGAAAAAGAATTGATAAGAAGAATCAAAATTATAATTCACTAAAAAGTTGATGATTCCTGACATTAAGCTTTTGGATTTCCAAGCCTAGGTATGGGTTAAAATGTTAAATAAAATGCTCTTTTTTTTTTTTAATCCAAGTCCACCTTTGCTAGAATCAGAAAGAGCTTTATTGTCAAGTGGGTTCACACATGCACAAGGAATTTGTCTTGGTGTTAGGAGCTTCCTGTACAGAAAATACAAACAGTGCAGACATACATAAAATGAGATAAGAGACAAATTATAAATAACAGTAATAAAAATATATAGAAAAAGGAAAAATATCCATAGACAGAACTGTGAATGTTCATGTATGCTATTAGGCCTGGGCGGTAAAACGGTATCAATATTTATCATCCGTACACCTTCTTGGATATCGATATAACAAATGTTGGATATAACGGGCGATATAGGCACATGCTGTGAGTGATGCAGACAGCAAACGCAAACACGAACACATGCTGATTTCAGTGCCATGCCTGCCTGTGATGAGGACACTCACACATGCGTTTGGAGGCACGTGCACATTCACAAGAATCAAATTTTGTTTGTTTGAAAAAGTTTGCTATTATAAACTACACGTTCAATGTGATTTTAAACAATTCCAGTCAAGAAGACTGCTGTGCTGTTTTCTCTGCTGCACACATATTTAGCCTGTTGACTTTCACTCAAAGTATTCAGCTAACCAGGAAATATTTTCCAATGAGAGTTAAAATAAATGTGAATATTTAAAATGTTGTATTACAAATAATTTCTTTATTTTTGGCATTAGGAATTGACGAGAATTGAAATAATTAAAATTTAAACGATGCCCAACCTTACCCATACACCATATAATCTTTTACTTTCACATTTCAATCAACACCGTTTTAAACAGTTTCTTTTCTTTTAAACCCTTCTTTGCTTTTGCCATTCTAAAAAACAACCACAATCTTATACGTGAATGTACTTTTCAAAATTATTTATAATAAAACAGTTGCTCCTTGCAACAGGTATAGGGTAGTATGTTTAACATAGAATCAAACATGACCATCTTACTGCAAAAATCACTATATGACATCAGTCGAGTTTGAAACCGTTAGCTTCGGTGGTTCCATGTTGCTTCTTATCACAGTGAGACAGAAAATACAAATCTTTACTGTGATACAAGCTATGACAGTTACCACTGTATTGAAATTGTGTTTATTGTCTTCCATGTTTCAAAAGTCAAAGCATCTCTATCTTCATGTTATTCAGCTGTAGAGATATCTAATGGGTCTCACTTGTAAAACAGACATTACAGTACATAAGTGTTAGGATTAGGGTTAACCCTGCTCCATAATGCTCACATCGTCTTACTTGGGGTAAAAAATAGAAAAATAATACTACTTAAGTACTTTGTACTTTGTAACAGTAACTTGAGTAGTTTTTCAGCAAACTACTTTTTACTATTTTCAGTAAGTTTAGTGGTACTCAAGTAAATTATTCCTTAAGTAGAGATACTTTAACTTTGACACAATATCTTAATACACTTTCCACCACTGAATACCAGTTAATGTCTTAAGGGAACACCTGAGGTGTGTCAGTATAATTTGGTCTTAAAGCTGCTGTCTTAAATAACAAAAAGAAAACTCACTCGCTGCTAGCATTAGCTTTTCCTGTTACATCAAAATTTAAGTTTGAAAGGAGTTTCAAGGGTATCAAAAATGTTCATATTGTAACAAACTAATTTCAAGCAAAAGATAACTTCTAGAACATAAGCTGCATACAGCTTATATTTCTAACAAAGAAAAAAAAAAAAGAGGAATAGAAGGCTTCAGTTGAAGTCTGTAAGTGCTATCATTACCTCTTCCTCTTCCAGCTCCTCCTCTTCATTGGCAGTGATCATTCCCAGAAACTCCTTCTCTCCAACGAGCCCCAGGTCATCATCATCATCGTCATCATCTTCCTCCTCCGTGTCTGAGCTGCTGTCAGCGACTCCGTCCAGCTGTGTGATGTCCAGCAGCTGGTTGAACTGGAGGTCAGTCTGCAGCTCTGTCTCAAGCTGAGGACACATCATCAGACTCGGGTTTAGAACCACAATTTTATGAGGATTTTTTTTTTTTTTATTCCAGAATCACAATAATTCATATTTACTTGCTGTGTTTTAGTCTTTGGATACAGACGGGAGAGAAGTTACCATTTTTATTCCAGCAGAGGGCAAGATGCACGTGTTGTTATCTGAGTATTACTTGATGTCACTTCCCTTTTACAATCTGAATCAGAAAGAGCTGGGGCCTGTACCATGATGGTAGCTGAACAAATTCAGGATTAGTTTTGAGTTGACAAAACCAAACCTCTCCAATCCGGCTCTGTTGGTACCATGATGCTGTTCATCAACTTTCTTTGTCAGCTCAGGCTTTGATCCTGGGTTTGTGGAGTGTGTGCACATGAATGTGTGAAATCACTGGTGAACAGCCAATCACGAGCCTCGCAACACAAAGCAAGTTTGATTTACTTCTAGTGAGAGACCCAGTGAGATTCAAAACTAAAGGTTGTGATGTCATCAAGTTTAGAGACACTTTTCGCTGTGGGGCACAGATGACAACTCTCGCGTCCGGTGTAGACACAGACAGTGACTGCTCTATTTACAAACAAGTTCTATAAGAAAAAAAATAAAAATAAAAAATCTAAACCAGTGGCATAAGGAGATGGAAATATAAACTAGAAAAAATATGAACAGGTCCTCGGTCCATGACACTGACTCACTGCGGAGCTGCAGTTTTAATCTGAACAGCTCTTAAAGCGGAGTGGATGGTTAGATGCATGATGGGCTAGTATTAAAAAAAATAGCATCTTTCCAGCATTAAGGTAATAATTTTTTTTATCATCTTGTTGCAGTTTTAAATTTGACTGCTAAATGAATGATAAAGAACTATATTAAAACTTGTTTTGTAAAATTTCTTCGTCATTTGAATATTGATTTAAAAATCGGTTTAAATCATAAATCAGATTTTTTTTTTCTAAAATAAAAAAAAAAAACAGGGATTTTTTTTTAGGCTATATGATATTACCCTACTTTAAAAACAAGTAAAGAAGGTTCCCTTTAAAATTACTTTAGTTGTCAATTACTAAAGCTTTTTTTTTACTTCGTGTGAATGTTGTTGATTATAATGAGAGAACTTGAGTTTAATTGTGAGGACGTTTTATTAATTCTTTAGAGCTTCAAAGATTTAATCGTGCCGGTTTAATTTTATTAGTTTCTTGTTTTAGGCAAATTAGGCCTAAATAATGGGAACGAAATTATACAGTGCTTCACATTTAAACATGCAACAATTTCTTAATCAGTTTACAGACAAATGTCTTTTTCCCAATAAGTTAAAGGACAGGTAACGAATAACAAAAATGCATGTTGTTTTATTAACCCTCTGGAGTCGATTAACGCGGATACGCGTTATGAGTCATTTTCTCCTGATAACCCCGAAAAGAACTTAAATTACACTTTCAGTTTTAATCGTACAGATAAGAGCAATACATCAATCGAATCTGTAAAGGGTCTTCTTTTTTTTGGATACAAACATAATAACAAAACTTTGTGCACTTATAAAATAAAGATAACAAACAAGATGTGCTGTCTGCAGCCTTTGTCTGCGCCGATCTTCATTTACAAACATGTCATTAAAATGAACTGTAACTCCGTGAATACTCAACGAAAATACATGAGAGAGATATCTATAGAAAGCTTGACATGTCTACTTTTAAACTAAACAAGCCGACGAAAACAGATATTCTGTGATAAAGTAATCCTTATATTGACATTTTGCATATTAATCCATGTAGCCAACCCCCCTAAAATAGGCTACCACTTTTAATGCTCCAATGCAAAGTAAACCACAATTTCTTTTGAATAATATAACGCATAATATAATATAAATAATACTGCACACCTTTTAAATGTGTCAAATCTAAAATATGGTTGAATACCATGTAGATTAGAGAAATATTATCACAGGTTCAAGCACAGGCTTAACATCCTGCTTGAATTCGTTCTAAGAAATGCAGATAACTTCATAAGTACCAAACTTTCGTCTGTGGATATTAAATATTTTAACTACAGTGTTTTTCTTTCATTTTCCCTGACTGAAGCCATCAAATCTAACACATCAGTGAGGCAAAACTGACGTCTATTAGCGAAAATGTATTAATTTCTTTCCCAACATTTTTTTATAAATTCTAACCACAAGCTTTTGAATGGTAGTGTATAATGCTACAAAAGTTTATATTTCAGATAAACTTTCTATTCATCAAACTAAATTTTTTTTAAAATACTGTAAATAACGGTTTTCAACATTGATATTAATCATAAATGTTTGTTGAGCATCAAATCATCATATTAGAAGGATTTCTGAAGGATCATGTGATGAACACTTGGAGTAACGATGGTGAAAATTCAGCTTTGATCACAGAAATAAATTATATTTTATTGTATTATTTTACATTGTAATAATATTTCATAATATTACTGTTTTTACTGTATTTTGGATCAAATCAATGCAGGCTTAGTGAACAGAAGAGACTCTTGAACTTTTGAATAGTGTACATCCAACAGAATGATTCTAGCTTTATTTACCAATGTAGTATTTACCCTAAAAACAACTGGATGATTGATGTGACAATGTGATAATGTTTGTTCCAAAAGACCTGATTAAATGCATGAAACTTGTTTATTATAAATTGTGGCAAAACATGCTGTCAGCCTGTGTGTTGGTTGGGATTTTTCAACTATTTCAGCACATAGGATTTTTAAATAGTTACGTCCAGTAGGTGGCGATAAAGCACTGTCATAAGTGAGTGAGTCAGCAGACTATTCAACCATTTCAGTGAAAAAGGCTGCTTTATTCATAAACAAACAATACTATGGCAATCAAAATAAATCATTGCTATTTCAAGAGTGAATCCCGCATAAATGCGTATGTAATTCCCAAAACTTTGCCGTGTTTATACAGCCTTTGGTCCTAGCAGCATGAAAAACAAGTCATATACAAATAAATACAAATTCTGAATGGATATTAGAAAGCATAGAAAGCGCACAACTAGCGCTCCCTTTATAATTACTAAAAATCTGTTATCCATCTTCATCGAGATCTCTAGCACTAGCACTCCTGTAGAACCAGGACTGTTAATTATGAAAAAAAATAGTAACGTAAGCCTAAATGTTTCCAATATGCTAGGAATATAAAAGCCCCGACATGGAGTGGATAACTGTTAGATATAAAGTAGAAAGATATATAGCGAGAGACAATTACCCCTCAAAAAAGTCAGTATGAAGCTTTCTCTTCCCGACTGCGAGTGGAGGTTTATTTTTCTCCATATTTTAAAAGCTAAAATTAGCTTCACCGGAGCGGCGCCAAACAAACAGTCCTGTCGACGATGTCATGCGCGCGCACAGCGCTCTTTAGGCGGGACGTTTACATTTTAAAGAGAAATGACAACTAGCCTATAAACACACTTAAAATAAATTGTAAATAATCAATTCACGATATTTACTGTATCCTTTGCATGCATTTATTTTGATTTGTCATTATTATTTTTACTAAAATAAAAATATCCGAGGGACCCCCCTAATTCTATTTTTTTACTTCTTATGGGGGGTCCCCAATACCTTATGGGGGGTCCCGGATCCCCCCAGCCCCCCCTCAATTCGAGCACTGGTTAAAGGTTTTGCTAAAGGTTAAGAGATTGAAGAATATGACAAATGTAAACATCATATGAAAAATGAAGGTG
The DNA here is from genome assembly GCF_963082965.1 of Carassius carassius. Taxonomy (NCBI): domain Eukaryota; kingdom Metazoa; phylum Chordata; class Actinopteri; order Cypriniformes; family Cyprinidae; genus Carassius; species Carassius carassius. The sequence goes on along the minus strand of NC_081768.1, from coordinate 32,557,319 downwards.
GAAAAATAAAATAAACAATCTTGCTCTATCAGTGCAGTCACAAGTGAAACTTGTTAACTTAGTTTATACTTTTGAAAATATATAGTGATAGAGACTCGAACGTGTAAGGTCAGATTTTTTAAATAGTGCAATCTATTGATACTACAGCTTATTTATATTAAATGATCTGTATACATACATTTTTTGTTTAAAATAAACGATTTATAATAACTGTTAAACTAAAATTGCTTGTGTAAAATATAAATAAAAATAATAAAAATATGAATCACAATAATTATATAAGTCATAAAATGACTCTGTAATTATCATTAAAGCCAGACATCTTCTATTTATTTTTTATTTTTTAGCATTAGTGACCTTTAATTTGGAGCAAGATAAACTGGAGTGACTTTGTGTTAGACATGTGTCACTTCTCTCACATCTGATTGGTCCAGCTCCAGTTTGAGATCTCTAACCCAGAACATAATCTGCCCCAGAGCAGGTTAGCCGTGGAGTCTAAGTGATTATGGCAATAAATGCCGCTAAAAGCCAAGCCACCCGTGGTACCTAAAACCCAGGATTGCTGCAAACTAACCTGAAACTTACCCGGCTAGCCGGCTAATCCAGCTTCATGGTACAGGCCCCTGTATTGCCAAGTGTGTTTATACACACAAGGAATTCATCTTGGTGACGGGAGATCCAGAAAAGACACACTGTGTGTGTGTTCACTGCTGTGTGTGTGTGTGTGTGTGTGTGTGTTCACTGCTGTGTGTCTGTGTGTGTGTGTGTGTTCACTGCTGTGTGTGTGTGTGTGTGTGTTCACTGCTGTGTGTGTGTGTGTGTGTGTGTTCAATCTAATCTCTATTTTCAGCATCATTACTTCAGTTACACATGATCCTTCAGAAATCATTCTAATATGCTGATAATAATAATAATAATAATAATAATAGACAATGAATAAAAAATATATTATATAGAATTAGAAATATAAAGAAAAAAAATATATCAACACAGACAGAATTATAAAAGCAGAAATGTGGTATATTCACAGCTGAAAGGATTTGATGAGTTATTTCCAGATGTGCAGCCCTGAGATGTGTCTGCTGTGGTGATGACTATATCTCTGTTCACAGGTGTTTACCTTGATGTCAGGAGCAGCTTCTGTCTGTGGGTCTGGAAGGGCAGTGGACTGCTCTCTGAAGCTGGTGTCGTTCAGCTGACTGCTGTGATCGGAGCACAGAGCCTGAGCCGGTGGAGTGCTCATGTCTCCGAGCTGCGGGCTGAACTCGATGCCGTCCAGCGTGAACTCGCCCGGAGTGTCAGAGGCGGACAGCGAGGCTGCGTCTGTGATCTGACGGTTCGGCGGTGTCTCACACACCGAGGCTGCTGGAGCCGGCTCAGACAGATGGGTCAGAGCGCTGCTGCGGGCCACAGCCGCCGGGTGAGACAGCGGGTTCAGCACATGCTGAGCTCCTCGTGTCACCATCACAGGAACATTCACCTTATAGAAATGCCCTGAGGAAAGAGTTCAGATCATTTTCATCAGAAGATTTAGTGTCAAAGTCATGTGGAACTGGCGGTTATGAAACCTGGAACTCATTATCATTTACATCAGCACAGAGCGGTCTGTGGACTCTGAATCTTCTGCATGAATAATGGAACTTTTAAACAATTGTATTACAAAGAGAAATGGTCATGTTCTTGCCTGTATCATTTCATATCAAAGTGCAAAATAAACTACGAGCATGCAATGTCGTCAGTTAAGTCATGAAGTTACCAATTAAAGCGGCCTTAAAACTGTATGTAGCCTTTGTATTAATTATAGGAGTCACAGACTTTAAGAACAGGTCTCTGAAACGCAGTGGTTTTTCAAACTGTCTTGGAGCATCCCTCATCAAACACAACCGATTCAACTCAGAGATGTGTGTCAGATCCATATCATTCAGCAGCTGACAGCAGAACTGATAACCAGCTGCTGTGATGGCTGCTAATCAAAGATCAAGAGAAAAATTTAAAGATTCATCTAGATTTAATTTAGAATTTACTGTTTGATCAGTGTATTCAGTTTCTATACTTGCTGAAGGGCAAAGGTAAATGTGACATTTATTATAATGGGTTTTTGTTTTAAGTTCACTTAAATTAGAAATTATTTCAAGTAGTCTAATAAATGTTAAAATTGATAGCTTTGTATTGTTGAACGGCTAGTCAATGGTTAAATATTAGGTGAAAAAAAAAACTATTTCATAGAGACAGAGTGATACTGCCCTTCAGTCATTAAAAAAAGATGCCATTATACAATTATTAAAAATATACTGTCTTTATCTTGTTTCTACATTCATTTAAAGATTAAATGTGAAATTAAAAGTATTAATAAAAACATTAATGTTAGGTGGGATTAACGGATTAATTTCAGAAAAAAAGTTGTTTTTTAATCGATTGACAGCACTACTTCATTTGCTCAGTGTAGTAAAATAAAGCAAATCACTTTATGTTGTTTATCATAATTCTCCACGCTTTACTCTTTGAAAATTGCTGGTTTACAGCCAGAGGCAGACAGTAGAGAAGTATTTTTACTCTGCTTTAGAAATACTTTTCAAGTCTCTGTACTTCATCAGTGTTTTTCTTTAGAAAACTTTACTTCACAACATGCCAAAGCATTATATTGTACATTTACTGCACTACGTTTCATATTAAATATCATTTAATGCTTAATTACATTAGAAATCTAGTACTTTCTTTTACTCTAGTAGAAAATTCAAAGATTTACTTGAGTACAAGAGAGAACTACATTTTTTATATACTTAAGTATTAAAGGTAAACAACAACAACAACTTTTATGAAATGTAGTGCAGTAAAAAGAATGACATTATGCTTTATAATGTAGTGAAGACAGACTTTCAGCAGTCAGTTTACTGCACTTATCAAAGTCAGTCACCTTTATTTATATAGCGCTTTAAACAAAATACATTGCGTCAAAGCAACTGAACAACATTCATTAGGAAAACAGTGTCAATAATGCAAAAATGATAGTTAAAGGCAGTTCATCATTGAATTCAGTGATGTCATCTCTGTTCAGTTAAATAGTGCCTGTGCATTTATTTGCAATCAAGTCAACGATATCGCTGTAGATGAAGTGGGCGAAATGATCTGATCTTTCCATCACTGTTAGTTCAATGTGGAATCATCTCTAGTGCTCGTGTGCTTTGACTTCTCTGCATTATATCATCACTGCGCCACAGTGTTCATCGCCTCGGCCTCAGAGGTTTGGTGTGAAACACTTTCTGTGTGTGCGTTTCTGTGTGTGTGAGTCTGACCTGAGGCCGTCTGCAGCGTGACGCCTGCAGGAATCTGCACCGGATACGTGATTCCAGCCGGCAGAGAGAACGTCGCCACAGAGCCACAGCTGCCCTGAAACACAGGCAGAGACTGAACACTTTCATTTCACACTCAGAAAACTTCACCTGAGCAGATCAGCAAGATCTTCAAGGAGATCTTCAACCCTACATACTGCATTAGACTAACTGAGAAGTGTCACAGCTCTTTAGTTGGTTTGATTGCTTCTGTTGTCCTCATTTGTAAGTCATCTGCTAAATAAGTCTTAAGTGTAAATGTAATGTTTTGTATATAATATTGAATACATCAGGCTTTTATGGCTCACATAGTCTGATATAGTAAGAATGTGATGGGAAAAGGGTTAATTTTATTCAGAGACTCAAACGGAGAAAAAATGTTCTAAAAATATTAGCTGCAGATGCTGATATTTCTATGATGATATTCTGCTGCTTGTGACGTAAATCAGTGAGATCTTTCTAACAGTAGAGCAGATACTGACATAAACTGATGTAAATATCAGCAGTCGCGCTATATCTCCAGTAATGTGTGTCAGTGAATGATCCGCACATATAATGCAGTGATTGAGATTTGAAGAAATAAGGTCCAGATGTGCAGCCTCTAAAACATGATTGATGGAGAATCAAGTAAAGCTGAACTGCTTGAGTCCAGTAAGAGTTACTGACGTTATTCTGATGCCTACTTGATCAAAATCACTCAAGATCTGACACCAGAAGCAGTAGCTGATGCTGGACGCTTGTACAGTTACACTAAAAGAGCTTTGACTGGATGAAACACTATTAATCAGAGACAGAAGACATGGAAGAGATTGAGAGTGAGACGGGTTTAACAGCAGAGTTTGATCATCTAGAGCCTTAGATCAAGATCAAATATGATCCAGAGCTTCACAGGATCAAGTATGAATCACTGGACAGACAGTTCAAGAGCTTATAATGCTGATTACTGAACATGATCATCTGAAAACCCAGTGACCTTAAACAGCTGTGAAAGTGGATGTGAACTATATCCTGCACAGCTCTGTTTGTGGACTTACTGCTTTGGAGGAGAAACTCGGCACATTCGGAGCTGCTGGAATGACAACTGAGAACAGACAGGAAAACTTTAAATATAAATGAACAGAAACATAACAGACAAAAGAGTGAAAGCAAACGCATGCAGTGAGGCACACTGGTCACAGGTAATGATCAGCGATTGAGATCACAGTAAGTGAAACACTGCAGAAGTTCACTCTACTAGAGCTACTGGTCTCTGGTTAAACAAAATGATCTCACAGATGAAACCGCTGCTGTCACAAACATGTTAAACACTGCAGTTTAGACCATTTAACTTGATGCTAGCAGCTGTAATGGCGTGCATTTATTATGATGGCATTGGCAGTGGACTGAAAACACAGAACAGACCGGTGGGTTTATGGAGACTCTGGGAGTAGTTCGCTGGAAGCTGCAGAACAAAATTGGATGGATTGCTGTCTTTCATGAAACCCTCCACAGCCTTAGACTGAATGACCTTTGACTCCCAGAGCTGAAACACACACACACACACACACACACACACACACACGCATCAGAGCAACTACCCTTGTGAAAATTAACCATGGATTTTCTTCAAGTGAATCCAAAGAAACATGGTTCTATAGTTAAAGAATGGAAACCACAAATTAATCGTGGTGTTGCTACACCAGCATTGTTTACAGATGGTATTTCTACTACAACTTTGGTTATATAAAATGTAATCAATACGGCAAAAACAAAACAGTTACTAGCCTATACTTACATAACCCTCCTGAAAAAAAATAAATAAATATAGAATCCATCACAGAAATTCTAATGGTTTTCACTGTTACAAACCATCATCTTTCAACGATTAAAAATGGTTTTCCTATAGTGTGTTTTAGAAAATTTCTTATTAGGCTCTAGTGGTTTTAAGCCACCATTATAATGTGACACATTACCAGTAGAGACCCACAGTGACCAATACAGTTTCCATTAAAACCAGCACAATTCCCATTATAGCCAGTGACCCCATTACAAACTCTCTGATGGTTTCTATTGTTTATCGTAATCAGGGAGGTATACACTCGTGATCATTATCTCCATCAGAAATGAGCGCCGCTGATAAGATTAATATTATATTCATGTCGAAACGAGTCTTGTTTTGGTCGTTACCTGTCGGAGGTTGTCCAGCACTCGTTCCTCCACTCCTTCATCAATAAACAGCTCTCTGATGCTCTCAATCACATCCTCGATGACGGACAGATACAGCTTCGGCTGAACGATCAATCACACTGTATCTCAAATCTCTCATCTCTTTCACACGAACTCAACGCGTTTGATAAGCGCTCGAGACTCACCAGAGTGTTGGCGTTAGACAGCATCATGCCTTCAGCGGACACAGCTGGCCGTCAATTAAGAGTTTGTGACTCCCTCGTCTTCTTTAAAGGTCCCGTTCTTCATGATCACATGTTTTAAACTTTAGTTAGTGTGTAATGTTGTTGTTAGAGTATAAATAATATCTGTAAAATCCTAAAGCTCAAAGTTCAATGCCAAGCGAGATATTTTATTTAACAGAATTCGCCTACAAAAAAACGACCCGTTTGGACTACTTTTTTTTTCTTTTTTATTATTATTTCTTCTTTAGCATACAGTACATAAAATGTATTAACAATACATCCAAAGTCAACAGAACTAATAGAAAAAAAGGAAAGATACAAAAAAGAAAAGAAAAAAGAAACAAAAATACAAAAAATCAAGTATTAATCATGGTACATTAAAGATCTCATCATATCTCCTCAAAAAAAGAAACACATTTTTTTGTTATTAATTAGTCTTAGTGATTTAATTAAATATTCTACTTCACATAAGAATTCTATACAATTAGTTTTTTTCTTAAGAATTCTTTGTTTGTGAAAATAGAACTTTGCTACAAGGATAAGAAAGTTAACAGATGATTCTAAAGATTTGTTTGGGTTTTCAAAAAAACAAACAACATCCTTAATGAGTAAATTATAATTCATTTTAACTTTAGAAAAACAGTAGACACTCAAATCTTTCCAGAAAAGTGATGAAACATTACATGAGAAAAATAAATGGCAACTGTCTTCACTCTCTTTGTTACAGAAGGTACATATATCAGCTACATCAGAAAATTTAGACACGAATGCATTGCAAGGGTATATATTATAAAGAATTTTAAAGTGCACTTCTTTCACTTTATTCTGTATACAGTACTTATATGGTAATAACCATGTTTTCCTCCAATTAATATTAGCTATTTTAGAACCCCAAAAAAAACTTCCCTTTTGGAGAAATTGAGTTTCGAGATTGAGAAAGTTGACGAATAAATGTATTATTACATTCTTTACTTAAAAGCGAAACACCTCCCAAACATAACTGCGAGAGTTGTTTTGTGCATGACTCATAGGAAAGGGGCTTCCCTCATTAGACACATTAAACCAGCAGGAATCGCCTTTATAACGGAGTTAAATTCTTTAAACGGAATGGGACATTGATAGATATTCATAAAGCATTCATAAGATAACAAATCACCATTAGAATTGAAAAGATCAGCAACAAAAATTATGTTTTTATCAATCCATTTATAAAATTTTTTTATCTGTTCCTAATTTTAATATCCATATTATTCCATAATATTGCTTTGTGGGGGGAAAAGTTGTGGTTGTAAACCAGTTTCCAGGCTAACAATGCTTGTTGATGAAATCTAGCCAATTTAATAGGTAATTTACCAGTAGAGTAGTTGCATTTCATCAAAAAAGAGAGGCCACCGAGCCTCTTAAATATATTAATAGGAATAAAATACCACAAAGAATCTGACCCAAGCAAACATCTTTTTAACCAATTAATTTTAAATGTATTGTTAGTATTATCAAAATTCAGGACTTCAAGACCCCCATCACTGCTTTTGTTTGCTAAAACATATTTCTTCAATTTGTGAGATGTATTGCTCCAAATAAAATCAAGGAAAATCTTATCTATATTTTTGGAGGTGTGATTATCTACAGCTAAATACAGGGAAGGGTACACAAATCTGGATAATCTCTAAATAATTCTGATAAGAAAACTAAAATTGATAAATCTCTTTGGAGCCACTTATTAAAAATATATTTTGTTTTCATTAGCCATTGAGAAAAATTCAGAAATTGTCTAGTAATTAAATTTTTTGTTATATTAATTCCCAAATATTTAAGTTAATTTTTAATAGGTATATTTTCAATTTCATTTTCTACAGTATCAAATAAGCAAATAATTTCACATTTATTTAAATTAAGTTTGAGCCCAGAAGCGTTAGAGAAATCGTTGATTGTAGTTAAGACTGGAGAAACTTGCTGTTTATCCTTCAAGAATAAAGTAGTATCATCTGCTAATTGTGAAATTCCAATCTCTCTGTTAAAGATATTAAGGCCAGCAAAGTTAATATTGTGCAAAATATCTATGGATAATATTTCTACAACAAATAGAAATAAAAAAGGACTTAAAGGGCAACCTTGACAATTTAAAATGATACAACTATCTATTTCTTTGTACAACATTTGAACAATATTTATGAACTTTGAAGGAAATTCAAAGGTCTCTAAAGAGTAAATAAGGAACTGGTGTTTTACAGTGTTGAAGGCCTTATAAAAATCGAGGAATAAGATAATAGCATCAGACTTGATTTAATCTCTATAATCAATAAGATCCAGAACAAGTCGAGTATTACAACTAATATGACGACCTTTCTTAAATCCAGTCTGTGTTTCATTAATTATGTGATGTAAATGTTGTTTTAATCTCTTGGCGAATATGGAAGCAATTAATTTATAATCAAAATTAAGAAGAGTGATAGGGCGCCAGTTATCAATTATAGTTATGTCTTTGTCTGGTTTGGGGATGAGAGATATCACCCCTTGTTTCATAGTCAAGGTCAAGGTCAAGGTAAACTTTATTGTCCCACAAGGGGAAATTCATATGGTCACTCATTTATTACCCGCCTATCACGTTAATGAATTTTTGTTCCCTTATTTGGTCACCTTCCTTTTCTTGTTTTAGTTAATTGATTTATCCCCACCTGTCTCCAGTTCCCTCATTACCTTCTGTGTGTTTAAATACCCGTTCTGTTCAGTTCCTCCTCGTCCGTGATTATATGTGTAAATGAATGTATACTGAATGTGAATGTGGATCTAATCTGATATCGTATTGTATGTGAATGTGTATAGTATATTGTCTGTTATTCTCCTTAGTTTTCTTTAGTAAACTCCTCATTTGTTCCATATCCTCCTCGAGCACTTAGTCTTTCGTTTAGCACTACACCAGTTTGTAACAGAATCACGGACCTAAACAGATTAGTTTATTTAGCGACGTTTTTCTTTCTTTTTGGGTGTTTATTTTTGTTTTCTTCCCTCTCCCAGAATGGCCATCCCAGCAGTCCGTCTCCTATGCCTGGAGCAACTGGACCGTTCGCTGGAGGACCACACCAGGGACTTTCTCGATCTGGCGTGCCTTACCCACTTCCCCGACCGCTCGCTCTCCAACTTCTTCTACACCGGCCTGAGCGAGTGGAGTAAGGCACGCCTACCAGCGAACGGTCGCCGAGATGATTTCGCCGCTTTTGTGGAGTGGGTGTTGGAGAAAAATGGATCTTCATTTACCATCAGCACCGCCGAAGAGGAAATCTCCAGCCTCACTCCCGACCCAGAGACCAGCCAGCCACCATCAAGGCGCACGGAGCCAGAGCCCACCGCAGCCGCAGAGCCCGAGCCAATGCAGGACCTCGAGAGCGCGACTGACCAGGTGTGTGAGCCGGCAACACCGTACATTGTGGGAGTCTTAGTGGAGATCGAGGGCGTGGAGGAACGCCCTGCCCACACTTCCGCGACTGAGGATGAGCTGTTTTCGGTCTCGGGAAAGGATATGGAGCAACTTATGGATCTTATGGACTGGTCTATGGAGGTAATCCCTAATTTTCCTTTTTATCCGCTGGTTCCGTCCAGCCCTGATCCCCCTGTATACCCTCTGAGTCTCCCACTCCTACCTCCTCCAGTCAGCTCCTCTGCTCCATTTCCGCTGGTTCTGCCCAGCCCTGAATTTTCTGTTTCTCCGCTGGTTCCACCCAGCTATGAATTTTCTGTTTCTCCGCTGGTTCCGCCCAGCCCTGAATTTTCGAAAAATAAAGCCTCAACAAGTGTTGAAATTTCCCAACATCACAGCAGTAATGACTTTATGAACTACTTTACTTTTAAAATCGATACTATTAGAGATAAAATCACAACCATTCAGCCGTCAGCTACAGTATTGCATCAGACAGTGCACTATAGACCCCCTGAGGAACAGTTCCACTCATTCTCTACTATAGGAGAGGAAGAATTGTATAAACTTGTTAAATCATCTAAACCAACAACATGTATGATAGACCCTATACCATCTAAGCTCCTAAAAGAGGTGCTTCCAGAAGTCATAGATCCTCCTCCGACTATTATTAATTCCTCATTCATTTCTCATTCATGTCATTAGGATATGTCCACAAAACCTTCAAACTGGCTGTTATTAAGCCTCTCATCAAAAAAACACAACTTGACCCCAAAGAACTAGTTAATTATAGACCAATCTCGAATCTCCCTTTTCTGTCCAAGATACTAGAAAAGGTGGTATCCTCACAATTATATTCCTTCTTAGAGAAAAATGGTATATGTGAGGATTTCCAGTCAGGATTTAGACTGTATCATAGTACTGAGACTGCTCTCCTTAGAGTTACAAATGATCTGCTCTTATCATCTGATCGTGGTTGCATCTCTCTATTAGTTTTATTGGATCTTAGTTCTGCGTTGACACAATTGACCACAACATTCTTTTGCATAGACTTGAACACTGTGTTGCATTAATGGAAGTGCATTAGCATGGTTTAAATCGTACTTATATGACCACCATCAGTTCGTAGCAGTGAATGAAGATGTATCATATTGATCACAAGTGCAGTATGGAGTACCTCAAAGCTCAGTACTAGGGCCACTACTCTTCACGCTTTATATGTTACCCTTGGGAGATATTATCAGGAAACATGGTGTTAGCTTTCACTGTTATGCTGATGATACTCAGCTCTATATTTCTTCGCAGCCCGGTGAAACATACCAATTTGAAAAACTAATGGAATGCATAGTCGATATAAAAAACTGGATGACGAGTAATTTCTTACTGCTAAATTCTGAAAAAAACAGAGGTGTTAATTATAGGACCTAAAAACTCTGCATGTAATAACCTAGAACACTGTCTAAGACTTGATGGTTGCTCTGTCAATTCTTCATCATCTGTTAGGAACCTAGGTGTGCTATTTGATCACAATCTTTCCTTAGAAAGCCACATTTCTAGCATTTGTAAAACTGCATTTTTCCATCTCAAAAATATATCTAAATTACGGCCTATGCTCTCAATGTCAAATGCAGAAATGTTAATCCATGCATTTATGACCTCAAGGTTAGATTATTGTAATGCTTTATTGGGTGGTTGTTCTGAACGCTTAGTAAAACTACAGCTAGTCCAAAATGCAGCAGCAAGAGTTCTTACTAGAACCAGGAAGTATGACCATATTAGCCCGGTCCTGTCAACACTGCACTGGCTCCCTATCAAACATCGTATAGATTTTAAAATATTGCTTATTACTTATAAAGCCCTGAATGGTTTAGCACCTCAGTATTTGAATGAGCTCCTTTTACATTATAATCCTCTACGTCCACTATGTTCTCAAATCTCAGGCAATTTGATAATATCTAGAATATCAAAATCAACTGCGGGCGGCAGATCCTTTTCCTATTTGGCGCCTAAACTCTGGAATAACCTACCTAACATTCCTCGGGAGGAAGACACACTCTTGCAGTTTACATCTAGATTAAAGACCCATCTCTTTAACCTGGTTTACACATAACATACTAATATGCTTTTAATATCCAAATCCGTTAAAGGATTTTTAGGCTGCATTAATTAGGTAAACCGGAACCGGGAACACTTCCCATAACACCCGATGTACTTGCTACATCATTAGAAGAATGGCATCTACGCTAATATTAGTCTGTTTCTCTCTTATTCCGAGGTCACCGTAGCCACCAGATCCAGTCTGTATCCAGATCAGAGGGTCACTGCAGTCACCCTGATCCAGTACGTATCCAGACCAGATGGTGGATCAGCACCTAGAAAGGACCTCTACTGCCCTGAAAGACAGCGGAGACCAGGACAACTAGAGCCCCAGATACAGATCCCCTGTAAAGACCTTGTCTCAGAGGACCACTAGGACAAGACCACAGGAAACAGATGATTCTTCTGCACAATCTGACTTTGCTGCAGCCTGGAATTGAACTACTGGTTTCGTCTGGTCAGAGGAGAACTGGCCCCCCAACTGAGCCTGGTTTCTCCGAAGGTTTTTTTTCTCCATTCTGTCACCGATGGAGTTTCGGTTCCTTACCGCTGTCGCCTCTGGCTTGCTTAGTTGGGGTCACTTCATCTACAGCGATATCGTTGACTTGATTGCAAATGAATGCACAGACACTATTTAAACTGAACAGAGATGACATCACTGAATTCAATGATGAACTGCCTTTAACTATCATTTTGCATTATGACACACTGTTTTCCTAATGAATGTTGTTCAGTTGCTTTGACACAATGTATTTTGTTTGAAGCGCTATATAAATAAAGGTGACTTGACTTGACTGTTAATCAAAGATAGCAGTGCATCCTCAACACCTCTCTCTGCACAATAGGCAAATTGATTTGGGTCTAAAAGGGGTGAAACCTCTTGGAGAAGTTGTTTTAAAATTATTTTTTCAAAACATTTCATAACTGCAGAGGTAAGGGCAACAGGGCGCAGATCATTCATCTTTCCTGTTAGCTGGTCTTTGCACACACGATACAAAACTCCATCCAACATTTTCAACCTCTCCCACTGTTTGAGAGTCTTCAGGATTTTTAACGAATCTTTTGTCCTCTCACGTCTTGATGGCCTCCTGCCACGGGAGACATAAGAAAGAACTCGAGCCAAAACAGGATCTTCTGACTGTTTATCCTGAAGCTCTTTCAGTGTAAATACTGGCAGCACACTTTGCCCTGCTGGAATTAAGTTGTGCACATCCTGAGTTAGCCAATAATGCACTTCTCCCTTTGGCCCTGCATTCCACTCAGCCTGGTTCATCAGTATGGCCGACACTTCATCGGAGGAGAACGAGAAACCATTTGGCTCTTGGTCAGAGACAGGGGGTTCGACACTTTGACACTTAGCACTGATTCTGAAAGCGTGCTGTACTACATCCTCTTTGAAGTGATTGGCCTCCTTCAGCAGTCTCACGTAAGGCTCTGTTACCAACCTCCGACTTGCACGTCCTTGGACAAAAGGTTGTCGACTCATGGCATCTGCCACCACGTTCTTGCTCCCGGGGATGTACTGGATACTAACGTCATATGGTGCCAACTTGGCGACCCACCTCTGCTCACACGCATCGAGCTTTGGCTTCGTCAGGATGTAGGTTAGTGGATTATTATCCGTCCAGATGGTGAAGGAATGGCCTTTCAGCCAGTGGCTGAATTTGTCACAGACAGACCACTTTAAAGCCAGGAACTCCAAGCGGTGGGCAGGGTAATCGCTTTGTGCACGTGAGAGGGTCTTACTAGCGAAAGCGACAGGACGTGCTCTAGTTTCGCCTTCCGAGACTTGAGAAAGTACAGTGCCCAATCCATCCAGAGAGGGGTCTGTTGACAGGATGAAGGGGCGGTTGAAATCTGGGTGTGCAAGCACTACTGACTCCAAAAGGGCTGACTTTAGATGATTGAAGGAGTCACGCTGTTCCCTCTTCCAATCGCTTGGGTTCAGCCTCCTGAAGGCAGATGGCTTTGTTCCGCTACTCTTTTGTCCCCTTGGTGCAGCGGTCAGTGCGAACAAGGGTTTAGCTATGCTAGAGCAGTTCTGTATGAATCGCTGATAAAACATAACCATGCCCAGGAACGACTTTATCTTTTTTTGAGATGGCATAACCCCATCTTCCATCATAAGGTCTGTTTCAGTTATCGCTATAACGGCTTGAACTTTGTCGGGGTCGGCCGTTACCCCTCTCTCATCAATCACATGACCTAGGAACCGTACACTCCGACGCAGCAGGTGGCACTTTTTTGGGGAAAGTTTTAGACCATGGGTTCTCAGGCGGCTGAACACCAGCTCGAGCCTTTCCATCATCATACTCTCATTTGGTGCAAATACTAGAAGGTCGTCTAGGTAACAGAGAATGGTAAGGAAGTTCTGGTCCCCGAATATGCTCATCATTAGTCGCATAAAACTTGCAGGACTGTTGCACAAACCTTGAGGGAGTCGGTTGAACTCATAGAGTCCCATTGGTGTCGTGAACGCAGTGAATGTTTTATCTTCCTCTGCCATCTCGATATTGTAGAATCCTGAGGTAAGATCCATAGCGCTGAATATGGCATTTCCGCCAAGCGCAGCTAGACAATCTGCCTGGTGTGGCAAGGGATGGGCGTCTTTAGTAGTGCGGGCATTCAGCCATCAATAGTCGACACAGATGCGTAAATCTCCGCTTTTCTTCCAGACGAGCACCAGCGGGGAGGCCCACTCACTTGAGGATTTACGAATTATCTCAAGCTCCTCCATTTCTGAAAGAATATGTCTGAGCTTGTGGTAATGGGTGGGGGGCACACGTTGGTAAGGCAGTCTAAAGGGGCGACTATCTGCAAGATGTATTCGGTGAGAGAAATCCTTCACTTTGCTGCAGTCTAATTTACTCTTTGAGAACACGTCCTCATATTTACATACTAGCTGTACAAGTTGTTCCTTCCAATGCGATGACACCTCACAAGACTCAACATCAAGGTTGCTTAGACTGAGTTTGCTCAGTCTATCGCAGAAACTTGAATCAGCGGATCTACTGTCAGAGACTGAAACACCTGCAGTTTGGTTCATGACTTTCAGCTCATTACTGGCTAGATGCTGGGGACTGATATCCAAGTCCTCCAAAGCTACACAAGGGTATACATCAGCCAACTTGGTGTTCCTCCGCAATGTTATGGGCTTTTCTGTAGCATTTAGCACCTTGACTGGCACCCATCTGTCACCACTCATGGAGGCTACCACCCGCCCAATGACAATGTTCTTATGTGACTGAGACTTTGCAGGTTCCACAAGGACAGCACTTCCTGCAGAAACAGGTGTGGAATCAGGTAGGCGTCCCCAGACAAGGTGTTCTTGTTGAGGACACAGCACTACGGCCTGGGTGAGTATCGCCGTTCCTATCTTGTTGGGCATTTCAGTGCCTTTCCACCTGTGGAGGCCAGACAACATGTCCAGAAACTGCATAATATCTTCATCTCCTGAACTTTCAGGTCGATTGAGGACACGCCAGTACCCATGTGTACTTTTCATCTGGCTGATGATGTACTTGATAACATTAGTGCCCAAGATCATTTCATCTCGCTGACCAGGTACGACAAGAGTGGGAACACTAACCTCATGTCCATACACTTCCATTTCAAGCTGGTAAATACCCTCTGGTTGAATGCTAACACCAACGCAACCAACAAGGACGATATCGGGGCGCATTTCACTGGGGGTGAGCGCAACTCCTGCACTCTTCAACTTGCGATCAGCCTCCACATTCATAGTACAGGCCATGGACCCACTATCAAGCAGAGCACGTAATGTAACTGGGGCCCCTGAAACGACAACATCAGTGTAAAACAGGCTGTCAGCTCTTTCCAACTTCATTACATTTTGATATAGAACACTTTTATCAGGAATTGCTTTGCAGCTTTCTTCATACACCCAAAGGTCATCTTTGCTGTTGAGGGTTTCACTTTTCCCGCTCACATAGTCCCCTCCCCAATGTGAGCAGGATAGTTTTCCTGAGTGTGAGGCACCATGTTCGGCCGGGAGGCTGGTTCTTTAACACTAGGACAGTCTTTACGCTGGTGTCCAACCCTCATGCAGATAAGACACCGTCTCTCTCGCATGCAGTGTGAGCGAGTGGAGTGTGTTGTGTCCCCACAAATGCGGCAAGACAGAAAGCGAACTCCATGTGTTTGGACGGGCCTTGAAGGACCATATGCCCGCTGACTAGTCCGTTCAAGCACTCTCTCTAACATGCTGAGGACACGTTCTAATGCATCAGGATTGACTGCATCACCTGTCTTAGGATGGCTACTTGGAGTGCATGCTGCGGCATTGATAGCAGTAATTTCACTTTCCACGACTTCAACGTTAGAGATTGCTGTAGCTGTCGATACTTGAAGGGTGCGAGGCATAACTGTACTGGGTGCTCTGCAAAACTGACTTTCCCTCTGATGTTCATCAATAGCCTCCTGTATCTCTTCGACCGACCATTTGCTCATAGGCTTACATTTAAACACACTGGACAGTTCTGGGTCAGGGCAGTTTCGTATGAACATCATGGCTACTTCCACACTCATGTTCTCCATGTTACTCCCACTGCGTTCTAAGTGACCATTGGCTCGTTCAGCTGCGGAGTTCAATCTCACCCAATAGTCGAAGGGGCTTTCCTTAGCTTTAGGCTGTGTTGCGTAGAAATCTGCCAATGGCAACAGTGACACTGGGTGATCGTTAAAGTAGTGTCTCAACATGTCATAAATTTTCTCAACACTAGCTGGACTGGAAGAAGCTGTGCTTTTTAGTCCCACTTTGATTATATTTTTAGCCCTTCCTAGGAGGTCACTCATGACGGTAACGGCTTTCTCTGCTTCAGGGCAACTGCTTTTCTGCAAGTACAGTTCCATAACATCTATCCATTCTTGTACTGTGTACTTGTCACTCTGGTCTCCCTTGAACATGGGTGGCTCTTTGATGTCAGACCTCACTATAAAGTTGACTTTGGGGGATTCAGGATGGAGCACATTCTTGGTTAGCTCTGGTGGACTTGTAGGTAACGGGTTGACTACACTCTGACTGGCTAGCAAATGGCTGATTATGGACTCACCAATCTGACTACCCAGCTCTCCTATTAACTCTCGTAGCTGCTGTGTGACGTTGGGGCTGGGGTCAGTTGGAGTGGAACACGTTGGCTGTGCTAACTCTGGATGGGGATTTACTTTTGGCTCTGACAAGGTACTTGGAAATAACAGTTTTGGTATGGCCCCTGTATTCTCTCTTACACTATACAGACCCCTACCCCTCCCAGCTAATGGAGTGAATATATCAGAAATGTCTCGACCTCTCCCGGCCATTCTGAATGCTAAGACAAAAATGAAACCCAAATAAATTAACAGAAATTTGTGAAATATGTAAATATGCAGTGGGTACAGATTTGCAAAAAAAAAAAACTAAATGAAAATATATAGTTTGAGATGAACTCAGTCTTCAAAGGAATGTAAATGTGAATGTCAACGTCCAATATGTGCAAATGTCCGATGTACGCTTGCGTGTAAAGTGTACGGCGCAGTCTGGAATTTAGTGGAACTTCACGTGGACAGGTAAACGCGTGTGTTTGTGTGCAAATGTCCGAATAACTTCACTTGAATATCTGCTGTGTAGATCCTCTGGCCACGCAGAACACGTCACAGCACACTGCTAGACCCCGGTGATCGGCTGCAGCTGACCAAGTGGATCCGTGTCACGGCACCAGTTTTATGTAGCAGACTTCAAGTGGTAACCACAGGACACCATGGAAACACGACCACTCAACGACTGAAGTGATGATACTCTGTGTTATTTATTCACCTTAAACAGAGTAGTCAGGCACAATTAGGGACATTCGAGAAGGCCTACTCTCTAATTCCTCCGCTTCCCCGTCTGCATACACCATGCGTCTGAGCGAATGTTTTAACAAAGGCATTATATAGCATTTAACATGTAAACGATGGTGCTGAATTACCATGAATAACAGGACAGCACTCACAGGAAAAATAAATGGAAATTAAATAACAGAAAAAGTTAACATACAAACATGTTATAAATTCACTTAAATGCACATATAAATGTACTTTAAACTGATTGTTGAACTACTGTGTGTATAATAAAGTTCCTATTTTACACAAACAGTCTCATTGTATGAAGATATACCACAAGGTATTTTAGTATGAAATTAGCCCTAGTATATACTGGAGGTACACAACTATCAAGTTAAACTCACACATTACATAGTAAACAGTAAAATAAATGATCACAAATTGTAAAAACATACCTTAAACAGAGTAGTGAGGCACAATTAGAGACACACAATTGTTAACACAATCAAGCCACCAAAATACAATGGAATTTGAACTTAACTTCAACTTTAATTTATTTATATAGCACATTTAATAGCAATGTTGTTGCTTCACAGTTATAATTAAAACATGCATATATAAAAACATTTGCCATGCCTAGCAAAATACTCTTAGACATACACCCTCACACAACTGTATTGTGAGATCGGTATAGATGTGAAAGAGGGGAAAAAACAAAAAATAATAATTTATTACGTCAATGAATGATTTGTTCAAAAAGTGGATTCATTCAGTTAGGAAACACCTCCTCAGTGTGTTTCTCAAAGACGCAATTAGTGCTGTTACTGCTTTAGCTTAGTTTTCAACTTTTTTCGTTGGTGAAATAGAGCTAAAACAGGTAATATGGTGCCTAAAATGCACTAAATATTAACTTCTTGTT
Source organism: Carassius carassius (assembly GCF_963082965.1). NCBI lineage: Eukaryota > Metazoa > Chordata > Actinopteri > Cypriniformes > Cyprinidae > Carassius > Carassius carassius. The sequence continues at coordinate 32,539,352 of NC_081768.1, read as the reverse complement.
TATTACATTTTTATAAAATTCCAAATCACATTTGTTATGCTAATATTTGGAGAACAACTGCACTCTTAGTATGATGTTATATTAGATTAACTACCATATTTTTTGGACTATAAGTCGCACCTGAGTCGCATCAGTCCAAAAATACGTCATGATGAGGAAAAAACATATATAAGTCACACTGGACTATAAGTCACATTTATTTAGAACCAAGAACCAAGAGAAAACATTACCGTCTACAGCCGCGAGAGGGCGCTCTATGTCTTCAGTGTATACTACAGGAGCACTGAGCAGCATAGAGTGCCCTCTCGCGGCTGTAGACGGTAATGTTTTCTATTGGTTCATTTCTCTTGGTTCATTTCTCTCGGTTCATGTCAAAAAATATTGATAAATAAGTCGCACCTGACTATAAGTCGCAGGACCAGCCAAACTATGAAAAAAAGTGTGACTTATAGTCCGGAAAATACGGTATATTAAATGAAATAAACTGACCAGTGGCGGCTCGTGGATTTTAAAATAGAGGAGGCAAACTAATTGTATTGGTCTGGGGATCCCTGCCGATTGTTATTATTATTATTTGCTTAACCACTTTAAAATGGCTTTTTGGTGGCTTTTAGTCAGAAACCATAAAGAAAATATATTCAATACCGCTAATCATTATCAATACTTGGAAAATTATCAGCCCAGCCGCTCCGGGAGACTTTCAAACCATAATAATAATAATAATTCATTACATTTATATAGCGCTTTCCTAGGCACTCAAAGCACTTTACATAGTCAGGGGTATCTCCTCATCCACCACCAGTGTGCAGCATCCACCTGGATGATGCGACGGCATCCATAGTGCGCCAGAACGCCCACCACACACCAGCTTACTGGTGGAGAGGAGACAGAGTGGTGAAGCCTATCAGTAGACATGGGGATTGTTAGGAGGCCATGATGGTCGGAGGCCAATGGGCGAATTTAGCCAGGATGCCGAGGTCACACCTCTACTCTTTTCGAAAGACATCCTGGGATTTTTAATGACCACAGAGAGTCAGGACCTCGGTTTAACGTCTCATCCGAAGGACGGTGCTTGTTGACAGTATAGTGTCCCCATCACTACACTGGGGCACTAGGACCCACACACACCACAGGGTGAGCACCCCCTGCTGGCCTCACTAGCACCTCTTCCAGCAGCAACCTAGTTTTCACAGGAGGTCTCCTATCCATTTACTGACCAGTCTCAGCCCTGCTTAGCTTCAGTGGGAAACTGGTCTTGGGTCTTGGGCTCCAGGGTGATATGGCTAATAGACTGTATAAAAACAGGTTCAAACTAATAGCACGTAATTTACGTCTCTATGATAGTTGGTTGATATACCAGAATGGAGGCTAGCCTCCTCTATGATGTTACTTTTCTCAGCACTCCTCAGCGCTGAAAGTGAAAACTCGATGCTGATTGGTTCCCCTGGCCTCCCCCTCCCCTTCTCTTTCATTTAGCGGTTGTAATTACATCAGCAGATTCGGCACATTCACGATAGAAAAGCGGAGCTTTCATGTAATGGTATTACAACTGTGAAATTACAAACAAAAATATTTACATTCTGAAACATGAACTGAAATGAATAGTGAATTTTATTAACATAAAATGTTCCTCATTTTCACCTCAAAATTTGGGGAAAACTGTGCCTCCCCTGCCTCACCCGACGAGCCGCCCCTGAAACCGACTAAATCATAGCAAACCCGGGAAAATCTAAATGCAAACCAGCACTAGTCTAATCTAACGTACAAGACTTGTATATCCGTACACTATGGGTGTGTCTAAGACGTTATTAAACAAGCTAGGTAAACGCCTGTATAAAACAAGGGTAAACGTTATAATCACTAACAGCGCAGACTACATCGGTGACAAAAGTACACAATAATATTTTTTGGACACAATTTATTAATGACTCAGCATCATCTATATTAAAGAGAAAATAATCACGCCATCCGATGTTTAATGTGAATAAAGTAAGCTTGACTAGTTCCACAACTACTGAAACACGTTGTTTTCTCGCACTGTGTGTATGTCGGTGGTGGTGAGGTTAAAGGGGAGCAGGCAGTGGACCAAAGCAATGTGAGGCAAAGCAGGGGGAACTAGAGATGTTTAAAACTTTTTTTGTTGTTGCTCCTTTTGCATTTGTATTGTTTTACTACTTACACAATTATTTTAACTATATATCATTATATTATTATATTATAGATTGTTTACGGCTGGAAGCCGTCATTCAACCTAGCTTCACCTAATCAGTTCATAACAGATCCGTTGACTAATCCGTTCCTAATGCCCCTGGAATCACAGAATAAAATAGAGGGTGAGTCCACATACTTTTATCAGCAAACATGTGACTGTTCAAATAGTATTATATCCAGCTCAGCTGCAGCTCCACCATACAGTTTGAAAAATAGCCCCACTCCAAAGTTTGCCCTTCACGACGCTAACCAGCTAGCTAACCCATTCACTTATATGAACTGTATGGCACAAAACCCATTTCCCCCGGCCCACACATTGGTCTCCCAGTTCACTTCGACACCTTTTCCACTCTGCATGCCCTGGCCCGTGGAACGTAGTGGAGTAATAAGCTATGATGATAACTATGCCTCAAACCGTGATCGATACCAATATGGTCAGTCAGCTGTGGAAAGGGCCAAGCCTGCACCACAGTTATCACACACAGAGCCAGTTGTTGAAATAAAGGACTCTAGTGATGGTGAGTATTATGGGTATAAAGAGAGAATTCCAATATTAAAGCCAGGAAATGTTGATGGAACGGGCTCCTGAAAAGACTATTCACCAGTTTGAAAGCTGTGCGAGGGCAAACTATTGGTAGAAAATGACAATGGCGGTACAACTGAGATTCGGCCTGACTGGCGCGGCTGGAGCTATTGTATATAAAAACCCCAGATCTAACCACTGGAGCTATCAGCGAATTGTAGCCGATATAGAGACCACCTACGGGCCGTGCTCTGACCATGCGGCGGCCATCAGCATTGAACTGAGACAGAGGGATAGGGGGCAAAATGAAGCCTTACACCTATTAAGGGATGACATTTATGAGAAAGTGTCCATGTGTATGCTGACCGTACAGAGCTGGAGCAGGATGCCATCGGTGTGGATGTCTTCAACAACGCCCTGGCTGACACCGAAGTGGTGCAAAAACGTCCGGAGAAGCAGCCACGCACCCTATCTAGAGCGTATGACATCGCACACAACAACAAGACCACCAAGAGGGCCGCCACAATGGTCACACACTTTGTGTGCTCAGCTTGACTCTGGTGCTCGGAGGAATGTGTTGCCCCTCCATGCCTTTAATTCCATTCCCACAGAATCCAGAACCCCAATAGAGCCATCTGTTGCACAGGTCCTGCAGGGTATCGGCCCCAGTGGTTTGGCAGTTCTGGGGGAAGTCAACCTACCAGTACAAGTTGGGAGCAGAGTTACCAATGTGAACTTTATTATTGCAGACACGACAGAGAACACAGAGGTTATCTTGGGGCACCCTTTCCTCCATCAGACAAGTGCCCAGCTGGACTATGGTCGCTGTGAGATAACCCTCTTCAGTGAAAAGGTACCTCATTTTAACCCAAGCCATCAGTCCCGGGTGCACATTGTCAGAGTGGCCCGCATGACAGTGTTGGAGTCTGGGTGTGAGTATGTAGTGCCTGGCAACGCCCACCTGCACCATGCTACTGAGGGAGACCTGATGTTGAGCCCAACAAAGGGTTTCATAGAAAAGCACCATGTGCCCTGTGTCTTCAACCCGGGTGACATACCTGTCACTTTGAAGAGAGGTGCTGTGGCAGGGACTCTACAGCCGGCCACGGCACTGGGGAAGGTGGAGCCCCAGCCATCCTTGGCCCCACCAGCCCTAGAACATACTAACTCTGTTTGTGCTTCTTTACCTAGCCACCTGCAGGTCCTGTATAATGAGAGCTGTGGTAGTCTGTCCAAGGGCGACCAGGAGAGGTTGGCCCGCCTGCTACGGTCTTACAGTGACATCTTTTCCATGGGGCCTAGTGACCTTGGTGGTACGGGACTTGTGCAGCAACTGCACAAGATGGCTAGGGACAAACATACTGCAGCAGACCAGCAGGTTCAGCAGAGCCTGGACACTGGTGTGGCCCAACCCAGCAACAGCAGCTGGGCTGCACCGATCATTTTGGTCAGAAAGCAGGACCAGACATTGCGGTTATGTGTCGACTACAGGCCCCTAAATGAGAGAACCATAAAGGATGCTTATCCACTGCCCTGCATCCAGGACACCTTAGACACACTGTCCACTGCCAGGTACTTCAGCACGCTGGATTTAACATCAGGGTACTGGAAGGTGGAGATGACGCCGAAAGCCTGAAAAGCTGCTGCCTTCTGCACACGCAAGGGCCTGTTTGAATGGAATGTGATGCCTTTTGGACTGTGCAAAGTGTCAGCCACGTTCCGGAGGCTCATGGACCGTGTCCTGGTGGGGTTGCAGTGGGAGACCTGTTTGGTCTACCTCGACGACATCATTGTCCTGGGGCAAGACGGAACTGAAATTTTGGAGCAGCTGAGTCAAGTTTTCAATAGACTACGGGCAGCCAACCTGAAACTTAAACTGTCAAAGTTTGTCCTGTTCCGAGAGCAAGTGGCTTACTTGGGGCACATTTTCTCCGCCAAAGGTGTTGCCACCGTCCCCCAAAAGATCCAAAAAGTGGCTGGGTGGCCTGCACCCCAAAATGTATCTGAAGTGCATCAGTTCATCGGCCTGGCATCGTATTACCGATGCTTTTGTAAGGATGAAAGAACCTGAGATACTTTGATCTCCTGAGAAACAGACTATACAAACTTACACGGGCATCTTCGAGACACCCCACAGAGTGGAGGAGCAGGAGACCTCCTCCCCTTCTGGCCATTTGTTTCATTTTAAATCCCTTCACCCATTCTTCCTTCTACTCAGTCTTCTCAAAATGATTACATGAAATGGTCAATGCAAGTGAACTAACAGTCATGTCTGGTATCATTTGAAATGTCTCAGTGCAACTGGTACAATGGTCTCAATCTCACAAAAGTAGATTAGAAGATAATACAGATCCGAAGAGTCAAGAGATATCTTGATTACTGTGATGGGAGTGCCCTTTCCTAGGGTCTTCCATGTAAATTACCCTTTATTCCCTTTGAGTTGTAAAACCACCCAGGCTTGGGACCTGAGTTAATGCAAATTCGAATTGTTAGTTTCTGTCTTCATCTCGGGGGATGTTTGTCTTGGTCTGAGGTATTTAAAGGATTGCAGCAAAAGGATCAGGGCGATTTCTGTAGCCAGAAAGCCCGTAGTGTGTTGTATGTCTCTTCACTTCATACTATGTATTTTCTAAGGTCAGGTATGCATATTTTACTTTTAGATTCATCTTTGAGAATTTGATGTTTTGTATTGATATGATTTGATGTGTTTCAATTGGATATGTAATTGGCAGAATACATATTTACCTGACTGATAATATATTGTTACATTTGATTTTATTCTGTTTTACTCTGAAATTATTGACTCTAGTAGATTACGTTGAATCCTTGTTAGCGACATGAGCACCCGAATGAACAAGTTAATATAAACTAAAGAGTTTAACCAGAATAATCAAATGTCATAAGAATAGGCCTACTAATTAGAAAAAGACGTACCACCAATTTGCATTCCAACCTAAATTCGAGGTCATATTAAAATGGAGTCAGATTAAATAATAATACAATGGAGTCAGATTAAATGATAAAATGGAGTCAGATTTGAGTTTAACCTAAAATGAATAACTCTACGCGCTGAAAGACCGAACACGCAGGAAACCTTCATCCAGCACCGGATACCTTCCTTGGGCCGAGTGCGTGGACCTTACAAAGTGGTGACCCCGCCGACGTGATCTCCCTACTTATGTGAGTGACGTCTTCCCAGCGCGAATTTCAGATTAATTCTCTCTGAAGATATGAGGTTTGAGCTTCTTCCCTGTCTACAACTGCTGTGGTAAGTTCATTCCTTTTTCTTATTAGAAGTGTTGAGGGAAAGCTTTTTGCATTTCACATATAGACACATTTTTAGAACGGGTCGACATACCCATTGTTAGACCGGAGACCGTAGAAATCCGGTAGGGGGAGAATTAACCGGGAAACATGGCTTTTCAGGGACAATACAGTGACAGTGTAGATCAGGAGATCATGGAAATTCAAGCATTACAAATAAAAGACACACTTCTTAGTTTAAACGATAAAGGATTAAATCTTAAATGGAAAAACAATGAAATTATAGCCTGGTTTTTGGCCGAGGGCAAAAAAATGGCATCTAAATCGAAATATAAAAATATCCCGACTGCTATCGTCTACCTGCTTCGTAAAAATTACCTTGAGACAATAGCCGAAAACAAACGAACAATAATAAGCATCAAAGAAATTGAAAAAGTGCGCTCTGAAGAATTGCAAAAACTAAGAGCACAGGTAGAGGCATTTACATTCGAAAGACAAGGTTGGACAAGACAGAGTGAGATGATGTCAAGAAAAATTGAAGAGCTTCAAAAGAAACTCCAAACCGGCAATAATTATATATCAGCTCTTGAAGACTGCTGTAATAATGCAGGCTTCCCAGTGGCTGCAGTTAAGCAAGTGGCACTGGATGAAACCTTTGATTATGATAGAAACAGCGATAGTGATGATGATGATGTTGCCGCATTAGATTCTCAGAGAAACCGAGATCCCGTTCAGAGACACGGAGAACAAAATCAGCGAAGTCCGATTAAAACCAGAGCAAAATCCAGCGAAAAACCTTCCAAATCAGTTAAAATTGCTGTACTCAAAACCATAACAAATGCAAACGATGAAATAACCACGATTAGCCGCCCATTAACATGCAAAGAGTGTACAACACACAAACAGATCGTGGGAATGATGCCCAGAAGAGGGCCATTCCAACCCTATTGGGAAACACTGATGCTACAAGCCACAGTGTATAAATTGGAAACTAGGGATGTATGGCAAATCGCACTCTTAACTATTCCTGAAGAACTCCGATCTAAATTAACCCCTCAAATGAAATCTGGAGACATAATCAAGCGAAACAATAACGAAACTGACGAAAGTATCTTTGAACGATTAAAACAGGCATTGCTAGATATAAGGGGTCCAACAAGCGCAGATTGGAGCAGGATACTAGAAATTAAGCAGGAAAGCAATGAACCGTTTGAAACATACGCTGAACGTCTGTGGACGACATACAAAGAATATTCCGGTCTAGAAAATGCAAGCCATGATCACGAACCATTATTACAACTCATAAAGAACAATGCTGGCACTCTAGTCCAAAATGCATTGTTAAACGGAGCAGATTCAGCCAAAAACACATTCAGAGCGATTGTAGATTGGGGTTCAAGGATAGAAAACCGATGGAAATCAAAGCCCCAAACTATTGCATCTGCACAGTGGATGACAGAAGGGAATTATTCTAAAATCAATGGGACTGAAAAGCATGTCCACTTCTTGGAGGAGGTGACTTGCTGATATGAATCTAGAACTTTTAGTTCAGAGGAAGCCTGTGCCACTGCTCAAGAAAGTGTGTCGATTTCAGTTCTTAAGGAGATGCAGCACCATAATAGCACAGAGTCATGGACCAGAGCGCATGGTGTAAAGAAAGCATTACAGAGTCATGAAAATCCTCAAACTTCAGGAGAACACAGCAAACAAACCTGTGGCAAAGATAGCAGGTTTTGTTCTTCCTGTCAGAAAATAGGCCATACAGAGGAAAAATGCTGGTCACTGGGAAGGGGTAGACCTCCACCTTATTTTCTGAAACGTAGAATATCGCTTTCTAAAGGCAAAGATCAGGGGTTTACATGTAACAAGTCTACCTCAGATAAAACTCTTAGTGAGTTGACTGCATTGTTCATGCAAGGCCTTCAGCTACTGACTTCACTTGCTAGTGGGTTAGCAGTTTAATAGCAATGAGTTTAATATGGAAACATCCAATTTCAATAATCCTGTTTGCATTTTTCAAATTTATAATTGTGCTAAACATTGTGCGCATAGAACACACATTATAGTTGTTTGTGCTACTAAATGTACACATAGCTTAGTTGAGTTTATTCTCTAAAAAAACACATGACTGCTTTACTGTAAGTGTGTAAACACTTAGGTTTAAGGTTGTAGATGCTACATGCATTCTAGACCATGTGTCTTGAGTAAAACTGGAATAACTTTAATACTGGAATTACATCGCAATTTCAAGTTGCATGTGTGTCTATCTATGTAGAATTTGTTTGTCTCCTGAGTGGTACACTCTGCTATTTTCCATATAGCTACAGTTAAACCATGTAGAGGAGCATAGAATTGCCATGTGGCCACAGTGTGATTTCATGAATGTCTTAATGAAAACGATCTCCTCACATATCGGCAAAAAGTCACTGTACCTCACCCCAATTTTTTTTTAACACAATAATGCAATATGTGAGAACTTAAACCTTGTGGCAGATTGATTTGCTTCACAGTGCCAAAAGGGAGGAAGTGTGATTTCATTTCAATAGTGTGGCACAAGCGATAGCAAACCAATTCATCCTTCACTGAGGAGCACCAACTAAAAATTTGATCTGATCAGAGAGAATGGCTAATATTATTTTTAAATGGAAACTGAATTTGCAACTAATCTTGCAAAAATAAAACATTTTATGGAAGTATTTTGAGCCAGATTTCACCTCACACTCGCATTTAGAGGCTATTACCTGTTACAGCAACAGAACCAAATTTACATAATTGTAAAACTTCCTTTCCTTTGTTTGGAGCATGACAGCATTTACACAAAGCCACAGTCGTATGCAGCCACAAAACACCATTTGATCTTTTAATCTTTTAAATTGACTTGAAAAATAATGAGAGTGGGGTGTAAAATACAAGAAGTCTTTATGTACCACAGAGATCTGCATGTGTGAACAACACAATAAAACAACAATTGTCAAACAGACAACACCGAAACAGGTGAACACATTTCTGCCCACAGATCTGACTGTAATGAGAGCAACAGCAACTGAAGCCATGGACATTGGTCCATTGGAATTCATGACGACATGGGTGATAAAAACACCAATTAATCTAGAAAATGTCCCCAGTAGAACTGGGGTCTCTAATGCTCATGACACAGCAGACTGTGAAGGCTCGACTGCAAGAGCAGCATCAGATGTTACACACTCAGACTGCACTGAAGCGGTAGCAGGAATTCAGATCTGACCAACGGAACTCCGTTTCATGTGACATCTGGATTAAAACAATACACGAGGATGAATGTAGTTAAAATAATTCCACATGCCTGAACATGAAACTGATGAAAGTTCAAAATTAACTGTGGTTCTCTTTGTATTTGTTTCTGTCTCAGGTTGACCACTGCAATTCTTTGGAGGACAGATACCAGGAAGGTGTCTGGTCCCATCTGCACCAAACCAGGACAACAGAATTGTTAGAACATAACCTGAAAAGTGGGAGATGGATGTGAAGACACTTGAAGGGGCCATTCACACCTCACAGGAGAACATCACCACACAAATACATGGCCTCCCGGATTAGAACCGGAACTAAATGTTTGCAACACAGATTGCTATAGATTAGACTCCATCAATCTCCCAGACATGAGCACAGAACACACAACTCCACCATTGCATCACCTCATTTAGACTATCCAGTCTGTACACTACAAACAGAAGACAATGATGGCTTAGATTACAAACGTGGTACTCCACTAAAGATCTACTGTCCATCTTCACACAGACAGAACCACATAGCCTCACACACACAGGACAATAGCATTAATTACATTCCAAAAGATACAACATATCTACTATCTGCAACCGTCTAAACTCATAAAACAATACTGTAACACACATTTGCGCGAAAAGTCACAGATCGATGGTGCAAATTTTTGAACACAGAGGCAGACAAGCCTTTACAATTTAAAATATTGAATCTTTCCAATTGTTATTAGGATGGTTGACAAGCCAGAGGGCCCCTGGTTTCCCAACACATCACTAATGACAATAAACATTATTAAAATGATCAAATATGAAGTGCCTGCACTTCATCTCTATCAATCAATTATAAAATTTTAAACTTTACCAAACCATCAACTGTGACTTAGCCTTTATATCAGATACCCATTCACACACACACACACACACACACACCCACACACACACACACCTGTTACAAGGAATTTAGGATTTACATTGTAGAAAAATGTTTTAATCATGTTCTAAGTCACTTCTTAAAAACCTTAGATCTTCTAAAGTGGCTTGCAATAGAAGATTCCTGAATTAACAGTGTGATTATTGTATATACCTTCATAATTGTGATTGAATATTGTTCTTATTGTCATTATATGATGTTTATTGATGCATACCTCTAAATTAATGCTCAAGTTATACTGACCTCTTGCTGCATTTCCTTTGATTCATTCATACCAAAATTTATGCTTACACGGGACCACTCTACCATATTTGACCTCGAAAAACTTTTAACATCAGATGTACCACTTGCACTGGCTGACATGAATTCATCAGGGTATTTTTTTGTTTTGATTTATTGTTCTTATGTTAACTTATGACTTTTCTATCTTACTCCATGGGTGATGACATTAAGCTGATCAGAATTCAGTCATTGAATGGCCATTAAGATGCTTTTCAGGTGTCCCACACAAATCAGTGTGTAAGCAAGGAGAACACTTTCACCTATTGAAGTCTGCTTAGAAAACTGCACCGCTGGAGGTGAGAGGATTCACGAAGATGGGTCAGACTACCGTCCAAGAGAAGGTGCCATAAGGAGCAGAGGTTTCTCCATAAAGGAATGACACGTAAAATGAACAAGTCGTAAAGGCTCAGATTGACCCAATGAACTGTGCTCACATGCTGAGCTCAACCACAGGTAGAAACCCTGGAGACATTCATCCACCTGCCAAACTCAAGCGACACACACATGCTGAGACTGAGTGTTCTGCAGATGTTTACAGCCCTCAGAAGGTTTCTAAAAGCTGCTATTTGAGATAACATCTCGAAGATAAACAATCATCTTACAGTGACCCCATTGGATTCATCTGAATGTGACCCATTGGGGGTCAAACGGAGGAACTGTAAGGATGAAAGAACCTGAGATACTTTGATCTCCTGAGAAACAGACAATACAAACTTACACGGGCATCTTCGAGACACCCCACAGAGTGGAGGAGCAGGAGACCTCCTCCCCTTCTGGCCATTTGTTTCATTTTAAATCCCTTCACCCATTCTTCCTTCTACTCAGTCTTCTCAAAATGATTACATGAAATGGTCAATGCAAGTGAACTAACAGTCATGTCTGGTATCATTTGAAATGTCTCAGTGCAACTGGTACAATGGTCTCAATCTCACAAAAGTAGATTAGAAGATAATACAGATCCGAAGAGTCAAGAGATATCTTGATTACTGTGATGGGAGTGCCCTTTCCTAGGGTCTTCCATGTAAATTACCCTTTATTCCCTTTGAGTTGTAAAACCACCCAGGCTTGGGACCTGAGTTAATGCAAATTCGAATTGTTAGTTTCTGTCTTCATCTCGGGGGATGTTTGTCTTGGTCTGAGGTATTTAAAGGATTGCAGCAAAAGGATCAGGGCGATTTCTGTAGCCAGAAAGCCCGTAGTGTGTTGTGTGTCTCTTCACTTCATACTATGTATTTTCTAAGGTCAGGTATGCATATTTTACTTTTAGATTAATCTTTGAGAATTTGATGTTTTGTATTGATATGATTTGATGTGTTTCAATTGGATATGTAATTGGCAGAATACATATTTACCTGACTGATAATAAATTGTTACATTTGATTTTATTCTGTTTTACTCTGAAATGATTGACTTGATTATTGACGTAATAGTAGATTATGTTGAATCCTTGTTAGCGACATGAGCACCCGAATGAACAAGTTAATATAAACTAAAGAGTTTAACCAGAATAATCAAATGTCAGAAGAATAGGCCTACTAATTAGAAACAGACGTACCACCAATTTGCATTCCAACCTAAATTCGAGGTCATATTAAAATGGAGTCAGATTAAATAATAATACAATGGAGTCAGATTAAATGATAAAATGGAGTCAGATTTGAGTTTAACCTAAAATGAATAACTCTACGCGCTGAAAGACCGAACACGCAGGAAACCTTCATCCAGCACCGGATACCTTCCTTGGGCTGAGTGCGTGGACCTTAGACTTTGTTAAAGATTTCGCCTCTGTTGCCAAGCCCCTCCACGAACTGACCAAAAAGTATGCACGCTTTAACTGGACAGACGAATGCCAGGAGACATTTAAACAGCTGAAAAGCTATCTGACGTCAGCACCCGTGCTGGGCTATCCCCTCAACAGTGGCCAGTTGCTCCTCGACACAGATGCCAGTGATTGGAGCAGTCCTCTTCCAAGTGCAAGAAGGTGAGGAGAGAGTACTCGCTTACGGGAGCAGGAGATTGTCAGCCACTGAGCAAAACTATTGCACCACCCGACAAAGAACTTCTGGCAGCTGTTGAATTCACCTCTCATTTCCGGCAGTACCTGCTAGGGAGATCATTCACCATACGGACTGACCACAGCAGCCTGCGCTCGTTGACTCGGATAAGGGAACCTGAGGGCCAGCTCACTTGCTGGCTGGAAAAACTGGCAAAGTACGACTTCCAGGTGATCCATCACCACCAAAATGCAGACGCGCTCTCCAGAAGACCCTGCGGGATATCCTGCCCATGCACAGTGCCAGAGCCTAGCCTTCATAACCAGCTTCAGCCCAAAAGGATTCAGTGCAACCTGGCAGAGAGTCCAGCTGCAGAAGATGCTGGGAAAACTCCTGCAGAGCAACTTCCAGGGGGTAGTGGTGCCCAAAGGTAGCTGTGGAGGTAGTCCTGCAGTCGAGCCTAAGTATCTTCCAGTGGGGGTAGTGGATGCTGAAAGTGACAATCAAGCTGGCCCTTCATGCCATCCAGGTGTCTACAGCTTGAGTGAGCCAGCCCAAAAGCTGACCCAGATTTAGCACCAGTGAGGAAGTGGATGGACAAAGGGATGGGCAGGCCACCCTGGGTTGACATAGCACCCTACAGCCCTGCTACCAAAGACTACTGGTCGCAGTGGAAAAGGCTCTACCAGAAAGACGGGGTTTTGTTAAGAAAGTTTTACTGTACGGATGGAAGGGTGTTCTATCCACAGAACCTGCTGCCTCAAGAGTACCGCATCTCAGTGACAGAACAACTGCATGATGGCCCAGTCGGTGTTCATTTTGGAGGAGAAAGGACCCTTGCACGTCTCAAGGCCCGGCACTACTGGTACAATATGAGAGATGACGTCACCCTGTGGTGCAGCACTTTCACCAGCTGTGCTGCGAAAGCCCGCCCCAAGAAAACACCTCAAGCCACCATGGGCACAGTGCGAGTTGGTGCCCCATTTGAAAGAATTGCAGTTGATTTAATGGAACCATTAAATGAAACTGAAAAGCACAACCGCTACATAATAGTGGTACAGGACTACTTTAGCAAATGGGTGAAAGCCTACCCTGTTCCCAATGAACAAGCAATGACAGTGGCTGAAAATATTGTTTCTGAGTGGGTGTGTAGGTATGGAGCTCCACAGTGCCTACATTGTGACCAAGGTACCAATTTCGAGTCAGCTATGTTCCAGGGAATGTGTGAGCTGCTGGGAATCGACAAGACAAGGACCACGCCGTTTCGCCCATAGTCAGATGGTCAAGTGGAGCATTTCAATGCCACCCTGCAGAAAATCATAGCCACCACTGCAAAACGATCTCATTGGGACTGGGACATTATGACACCATATGCAGTCATGGCTTACCGCGCTACCAAACACAGCTCTTGTTCTGTCCAGGCTGGACTATTGCAATGCCCTCTTGGCAGGTCTTCCAGCCAGTTCTATCAAACCTTTACAATTAATCCAGAACGCGACAGCAAGATTAATTTTTAATGAGCCAAAAATAATACATGTCACACCTCTGTTTATCAATTTGCACTGGTTACCAATAGCTGCTCGCATAAAATTCAAGGAATTGATGTTTGCTTACAAAACTACCACTGGCTCTGCACCCATTTACCTAAATTTGTTACTTCAGACTTATGTGCCCTCTAGAAGCTTGCGTTCTGCAAGTGAACGTCTCTTGATTGTGCCATCCCAAAGAAGCACAAAGTCACTTTTACACACTTTTAAATTAAATGTTCCCTCCTGGTGGAATGACCTTCCCAACTCAATCCGAGCAGCTGAGTCCTTAGCCATCTTCAAGAATCGTCTTAAAACCCATCTCTTCCATCTTTATTTGACCCTATAACTTTATATTGTGTGTGTGTAAAGACCTCTAACAGTAGCTTGCTCTAATCTTTTTCTATTCCATCTGTTTTCTTTTTATTTATTATATTATTTAAAAGCCCATGCTATGTGTACTGTTAACCTAACTGAGACTTGTTATAGCACTTATTTATCATTGCTCTTTTTGTTGTTTTTGATTGCTTCCACTGTCCTCATTCGTGAGTCGCTTTGGATAAAAGCGTCTGCTAAATGAATAAATGTAAATGTAAATATATTTTTGTGTTCCCTGTGTACAGTGTAAGTAATGCTGCTGGAGATATGTTAAAGGTTTAATCATTCTCCAGAGTGGGGGTAGTGTCTCTGCCTCCTCCTGCCCGCTTGTTGACAAATAGAAACGCGTATGTCTGACGAAGTGGGCCTTTTGGGTTTCGGTAGTAAAAAAAAAAGAACAGGAGGATAGCGGGAAATCAGTCTGAGTTGACAGTAAAAATGTATTAGTGACGCAGTCTATTTTCCAATCGAATGCTAGCAAGCAAAGAGCCTTTTATGTTGTGAATGTGTACCAAGGTGAGTAATAAAGCCCAAGTTCATTGCTGCAACCCACCAACGCATCAGTGTTTTGTGCTTCGGCTCTGTTAGCCCGGATCACTAGACGCAAGTTACCAGTCACGAGACAAGGTTTTATGTTGAGACCAGCTCGCTCCAAACTACGGTTCGGAGCGTGAAAGCTGTAAAAGTAACAGTTGTTTTTCTTTTCCTCATTATAACTATGCACTTAAAATGTTTTGAAATGGATAGAAATGTCATTGCTCTGTGAATTTAGCCTTTTCCAAAATTCATGTTTGCAATGTATTTGTATGTTTTTCATTGATACAGTCATACACATTTCTAGTGTTTTTTAGATTTAATATTTGACCTAGCAGTGATATTGCTGTGAATTTCAGTTCTTCAATGTTGTTTTTTGTTATGTCAATTTATTTATATAGTGCTTTGAACAAAATACATTGCGTCAAAGCAACTGAGCAACATTAATTAGGAAAACAGTGTGTCAATAATGCAAAATTACAGTTAAAGGTAGTTCATCATTGAATTCAGTTATGTCATCATATCAGTTCAGTTTAAATAGTATCTGTGCAATCATTCGCAATCAAGTCAGCAACATCACTGTAAATGAAGTGACCCCCGTGTAGCTGTTTTCTAGATTTACAAGGATAAGTAAATATCCTTTAAAATCATAAGATGTGATTTTGTTTTATTCATTGTTACTAGCAAGGTACATTAGTGTTAGTATTTTTTAAGTATTAACTTTCCATACATTGCACTTGAAAAGAAGCTATTGTGGCTCTTGTTGGTGAATTAAATGTATTTTTTGGAATATATTTTTTCTTTGTATCTGTCAAAATAGTACAAGATTAGGCTAATTCAATATATGTGATATCAAATAAGGGTTAGCACAAATGTAATCTAAATGTAATCCAAAAGTAATCAGATTATGTTACCAAAAATTTGTAATCTAAGAGATTATATTACTGACTACAAATTTTTTCATTTAATCTGTAATCTGTAACTGATTAAAATGCATAAGTAATCTACCCAGCTCTGCTTACAAGTATACTACTAGAAAACTGATATTGGTATACTTGCTACATAAAGTATACTTAAATATATACTTGAACTTTACTTAAGTATACTTAGTAAAATAAACTTGAAGTATACTACTTTTTAGTAAGGGCTCCTGTGTGTAAGCAGACTTGTCGCCGACGTGGATGAGGACAAAGACTGTAGTCTCATCTGCAAACTTCAGGAGTTTGTCGGAGGGATCAGTAGAGGTGCAATCGGTATACAGGGAGAAAAGCAGTGGGGAGAGGATGCAACCCTGGTGGTGCCAGTGCTGATGGTGCAGCTGTTTAACATGAATTTCCACAGTCTCACTAGCTGTTGCCTATCTGTCAGAAAGATAGAGCTAGGAACAGAGAGCTGGTTTAGTTTTGTCTGGAGGAGTGTCGGGATGATGGTGTTGAAGGCCGAACTGAAGTCAACGAACAGGATCCTCAAATAAGTCCCTGATTTATCCAGATGTTGCAGGATGATGTGTAGTCCCATGTTGACTGCATCTCTGTATCCAAGCACATTAATAGAGAGGAGAAGGGAAGGAAAAGATGTGTTAGAAAAAAAGTGTAAAAGCAATAGGGTTAAGCGCACCCTGGAGAGGATTGTGAAACAAAACCCATTCAAAAATGTGGGGGAGATTCACAAAGAGTGGACTGCAGCTGGAGTCATGGGTTTCAGCTGTCGCATTCCTTGTGTCAAGCCACTCTTGAACAACAGACATCATCAGAAGCATCTCACCTGGGCTTAAGAAAAAAAGGACTGGACTGCTGCTGAGTAGTCCAAAGTTATGTTCTCTGATGAAAGTAAATTTAGCATTTCCTTTGGAAATCAGGGTCCCAGAGTCTGGAGGAAGAGAGGAGAGGCACACAATCCACGTTGCTTGAGGTCCAGTGTAAAGTTTCCACAGTCAGTGATGGTTTGGGGTGCCATGTCATCTGCTGGTGTTGGTCCACTGTGTTTTCTGAGGTCCAAGGTCAACACAGCCATATACCAGGAAGTTTTAGAGCACTTCATGCTTCCTGCTGCTGACCAACTTTATGGAGATGCAGATTTAATTTTCCAGCAGGACTTGGCACCTGCACACAGTGCCAAAGCTACCAGTACCTGGTTTAAGGACCATGGTATCCCTGTTCTTAATTGGCCAGCAAACTCGCCTGACCCTAACTCCATAGAAAATCTATGGGGAATTGTGAAGAGGAAGATGTGATATGCCAGACCTGTAGTGTATTTTCATCTGCCGTGGATCTGAGGAATCACACAGTCTCTGGGTTTTGTTTCCAGAAGATAGACTTTATTTCAGAGAGAAACAAAGCCGTGATGTTTTCTGCAAGAAGATCTCCCGAATGCTAGGTGGCATCTCATTATATAGCCTATACAGGGCGTTTCCAAATAGTCAAACTTTTCTTTATGTTTACAATTTTAATACCTCCCTAGAGGGAAGAGGCCATATAAATTACACTACCTAGTGACTAAATAAATCACATTGTATTATCACCAGTGACTAGATTATGAAATTCCACTCTGAGGGATTACTGGACCAAACATCTCCCTCCTAATTTGACGAGGAGGGAGTAAAAGATCCAGTCTCCCTAATTCCTTCTTTAAAAGTACACAATGTTATAAGCATGAATGTGCAATTGGTTCAGCATTTGCCTGGGGTTGTCACAGTTATGTAAAATCCAAGAGTAATAAACATAAAAAATGTAACATCACAAAAATAGCATAGTTGATCTTCAGTCCAGATCTTTTGTGCACTGGAGAGGCCATTTTGGTTACCCTCAAAAATCAATTTCCCATCCTCTTGACATCTTTGAATTTAATTTGCTTAGCTGTGGCTTTGACTAGTGACCTCAATATAGGAAGTATACAGTAAAACAGTAAATCTCCTGTCAAAAATGCAATTCCTAAAAACATTCCCAGTTTAGCAAACCATGCTCCCCATGCTCCAAATTTCTCATCAATCCAATCCCAGATTTGTTGGTCTCTTCCGGCATTTGCTTTATCTACCATTCTTAGCCTTTTAAATTTGATAATTACTTCATTAAATGCTCCTTCTGGAGCAGTATTATTTGATATACTACTTACTGTACACTATTGGCATAAATAAAACAATATTTACACATTATGCATTGTTAAAATGACTCTAAATTCGCTGAGAAATATAGATATCAGCTTTACAGCCAGCCTTAATTGCTGTTTTCAATTAATAAGTAATGGTGCTTCATATAACATTATCCAGAGAAACAAATGTTAATGATAAATCCCCTGTTATGTTTGTACTGGCTACTGTATACAGGCCACTAGGGCACCATACAGACTTTATTAAAGAGTTTGGTGATTTTACATCCGAGTTAGTTCTGGCTGCAGATAAAGTTTTAATAGTTGATGATTTAATATCCATGTTGATAATGAAAAAGATGCATTGTGAAAAGGAGTAGGAGGATGCTTAGGTAGCTAGCTTGAAGCCAATGGGGCTGTCAATAAGAACAGGTCCAGTCTAGTCACTCTGATGTTAAGGTCTTTATTTTCCTTCCAAATCAGGTATTAGGTATGGGTGTGTATGCAGGGGTGTATGTGTGTGAGCGGGTGGTTTCTACAAAAAGGACAGAATTACAATGATTTAGTTAACAATAAACATAACATTGAATTCACAGGAGATAACGTAATTTAAACAATGCATAAGGCCATCTACTCATACTATAAATCTCAAATACATATCTAAATAACTAAAGAACATGCTTAAGCAGGAAATACAGCAAAATAAACACTTAGGACAAACTTAAGAAATACAGAATAATAGTTAAGTGTCAAACAAAAGCACTTACATGGTCAAATACACACACGCAGGAAAAAAACAAAGGAAAAAGAACTCAGTCCTCTGCACAGTGCTGTGGGCACAGGTGCAAAGTATAGTGTCCTAATTGGCTTGAGATCAGGGGGGTGGAGCTAGAAGTTTATCGTAAATTAACAAGCCAAGAGGGGTGTGGCACATGATTGGCACCTTGAAGCTTAACCCTTTAGGCGCCAGAGGTTTTTTCCTAAAACGTTCGATTTTGACATCTTAATTTCAGAAGGCTATATCTTAAAATTTATAAAAGATAGAGACTTTCTGTCAATTATACAAATATTAAGGATGACCCAATGTTTATGTAGGGATTTTATTTTCCCATCTAATTAGCATATTATGACGTCATATGGGGGTGGTCATCTTGAATTATAGAATTTTCATGAAAAGTCACATGTTTAAGTAATAAAATGCAGGACTTCTTTCCCCCCAAAAATGTCCCTCGCCTTCTGTGTGCTATATTGCACAATACTGAATGCTCAGGTAAATAGTAAGTAGTAAACAAACTGTGTAAATCATTACTAATAAATGGTAGAAACAAACCGAATGCATGTAGCAGTTGGGATTTTCAATTTACTACATACAGCAGGCACTCTGATTCCATGTATGGGGCACATATATATTATTCATATGACACACAAACACAAGTAGACAAGACCTGTTTAGTTCAAAAGCTATGCCCCGTGTCACATCGCCTCTGCTTCTGCAATGAGCTGCGCGGCCAGATCTGCCTCGCGCACGCGCCAAGTGTGCACAGCTCGGACTACTGTCAGTGTCATTGCGACTCCCCACCTTGCCTCCTAACTGTCCTATGAATAATTCGACCTCGTCTAACATACCCAGTGGCATTAGACAAAGTCTCCACTACAATACTGTCGCCGCGATTGCGGAGAGGCGCGGTCAGAAGACAAATATACATGTCTAGCGCGGTAAAAATCTCCCGCCTCGTCCCCGCAACAATAACACGCCTGCTAATTTCGCGATGAACACTCTGACCCCGGCAAACATTGTTCACACCTCTGACATTTGGCAAAGGACCATTTACATTAGGCAAAGGATTCACCGTTTGTGCTTGGTGAAGGGCTACTTTCACTTTCAGTATCACCGGCATCTTCTGAATAAAGATATTTCCCCTTCAGAATCAGTGTCCGGGAATAGAAGTCCCAACACCTCATTGCGGCTTTATTGAAGCTTTATTGATACCATTAGATAATAATAATAATGATTATAATAATAATCTAATGCCAATTCTCACTGACGTTGACAATATTGGTCAGATAAAATGGCTCAGTCTCACACTAGCTTTTGTTCGCACTGATTCAATACGCTCTAGCTCGAATATTTTGTATAAGAGCATGACGTTTTTTTGAGTCAGAGATGAAGTATTACATGCCTGCTATCTGGTGCAGGGCAGGTTGCATGAAATTTGACACCCTATTTGACAAAATCGGCCGTTTTATTCAGTGCCGCATCTTGTCGAGTAAACTCGACCGTGGCGCCAAGAGGGTTAAGGACACATAGCTTTTCAACAGCCGCCCCCAAATTTGTAGAGCAAATTTGATCAATCAGGGGAGATCGGGCAGGGCCGGAAGAGGAATGAGGCGGGCAATGGGCCTTGTATATGTCCTTTCCTTGACTTGGACATCAGCAACCCTACAACGGCCATTTTTGCTGGGATGAAGGGAGATGACCTTACCCACTGGCCATTGGGATCTGGGAAGTTGAGGATCTGGTATTAGAACAACAGTGTTAGGTTGTAGGTTAGGATGATCTGTGTGCCACTTCTGTCTGGACTGGAGAGAGGGAAGATAATTTCTAAGGAAATGGGCCCAAAAATGATCAGAAACGATCTGGCTGTGACGCCATTGACGGCGACTGTGCAGCTCAGAGTCTGGATATGTAACCAGAGGAAGGGAAGCATCATGCCGCCCCATCAGCAGCAAGTTAGGGGTTACCGGGTCAGGGTCAGCAATGTCAGAAGACACATAGCCTATGGGTTTAGAATTTAAGATGCCTTCAATTTCAATCATTACGGTGCGTAATACCTCCTCACTGACAATTTGAGCACCTAGGGTAGTCTCTAGAGCGATTTTGATGGAGCGTATTTCACGCTCCCAGGTTCGACCAAAGTGAGGTGCGTATGGAGGATTGAATTTGAAAGAAATCCTCTGCTTAGCTAGAGCTTCCTGAAGGTCAAGGGTCAGGGATTGATAGGCATCTATTAACTCTCTCTTACCACCAATGAAGATGGTACCTCTGTCAGAGAGTAGTTCAAATGGTTTACCTCTGCGAGCAATAAAGCGCCTTAGCGCCATCAGGAAGGAATCTGTATTTATGTGACTGAGTAAATCAAGATGCATGCCCCTAGTCGTCAGACATTTGAAAATTATTCTCCACCTTTTTTCAGGTCGTCTGCCAATCTTTACTGTATAGGGCCCAAAACAATCCATCCTAGTGGAATAGAATGGAGGTGTGTTAAGGCGAAGGCGAGCGGGAGGGAGATCTGCCATTTGGAGAACAATAGGATGTGCTCGGAACTGTTGGCATTTCGGGCACCTATGCTGAAATTTTTTTACTGCCTCACGACCCCTTAGGATCCAGTACCGACTCCTTAACTCAGCGCATAGCCTCTCTTGCCCAGGATGTTGTAAGTGGTCATCACAATCCTTAATTATAAGCGTTGTGATTGGATGGGCAGGGTCCAGGACTACTGGATGAATGGTATCAGGGGGTAGATCACTACTTCGCCATAACCTTCCGCCAACTCGAATGAGCCCTGATGCTGGGTCTAACTCTGGGGCAAGGGAGAGTAAACGGTTTGAAGGAAGAAGGGGCTTTTGAGTTTGAAGGCAGGCCAAATCATCCTGGAAGGAATCCACCTGGGCTTGTCTTAGGATGGCTGTCTCTGAATCACGGTAGTTTTCTGCTGATGGAGGCTTTGCTGCTTCATGAAGGGATGCAGCCATGCAGTCAAGGAGATCTTGGAATGTGGCAAATTGGCTGGGGTCAGGGATGGAGGGGTATGGACTGAGAGATACAGCACCACAGAAGCTGGGCTTACGGCACTCTTCAGCGTCATCAGATTTATCTATAACAGGGCTAGTGGGCCACAGTTTGGGGGATTGGAACATGAAGGCAGGTCCTTGGTTCCACCTGCAGGGCCTACTAAGTTCAACAAGTAGCTTTCCTCTACTTAGGTCGTCCACTGGGTTGTTCTTAGAATCCACATAACACCACTCCAGACCTTTAGTGAGCTCCTGAATCTCAGCTACCCTTGTTCCAACGAAAACTTTGTAACGGCAAGAATCAGAGGTGAGCCAGTGAAGTACAGTGGTAGAGTCAGTCCACAGAATAGTCTTTCATATACGGCGGGTGAGCTCTATTTGGAGGAGACTGAATAGCTGAGCTCCTATGAGGGCAGCACATAATTCAAGTCATGGAATGGATAGTTGTTTTTTGGGAGCAACGCGGGACCTCACCATGAGGAAGGACACATTCCCTTGCTGCTGACCATCTTCTGTGCGCATGTAGGCTACTGCACCATAGGACTTCTCTGATGCATCACAGAAGATGTGGAGGTCTTGAGTGACTAAGAAGGTGTCTACTGAATGAGGTATAAGGCAGCGAGGCAAAGTGATGGTGGAGAGGTTAGGGAGTTCATTCTCCCATGAAAGCCAAGCTTTTAAGAGATCATGAGGGAGATTAGGGTCATCCCATTCTCGTGCCTTTCCCCATAAGTGCTGGACAATGATTTTGGCCCTTGTGGTGTAAGGAAGGATATAGCCAAGAGGATCATACTGGCTAGGAAGAACTCTGTAAATATGACGCATAGTTGGAGTGGTAGATTCAATGGCTCTGTGCCTGTATCTGAGGGTATCTGTATGGCAGTTACAGAGCAGGCCTAGAGTCGACTCCAAGGGATCAAGAGAAGGATGGTGTGATAACCAGAGCTTTGTTTGTTCTGACCTGGCTTCAGGAGGAAGGTGACAGATGACCTGAGGATCATTACTGGCCCATTGTCTGATTTCGAAGCCACCAGAGGAGAGGGTAGTGTGCAGACTATAAAGGAGATCTCTGGCTTCCTCTGGGGTAGGGAAACTCTGTAAACAGTTATCCACATAGAAGTTACTGTGTATGGAATGGTGAATGCACTCATCTGCCTGAGCATCTTTGATGATCCTCTGGAGGATGTAAATGGCACAGCAAGGGCTTGAGGTTGTGCCAAAAGGGAGGACTTGCCATTCATACACAGTTGGGGGAGCTTTACAGTCCATGTCACGCCAGAGGAATCGCAGGAGAGGTTTATCCTGGGGCAATAAGCGCACCTGGTGAAACATTGATTTAATGTCTCCACTGATTGCAATCTCGTGCTGCCTAAGATGGAGCAAAACTCCAAGGAGGGAAGGCCCGAGGATTGATCCAGGAAGTAACTGTGAATTCAAACACTGATTTCGGTAGGAGAAGGAACAATCAAACACAATGCGATTTTTACCTTTGTGATGCACATTGTGGTGAGGTATGAACCAGGACTCAGGAGTATCTTCTAGATTAGAGGATGACAACTTCTTTACATACCCAGCATTAACTAATTTCTGGATCTCGTCAGTATAGTTCTCTGCCTGTTGTGGATTTTGAAGGAGTCGCCTTTCACAGCTGCGGAGACGGGACATTACTGCCTCCTTGGGGGCCTTCAGAGGGGGCCAGGGGTCTACACAGAGGAGGGGTGCTGCATATTGTAGGACACCGTCAACAGGTGTTCTGATAGTTTGGGTCTCAAGCTGGTGTATTGCCTCTTGATCCTGTTTGGACCGAACCACTGCTTTCATGCTTCTCTGTGGTAACGCATCAATCTGCCATAGTTTCTGAACATTATGGTGGATGTCATCAGGTGGGCATTTAAAGGAGATATAATGAGAACAAGTAGAAGGTAAGCTAGAAAGATCTCTTGCAGGACCTTGCAGTGTCCAGCCAAGCCGGGTCTTGATTGCTACAGGGGTTCCAGGAGGGCCTAATTTGACAGGTTGTGTTGGGATGATAAGCTGTGTATGATCAGCCCCTATAAGGAGAAGTGGCCTTACCTTATTAAGCTGTTTGAGAGGGAGCTGACGGAGGTGTGAGTAGCGCCGCTGGAGGAATTTCACCGGGTGAGAATGTTCTGACAAGGATAGCTGTTCAGCAGTGAAGGCTTGACTGATGACATAGGACTTACTAGGATGCACTTTAGGAATAAGGGTGAAGGATACAGAAGCTCCATTAGGAGTCTGAACATCCTGTCTCACAGTTCTCAGCTGTAGACTCTCAGATTTACCTTTTAGTGTGGAAGATTTTTATTAGTAAGATTTTAATTAAACAAGTATATAATCAATGTGAATCTAGCCATTTTTGTTGCTAGTTATTACTCCATTATAATCTTATAGGTAATAGAAAGCTACATGCTGGAATGTACAAAACTGAGGAGAAACATATGGTCAGACATACATACAGGGCCTTTGTTTAGAATAAATCAAGCAGGGGGCCTCTCCTCTCTAGGGAGGTATTAAAATTGTAATCACAAGGAAAAGTTTGACTATGTGGAACCGCCCAATTTAGTGTATATAAGGAGATACCAAATAACATTCGGGAGATCTCCTTGCAAGGACTCTCGGCTTTGTTTTCTGTAAAATAAAGTATTTTCTTCTGAGAGAAAAATCCCTGACTGAGTGTGATTCTTCGGAGAACTGGCAGACGACACCACAGATTTGGCACCCCAGATGGGACTGGAAAAGAGCAACAGAGTGGACAACCGCTTTTGAGCTGACCGATGATCAACACAACTGGGTGGCCACCATAAAAAAGGTAAGCATATTTGCTTATAAAATTCGTTTGTGTTGGTTGAGGTCAGTTCTGAGTGGTAAGGACACTTAAAATCTGCTCTTCCAAATTTAGAAAATAATAGGATATCTAAATTTAAAAAAGGGGGTTTTACTCCAGAAGAAATAACTGCATGCACATATTTGGTTTATAAATAGGAAAGCCTTGGAAGGTAACCTTGATTTAAAACAAAGATGGTGTAGGCAGAAAGACATTGTATGCAATGGTCTGTGTTTATTGGAGAACTGGGCCTAGGAAGGACAGTAATAAACGGAGAAGCAGATTAGTTAAGGAATCGCGAGGAAAAGCCCCACGGATACCGCTTTGAGAAAGTATAAAGTGAAAGGTCACGTCTCAAAGGTCTGAACGGGTGGGCCCTTAAAGACGCTCTAGGAAGAGCGGGGTTTTGTTGTGTGGATGTAACTGTGTCCGGACAAATGAATGTGTGAATGATGATGAATGTATGAACAAATAAATTCCATATTGGGTGGATAAAAGTTGAGCACCGTTCCTGGACCGTCCCTTTAGTGGGCCCTGGCAGAATTGGACTCAACTAGTATCCATTTGAGAGGGATGAATGTATGATGAGCCTTGATAATAAAAGGACAAGAATAAGCACTCTGGCTCAATAAAGAGTGTAGAAAGTGTGAATGAGTTTAGGAAAATAGTATCAATAAAGTTTGAATCAAGATATATAATAGGTTTTTGCATTTGGATGTTTGTGTGAAAGGGGAGAAAATTCTCGGAGCCCAGTGCAGTGGGAGTGGGAGCAAGGGATGAAGTTCCCACAAATAAAGAATTATTGTTAGAAATTTTTATCTAAAAAGTGATAATAAAATAGAGCAAATAAAATAGACAGTCAAATAATATTACAGTTTTTCTCGATTGGTTTGGCTCATTTCTTGAAACCGAGATGACATTCTCAAAACCATAAGGTCATTTGGCCAAACAGTCTTACAGTTCTGCTCAACATTATAGCTCACAAGCAAAATCAAATATCTTTCCCCAAACTCTTCTTCCATGCTTCAAAAGCAGATTCCTTTCCCATATAAAAGGTCAGTACAGTCAAAATAGCACAGATCCTTCTCAATTGCCTTGGCACATGTGCATTCATTTAGTGCTTTTGTCAAAATAACCTGGATGGTTTAGCACAACACCATGGATCCCCTGCAAAAGCTCATATCTCTCCCAAAACAGTTTATCCATGTGTCAAAACTAAATATCCTTCTCATATAAATAGTCAATGCCCCCAAAATGCATTATACCTTTGGCATTGTTTAAGCACTGCAAGTCAAAATGCTTAGACGTTTTGTCACTGAGGCACAGGTCTAGCAACAGAATACCACTATGAATAAAACTAAAAGATTTTACAGTAAAATCAGCCTCCAATAAACCACTCATACTCAAGGAAACTGTAAACATTTTTATTCGTACAAAGAAATGTTAACATTAGAGAACATACTGTGAAAAGAAAACATATACAGGATTCTGTAAATGTGAACAGTTATAAACACAAACAAAAAACAAAAAAAACTCTAGCCTACCATACTGTAAATAAAGTTTCAGAACTATAGTACAGTAATATTTTCAGTGGTCGCCATTGTCACCCTCTCTTTCCTGGCCACCATCCTCATCCTCCTGGCCATCGACGCGCTACTCTCTGTTAGGCCATAAATTCTCATCCACATCGCAACGGATATTTTCTCTTGCGATGCAGCGAGGGAAGAAACGGCGTGAATGTCTCAACCATCCCCTACATTGATCCCCTGTGATGTCCTCACATGCAGCATCCATTGCATGCAGCAGGGCCCTCTGGTCTTGAGCCTGATGCTCATACACCCTCCACCTCCAAGCTGATTGATTGTCAAGTACTGTCATAAATTTATCAAATGTTCCAAGAAATTCTTTCATGGTATTATATCTTTGACTAATTTTGACAGTTGAACAGACAATTGTGCATATGATGACTTACACAATGAAACCATGCTGATATGTTTTGGAGAGAGTAACCATTTCACTGAAAAATCAACTAATCAGTTTAGATCAGCAAGATCTATTTATTTGGAAAATGTGCTAAATGTGGGCTCATTGTGCTAACTGTAGCTACTTGTACATAATCATTTGAAAAAAAGCACAGAGTCACTTGAGACATGTACTAAAGCATTTGCAATTTGATAAAACCAATGAAAAATGACATTCTGTTGTGAACAATTGCAAGGTGGTTTGGAGATTTGTCCATGTTATTTTGAGAATGTCATCTCGGTTTCAAGAAATGAGCCAAACCAATCGAGAAAAACTGTAAAAAAGTGTAAATGCATGAGACAAAATAAAAAACTAAATTCAAAGAGGTATGACACACAGTAAAAAATAAAAAGTAGGGTGAAATTGGTAAAAAATAGTTAAATTAAGTGAAAGGAAAAGAAGAGATTGTAACCGAGTTACTATATAAAACTAAAAAGTTGATTTTTGATGGTAAAAATATAAATAAAGATATGGCAGCCACACCAGTGGAAGTAATTGGATTAAAATATCCACTGTGTAAAGATAAATAAACAAAATCTCAAAAAAATGGCAGAAGAGAACAAAAAATATGATGACAAAATGGCCAAAGGAAGGGACATTTGATGTGGCATTGTGTGAGGAAATGGAAACTCTGATAAAAAAACTATAAAACTAAAAGCATCAATATGAAAAGAGAAAAAAGAGAAACAAAGAGGGAAAAAGAGAAAGAGGTAATTGCCCTGTTTTAAAAAGAAGGTGAGGATATGTTGAAAAGTCTAAAACAGGCTAAGAAAATCCTGAAGGGGGCAGAGAAAGATAACATGAGAAAAGAAAAGTTATTTTCAGAGCTTCCCCCCTATTTGCCAGTACAAGGAGAGTTCCCAATACTCAAGGGAACAGTGGAAGTAACAGGAGAACTAGAGTTAGAAGGGCAGATAGAGATGGATGATAGAGAGGAACAAGCTGTAAAAACACAGAGGCAACCCAGAAAGGAAATTGCAGAAAGTTTGCATCTTGATTGTTACAGGCAAGCACGTACAGCTTTAGAAAAAATGAAAGCTAATCAGGTAGATAAAACCTGGTTTGATGAAGGATTAGAAAAAAAGAGGAGGAAAGATAGTGATATTGTAGCACAAGTACAAGCTATGGAAGAAGAAATGGAAGAGAAAATTAGAGAATCAGGGAAAAAGATACAAGAGGTAAATAAGTTGGAGAGAGGAAAGAGTAAGTTGTTCTATGGTAGTGAGGATGAGAATCAGGCAGAGGAGTTATTTGATAACGGTAAATGGGAACAGGGCAGAGAAAAAGGGACACTTAGACCACTGGCCGCACAGCTCCCAATTTTAATCAAGGGTGAGCAGGGACAGTATGTCCCCTGGGCTTCACAGGACCTTGAGGGGCTTGTCACTCGCCTTCCTGATATTCATGAGGGGGCGGGGAAATTTATTTGAATGTTTGAGGAGGAAATAATGGGAAAGCTATTGTCCGTAGGCGATGTTAAAGCTCTACTGGCTAAAATTATTGGAAGGACAAAGATGGATGAAATTCTCCTTACAACGACTCTAAACAGAGCATTGAACTCTCATAATATGGATGGGATTGTTTTTGATGCATTCCGCCCAGCAGTATGGCAGGCATTGTGTGCGGAGTATCCGATCAGACTGAATCCTAAATCACTGAAGGGAGAAGGAATCGGGGACGCAGAGAATCCAACCACATATGTACAGAAACAGTTGAAAAGGTGGAAACAAGAAACTGAGGGGGATCCCGAGGGAGACCCATTAATGGCAACATTGTTTCGGCAAGCTGTAAGAATTCACAAAGAAAAATAAGAAAAATATTCAAGCTTCAGTAACCAATGCAGCAGCCGAACAAATGACTATAATGCCTCCAGTAATTGCTCCACAACCAACTCTTCGGTCAAGCCCAATTACAGCAGTCCCTCCAAATGAACACTTGAACTCTGTGCCCATAATAAATGTTTATACTCAACAGCCAGGACAGATGGGATGGAGAAAAAACCCCATACAGCAAGGCCAAAGAGGCAGAGGCAGAGGCAGAAGCAGGCCACCAGGTCTGTGCTGGGGCTGTGGAGAGCCTGGGCACAATAAAGCTGACTGTCCAACTCGTCAATGGCCACAGCAACCTCAAGGTGGAAGGGAGGTGAGCTGGCAACAGCCTAATCAGGGTCCAGTGCAGGGTCCAGTAAACCCTTGGGGAGGTCCCAATCCAGGCTATTAGGGGTGCCCAGAGAATCCTAAAGGGGAGAGTCAGCTTCCAATTTTATCAACAAAAGCTGATCAAGAGCCTATTATGCAGATTAAAATAGAGGGAAAAGATACTCCGATGATGATTGATACGGGCGCAAATCTAACTTGCATTAATTTAAAATATGCTTCACATCTCCCCATGTCTGGAAAATTTGCAAAGACGATAGGATTCTCGGGAAAAATGCAATTGATCCCCATAACAGCTCCAGTGTGTCTACAAACAAAAGATCAAAGTATAACAATGCCCATTCTGGTATCAAATCAAACTCCTATTAATTTGTTAGGAAGAGATGCATTATGTAAATTAGGACTACAAATTTGGTGTTCTCCAGAAGGAATATATATTGATGCAATAGGAACAGAAACACAAATGATGGTTGCAGAGCCAAAAGCAAATGTTTATTGGATAGAACGGATAGATCAAGATGTGAGACAGACAGTCAATAAATGGGGAAAGTCTATTGAAGCACAGATACCTGAAGCACAGCTATCAGAGTCTGAATTTCATTGCACAATGATGTATGATCAAGAAAGGGATGAAAAAATAGAACAGAAATGGCAAAAAGAAACAAAAGGACTGCGAATTGAGATAGTCTGCCAGTACATCATCATAGGTAAACAGGGAGCAGCTTTAAACATACCAGAAGGTGAATTTGTCAAAAAATGGTTCAATGTAGATAACTCTGTCCCGCATATTGCAGTATATGTAGGAAAAAGTTGGGAAGCAAAAGATTTAGGACCAATGATGAAAAGGGCAGAACAAAGCAAATGGGAATCAACAGAAAACCCATTAATTTTTCATTCAGCTGACAAAAATTACATCAAAATTTTGTGTGCAACCAGTTTGCTGGGGATTCCACAGGAAGTAGTTATCAGCCAAAAGAAAGAGACACAGATGACTACAGCATCTGAGTTAATAAACACAACTGAGACTGAATTATTTAAGGAAATGGAGTGTCAGGTACCAACTGAACTATGGTCTCAGCATGACACAGATATTGGATTAATAAAATCAGCAAATCCAGTAAGAGTTCAACTTAAGCCAAATGCACGTCTACCTAGAAAAGCACAATATCCTTTACGGGCAGATGCTGAAGCAGGAATAAAGGACACAATCGAAGGCAGGAGTATTGAGAGAAACTACTAGTTACTGTAACACTCCAATTATGCCTGTAATCAAATCAGACAAAAACAGATGGCGACTTGTTCATGATTTACGAACAATAAATGAAATAACAGAAGATATGCCAGCTGAGGTACCAAACCCGCACACTTTACTGACAAATGTCCCTCCTGATGCCAAATACTTTACTGTAATTGATCTTTGCTCTGCCTACTTCAGTGTACCGCTTGCAGAAAAGAGTAGATATCTATTTGCATTTACATTTGCAAATAAACAATATACATATTCTAGAATTCCTCAGGGATATAAACATTCACCACATATATTCAACAAGATTCTTAAGGCTGATTTAGAAGACCTCGTAATAGACGGTACACTATTACAATACATGGATGATTTAATTATCTGTTCTACCTCACTAGAACAATGTCACAAAGATTCAATTAAGGTGTTGACAAAATTAGCACAAGGAGGACACAAGGTGTCTAAAAACAAATTGCAGTATTGCCAGCCTCAAGTGGAATACTTGGGAAGATTAATTGCATTTGGCACACGAGCTATAGCTCCAGCTCAGTTAGAAGGTATAAGTAAAACACCGTTACCTCAGACAGTAGGACAAATGATGACTTTTTTAGCAATGACTGGCTTTAGTGCCGACTGGATAGAAGACTATGCAGTAAAGACAGGGCATTTGAGAGAAATGATGAAACAAGCAGGATTACAACATTTAAGCAATCCATTAAAATGGAACACAGATGCCTTACTAGCATTTGAAGCAATAAAAAAATAATTACAACAGGCCCCTGCCCTGGGAATGGCAGAATATGATCAAATGTTTCATCTATATGTGGCAAACAGAGTTGATGGTTATGCATCAGCTGTATTGATGCAAGAGACCTGTAGTGGAAGGAAAAAACAGCCTATAGCATACTACAGCACAAAGTTAGACAATGTAGCCCAGGGATACCCACCATGTTACCAACAGGGTTTAGCTGCAGTGTATTATGCTTATGAAAAAGCATCCACAATAACTATGGGGTACCCAGTAACTATATATACCCATCACAAAGTTGTGGAATTAATAGAACAAGGGAAATTTGTTCTGACACAAGCTCGAATTCTAGCCTACTCCTCATTACTCACATATCCAGATGTTACCATTAAAAGATGCCAGACAGTTAATCCAGCTGAATTAATTCCTTTGGCTTTTGAAGGAGAACCTCATGAGTGTGTGAATGAGTCCTTGGCATTTACTAGATTACGACCAGATCTTGAATCAACACCTATTTCTGAAGCAGAAGTTACTTACTTCGTAGATGGTTCTAGCTTTAGGGATCACGAAGGAAATCATACAGGATATTCAGTAGTGAAGAAAAACAAAAAAGAATATGAATCTGTAATATTGTGTATTTATATAACATTGTGTACAGCCATGCTCTGCTCAATTAGCAGAATTAAAAGCTCTCACAACTGCATGTCAGTTAGCAAAAGGACAAACTGCTAACATTTTTACAGATTCAGCATATGCTCATGGTGTATGTCATCTATTCGGAGCAGTGTGGCAACAAAGAGGTTTCAAAAAGAGTGATGGGACTCCCATCCAACATAGTGAACAAATAGGGCAATTGATTTCTGCTATGATGCTACCAAAACGACTAGCAATAATCAAATGTCAAGCACACAAGAAGGGAAATGACTATGTCATTAAAGGAAACAATGCAGCAGATTTAGAAGCTAAAAAAGCTTCAGGGTGTCAGGTAGCAGTATTAGCACCTGTTGTACTTATCGAACCTCATTCTCAATTGGATGACGAATTCAACAACAAGCAGGCCCCTATGAACAATCAATGTGGCATCAAAGGGGAGCTAAAAAAGACTCACAGGACATCTGGCGTACACATGAAGGACACATTGTTGCACCTACTTCACTGTTAAATATTATTATTACAGATGCACATGGTTTTGACCATTGTGCAAGGGGACAAGTAGTAAGAAAAATTAAACAGCAAGGATATTCGTCTCCTTATTTATATGCAATGGTGGATGAATTTTTGTCCACATGTGAAGTATGTGCTAAATACAATGTAAGAAAAGGCATAGTGACACCAATAGGTCATATTCCAACACCTGAAGGCCCCTTTAAACATCTTGTATGCGATTATGTGGATATGATAAAGCGTGTACAAGGCAAAAGATACATGCTTGTTATCATAGACAGGTTTAGCAGATGGGTGGAGGCGGTACCATCCGCAGATCTAGGAGCAGGAACGGTAATAAAACTTCTAACAAGAGAGGTAATTCCCAGATTTGGGATTCCATCAGAAATAAGTTCAGATAATGGGTCGGCATTCATACAAAAAACTGTGAAACAAGTATTGCAACAATTAAGAATAAAACAGAGACTAGGATGCGTTTATAGACCTCAATCACAAGGGTCAGTGGAGAGGGTTAATGGAGTTATCAAGGCCAAAATAAACAAAATATGTGAAAGTACTAAGCTTAATTGGATTGATGCATTACCGCTTGCACTAATGAGCTATCGCATGCAAACTAACAGGAACACGCATTTAACACCGCATGAAATGCTTACGGGTCGACCCATGCCTGTGCCATATTGTAGAGGTCCCTATAAAGGACCGCCTCTAGAACAATTACAAATGGAACTTCGTTCTTATATGAAGAAATTAACTGCCATACATAAAGCTATCTATTTACAGGAAAAAAGAAAAGAGCCCAGAGAGGAATCGGAGACTGCCTGTCCAGTTGTTCCAGGGGACCAAGTTTATCTGAGGGTATTCCGGAGAAAATGGAATGAGCCCAGGAGAGAAGGACCCTACACAGTGGTGAGAGCTACTCCAACAGCAGTCCAAGTGGAAGGAAGCACAACCTGGTATCATCTAAACCACTGTACTAGAGTTCCCACAGGAAAGGCAGAAAGAAAGGAAAACAGTCAACCAGACAATGCAGGAGAGAGCAATGAGGAAAAATCAGAGACACATGATGAAGTGCAAACTGACGAGAGCTCACCAAAAGATACACAAGGAGTTTCTTTCCTCCTGTCAGACAAACTGGAGAGGACAGAGAATAAGTCTGACAACATGTCTGAAAACCATCTTATGCCTAATGCATCTCATAATGCAGACTCAAACTCAACCGATAGAAAGCAACCTGACTTCCCTTCCATTGACTTTTCAACCTTTGAACAAAAGTGACAATGTTATCAACTCAACAGAACCAATGATAATCAAAAATCGTAGAGACATTGATTGTTACGTCTGGTGATTCAAGAAACACGGAGAGATCCAAGTGCAGGTATGTGACTTTATTAAAGGGCAAATCCAAAGGGTAAACAGTCCAGGCATGAGTCGAAACCAAAAAAACATCCATCCAAACATAAACCAAACAAGAAGACAAGGCAAGGCAAGGGCAAGAACTGACGGACATGAATTAACATTACATTAAACAAGGACTCCGTAACACAGACTCAGACAGACCGGGTATAAATACACAGAAGGATAAAGGGGAAACAGGAGACAGGTGGGGAACAATCAATTAACTAAACAAGGAGGAAGGTGACCAAATAAGGGAACAGGAAGTGATAAGGTGACAGACACCGTGAGAAAGGAGGACATCTAGTGGAAACCCAGGGACACAACCCAGACACTGTGACATTGATTATGATGTTCAAGGTGATGAAGACATTAGTCAAATTGATGCATTATGAGATACAGCCCAAAATAATGAATGGTATAAATGGGCAGCCTTTACAGCTAAAGAAACAGGACAAGAAAATTGCATGCTGTGCTCCAAATCTCCGTTAAACAAAGTAATAGCCATACCAAATCCATATGATTATCGAAACTGTGCCCAATTTGGGAGAAACTTTTGTCATTTAACAGATTTTACCAGGCCATATTGCATTGCTGAATGCCTAGGATTTTTAGGAAATCCTAAATTAACAGATTATTTCTTCAGACCACTCTGGGGATCCTGGTGTCAGTATTCAGATATCGGTCAAAATATAAAAATTGAAAAACAAAAAGTAGAGATTCCAAAATGGTATAGCATAGATTATAAACAAGAATATGAGTGTTTCCATAAACCAAAAGGAACCCAAGATGTGGGTAAATTCAAAGGAAGATGTGCTATTATTTGGTATATAGATAAGAAGAATTCTTGGAAATCAGGAGTTCCTGCTAGAGCTCCAGAACTTTTAGCATTCGGAACAACAAAAGGAAGTAAGATAGCACCTGAAAAATGTGAAAATCAAACTATAGCCTTACCCCCAATAGAAATTTATGAAGACCAATCATTAGTAATAGCAGATTTCTTTTGGATATGCGGAAGTGAAATATTATTGCCTTCTTTACCAGTTGGATGGAAAGGTATATGTGTAAGAGTACGATTACTTCAAGAAGTTAGCATGGCACAATGGGGAACAGAACAGAGCACGAACAAGAAAGACAATAGAACTAAAAGAGGATATGAGGCAGATCCCAATGTATATTTAGACTTAATTGGACAGCCAAGAGGAATTCCTAATAAATTTAAGGCAAGGAATGAAATAAAAGGAGGTTTCGAGTCAATCCTGGTGTGGATCACACCAAACAAAAATACAGAGTGGATTAATTATATTTATTATAATCAACAAAGATTCATTAATTATACTGATGAGGCGTTAACCTTATTAGGCGACCAAGTGCATGCAACAAGTAGAATGACATGGCAAAACAGACAGACACCGTGTAACTAATATGACTGGATTATGGAGTAGCACTCTTGATAAGAAAAATGTGAGACTTATTAAGTCTCAAAGGGGAGAATATGTGGAAGATTTTTATTAGTAAGATTTTATTTAAACAAGTATATAATCAATGTGAATCTAGCCATTTTTGTTGCTAGTTATTACTCCATTATAATCTTATAGGTAAAAGAAAGCTACGTGCTGGAATGTATAAAACTGAGGAGAAACATATGGTCAGACATACATACAGGGCCTTTGTTTAGAATAAATCAAGCAGGGGGCCTCTCCTCTCTAGGGAGGTATTAAAATTGTAATCATAAGGAAAAGTTTGACTATGTGGAACCGCCCCATATAGTGTATATAAAGTGATACCAAATAACATTCGGGAGATCTCCTTGCAAGGACTCTCGGCTTTGTTTTCTGTAAAATAAAGTCTTTTCTTCTGAGAGAAAAATCCCTGACTGAGTGTGATTCTTCGGAGAACCGGCAGACGACACCACATTAGCTGAAGTGTTTGGGCAGCAGGGTGAAGGAGGATTGTTCTTTCGGACCCATCATCCAGTATGGCATAAGTGTCTAAGGATGGGTCTCCATTGCGCAGGGTCACTTCAACTACCTTCAGTAGTACTTTATTGCAGTCACTAGGGTGGTCAAGATATAGATTTTGCACTTGCCTCTGGTTTACGTTGCATAGGATGTGTAGGTGTTTCCCATTACACTGGCTGCAGCGTCCCTTCAGGTCACATTGGGTTGTAAAGTAATCTCGTAAACATCGCCAACAACGTCTCTGTTCCTTGATCCAGTTAGTTATCTGGGTTTTGGTGAGCTGGATGAAATCACCACACTTACTGACATGATGTTCGGTAGAATTGCAGTAAGCGCACACTGGATAGGATTCAGTCAAGTTGTTAGGAGGCTGAATAACTTTCGGTGAGGGAATTTGGGCTTTAGAGGAGGTCATGTGAGAGGAGGTTTTAATACCATGAAGTATGGTTGTACCTCTTAATGGGTGAGGAGGTGGAGGTCTCTGCCGGATAGGCTGAAATGTCCTTTCTCTCCTAGGCTGGCAGCGGGCTTCTTGTTTTAGCCAGTTGGAAAAATCGACGAGGTTATAAGAAAGGGAACCTGGTCTACTCAAACATATCCATCTCTTAAACTGGCAGAACTGCTCATGGGGAAGCTTCTCTTAAAGTCGCTCAACATGTGAGCCACAGGTAAGTTCAGATAGACCTTCAGGGCCCATGGACTGAAGGAGGCCCACTAATGCCTGCACTCGAAGCGAAAATTGGTCTAAGCCTCTACCATCAACTGTACGAATAACAGGCATCTCCATGATGGTCCGGAGCTCCTTCAAAGCAAGCTGTCTAGGTTGACCATAACGCTCATCTAGGGCTCGTATAGCTTGAGTGTAAGGATCTGGGGCATAAACATAAGCCAAAGCAAGTCTCCTCGCCTGGTCTACCTTTAGATGATCCAACAGGATGTGGTATTTATATTGCTCTGATTCTCTTGGATCTAACAAGTTGGATAGGGCCATCTTTAACATCATGTACTGACATTCATCTTCCCTTGTGAGATCAGGGAAAGAAGGATCTTCTACCCTCCTATGGTTTAACTGCAGGGGGCAACTAGGAGGAACTAGTTGGTTTTAAGGGGCAGCCGATGTCAGGTGGTGGGGCTGCACATTGAGAGACTGATATGCCGGCTGACCAGAATAGGACAAAACACCAGGCAAAGGTTGGTTTGGCAGTGTATAGGCTGGGTGCATGGGGTTATAGGAGGCTGGTGCTTGATAAGTGGCAGGAAACTGACCACAGCCAAGAGGATGCGGGCTCTGCAATGACTGTGGCATAGGTTGGGTAGGAGGGGCACGACTTACAGGAGGTAAAGGAGATGGAAGCTATGGCTGAAGTAGGAGAGGAGGGGGCCTATGGTCCTCTGTATGGGCTTGTGGAGATGCTGCTGATTGAAGGTTAAGATTATCAGGGCAAGGGGATGGCAAGCGAGACCGTGAGGAATGAGTGCTGCTTCCAAGCATACACTGCTGGATTAGTCTACCCTGATTTCTTAATTATTCTACTAATGGTTGTAGGAGTGCAGTTTGAGCATCAGGAATGGGAGCTATTGGAGAGGTATGTGGGTGCTCAACATCAGGGGTAGGGCTAGGCGATAAAACAATAACGATATGTATTGCGATAGACACGTGATCGATATCAAAAAAATTTTTTTCGATAAAACGTTTTTATTTTTTTTTCTTCGTCAGAAGCAAACAGAGGACGCGAAGCAAGTTTGGTTGCATTAACAAAGGCACTCACACTTTTGGTAACCTAGCAACATAGGGAGTGACACGCTAACAGCCAATCATGTAACAGTGTCAAGTTTGGTTGCGCCATATCGTTGTCTCGTGCTCCGTCTCTTCAGTAACTGGCGATTGATAAGCAGAAAATGAGTGCCGCAGCAAGTGAGGAAATTGTAAATAAAAGAGGAAAAGTCAGCTCGCCAGTATGGCAGTTTTTTGGATATTATAAGTCTCACCGTAGTCAGACCAATGTCGTCTGCAGGTTATGCAAGACCGTCGTACCTGCCAAGACTGGTAATACCACAAATATTGTTTTACCACCTTAGCCGCGCTCATCCTTTGGAGCACAGCCGTATTCAACCAACAACATCTGCGGCTGCAACACCGCACAAGCAGCAGACCACCATGGAGAGGTACTCTGCATCAGTGCCTTATGACAAAGAATCTAAACGGTACAAAGATATAACGGAGGCAGTGGCATATCATATAGCCAAAGACATGCTTCCGCTTAGCACTGTCGAGAAGCCAGGTTATAAAAAGCTCATACACGTGCTTGATCCACGCTATGTTATTCCTGGCCGAAAGTACTTTTCTAAGACTGCCATTCCTAAGCTGTATGTAATGTGCAAAGAATCTGTGCAGCAAGAAATATTGTCAGCCAAGTACTTTGCAACAACCTCTGACCTGTGGTCAAGCCGTACTTCTGAGCCATATATTAGCTTGACCATTCACTTCATCGACAATGAATGGGGTTTGAAAACCAGATGTCTTGAGACTGCATATTTCCCCGAAGATCACACAGGAGAAGTGATAGCAGAAGGCTTGAAGGAGGCACTGTTGTCCTGGAGTCTGATTGAAGACAAAATGGTGTGCACCACAGACAGCGGGGCAAATGTATTGAAGGCGACTTCACTGAACAACTGGACACGGCTGCAGTGTTTTGGCCATCGTTTGCACTCTGCTATTGGTGAGTAGCTTTGTCATTTTAATGCTCGTCATCAATGTTGGTTCCTTGGGTAATTTTATTAGCTAATAATTGAGATTATATATTATAATTATATTATTATGATTTATGGAAACAGCTTTACACACTGACATGACAGTGTGTATGTGTGGGTGTTTCTGTTTGTGTGCGTGTGTTTCTGTGTGTGTGTGTGTGTGTGTGTGTGTGTTTGTGTGCGTTTGTGTGTGTGTGTTTCTGTGTTTCTCTGTGTGTGTGTGTTTCTGTGTTTTTCTCTGTGTGTGTGTGTGTGTGTGTGTGTGTGTTTTTCTGTGTTTCTCTGTGTGTGTGTGTGTGTGTGTGTGTGTGTGTGTGTGTGATCTATTATCAGTTATTTACACTGGCATTGTTTTTCAGCAGGTGCTGCAGGAAAAGATAAAAGAGTGGAGAGGGCTCTAGGTGTGTGCAAGAAAGTGGCATCTGCCTTTTCTTACTCGTGGAAGAAAAAGAGTGCGCTCTCTAAAGCACAGGAACGTCTCCATCTTCCCACACACCAGCTGGTCACAGAGTCACTAACCAGGTGGGGCTCAAGACAAAAGATGGTGGCAAGGGTCCTAGAGCAACAAAAGGCCATCACTGAAGTTCTGTCTTCTGACAAAAACAACAGGCACCTGATCCCAACGTGGCAGGATATTGACGTCCTTGAGTCAATGCATGCGGCCTTAACTCCTCTCCTGGAGTTCACAGACTCCCTTTCTGGGGAGTCATATGTGACGGTCTCGTACGTGAAGCCTGTGCTCCACCTTTTCCGCTCCAGTTTGCTGAAAATTAATGAGGGGGACACTCAGCTCACAAAAGAGCTGAAGACAAAGATAATGACTTATCTCGACGAGAAATATGCTGACCCTGACACAGATGATCTTCTTGACATGGCTACCTTCGTGGACCCTAGATTTAAAGGCCAATACATCAGACCAGAGAAGGTAGGGGCCATTCAAATGAGAGCTGTGTCTGAGATCATGGATGAAGACCAGGGCCAATCACAGGCAGGGCCTTCTGAAGGAGCAGCAGACCAAGGTGCAGAAGGAGGAGCTGCAAGTGGACCACCTCTGCCACTGGGCGTGAAGAAGCAACGCAAGTCATTGGGGAGCTTTTTCAAAAAACAGTGCCAAGATGATGCTCTGCCTCTCACTGAAAAACAAAAAGTGGAGAGCGAGCTGGAAAGGTACCTGATGTGCCCTGATGCAGACAGTGAGTCTAACCCTCTGGACTGGTGGAGGCTACATGAACACAACTTCCCCAGATTGTATCAGCTGGCGAAAAAGTACTTGCATTCCAGCCACCAGCACCCCCTCAGAAAGAATTTTTAGTACTGGGGGTAATATTGTTACATGCACCAGGGCAGCTTTAGACCCAGAGAAGGTCAACCAGCTGGTGTTCCTAGCACAAAACCTGGACTGAAAATATACTTGAATAGTTCAACTTCAAGTATGATAATTAGAGTAAGAATAGCTTGAAGAGTTACTTTTTCATATTTCTGCAGGTTTTTAATTTCAAACAATGTTACTGTACTGTAGGTTTGTTTTTTATGTTACAGATGTACCTCAGTCTACCTCAGTTTTATTTGTTTACAAAACACTGCACATATTTTAAAACACTTTATTCACCAGAAGGTGAACAGCTAGTGAACCTCCTAGCACTAAACTTGCACTAAATTCTCAGGTTTCTCTGTTTATATTTAACACTTTGCACTATTTTATTACACTTTAAGCATTTCTTACATTTTCTTTCATTTTGCACCTTAAATGTTAAGATAATTGTTAAGTGTTCATTGTGACTTTAGACTTATGTTTACATTTTAATTATTTGAGTTTTACATGGTTGTGTTGCCATTTTATTGTCTTAAGAACTGAGGGTATTCTGATCAGAGGAAGGTTAAGTTTAAAAAAAATGTTTAAATGTAAAATTTTTCTCCTGGTCCTTATTTTAAATGGGTAATAAACTCTGCACTCTCTTAGATCTGACAGGCGAGTGAGGTTGTGGAATGTCCTCCTGAATGTCTCCCTCCGTGGGCAATTCTAACTCCTCTGGCTCTTCCTAAGACTCATCCTCTTTCCAGGGTTGATAATTAGGACCAGTACCAGGAATATCTGCAGGATGGAACAGTTGTTGTTCTGGTGCTTCTGCTGTAGGTTGCGCCCGCTGATGATGTTGTAGGATGAAATCAGGCCATCTACTCATATTATAAATCTCAAATACATATCTAAATAAAAAAAAGAACATGCTTAAGCAGGAAATACAGCAAAATAAACACTTAGGACAAACTTAAGAAATACAGAATAATAGTTAAGTGTCAAACAAAAGCACTTACATGGTCAAATACACACACGCAGGAAAAAAAAAAAAAGGAAAAAGAACTCAGTCCTCTGCACAGTGCATCCATGTGCACCAGAATGAAGGTGCGGTGGGCACAGGTGCAATTTATAGTGTCCTAATTGGCTTGAAATTAGGGGGGTGGAGCTAGAAGTTAATCGTAAATTAACAAGCCAAGAGGGGTGTGGCACATGATTGGCACCTTGAAGCTTTAACGACACATAGCTTTTCAACACATTGGGATCAGCATTTATAGACATTCTGAACTCTATTGGGGTTAGACAACACGTTTCAGGACATACTCATTGTCGAAATCATACTCTAGATTTAATACTGTCACATGGAATTGATGTTGATAGTGTTGAAATGATGCAGCCAAGTGATGATATCTCAGATCATTATTTAGTTTTGTGCAAACTTCATATAGCCAAAATTGTAAAATTCTACTTCTTGAAACAAGTATGGAAGAACCATCACTTCTACCACAAAAGACTGCTTTTTAAGTTATCTTCCTGATGTATCCAAATTCCTTAGCATATCCAAAACCTCAGAACAACTTGATGATGTAACAGAAACTATGGACTCTCTCTTTTCTAGCACTTTAAATACAGTTGCTCCTTTACGCTTAAGGAAGGTTAAGGAAACCAGTATGACACCATGGTATAATG
Source organism: Carassius carassius (assembly GCF_963082965.1). NCBI lineage: Eukaryota > Metazoa > Chordata > Actinopteri > Cypriniformes > Cyprinidae > Carassius > Carassius carassius. Next base: position 32,498,311 of record NC_081768.1, on the reverse strand, counting down.
AGCATACTCGCACCCTAAAGAGAGCAGCCCAAAAAATGGAGCGCAGCTGGAGGAAAACAAAACTAGAGGTATTTCGTATTGCTTGGTGGGAAAGTAACCTATCCTAAAGAAAAGCATTAAAAACTGCTAGATCCGATTACTTTTCTTCTCTTTTAGAAGAAAACAAACATAACCCCAGGTATTTATTCAATACAGTGGCTAAATTAACGAAAAATAAAGCCTCAACAAGTGTTGACATTTCCCAACACCACAGCAGTAATAACTTTATGAACTACTTTACTTCTAAAATCGATACTATTAGAGATAAAATTGCAACCATTCAGCCGCCAGCTACAGTATCGCATCAGACAGTGCACTATAGACCCCCTGAGGAACAGTTCAGTTCAAGAACACTCATTCTCTACTATAGGAGAGGAAGAATTGTATAAACTTGTTAAATCATCTAAACCAACAACATGTATGTTAGACCCTATACAATCTAATCTACTAAAAGTGGTGCTTCCAGAAGTCATAGATCCTATTCTGACTATTATTAATTCCTCATTGTCATTAGGATATGTCCCCAAAACCTTCGAACTGGCTGTTATTAAGCCTCTCATCAAAAAACCACAACTTGGCCCCAAAGAACTAGTTAATTATAGACCAATCTCGAATCTCCCTTTTCTGTCCAAGATACTAGAAAATGTGGTATCCTCACAATTATATTCCCTCTTAGAGAAAAATGGTATATGTGAGGATTTCCAGTCAGGATTTAGACTGTATCATAGTACTAAGACTGCTCTCCTTAGAGTTACAAATGATCTGCTCTTATCATCTGATCGTGGGTGTATCTCTCTATTAGTTTTATTGGATCTTAGTGCTGCGTTTGACACAATTGACCACAACATTCTTTTGCATAGACTTGAACATTGTGTTGACATTAATGGAAGTGCATTAGCATGGTTTAAATCGTACTTATATGACCGCCATCAGTTCATAGCAGTGAATGAAGATGTATCATATCGGTCACAAGTGCAGTATGGAGTACCTCAAGGCTCAGTACTAGGGCCGCTACTCTTCACGCTTTATATGTTACCCTTGGGAGATATCATCAGGAAACATGGTGTTAGCTTTCACTGTTATGCTGATGATACTCAGCTCTATATTTCTTCACGGCCCGGTGAAACGCACCAATTTGAAAAACTAATGGAATGCATAGTCAATATAAAAAACTGGATGACGAGTAATTTCTTACTGCTAAATTCTGGATAAACAGAGGTGTTAATTATAGGACCTAAAAACTCTGCTTGTAATAACCTAGAACACTGTCTAAGACTTGATGGTTGCTCTGTCAATTCTTCGTCATCAGTTAGGAACCTAGGTGTGCTATTTGATCGCAATCTTTCCTTAGAAAGCCACGTTTCTAGCATTTGTAAAACTGCATTTTTCCATCTCAAAAATATATCTAAATTACGGCCTATGCTCTCAATGTCAAATGCAGAAAGGTTAATCCATGCATTTATGACCTCAAGGTTAGATTATTGTAATGCTTTATTGGGTGTTTTTTCTGAACGCTTAGTAAAACTACAGCTAGTCCAAAATGCAGCAGCAAGAGCTCTTACTAGAACCAGGAAGTATGACCATATTAGCCCGGTCCTGTCAACACTGCACTGGCTCCCTATCAAACATCGTATAGATTTAAAAATATTGCTTATTACTTATAAAGCCCTGAATGGTTTAGCACCTCAGCATTTGAATACTGACACACTCTTGCAGTTTAAATCTAGATTAAAGGCCCATCTCTTTAACCTGGCTTACACATAACACTAATATGCTTTTAATATCCAAATCCATTAAAGGATTTTTAGGCTGCATTAATTAGGTAAACCGGAACCGGGAACACTTCCCATAACAACCTATGTACTTGCTACATCACTAGAAGAATGGCATCTATGCTAATATTAGTCTGTTTCTCTCTTATTCCGAGGTCACCGTAGCCACCAGATCCAGTCTGTATCCAGATCAGAGGGTCACTGCAGTCACCCGGATCCAGTATGTATCCAGACCAGATGGTGGATCAGCACCTAGAAAGGACCTCTACTGCCCTGAAAGACAGCGAAGATCAGGACAACTAGAGCCCCAGATACAGATCCCCTGTAAAGACCTTGTCTCAGAGGCCCACCAGGACAAGACCACAGGAAACAGATGATTCTTCTGCACAATCTGACTTTGCTGCAGCCTGGAATTGAACTACTGGTTTCGTCTGGTCAGAGGAGAACTGGTCCCCCAACTGAGCCTGGTTTTTCCCAAGGTTTTTTTCTCCATTCTGTCACCGATGGAGTTTCGGTTCCTTGCCGCTGTCGCCTCTGGCTTGCTTAGTTGGGGTCACTTCATCTACAGCGATATCGTTGACTAGATTGCAAATAAATGCACAGACACTATTTAACTGAACAGAGATGACATCACTGAATTCAATGATGAACTGCCTTTAACTATCATTTTGCATTATTGACACTGTTTTCCTAATGAATGGTGTTCAGTTGCTTTGACGCAATGTATTTTGTTTAAAGCGTTATATAAATAAAGGTGACTTGACTTGACTATATAAATACAGCATTCCCCCAAACATAACACATACTTTTCCTTCTTCAGTTTTCAAATGATCTAGAGCTTTTCTATTTTGCTCCTTTCATTCTATTTGTTGCATCCAGCTCTATTTTCCCTTCAAATCTTCCTACATCCACATTTCCCTTCTTCTCATAACCTTCAAATTCTTAATCTGCCATTACTTGACATTATCTTTCCACTTTTTCTTTTCCATTTGTTGGCTCACATCTGCTCCCAAGTATTTTGATCTCAGCAGCAGTCCCATCACTCTCTCACTCTATCTTCACCAGGGAGACTCTTTGCGAAGCGTTGCAATGGTCTTTCCATCGTTGGCAAGGGTGGGTCGTTACTAGCACGCCCTTCATCCCTCACTTCATGCTGTGTGGAGTTGTTGAAGCTGGTTGGCTTATTTTAAGGTTAGAGATGTGAACTCAGGTGTCACTCTGTAACCATTTTGCTGATTAATGCAAGGCTCTCCCTTGAGATCACAACTGCACCCACACTGGTTTTCTTTGATGGAGCGAAGCATTCCTTGGTCTTACTAGAACTGCTGTCGCCTGTAAATGGAAAACTTCCATTTACAATGGAAAACAAGTTTTTTGTTAGTGATATCAAGCATGCTAATTTGCTCATCCTGCTAGTCGTCCTTCTTGGTGTGACCTGTGGAAATGTAATGTGGGTTGAGGGCTGTTTTGGGCCCTTTTTGAGCTTTCACAATTCCATTGCTGTCCTTACAATGAGAAAAGGGTGAATACCCATTTTTATATTATAACAAAGAATTTGGTTTTACTCTGTTATCTGCATCCTTGCTATTTTTAAATTAATTTCAATTTTATTCTCTCACAATTTGCTTATTCAGTTATCTTTTTGTTTTGTAAACTGAGTTCCACTATATCACTGGATACTTTATCTAGGCCTATCTTGCTCAGTAGCATAGGCCTTTTGACCTGGGAAACACCCACTTTATTTATTTTAACAGTCAGAAAGACAATATTTTATCCTTTTGACACAGAATCAGCTCCATAATGTTATGCTGAAAAGAAAGTTAGATGTGGGGTGGACAGAGCAAGCTTGCTTTGCTCTGCCTTCCCATGTTATACGCTGCGCATGTGTGGCACTGTTTTTCTTTCTGCCACAACAATGACCTAGGTACTGACCAGGAAACTTAACCAAATTCATCCATGGTCATTATTTTACTGGGCATAAATTTGCCCAGTGGGCCCACATTCAAATTTGTATACAGCTGTTTTGGCAAATTGATTGAATTGCCTCAGTGTCTCGTCAGACACTCTCTTTCATGCCATACAACACCATCATTCATACTTTTTCACACACTTTCACACCCCCTTTTGGCCAAAAACATATTTTTTTCTCAAAATGTCAGCTGATTGTGAACTAAATTATTTTAGCTGTGGAATGGCACATTTTGTGTAGGATAACATGAACCTTTTTGTTAGACTCTACTTAGCGTAGACCTGCTATCATTCCACATAGTTTCTAGATGTCATGCAACTGGGCAACATCAGCCACCAGTGGCGGACTGGGACAATAAATCAGGCCGGGAATTTGACTCCACCCCAGGCCACCTCTGTTGCTGCAGTAACCACCACCCAATTCATGTGTCCACCAGACTGCTAAACTCTTCGGCTCTTTAAGTTGTTTGAATTGGGTTATACTTAAAAAATAAATCAAAGTATCAAAGCATACAATGTCTCTATCATCTTTCCTTAATCCCCCTCTCTCTCACTCTGCACATTGAGTTTCTATGCAAATAAGCACTTTCAATAATCTATATTAATTATGCAGCCATCAATTGTATGTTCCAATGATCACAGTCCTACTACTGATGGCCTTATAAATCATCAAAAGCACATATTTTTCTAAGAGTATAGCCAGCATGTTTAGTTTTGCTTATAGCTTAAACTTTACCTGAAGGTTCCTGCTCTGACTCAAAAGCTGAACTGTCCATCCTCTCTTGTTCAACAGCAGGAGCACGAGCAGCACTAGTGCTATTGTTGCTTCCTTCGTCACCTTCAAAATAAATAAGCATTGTACACTAGGCTACATATTGTAGGCTAGAAATGGAAAATCAATTTTATGGAATTAAATTTGTTTCAATAATAATGAACGAAACTTTATAAAACTGAACGTAACTTTTTCAGAAACTATCAAAAATATGCCATTACAAAAGAAAAAAAACACAATGAAAATGAAAAAAATGAAGTCAGTCGCACAAATTTAACATGCTCTTCAAATATGCTTCATTCTTTTTTAATGTTTTTCAAAGTTTCTTTTTCGCTAATCATGGATTCTAAATTCATTGCCACAGATTTCACTTACGTTTCGCAGTTTTCCGTTTGGTGTTTTGACACAAACCTCTCGTGGGGGCGGGTTTAACAGTGATCTACTCTGATTGGATAGTGAGCTTTTGATGGACAGGTGCTCTCTGACCGGGAAGTACAGACGCCACCCAGTGGCGCGCATATTGGAAAGCTCTCGCGGTGATTAAATCCTCTATGATTAAATCGCAAAAAAAATCTTTTTCATAGACAAAGTGAAAGACATTAATTTTTAGCTCATACACAGGTTCTACCCTGTAAAGAAGTGTATTCAAAGATTTAAATCTGACATTGATCTTACATGCTCTTTTTGTTCGAGTTCTGAAGAAACTGTACACTTATTTTGGTCATGTCACTACACTCAGAAACTTTGGGATGATATTGGTGTGTTTGTCAAGTGTAAGATTTTGCCAGGCTTCTCAGTACATATGAAAAACGTTATATTTGGGTAGTATGACTCTGACCCCAAAAACGAAAATAACCGTTTTGTTATTAACTAAAAAAAATTCCTAAACAAATTTCACATTCACAAATGCAAATTCTCTGTCTTCTCTGTTTTCCTAAAAGAAATGGAAAACTATATGAAAGTAATCTCAGTGTCTAATAAGAAAGCTATAAGGACTGTTAGATTTGCTCTGCCTTTGATCTTCTTGTTTAATTTTGTTTAGATTTTGGCCATCTTTTTATTCTTAATGTTTTTTTTGTGTGTGGTGGATATTATGTGATGTATGTTTATACCTTTGTATGTTTTTGTTATCTGCATTAATAAAAATAGAAAAATAATAAAAAGCTCTCGCAGTGATTTGTATGCAATACGTAGTGCCTTGTGTTACTAAATATATAAATAATATTTGGCCTTCGATCGTCTCAGTAAAGATGAGCTCTCAGGAGATACGGAGCGGCATCGTCTTCCTCCTCCTCTTGTCCTTCAAGGCAGCTTGAAGTAAGCTTGTGTTACTGAAGTAACCAATAACATTGATACAAGTTTTTCATGTTACAGTGTGCAACAGTTTGTTGCGGGTAATTATTGTCATTCAGTAACACAAGCTTTCTTCAGGCTGCCTTGAAGGACAAGAGCTCATCTTTACAGACTGAGACGATCGAAGGTCAAATATTATTAACATATTTAGTAATACAAATCACAATCACGAGAGTTTTCCAATATGCGCGCCACTGAGTGGCGTCTGTACTTCCCGGTCTAAGAGCACCTGTCCATCAAAAGCTCACTATCCAATCAGAGTAGATCACTGTTAAGCCCGCCCCCACGAGAGGTTTGTGTCAAAACACCAAACGAAAAACTGCTAAACGTAAGCGAAATTTGTGGCAATGAATTCAGAATCTGCGATTAGCGAAAACGAATCTTTGAAAAACATTAACAAAGAATGAAGTATATTTGAAGAGCCTGTTAAATTTGTGCGACTGAGTTCATTTTTTTTTCGTTTTCATTGTTTTTTATTTATTTTTATTTATTTTTATAGATTTTATCTATTGTAAGTCGCTTTGAATGAAAGCATCCGTCTGCCAAATGATTACGTAAATATTAGGGTGGAACAGTTCAACTTTTTCACAGATCGGTTTGTTTCACGGTTTTAGAGTGACGGTTCCGGTACCGTTGTATGTGGTATGTTTATGGAAAAACTATACTTTCAAAAAAATAAATAAATTACAAATAAATTATATATATATATATATATATATATATATATATATATATATATATATATTTATGTATTATCATATTATTAAGAATATTCTAACTACAAGCAACAGCACAAATAAATACAATAGGGTAAAGATACAAATTAAAATAAACTGACTTTCAGGGTTTTTTTAGGTAGGTCTTGCGTTAGTTTTTAGGTACAGAAATTAAAGTAATCACATATAAAACAGCATTGTATTTTGGACTATAAATTAAAGATTATTCTTTATTAAAGTAAAAAAAAGCTTTTTAATCAAGAGCATTGAGTGATTTCTTTGTTGTTGCTGTTCGATTAATATAAAGACTGTCACTTTAAGAGAATGCACTGATACAGTGTTCGTATTTGTATTGAACAAGAGTCAATGATTTGTAGAGGTTTTTTTTTTTCATCGCTGATGTTGTAATGTCTGGGAATCCAGAATGCGCTTCCATCAACAGAAACATATATTATCTGAACCCTGTTTGTTTTACGTGTTATTTATAGTAAACCATATTACAGATGCTTTGTCAGATTTAAGTTGAACAGCGGTTCCAGCGTGTGCAGAACAGTGTGTGCTAAACTGAACGGTTCGGTTTTTTCAGTGAACCATAGTAAATATAAATGTAATTCTGACCGACCTGCTCCCTTACTGGCGAACATGGCTGGGATTTTGCAGCAACTTGCTGCGTCCGTGGTTCTCTTTTCCGTCTTTGCTCCTCCTTTGCAGAGGAGCAGATGTGGTGATGTTTCACGTAAATGTTCAAAAATTGGTACACACATGTAACACACCAATACCTACAAAAAAGTCTCTTGGTACGAAATCCTAATCCCATGTGGTGGTGTCATTTTCACTCCGCGATTGCCTGATTCGTAGATTCATAAGTCCGTCAATTAATTCGCAGTTGCATACCAGCCTATTGCACGTCAGCCTGATCGACTGCACAGCAGCAGCCGGCAGGACAGAATGACCGATGACCCGATGGCCAGTCCGCCCCTGTCAGCCACCATAAAGTTTAGTTTAACAGCGCTGTATAAGCCTCTTTTTTTCTTTCCTTTTTTCTTTCTTCAAAATCTAATAGATTGATTTGTTTAGAATTTTAGGCTTAGGCATTGGGCATTTGAGAGAGCCAATTATAATTTCTCAAATGTCACTTGTTTGTCTAATTTAAAGTTTAGTCAAATACTTTTTTGTTATTGCTCATGAGCAACTTTGAGAAGAGGATTGGAGAACTCTGCATAATCTAGGATCCATGGCCATCAACGTTTCCATCTTGTTATCCCCAGTTATGACAGTATATGTGATTTCATGATTTCGGATCTTTGGAATAATTTTTTATTCATTATTATTTTATTCAGTCTAGCCTTAGAAAATTACCTTTAAACAAAATGGAGCAGGGCCATGCAGAGACCTTTGGAGGGGCAGGTGCTCAAAGTATAAAAGGGGCACATGGAACAAGGCTTTAAATGGCACTGTTCAAAATATCAATACAGCAATATATTGTGATGCATTCCTTGCTGATTCGCGTATCGATATGGATGATTATGTATTGATACGGCAGCAAATGCTCTGATGCAGTTTTGAAAAAGAAAAAATAGAAAAGACAATTTTAAGTTTAAAAGTTAAAAAAATATTTTCTTTCCACCTAATAATAGCTCTGGGATCAGAAACTGAAATCTCTTAAGTTGTCCCAATCTGATGGCTTTTTCTTCTCTGTTCTACAGAATCATTTTAAGAACAGCTGTTATAGTAAAAACTATAGAAAACGCTTGTGCCTCTACATTTTCCTCTTTCTCACCAGCCTCTGTCTCCTGGCTTGCTGTTCCCTGCTCCCTTTCTGTCACTTGTGCCTCTACATTTCCCTCTTTTTCTTCCTCTGTCTCCATCTCCTCATCTGGGGCCCGTTTCACAAAGGAGGTTAAGTGAAAACTCTGAGTATGTTTACCCTGAAATGAGGGAAACTCTAGGTTTTCTGTTTCAGAATGGGAGGTTTGTCAAACCTGAGAAAGCAGGGTAAGTCAAACCCATTTCTGAAAGAGAGGCAGGGCTCTCAAATGTCACGCATTGAGCGTGACAGTCACTCATTTCGGTCTTTTGTCACGCACTCCCGCCACACATTGTATTTCTCACGCAGAAAAACTATTTATAATATATTTAATATGCCGCAGCGCCCAAAAGTTATCTGGTCGCGCCGCTCTCACTATGGAAACAGGCAGGAATCAAGCGCGTCTCCCCTGGAGTTCTTAATCGAGCCTGCCACTTATCAGCCAATCAAAAAAAAGAAATAGGCTACACAATAGCCAATCAGAAAATAGCACTATTGTATCTGGGTAAGATTTAACGCAACAACCAATGAAAAAAAAGCATCCTGGAATTGTTCACCATCTTCCTCGTTCACCCACAGAGGAAACCACTGGAGCTCCGAGCATCACTTTGAGCACAAAGTAAGTAATGATCTCCTGTTACAACAAATTCACAACTTGTTTGACACAAACAATGACAACTTGACTGCTGTTAGAGAATGTTTCCCAGATAATTAGCATCAGTTTTTCATGAGTGTCTGTTACTTAGCCAACAGTTTTACAGCCTGTTCACTGACAACATCTGCTCAGAACAAGTAACGTTAGTCTAGGCCTAGTCATATTTTCGTTATCACACGATGACTGACATATTGTCACATTATAAATATATCTCTCTCCAATAGGCTTAATAATTTTATTAGCACTAAATTAATTAAAGTGTATTGCATAGTCGATGTTATAGGTCACTTTTAAAATCATGTCATATTTTATAATTATATAATCCTGGCATCTGTCTTTCAAAGATGTCAGGTAAAAGGCAACTAAGCATCCTTTCATTCACCCTGAGAGGAAAGCCCCCCAAAAAGAGCAGGTTACAGGATGCTGGCCCAGAGAAGGTGGCGAAAATGGTAGGAGTCCAAAAAGGCAACAAACAATTACAACAAACAACACCAGTCATAATCTCTCTCTCTCTCTCTCTCTCTCTCTCTCTCTCTCTCTCTCTCTCTCTCTCTCTCTCACAAACACTCGCACCCAAACACACACACACACAAAAATTTGAAATAGAAATTGAATAAACACTTTGTATTTGGTTAAATTGTAAGTGTCATGTCTCAAATATTTTCTTCGGGGGGGGATGGGGGGTGGTATGGGTTGGGAGTGTCACTCTTGCCTGTCTTCAAAACTTGAGAGCCCTGGAGAGGTAACTTACACTCAGAGTCAGTTACCATGGTAACTTACACTATGAACCTAACCTGGTTGGGAGCTGGTTTTCTTCGATAAACCCAGAGTTTCTTTCGGTCTCCTCCCCCTTTTTAAACACTTCATGAATGCACGCTGGAAAAAATGCTCTTCTTACTAAGTGTATTTTTTTTCTTCTTTTTTTTGCTCAAGTGCAAATATGAAAAAAAAATTATAAAATAAAGATTGATTTTCTATATAAGAAAATAATATAAGAAATTTTGTCTTGTTTCCTGGGGGGGGGGGGTCTAAATTAAGTGCATTTTACTTAAAGGGTTAGTTCACCCAGATAGCAAAATTATGTAATTAATAACTTACCCTCATGTTGTTTCAAACCCATAAGACCTCCGTTTATCTTCTGAACACAGTTTAAGATATTTTAGATTTAGTCCGAGAGCTCTCAGTCCCTCCATTGAAGCTGTGTGTACGGTCTACTGTCCATGTCCAGAAAGGTAAGAAAAACATCATCAAAGTAGTCCATGTGACATCAGAGGGTCGTCTAGAATATTTTGAAGCATCGAAAATACATTTTGGTCCAAAAATAGCAAAAACTACGACTTTATTCAGCATTGTCTTCTCTTCCGTGTCTGTTGTGAGAGAGAGTTAAAAACAAAGCAGTCTGGATATCCGGTTCACGAACGAATCATTCAGTTCACCAAATCGAACTGAATCGTTTTAAACGGTTCGCATCTCTAATACGCATTAATCCACAAAGTCATTACTGCTGTGGTGTTGGGAAATGTCAACACTTGTTGATGCTTTATTTTTTGTTAATTTAGCCACTGTATTGAATAAATACCTGGGGTTATGTTTGTTTTCTTCTAAAAGAGAAGAAAAGTAATCAGATCTAGTAGTTTTTAATGCTTTTCTGTAGGATAGGTTACTTTCCCGCCAAGCAATACGAAATACCTCTAGTTTTGTTTTCCTCCAGCTACGCTCCATTTTTCGGGCTGCTCTCTTTAGGGTGCGAGTATGCTCATTATACCATGGTGTCAAACTGTTTTCCTTCCTTAAGCATAAAGGAGCAAATGTATTTAAAATGCTAGAAAAGAGAGAGTTCATAGTTTCTGTTACATCATCAAGTTGTTCTGAGGTTTTGGATATGTTAATTAATTGGGATACATCATGTGACGAATATGGTCAAATCTCTAGTCAAAGAGTATTTAAAAAAAAAAAACATTCATAACAATAAACAGGGAGCCAATCAACAGACTCCCTGGAGACCCTGCTCTCACTCCCAAGGCTTCAAAACACCAAAAAAAACTCTTTAAAGTGAAAAAGTAAATGTATTAAACAGAAGTAGATAAGGTGCAACATAAGCTTCAGAAGGGGGAAAAGCCGAAACAAATAACAAAACAGTGCTAGCTCATTTTATAGATACTAACCTAGAATTAAAATAAATGAAAAAAAAAGTACAAAAGCTTCCCTCCCTAATTATCATAACCAGGAGAAAACAAATAATCAAATAAAAAGGCACCCACCTCCCTACCATGCTCCAATTAGATAAGGATCAGGATTTAACAAAAAGAATCATAACTTAGCAAAAGATAGTGGTTTACGTCAAGTGTCTCATAGCAATCATTTAACAAACACTATGGGCACCATGCTACATAAAGAACACATCTGTCTTTCAATCAAGGAAGCCATGAGCGCAGGGAGCCATAGAACCATGGTGCAGGAGACTTAAATACAGCGTCAATCCCTCCAGTCTGCTTTTGCTAGTCGCAGGGCTTCAGTGACTGAGAGCAGGGCAGTCTCAGCTGAGTGGCCGCTTTTGAAGCCAGATTGGTTGCTGTACAGTACAACCTCCTAGACAAGGAACATATGCCACTTTTCCATTACCAGTACCAGCTCAACTCGACTCGGCATACTTTTCGCTCCATTTTCCATTGCAGATAGTACCTCCACAATAGTACCCGGACGTCATAGCGATGCAGCGGGAAACTGCCATGACACAATCTTATAGGCGACACTCACCAGCTACCCACACACACAGAACAATGGAGGGAATCGAGTGTATGTTGTTTTTGATCCTCGGGATGTGCCGGTTTCTCACAGCAAGAAGACAAACGTTGTTTCAGGAGAGGCTGAGGGCAGCAAAACGAAACACTGCTGAAAAAAAACAGGAGCATTTGGGAATTACTACAGAGTTCAGACTACGAGATAAAGCCAGGGGGCAGGGTTTCATATTTTATTGAAGCACCCCTGGGCGCCGCCACTGGCTAGCGGACCCCCACCTGCTGTTAGTATTCCATTAACTCCCATTCATTTTGGCATCACTTTGACAGCGAATAACTTTACATCTGAGGCGTTTAAAGACTCCATTTGTCCATTCATTATTTCTAAAGAAACACGAAAATGTATTAAAGGCTCCATTACCTTGTATCTTACGTTATGGTCCCGTAGAAGCAGTTTTTGTAAAAAATAGGCTAACGATTGTGTCATAACCAGCGACTCTCTGTCGCACAGTAGAGAAATTACCGTATGGACAGGAGGAGAAGCTCACAGGCAATCTTTTACTGTCTATGAGGATATCGCGGGGACGAGGGATGAAGTTAAGGGAGATAATTAATCAGAATACTTACCAAAATTTGCTCCTGTTCACGCTCGCCTTCTCTGCAAGACTCTTTGGATGATTCAGATTTCTATTGGCACAGCGATTAGAAGACTTACAATTGTCAGACAGGTTGCTCACGTGACATCTACGTCATCAAGCTCAGTTTGAGTCTGCGCAGTACGCCCGACCCCCAGGAAGTGCGTGCTTCTAATTGACTTCACTTGTCTCCGTTGAATCCAATGGGGTCGCTGTGTCCATTTCTTTTACTGTCAATGGATAAAGCTGGTTGTTCAAAGCCAGCGCAAGAGGGTAAGTTATGCTAACGTAGCTAACGTTTGCATACAGTACAGACCAAAAGTTTGGACACACCTTCTCATTCAAAGAGTTTTCTTTATTTTCATGACTATGAAAATTGTAGAGTCACACTGAAGGCATCAAGGGCTATTTGAGCAAGAAGGAGAGTGATGGGGTGCTGCGCCAGATGACCTGGCCTCCACAGTCACCGGACCTGAACCCAATCCAGATGGTTTAGGGGTGAGCTGGACCGCAGACAGAAGACAAAAGGGCCAACAAGTGCTAAGCATCTCTCGGGGAACTCCTTCAAGACTGTTGGAAGACCATTTCAGGTGACTACCTCTTGAAGCTCATCAAGAGAATGCCAAGAGTGTGCAAAGCAGGAATCAAAGCAAAAGGTGGCTACTTTGAGGAACCTACAATATGACATACTTTCAGTTGTTTCACACTTTTTTGTTATGTATATAATTCCATATATAATTCCACATGTGTTAATTCATAGTTTTGATGCCTTCAGTGTGAATCTACAATTTTCATAGTCATGAAAATAAAGAAAACTCTTTGAATGAGAAGGTGTGTCCAAACTTTTGGTCTGTACTGTATGTGTAAATACTATACTATATACAAAGTATTTGATCAACTTTAGCTACCAGTATTACGTACTAAAATGTGTATGCTTTATGTGTTTTATATCTGTTTCGCTTTGCAAAGTCGTCGCAGCAGACCGTCTGTTTGGGCTTTTAACCGAGCTACCGAGTGGTGGGATGTTATTGTTCCCGTTTACAATCATGAAATCTAGGATTCTTACTTGCTGTGCTTTGCATAACCTTTGTGAGAGTCATAGAGAGGACTATGACAGTGACTGGGATGCACCTTCAGCAGCACGAGATGTACGAGAGGGTCCAGACCGTTCTCATCCCAAGGCGTCATATACTGACACTCTTGACATTTCGGCAACATCCTATGCACATGGCACCCTCTAGCGTCAATATTAGAAGCAGATAAAAATGGGCCAGAAGGCGCCTCCTAGCGGTCTAACCCTAACCTTAACCCATAATCTGTGTCTCATATTGACGCTAGAGGGTGCCATATGCGTAGGATGTTGACGAAATGTCAAGAGTGTCAGTATATGACGCCTTGGGATGAGAATGCGTTAGAGGGTCTGATGCGTTACTTTAACTGCTGTTTTTTTTAAGCTTATCACAGTATAAAATCTGAAAATACATGGTCAAACCTTTGTAAAAAAGCGAACCATCAAAAAAAAAAAAACATTTATAATAAGTTTCAAAAAGTTTTATTTAAACACACACATACAAATAGAAAAAGTATAATATAAATATAAATTCACACAACTAACTATATACATATGCAGTGTTGGGGCTAGTTACTCCAAAAAGTAATATATTACATATTACATATTACTCTCAAAAATAGTAATGCCTTACTTTACTTTATTACTCCCTGGAGAAAGTAACTAGTTATATTACTAGTTATATATGGGGCGCCGTTTGTAAAGCTGCTCATGATGAAAATAGCAGCAACATTTTGTCACATTTAGCTTCAAACAATGTAAAAAAAAAACGGTATGAATTTTTTGATGGTCACTTTTTAGCACATTTACAACAATACTTGTCAACTTAGAGATATTTTAAATAGTTAAATATAAATATTAAATGTTAAATCTAAATGCTAAATCTAAATATAAATGTTAAATCTAAATCTAAATGTTACATCTAAATCTAAATCTAAATGTTAAATCTAAATATAAATATAAAATGTTAAATATAAATGTTAAATCTAAATATTAATTAATTAAGTGACGTGACATTCAGCCAAGTATGGTGACCCATACTCAGAATTTGTGCTCTGCATTTAACCCATCCGAAGTGCACACACACAGAGCAGTGAACACACACACACACACACTGTGAACACACACCCGGAGCAGTGGGCAGCCATTTATGCTGCGGCGCCCGGGGAGCAGTTGGGGGTTCGATGCAGTTGGGGGTTCGATGCCTTGCTCAAGGGCACCTAAGTCGTGGTATTGAAGGTGGAGAGAGAACTGTACATGCACTCCCCCCACCCACAATTCCTGCCGGCCCGGGACTCGAACTCACAACCCTTCGATTGGGAGTCCTACTCTCTAACCATTAGGCCACGACTTCCCTCTCAACACACTTTATTAATGTTAAATCTAAATCTAAATCTAAATGTTGAATCTAAATGTTTCGGGTGAAACTAAATATTTAGCTAATATGCAAATTCAGCTCAATAAAAGCTCAATGAGGTCAGTGTGTGTTTATAGCATTGTGTTAAATAAGGAACGAATAAAAATCATCTCATCCGAGGAAATTGACTCTTGGACATGGATTATCGTGATAATGACTACCATATTTTCCGGACTATAAATCACACTTTTTTCATAGTTTGGCTGGTCCTGCGACTTATCAAAATTAATTTGACATGAACCAAGAGAAAACATGACCGTCTACAGCCACGAGAGGGCGCTCTATGCTGCTCAATGCTCCTGTAGTTTTTATATTTTTAACTCCACTTATGTGATTTTTTTTTTATAGAATTAGAAAACCCAAAATCGTTATCTCTATAATATTTTTTCAATTATTTTATGTGATTTTTTTTCCCTGTATAGGATCTCATATGATGAACACGTTAAATTTTTATTTACCGTTTTATGGCGTTATGATTGTTATTGTTAAATACAACCGTCTTGCCCTGATCTTTTATGTTATAAGTTTGGCAATAATAATAAAGAGGTACAGGTGCACTACCACTTCACAGCATCACTAACTCCACAGTCCAGTACAGTTTCTCTCAGTGACTCTGCAATGTCTGCACACGTCGAACAGCTGCTCCAAGATCTCACCTTTGGAGAAGACTGATGATTTTATACTCTAAAAATGTAAGTATTACTACTCAAAAATGAAGATTACCCCATAATGAACTGCATCCTTTGCCCACCCCAACACTTACATGCAATAATAATGATAAATGCCAACCAATAATTATATACATTTTTTTCCTTAAAATTACATTTTAGTAAAAGAAGCAAAATGTATTTTCTGTCATGACATAGCTATACATGAATATACACTAATGCAGTTGATGTGAATGCATCAGTTTTCAGTCAAGCAATTAATACACGAATAGATAAAATATTTATATTTTATTTACTGACAACAAGAAACATGTCTAAATGATCAAAAGAATGTATAAATGTTAGCATCACAATAAATGCATACATGTACAAGTCAACAACACATGAAACAAAGCTTCATTCAAACTTACTGTTCTAACAATCATGTATTTACAGATGGTGAACCCCAGATCTTACTCTCATCTCAACACAGCTGTTCTGATTCTGCTGCTGCGCTGTGCTTCACAGTCTCACTCTTCTCAACGGGGATGTCTTTGAGCAACAGGATGAGGAAGACCATGATGTCGGCTCTCTGAACCACACAACCTTGAAGCGAGAGCAGAAGAACACGTGCAGGACAATCTGACTGCTGCTGTGTCTGCTCCAAACAACCGTGTGCCTGCTCTCCACGAGCACCACTACCTTTAAAACATTTACACAGAGTTTACAAGTACATGCATAGATTTATTACTTTTGTAGTGTGCTAAACCACTGAACTGGTTCAAAACCAGCAGTATGTCTGTGAGCACGGCTCTTTTCTCCAGGTGGATCAGAGGATTGTAGGCCCCTGTAATAAGAGCACGGTCAATCACTTCAGATAAATGCTTTTGAAGCTTCTGAAAGTCAGCTTTCATTGTATAAACAGAAACCAGCAGAACAAACTTTACCAAAATCAAATCCTCAGTGTCTTTTGGTCTTTCTCTATATGCTCTGGGGCCACCGATGAGGAAGAGACCACAGCAGCATCTGGTCCTGATGAGACAGTGAGAGCTGGAGTGATGGAGCATCTCATCCATATCTCTGGACCATGTCCGGATGCTGCAGTGGACTTCTCCATCCTCAGTGCACACACCAGTCTGCAGACATTTTCATAACCTACACAAATACACACACACACAATACAAAAAGTCATTACATTATTCTTTTGTTTCATGTATTTCCTTTTTTCCCCTTTCCTTGCAGGTCCTGCTCCACCACAAAAGATCTGCAGCAAATGCCCAGAAATCAACAATAAGAAAAGTGCTATAATCTCTTTGAAATTACACTAATTAAAATGTTTCATTTATTTTTGCAGTGTACTTCCACAAATCCTTTGATGGCAGCATTCCTTCATCAGTCACTCTACAGCAGATAAACATCATCTGTTCCTGTAACATCCAGACAAGAGTCAGTCTCCTCTGTGATTTATCTGTGATATACTGCATCTGCATGTTGAGTTAGTAAATGATGTAACTCGCTTTTTATCCAACACAAATGTTTCTAAAATTATCAATATTGCAAATGGACAAATAAAATAGATAACCTGTGTTTAGTTACTGTATGTAGATGTGTTTTATTACATGACTTACACTCATCTAAAGCAGTGTTGACAACAATGAGTGAACTCAGATGCCTGTTTCATGTCTGTTAAATGTGCTCACCTGCAATACTTATCAAAGACTATCCTGTCACATGATAGACATTTAGTAATAGTCTTCAAGATGTCTATATGGTTTATGTAAATCCACTTTTGAGTCGTGTACTTAATTGAGCTCCCCTGTTAGTTATTCATTATAAAACGTGTTTTTACAGCACAATCACAAATATGCTGTATTATGTAAGTAACAAACAGGGTTTAGATTAAGCCAGGATCAGGCCATGGCTCAAGATCTTGCCTGGAAACCGGAGAATAGCGTCTTTACACCTTTTGCTTATACGTTGCTGACTTTACACCTTAGATTTAATAGATTATTAACTCCAAAATCAATACCACTGTATGAAAATAACTTGTACTCTTAAATTTAAATAATTATTTCGTGAAAAAAATATATTCTCACCATTGTAACTCACAGCAAGCCGTCATATTCGTCTTCTTCCCAGTTTAATGGCGGTTGCCATCCAGCTTATTGGCGCAATACCGCCCTCTTCTGTTCCGGAGTGTGGATCAGATGTTTTCCTACTAAACGTACACAACGTGTACATTTTTTCCAAACGTGTTTATTATTTTAGGTAGTCATTATCACGATAATCCATGTCCAAGAGTCAATTTCCTCGGATGAGATGATTTTTATTCGTTCCTTATTTAACACGATGCTTTAAACACACACTGACCTCATCGAGCTTTTATTTTGGCACTTTCGGCATTTTGAATTTGCATATTAGCTAAATATTTAGTTTCAACCGAAACATTTAGATTTTACATTTAGATTTAGATTTAACATTTAGATTAAACATTTAGATTTAGATTTAACATTTATATTTAACATTTATATTTAGATTTAGTTTTAACATTTAGATTTTACATTTAGATTTAGATTTAACATTTATATTTAACATTTATATTTAGATTTAGATTTAACATTTAGATTTTACATTTAGATTTAGATTTAACATTTAGATTAAACATTTAGATTTAGATTTAACATTTAGATTTTACATTTAGATTTAGATTTAACATTTAGATTAAACATTTAGATTTAGATTTAACATTTAGATTTTACATTTATATTTAGATTTAGATTTAACATTTAGATTTAACATTTAGATTTAGATTAAACATTTATATTTAGATTAAACATTTAGATTTAGATTTAACATTTAGATTTAACATTTATATTTTACATTTATATTTAGATTTAGATTTAACATTTAGATTTAGATTTAACATTTAGATTTAACATTTAGATTTAGATTTAACATTTAGATTTAACATTTAGATTTAACATTTAGATTTAGATTTAACATTTAGATTTAACATTTAGATTTAACATTTATATTTATATTTAGATTTAACATTTAGATTTAATATTTAGATTTATATTTATATTTAACATTTAGATTTAACATTTAGATTTAAATTTATATTTAACATTTAGATTTAGATTTAACATTTATATTTAGATTTAGCATTTAGATTTAACATTTATATTTAGATTTAACATTTAATATTTATATTTAACTATTTAAAATATCTCTCAGTTGACAAATATTGTTGTAAATGTGCTAAAAAGTGACCGTCAAAAATTCATACCAGTTTTTTAAACATAGTTTGAAGCTAAATGTGACAAAATGTTGCTGCTATTTTCAGCATGAGCAGCTTTACAAACGGCACCCGATAGTTATATTACTAGTTACATTTTTTTCTTAATTACTCTATTATTGCCTGAGGGAGAACATACAAAGGAGGAGTGTTCTTTGGGCCAACAATAGACTGGCACTGTCTAGCACAAATAACTACAAACAACTGTACTTGTGCAAGCAAGTACAAACATGTATTAACTTCCTCAATGTTTAACAAACACCGTCTGGTGCAAACAATCAATAAATTTGATTGTCAATTTATAACAAGTCCAAACATATATTAACTTCCTCAATGTTTAACAAACACCGTCTGGTGCAAACAATCAATAAATTTGATTGTCAATTTATAACAAGTCCAAACATATATTAACTTCCTCAATGTTTAACAAACACTGTCTAGTGCAAACAATCAATAAATTTGATTTTCAATTTATAACAAGTCCAAACATATATTAACTTCCTCAATGTTTAACAAACACTGTCTAGTGCAAACAATCAATAAATTTGATTGTCAATTTATAACAAGTCCAAACATATATTAACTTCCTCAATGTTTAACAAACACTGTCTAGTGCAAACAATCAATGTGATTGTCAATTTATAACAAGTACAAGTCACTCTGTCGCTTCGCAACGAGCTTGATGTGTCCGTGCTGTCGCTGCAGGTGCTTCTTCAAGTTGGAGGTAGAGTTACAAGCAGTGGCGGATACAGAACGTCATTAATAGGTGGGCCTGGTGAATATACGGAGGGGCCTTGGGTTTTTTAATCTTATACACCTGATTCCCGGGCTCCGTATTATACAGCTTTCACACTGCGCACGGATGCGGTCCGGCGATCCGTTCCATGTGCGGTGCAGTGCAGAGATCGTTTCCACACCGAGTCTATTTCTGATGTGCTGCACGCGCTGAATTAAAGTGACAGGCTGACAGTGCATGGTTCGTGGTCAAAATGAACACAGATTGACATGAAAATATAATAATCTCACCATAAATGCATTTAATTAAATAAAATGTAGTAATCTCACCATAAATGCATTTAATTTAATTATACTCTTTTACACAGTCATCTTCTTTTTTTACTTTAGGACCGGGGTAAAGCAAGGAAAAATAAAATTTACTTCAACAAGGCAACATAATGAACAACTCTCTTCTCATTCATGGTGGAGGTGAAAAAACAATTTCTTTGTGACATGCAATAGGCTGTCAGGATCCTGCCCTGACAGTCTTGTCTGTCCTATCTTTGTTTAATGTGTCTCTGTTCATTTTGTGCTTGAGCACATGGTTGTGTCTTTGTTTATGTTGGCCATGTGCTCCCCTTGTCCTGCCTCCTTGTTTCTAATCACCACGCCCCCTTGTTTAATCCTTTGTTTGTCTAATTGTTCACCTGATCCTTGTGTGCTCTGCTCCCTTTATATTGTGCTCATTTCCCTCTGGTCTTTGCTGGTTCGTTTTTGTGTGTGCCTTGTGTACAGTCTCTAGCTTGGATATTTAGTCTTGTTAGAACTCCTTAATCAGTATTTTGCATCTTATTTGGTTCCCTCTTATTTTTTAGTTTTCATTTGTTCCCATGTGTAGTCTAGTTCTAGTCTTTGTAGTTTAGTGTTTTGGTTCTTGAACCTTTTAGGGTTTTTCCCACCTTTTATTTTCTTTTTAGTTTTCAGCAAGGTTGCTGTTTTCTTTATTTTGGTTTGTAGTTCTAGTTAGTTATTCCCAGCTTTTTCCAATCGTTATCCTTTTGTTTTCAGTTAATTCCAGTTATTTCTAGTATTACTTTTGTTTTTCCTTTTTTAGTTTTCTTTTCTCCCTAGGCATTGGTTTGCAAGTTTAGATTCATTTGTCAAATTCTTGTCTCCCCTGTTTTGTCTTTGTGTCTGTGTTGGTTCCTGCCCTGCTTCCTGAATCCTCCCTGGTCGCTGGTTCTTCTGACCTGACAGACATTGGGGCGCTACAAGGGGTTCCTTCAACCGGGTCAGGCCCTTCCTACTTGAGTTGCTACAAGGTCTCCTTTTGCCACAGAGTCTGGAGCCATCTCCTTCTGATCAGCCAGTTCTCCTGTCGTGTGCCCTGCCCTTTTGTGGACTGTCTTAGTGCATCACCTGTGTTTCACGCTTGTTAATCAACTGTTTCCCCTGTTAATTCTGCATCTGGGTCCTCCCTTGCCAAACCTTGACATAGGCTATTTATTGTATTAAAACTTAAATGTAAAAGAAAAGGAATGATAGTCGGCTGTTTTTGTCAATTTTAAGTTTTCATTTGAAATGTTTGCGATTTTAATATAAGTACTACATGGTTAAATATTTTACCACTTGTTTGAGCAACTTAATATTTAAATCTATATAAGTAGCGCTGAATAATACATTGTTTAAATTGTGTTAAAACGTCTAACAAAGAGAATCGCAATGCTGACAAACCTTTATTTTTTTTTTACTTTTTTTTTTACTTTTTTTTTTTTACTTTTTTTAATAAAAGTTTCTGATAACTTCTGGATTTTAAATACAAATAGTGAGTATGTGTTTGTGGTAGCCTACAAAAGAAGCACTTAAAGCAGAACAAGTAGAAGTACAGGTTCCACTTAGCAAATCAGAATTGAAAACTATAATTAAAGATGGTATTCATAAACTCTGGCAAGATAAATGGGATAAGGGGGAAAAAGGTAGGCATTTATATAGTATTCAACAGAATGTAACAGTTAAAATGATCAGCTCACTTTCACGACAGGAGGAAACCTGGTTCACCAGGTTAAGGTTAGGTCATACAGGACTGAACACACAATAGGGAAATATGAGACAGGAATGTGTCCATATTGTACAGAAACAGAAACCGTGAAGCATGTACTTCTGACATGTAGGCAGTACTCTGAAAAAAGAGAAATATTTAAGAGGGTAACAAAGAACTCTGTTACTTTGAGCAACCTGTTGAGTCTACCTGGAACAGTCTACAACCAAAGCAGTGATAGAGTTTATAAAAGAAACACAATTAGCAAGAAGACTTTAGCCCAATAATTTTTTTTTTTTTTCCTCTGGAGGTTTGAGCTGAAGTTGAAGCTGGAGGAGCTGAACACGCAGCGCTAGCTGAAGCTTGGGCTCTGATCTCTGATTTTTTTTTTTTTTTTTTTTTTTTTTCTATATATTCATTTATTTATGACTTCCCAATGTGATCACACCTCAATCCAGTAGATGGCGGTAATGCACAAAGATTGCAAACTGCCAATAAAATTCACTGAAGAAGAAGAAGTGGTAGCCTACAGTCGTGGATCAGTCACGCTCTGCACACACGGAGTATGTGTGTTTCACAGTGTAACAGTGGTGTTACGCCACTTTTAAGTCAGTGCGCACACGGAGAGCGTGTGGCCGGCCGTGCAGAAAAAAAATTCACTAGCGAACGAGCTGATTCTGTGTTTTAAAAAGAATCATGACAGAAGAAAACAGGTATGCTATGTGTTATATATTCACAAGGCAAACAACCAAATGCTATCAAACATGTTTTTACTGGTGTTCAGGTCACACACAGATTACATACACAGATAATCTGATTGGGTGGGCCACCAGTCAAAATCCGCGCCTGGTTACAAGCGGTCGAGAGCAGCTTTCTCCCCAGGCAGAGTGTGCACTTCACCGTCAAGTTATTTTCCTTCCGTTGAACATATTCAAAATAATTACTGAATCTCCACCCGTCGAAAACTAGCTTTCTGTTACTAGCTTTCTGAAAAAGAGCTTGCCGTTGTTGACGCTTTCATTTTTCCCCATCTGTCTTTGAGGGTGCCGCTCTGCTGCTGGCTGCCGGGTGTCGACCAATCGGTGATGATGGTAAATGATACCTTGTGCCAAACCCAGACCAATCACTGTTCCATTCACGCCCTCCTCCCCTTCCCTTCTGTTCTCTGTGTTGTGTGCCTTGTGTGTGATGAAGGTGCTACTGGCAAATGTAACGCAATTAACTAGCTCGGGAAAACTGTAATAATATTACCATTTTCAGACGAGTAATGCCTTACACTACCAGTTACTGAAAAAAGTAATATTATTACAGTAACGCGTTACTTTGTAACTTTGTACTTTGAATTTTCTAACTTTCATTATGTTGCGCTTTCCATATTGAGGCCGTACCATAATTAAAGGTATTATATATATTTATATATTGCAATTTTAACTAATGGAATATGTTTAGCAGAAGTTAAATTAAGTTGATTACCAAAAACCAATAACAAAGATTCAGCTATTCGTTCAGGAACTTGACCCATCTGAATAACTTGAACATCTTCCACCATTTGATCCTTTAAATTTTGAACTAAAAATAAACACGCTGCATGGTGTGTCTCAATATTAGATGATTTTGCTAATCCGTCTGCCACTTCCTTTGCAGCATTATTAAGATGTTGACCCGCTGCTATAATATGTATAGAACCCTGAAGAGCCTCAGTACGTCCTTACCCTGTCATTTTTCCCACCCACTGAGTGTATTTACTTAATTGACTCATTTGAGCAGTATTACTAATTGAATTGACAGAACCAAATACCCCCGCTATATCTCCCCATATACTTCGAGGTTTACGATTTTGACTACTCAGAGGATCTTTGGAGGTATAATATTTTACTTCTTTTTCCAACCAACTCCTTATTTTTTTTAAATTTCCACAATAAGACTGATCAAAAACAGTACGCAGAGACATCAAATTATAATTGATACGTTGTCGCACCATGTGGGCTTCATTTATCAAGGTTTTGGTTTCTTTTGCTAACAAGATACCATGAGCTGGCACATTAGTTGTATAAGGGCATGTTTTAGCTAGTCCAATTTACCCATTTTCTAGTTCAGTTTCACAATATTTGTTCTCATCTTCTGAATGCCATACTCTTACATAATTTCCCTTGAATCTTGTCGTTCTGGAGGCAGTATCTCTTGTAACGATTTCGCACACTCTTTGGTTTGGGGTTTTTTATGCTGGGGTGCCAGACAGGTTTACTGTCATTAATTTAGTTCAGTACAAAAACGTACAAAGGTCTTGTGCAGTCTGTTTGTCTTTCACAAAACCCCTCACTTATTTGAGAAAAGAATTGCAATGCAATAATACCCCCCCAAAAAACACTCTTAAATAGACCACTACTGCATTCAATATGACAAACAACTAGAATTCATTCAAATATGTATATGTAAGTGTCCACACAGTTTTAAGTGACTCAAAAATGACCTTGAGTTGAATAGGAAAAAGAAAAACAAAAATTAATTCACAAATTGTTCCCCACAAAGGCCACAAAAAAACAAACAATATAAGCTCAAGTCACCAGATCAGCAGTAATTCCAACAGTTTAGTTCATGTAGTTCAATAGTTCACATAGTCATATAAATACATTTCCACGATCAAAGAAAACAGTCAAAAAAAAAAGTCAAAAAGTCAAATCACTTGAAAACAGTCATCCAGAACTGGCCTAGTAGTGTACTCACGACTCCGTTTTCCTTTAACAGTCTGGTCCACGTTTTTCTGAAACTACCCAGACAGTGAGTATACAGGCTGAAGGCTCCCAATCCGCCAATTCCGCCCGGGTTTTAGAACTGCTCACTCGTCTCATACTGTTAGCCCTGCTGCGTCTCAACGACCATCCGCTAGTCACACCATAACGAGGATACAATCCTTTCCTTTTAATGATCCAGCGCGCGGTTGATTAGAATGCAGACGAAACCTTAAGCCACGGATAAAACAATGAATCGCGGGAGTCTTCGAGCGGAGCTCCGCAAGTGAACTCAATGCATTGCTTCCGGCAGCCACCTTAACTTCCTTGAGCAGCGCACGTCATCCAAATAAAGGTGACTGGCCTGTCCCCAAAACGTCACCGTCTTCGTCGCTGTCTTATGACGACCACACATTCATATACTATACACATTGTTTTGATTTTTATGGATAATGAACTCGGATATTTTTTTATAAATGAAAGATGACTGATAATCTGGGATGAATGAACATTTAATTGCTTATTATATGACTACATCGTCACACTCCTCCCTCTTTAAGAAAAGCCGGCCATTAGGGTAAGGCGTCAAATTATATGTCTTCAATATTTTTCTCAGTAAATCCAAGAAACTCCTCCTCATCACTGTCCTCCTTAAAGATTTCTAGTAATAGATGTTGTTGTTGTGTTTCAAGTTCTCGTGCAGAGGGGAAGCAAGGTTTGAGCCTAGAGAAGTGTACCACTCTTAAGTCTTCTCCAGTGTCCTCCAGGACGATTTCATAGTTGAGAGGTCCTAATTTCTGGACTATCCTGTAGGGGCCTTGCCATTTTGGAGCAATTTTTGCTGAAAAAAACTTAATTGCCTTGGAATAAGGGTGAGAGCGCATCCAGACTCGGTCCTTCTCCTCATACAACACTTCTCTCCGATTTTTGTCATAGTTACGTTTTTGACGTTGACGTGCTGAATGAAGTTTCTTCTCAACATACTCCTTCATTTGATTTAATTCTGCCAATTTGTCATAGCAAGAATCATCAGGAGACACATCTCGTGGTTGCAATAGCACATCCATGGGGCCTCTGAGCGAGCGATTGAGGTTCAACTCTGCTGGTGTAACTCCTGTGGACTCATGGACGGCAGAATTAAGAGCAAATCTGAACTCTGGTAGGAGCTTGTCCCAATGTTTATGATTGTCACTGACAAACGAGGCCACCATCGTTTTGAGTGTACGATTTACTCTTTCAGTGAGATTTGTCTGTGGATGGTAGGCAGTTGTCATTTTGCGTCCGATGTTCCATTTTTCACAGAGCTCCTGGAACACGGAGGAGACAAACTGTGATCCTTGATCAGACAAGATGTAATCTGGGACCCCCCCATCGGGTAAGTATTTCTCTGATGAGTATCTTTGAGACAGTTTCAGCTGTGGCCTTGCGTAGACTAAAAAGCTCAATCCAACGAGAATAGTAGTCCACAAAAACTATCAGAAAAACATTCCCAGAGGAGCTCCTGGGGAATGGCCCCATCAAATCCACTCCCAGCATTTCCCATGGACGTTGTACAATGGTTTGTTGCAAGAGGCCGGGAATTCGACTACATTCAGGCTTGTAACGTTGACAAATGGGACAGTTTTGTACAAACTCTTTGACATCTTGGTTCAAGTTAGGCCAGTACACCAAAGCTTGCAACCTTTTGAATGTTTTGAATCTGCCAAGATGACCAGCAAGAGGGTCTTCATGAAGAACCTGGAGTAACTGAGATCGGAGAGGTTTTGGTATGTAAACTTGGTACACAATTTTGTGTGGAAACTGGACAACTCTGTAGACTTTATCCTCTAATATGGAAAATTTGGTAGAGGAATTGACATTGATTCCACTATTTGTTCGTACAGATGGTGAATGTCTGGATCCGTCTGCTGTGCTTTCCAGATGTCATAATCGGTGATTGGCAGATCCTCTGTTTTCTCGGGTTTCCCCTTCGACTTCAGAGATAAAGCAGTGGAACAAGTTAGAAGGCCCGGTTCATTAATGTCAACAGGAGCTCGAGACAATGCATCAGGAACCGTATTATACTTCCCCTTCCTATACTCCACTGTGAAGTTGAATTCCTGGAGTCGAAGAGCCCACCGAATTAGACGAGTGTTAGGTTTCTGTGTTTTGAAGACCCACATCAAGGAAGAGTGATCAGTAATGACTGTGAAGAATTTTCCTTCCAAGTAGTACCTCCATTTTTCGAGGGCCCACACGACTGCCAAACATTCTTGCTCGGTGGTCGTGTAATTTCTTTCTGCCGGATTTAATGTACGACTGGCAAATGCCAGGACTTCCTCAGTTCCCAGTCCTGTTTGCTGCACGAGAACAGCTCCTAAGCCGACCTCACTGGCATCAGTGTAGATGACAAATGGTAGATTCAGATTAGGATGTCCCAACACAAGTGGAGACACAAGGAGCTGTTTCAGAGCTTGGAAGGAAGTTTGACATTGCGAAGTCCAAAAGGATTTGACACCTTTCCTTTTTAAGGCATACAGGGGTTCAGCCACTTGCGAGAAGTGTGGTACAAACCTATGATACCAACCAGCCATGCCTATAAATCTCTGGACTTCCTTTATGTTCTTTGGTACAGGAAAATCTTGGACTGCTCTGGTTTTCTCTGGATCTGCCTTGATACCTGTATTAGACACAATATGGCCAAGAAACTTCAGAGAAGTACGGAAGAAATGTGTTTTCTTCATATTAACAGTCAGGTTTGCCTCTTTCAATTTATCCAAAACAGCCTGGATGTCCTGGAAGTGCTGTTCCATTGATGAAGAGTATATAATTATATCGTCTAAGTAGACGAAACAGTTCTTTCGCTGTAGCTCTCCCAGGACTCTCTCCATCAACCGCTGGAAGGTCGCTGGTGCATTTTTGAGACCAAAAGCCATGACCTTGAAATTAAATAACCCCTGATTGCAAATGAAGGCAGTTTTATCTCGACTTTCCTCTTCCATTTGAACCTGCCAATATCCACTGTTGAGATCCAGGGTGGAAAAAACAACAGCACCACTCAAGGACTCCAGAATTTCCTGAATTGTAGGAAGTGGATAGGCATCTGATTGAGAGACTGAATTTACCTTTCGGTAGTCCACGCAGAAACGGTAACCACCCGTTTTTTTGGGAATCAATACCACTGGAGAAGACCATGCGGAGGAGGAAGGCTCGATGACATCAGCAGCTAACATCTCATCAATCAGTTGTTTGATGACCTTCTGTTTCGTAGGAGAAACACGATAAGGCTTTTGTCTTATAGGAACATCTTGGGTAACATAAACTTTGTGTGTCAAAACACTTGTTTTACCCAAAACCTCTGTGCAGACATCAGAATTCTGTTTGAGTTGGATCAGAAAACGCTCCTTTCCTCTCTCATCTAGGCAGGTGTTTTGGCACGCTACATTCAGAGGGTTTGGTTCTTCCTTTGTGGTACCAGGGGGAAGCGCAGAAAAAAGAGCAAGAGGGGAGGAATTATGCCATTCATGGAAGTGAGCTTCATTTTTCAGAAAATAATATTTTGATCTGGATGAAACCAATAAACATTGTTCCGGATGTCCATTTGCAGCCCACTGAAGAAAAGATAGTCTAAATCCAACACAACAGGAAAGGCAAGCATTTGTGGGGCTAGGACAACCACTGGTAAGGGAACAGTTAATGTTTGTACTGCAATTTGTATTTCACCCCATCCTAATGGTTGCCGAGCTCCTCCATCAGCCAGATAAATGGACCCTCAGTCCAGGGTCTGAGCTGTTGAGTGTGATAACCCATGGTTGCCCACAATTTCTCATTTAACAGTGTATATGACGATCCTGTGTCAACCAAAGCTTGGCCTTGCCAAGAGTCAATATTTACAGGAACAATCAACTGCTGAGGTAGAGAGGTGGAGAAAGGATGAGCAGGTGAGTATACAGGCTCCATATGAGTGACAGTGCTAACAGTTGGATGATTATCATGGTTACCTTTAACAGGATTTGGACCTTGCTGACCTTTATAGTTTTTATTCTTAACAGGCCCACTCTGAGGACAAGAATTCGGAGCGTGAGGTCCTTTACACCGCCAACAGAAGGGAGATTTAGTGGAGTCCTGTGATACTGAAGCTGGTACAGGGTTTGCCAACTGACTTGGAGCAGGATTACTTATTTTAAGTTTCCAAAGTTTTTTCCGTTGTTCATACTGCAATTGGTTTTCCTTGTCTTTTTCCAACTGTTGCCCAAGACGGACTAGACCATCAACAGAAGTAACTCCATTACTTCGAAGCTGACTTGCCATCTGAGGATTGATGTTCTTCAAGATCAACTTAATAACTTCATCCTCTTCAATTTGTGGCTTCCATCGTTTGCACAGCGCTCGGTACATGTAAGCAAAATCTCTTATGCTCTCACCTTCCTGCTGTACACGTGTTCTTACTCTCTCCGCTAACTCATCCTCGTAATCTTCTGACAAGAAGGCAGCAAGAAACTTTGCTTCAAACTCCTGCCAAGTGTTTGTCTCAAGTCGAGCAACATCCCACCAGTCTCTAGCTGTACCATGGAGCACATTCCTGAGGGTTGCTATTATTTCTTCACCAGAAAGAGGGTGGAGAGCCATGAAATCATAACATTTCCCCAGAAAGATCAAAGGTTCATCACAGTCTTCCAGTCGGCCAAAGCATGGGAACTGGATTTTCACAGGCTGTTTACCCAAAAAACGTCCTCTACCTTCAACAGTGGTAACCATTTCACTTGTGGAATTAGGCTCAGAGTCACCCAGACCACTTTGAAATGTTGAATGGAGTCTAGCTGTAATCTAGTACTCACCACCGGCATTTCCACAACAGTAGAAGCAGATGGTTACGTATTTGTTGGTACAGAAACATTGGCTTTTACTGAACCCTGCTGTGATGACTTGAGAGCTTCAATGTCTTTAGCTAATTGATGAAAATGTTGTGTGCCCTGGTGGAGTTCATTCTGTAAATTACTATTTGAACCTGTCTGAGCAAGAAAGGTATTCATTTGTTGAGTATATTGATCAGTAGTCTTTTGAATGAGATCCAGAGTATTAGTCATTGGTTCCATGACTGTATTGAAATCCTTCAATACCTCTGCATGATGATTCTTTAGTTGCCAATGCAGCATGTTATTAACCTCTTTCCTGAAATACTCAAACTGATTACTCATAAGCTGTTTTATTTCGGTTGTTTGTTTCACAGATGCAATATCCTTAATGTTTTTCATCACTCCAACTTCAGTAAACAAGGTGTCTTTTAGACTCTGGTATTGTGTTCTGGTCATTTCACTCAATTGCTGAAGAGTCAGAGTGTCCATGAATCCAGTTAATCCTAAGGAGGGCTGAGATGAAGGTGATATTGGGGGTCTGAGATCAAAACTTCCTGTTAAGTCCATATCTAGCAGAGAGTGTTGAGATGAAATGGCCTGAAAACCTTCCAAGGTGCTGCTATGGAGGGTGCTTAGAGGAAAGGATTGAGTTCCATCTTGATCTAAAGCCATAACATCCATAAGATCCTCTTTAAAAATCTTGGTTGGGGTTTGGTTTCGAGCTCCCTCCATTTCATGGCAAGACCTGCTTGGAGATGCAGCCATTTTGCTTGAAGAATTGGGTGTTGTTTTTAGTCATTTGAAATAAAGAAGGTCTGATTTGAGTGCATTTTTCTTCTCACAAGTGTTTAATATTTGGGTCCCATCTGGGGTGCCATTTTTATGTAACGATTTCGCACACTCTTTGGTTTGGGGTTTTTTATGCTGGGGTGCCAGACAGGTTTACTGTCATTAATTTAGTTCAGTACAAAAACGTACAAAGGTCTTGTGCAGTCTGTTTGTCTTTCACAAAACCCCTCACTTATTTGAGAAAAGAATTGCAATGCAATAATACCCCAAAAAAACACTCTTAAATAGACCACTACTGCATTCAATATGACAAACAACTAGAATTCATTCAAATATGTATATTATTAAGTGTCCACACAGTTTTAAGTGACTCAAAAATGACCTTGAGTTGAATAGGAAAAAGAAAAACAAAAATTAATTCACAAATTGTTCCCCACAAAGGCTACAAAAAAACAAACAATATAAGCTCAAGTCACCAGATCAGCAGTAATTCCAACAGTTTAGTTCATCTAGTTCAATAGTTCACATAGTCATATAAATACATTTCCACGATCAAAGAAAACAGTCAAAAAAAAAGTCAAAAGTCAAATCACTTGAAAAAATTCATATAGAACTGGCCTAGTAGTGTACTCACGACTCCGTTTTCCTTTAACAGTCTGGTCCACTTTTTTCTGAAACTACCCAGACAGTGAGTATACAGGCTGAAAGCTCCCAATCCGCCAATTCCGCCCGGGTTTTAGAACTGCTCACTCGTCTCGTACTGTTAGCCCTGCAGCGTCTCAACGACCATCCACTAGTCACACCATAACGAGGATACAATCCTTTCCTTTTTAATGATCCAGCGCGCGGTTGATTAGAACGCAGACGAAACCTTAAGCCACGGATAAAACAATGAATCGCGGGAGTCTTCGAGCGGAGCTCCGCGAGTGAACTCAATGCATTGCTTCCGGCAGCCACCTTAACTTCCTTGAGCAGCGCACGTCATCCAAATAAAGGTAACTGGCCTGTCCCCAAAACATCACCGTCTTCGTCGCTGTCTTATGACGACCACACATTAATATACTATACACATTGTTTTGATTTTTATGGATAATGAACTCGGATATTTTTTTATAAATGAAAGATGACTGATAATCTGGGATGAATGAACATTTAATTGCTTATTATATGACTACATCGTCACACTCTTAGGAACTTAACAGAACCAAATACCCCCACTATATCTCCCCATATACTTCGAGGTTTACGATTTTGACTACTCAGAGGATCTTTGGAGGTATAATATTTTACTTCTTTTTCCAACCAACTCCTTATTTTTTTTAAATTTCCACAATAAGACTGATCAAAAACAGTACGCAGAGACATCAAATTATAATTGATACGTTGTCGCACCATGTGGGCTTCATTTATCAAGGTTTTGGTTTCTTTTGCTAACAAGATACCATGAGCTGGCACATTAGTTGTATAAGGGCATGTTTTAGCTAGTCCAATTTACCCATTTTCTAGTTCAGTTTCACAATATTTGTTCTCATCTTCTGAATGCCATACTCTTACATAATTTCCCTTGAATCTTGTCGTTCTGGAGGCAGTATCTCTTAGGAACCCCTCACATGGCAACACTATGGGATAAACACACCCTTGATTCAACGAATCCCATATTGTAAGCATGTGAGTACGATTCCATATACACTGGTAGAAAGATGGTGCCTGTGTCTATGGCCTGCCATCTGGCCATGCGCACTTTGTTTGTATCTACATTATTTTTGTCAATTATTATTGCAAATGTCAACTCTCTACTGGTCTATGACCGCCAAATACTTTTAGACCTTCGACCCTTGATTAAAAACTTGGTGCCATTTGAGCATGATGGCCAAAAAACTTTCTGTCCTCCGTTTCTTACGGGAATACCAGCTCACCTACGCCATGTGTCAGCTCCACTTTTGCGCAGAGCGAGCCGTAGATGCCGAGGAAAACGCGGTGGTTGGCTGGTGAAATTAAGGACTAGGCTGGCGTCTTCCTCTATGACTTTGCCTGGAATCCGTTCAGATTTTCGTCGTCCGCGCTGTGGCGTTCTGCGGATCCGATTGACTCCTATTTGGTTCCAGTGGCTGGCTTGGACGTGGGGCTCCCTGTTCTCCGTGTTCAGGATCCTCGCTATTTGAAATTTCCCTCTCCTGTGTCATAGTTAAACCGTGTGCCCCTGTGCGCCGTGGTCGAATAGTTAACCCTTCCACTGCTGCTCAGTTTTCCTCTGTTTTTAATCTAAATAATGTCTCTCTTTGTCTTCATACAACTGTTGAAGATCTGTGCGCTGGTTTTAATGCTGCTTGCCTAGCAGCATTGGACATGGTTGCCCCTGTAAAAACCAGGGTGTCTAAACCGAGATCTGACCCTTGGCTGAACGATGTCACCCTTGCTGCCAGACGTGAGTGAAGAAGGGCGGAAAGAAAGTGGAAGAGGGATAAACTCCAAGTGTCATTTCAGATACTTAGAGAGAGTTCTTATCAAAAAATTGTAAAAGCTGAAAAGACCAAGCATGTTTCTAACATTATTTCTTCTAATGGTCACAATCCTCGAGTTCTTTTTAATACCATCAAAACTTTTTTTAATGTCCCACAACTCCAGTGCTTTGAGAACCCATCAAAAGTGTGTGAGGAGTTTCTTCACTTTTTTATCCACAAGGTGGAGAGCATTAGGGCCCTTATTGGTCCACCTTTGTATGACCCTGGCATTTCTGTAACCTGTTCTGCTGTTTTGAACCAGTTTGAGCCTGTTAGCTTGCCTCTTTTAGAAAAGATTATTGGTCAAATGAAGTTCACTGGCTCCCCCAATGATGTGATTCCCCCTCGTCTTTTTAAAGAGGTTTTTCCTACAGTGGCGCCCTGCATACTTGATATTGTTAATGTCAGTTTAATTACTGGAGTCGTACCTATGAGTTTTAAACATGCAGTTGTTCAACCCTTGTTAAAGAAACCTGGTCTAGATAGACTTGAGCTCTCTAACTATCGGCCTATTTCTAAGCTCCCTCTGCTTTCCAAAATTATGGAGAAAGTTGTTTATCTGAAGCTGAGCACATTTTTGAATGAAAATTGTATAACTGAAATTTTCCAGTCTGGGTTTAAGTCAGCCCACAGCACTGAGACAGCTCTGCTGAGGGTTTTCAACGACATTCTTCTGGCTTCAGACTCTGGTGATACTGTTGCTCTGCTGCTATTGGACCTTACGGCTGCGTTCGATACAGTCGGCCACCAAATTTTATTGTCGTGACTGGAGAACTGTGTGGGCATTAAGGGGTTGGCCTTAGCCTGGATTATGTCCTATTTGGAAGGCAGAAGTTTTTCAGTTCAGGTCAGTGATGCTGTGTCCTCTTCGGGTCCTCTGTTGTGTGGTGTTCCTCAAGGGTCTGTCCTTGGGCCGCTACTTTTTTCAATGTACCTGCTGCCTCTTGGGTCAATTCTTAGAAGTCACAATGTTTCGTTCCATTTTTATGCTGACGACTGCCAAATATATGTGCTGCTAAGTCAGTCAAAAACCCTTTTAGAGTGTCTGAATGAAGTGAAAGCATGGATGGCTATGAATTTTTTGTATTTAAATGAGAGCAAAACTGAGTTTGTGTTATTTGCTCCTAGTGACTCAGCTGCTGTGGTTCCTGTTGACTTGGGTTGTCTATTCCGAGACATTAGCCCTGTGGTTACAAACCTGGGAGTCAAGTTGGATGGTCGGTTAAAACTTGATGCCCAGATTAGTGCAGTGGTGAAGACCAGCCTTTTCCAGCTGAGGCAAATAGTCAAAGTAAAACCATTTTTATCTCAACATGATTTTTAAATTTTAATCCATGCTTTTATCACCACTCGTTTAGATTATTGTAATGCACTTTACACTGGTATTAGCAAATCACTTATGTCACGATTACAACTAGTCCAAAATGCAGCTGCTCGTCTTTAAACTGGAACTCGAAAATTTGACCATATCTCACCCATCCTCCAATCCCTCCACTGGCTCCATGTGCACTTTCGCACTGATTTTAGAATTATTTTATTTGTCTTTAAATGTCTGCATGGCCTGGCCCCCCAGTACCTGTCTGATCTGCTCGTGCCCTACACCCCCTTCGTTCGCTCCGGTCAGCTGGCCAGGCCCTGCTGGTCGTCCCCAAGACCAAACGAAAATCCAGAGGTGACCGTGCGTTTGCCGTGGCAGCTCCGAGACTCTGGAATGAGCTGCCTTTGCACATCAGATTGATTGAGTCTCTTCCTGTTTTTAAATCCCATCTTAAGACTCATTTATTTTCTTTGGCTTTTACCTCAGTTTGAGGGTTGCCTTTTAGTTTTGTATTACTGTTGCATTTATTTTTATGTTTATCTATTGTTTTATTATTTTTTGTTGTGCTTCTGTTGTATGTTATTGTTTATTTATAGACTGTGTTCAGCACTTTGGTCAACACTGTTGTCTTTGAGGTGCTTTATAAATAAAGGTGGATTGAATTGGATTCAATATGAAATTCATTTCCACATTAGTAGAAGTTATGAGGTCTAACCCCAAAATTTCACATTGTTCTTTTGAACAGATTTCTTGTCTTTGACCACTATTAGAATATTCCCCATTTTGAACTGGCCAAATTACTCTACTTTTGTAACATTCATGGTGATAGTTACATCCACCATAGATGCCCTCTCGATATTTAGCAAGATCTTTATCATTACTCTGCAATCCCATAATCCCCATTTGGAAATAAAGGGTAAAGTAAAATGTTGACCAGATTTCAGAGTTGCATTCCGAGTTATTCCTTGAACCCGAGGAGTCCATAAAGCTTGACTTCCTTGGTAAACACCAAATAAAATTAAAAACAAGCATACCATTGATGTTGTGTATCGTGAATAACTTGCAACCATCTCTAACCAAGGTCAATGGAACTGATTCCTGAAATGGAAGCAGAGAAATCATTAAACATCACTCTTTGTTACCCAATCTTTAAAAGTAATGGATGAACATTGCTCAATTTCAGGCAATAATCTATCACTGTCATTTTGTTCATTCACTAAACAAGGCTTAACTTGTGACCAATGGTGCCATCTATCTGTTCCTATACCCTTCCCTTTAAGGCACACACTTGTATCTGTTGTTAAAAGTATTTCATATGGCCCTTCCCACCTAGGCTCTAAACCTTTCCTAGCAATTCGTTTGACCATAACTACCTGACTCGGGAATGTGTGGAATGTCAGTAGTGTTGTGTTTTTCATCCCACTGCTGCTGAGCTTCTCGCACCTTCTGGATGTTTTCTTTGGTAGCTCTGTCCAACATAGTGAGATATCTTCTTAACTTTTACACAGTCACATGTATCGATTGTCTCTTTTTTCTTACTCTTACAGAGGGTCGCTTATTCCTATTGTAGGCGCAAAATTCCCTCAATGAGCTGATGAACTTGTTCAGAAGTCCCTCAATGAGCTGACGAACTTGTGCTTCAGTCCACGTCTTTCCTTGAAATGTTTTATCTTTTTTTTTTTGGCATTTACCTTTTTAAATGATGGGGCTTTACCTTCTGCTCCACCACCTTTAGCCCAACAGTCTTTTATGATGTGGCCAGGCTTTCCACAATTGTGGCATACCTTCAACATCTTCTCTGCATCGCTGTTGGATTGAACGAATGCAACTCCTCTTCGATTTGGCCTGTTTCCTTCATCCTTGTTTGATCTAATAGCCATCTCTAGACAACCAGCCCATTGCATAATTTGGTCAAATGTTTCTCCTGGATTGACTCCAAGTAATAAGGCTTGTTGATATTTTGTGCTAAAACCATCCACAAGTGTGTCAGTAAACTGTACATCATCTCTGTCTGGTTCTTTCTTAGCACAGTGAGAACATCTTTCATAAGCATTACATTTTCGCAGGGCATATTCATCTGGAGATTCATCATCTTTTTGCTTAATCAATGTAACTGATGTGAAAGGAATCTTACCGCTGTCCAGGATATCTTGGATTTCTTTTCGGAACTCATCTAAGGCTCTCCAAAGACCAAGGGGTCGTCCCTGGCAATCAACCCACAAGTCTATCCATTGGGCTGTCATTATTGACGCTGGTAAGCGTTCCCATCTATCTCTTGGGATTTTAGCTTTCACAATAGTGTGTATGTCTTTTAGTGACATTTGATGTGCTTCAACCAAGGAATCTAATTCTCGCCAAAACTCTGTGTTTGGATCTTGTCTCTTCAGAGGAGGCAAAGCTGTAAGAATGGCTTGACGTTCTCCTGGTGTGAATGGTCTATCTTCCGTCATCATTTCAGATTGTAATTCTTCCTTTTTAACAGCAGGTGAAGAGAATTCAGGACCGACGTTATCAACTGCGATCATGTCATCTTCTCTTGTCTCATCACCTCAATCAGAGACAGGTGCTGGTGCATATCGCGACATGTCTCTGTTTGGCTGGGCTGTTTTGGATCTGGTTATTACTGGAGCAGCCTGTGCGGATGCAATAAATATTTTGTCAGCTGGCCCTCCATTTGGCTTACTAGAAACTTTACATTGTCCAGGCAAAGCTGGATAAATTGGGTTGTATGGAGGAGGCATTACAGTTTTTGCTGAGTTTACTGGTTCTTGCAAATATTTTCTTTCAGCCTCGGCTATTATATTTGTCCAATCTGGATCAAATGAATCATCAAGGATTGTGTTATCTTTTTCTGAACATGTAATAGACATGATTTTATTCAACTTGTGATATGCTTCAATCTGAGGCTTCATTGCTTCAAAAAGTGGTA
Source organism: Carassius carassius (assembly GCF_963082965.1). Classification (NCBI taxonomy): domain Eukaryota; kingdom Metazoa; phylum Chordata; class Actinopteri; order Cypriniformes; family Cyprinidae; genus Carassius; species Carassius carassius. The sequence goes on along the minus strand of NC_081768.1, from coordinate 32,461,569 downwards.
CTGGACTCCCATCTGAACTGCAACAAATACCACCTTGTTTGACAATCCAGTGAGCTGCCAAGATCGGAAAGGCTTTCAACTTGACTGAGTCTTTTTGGATCATGAACCATTTAAACTGTTCATCCAAAGAAGCATCAACATTCAGTCCTTTCTTCAAAAACTTTACTTGCTTCTTGTTCTTATTTACCAAGTACCAAGCAGATATGGTTCTGCTGTTGCAGCCAGTCTCTGTAATTTTTGCAGAGGATCTGTGTCTCAGGCTCTCAGCAGCAGTGATATATTTAACTCTGTGTGTGCGTGTGAGTATCTGTGTATGTGTGTATGTGTGTGTGTGTGTGCTGCTGAAGGGATGAGTCATTATCATTATCATATCATTACATTTGCTACATAAAAAAGACAAGCCCACAACTTACTATTACATATATAGTATATAACAATATAACGACCTAACATCTGAGTCCACTATTTTAGTAAATGTCAACTTTAAATTACCATGTGTACAGTATAGGTGTACACTATGTACTGCACGTCTGGAAAGTTATAAAAATACTGTACAGGTTTATTAATGAATCCTTGATTCCCATAACTGGGAATGCTTCCTGTTATTATGCAACTAGTTAGAGCTAGCAGCAATTGTATTGAAAGTCTTCGTTATAACCACTGTCCACTTTAGTAGCATGCAGCTATATATATCTGAATAATAGGAGGGGCCCACCAACTAAGAACGTATTACTGCAAAATCTTAGTATGTTCCCCACTGGTTACCAAAGATGGCGCAGGTCCGTCCAGGTCGCTCCGCTTAGATTATGTTTTTATTTACTTTTTTACCTACTTTTGCTTTTTCTCTTTTTACACACATTACCTCTGCATTGATCATATACGACAAAGAAACACTTTTGGACATTGGACACCGCTTAACTGACCTGTTTCAGGACACTTTATCCTCCAACCCATCGTGGCCATCTGAGATTCTCCGGAACGCCGAGATGAACAATGGCCACCTGAATAACCACCCGAGGCGACGGATCAAGAAACACCGCGGGAAACGTGCTGGGATTCGCAACAGAATGAGGAAAAGAGCACACAGCCCTCCTTTACCGAGCATTCTGCTCGCCAATGTCCAGTCTCTGGAGAATAAGATGGACGATCTTAGAGCCAGGATAAGTTTCCAACGGGACATTAGGGACTGTAACATCCTTTGTTTGTCTGAAACGTGGCTCACGCCCTTGGTCCCGGACGCTGTTGTAACGCCGTCTGAAAACTTCTCTGTTTTACGGATGGACAGGACAGCCGAGGCCGGCAAATCCAAAGGCGGAGGAGTGTGTTTCATGATTAACAAGAAATGGTGTGACCCGAGGAATATCTCCACACTGTCGCGCTCCTGCTCGCCTCATGTGGAACATTTAACTATTATTTGCCGCCCATTCTATCTGCCTCGGGAGTTTTCATCGATCATCATAACTGCTGTTTATATCCCACCACAGGCAGACACCGGTTTGGCTTTGTCTGAGCTTCACGATGCGCTCAGCGGCTACATCAACAAACATCCTGACGCTGCTATTATCATTGCTGGGGAGTTTAACAAAGCCAAACTCAGGCAAGTTATGCCTAATTTTTATCAACATGTATCCTGTCCAACCAGAGGACCGAATACACTGGATCATTGCTACACTCAGTTTAAGAATGCCTACAAAGCTCGCTCACTACCGGCTTTCGGCAGATCGGACCATGCCGCCATTTTCCCTTTCTACAGCCGCTTTGAAAACAATCTAAGCAGTGTGAGTCTGCCGATCAGCGCGTCAGGAAGCAGAAGTCAGATCAGCGATCATCATGCGATCACCGTGTCGGAGGACGAGGTTCGAAGGGCACTAAAGCGAGTGAATGTAAGGAACGCAGCCGGACCTGACGGGATTTCTGGCCGTGTTCTGCGGTCCTGCGCTGATCAGCTCACTGGTTTGTTTACATCCATTTTTAATGAGTCTCTTGCTACATCGGTGGTTCCCACCTCATTCAAAAAATTGGTCATCATCCCTGTGCCTAAAAACAATAAACCCTCTTGTCTGAATGACTATCGTCCAGTTGCCCTCACATCAATAGTCATGAAGGTCTTTGAGGGACTGGTTAAAAACGTCATCTGCTCGTCCATACCGGAAACTTTGGACCCTCTTCAGTTTCCACCCCCCTAACAGATCCACTGATGATGCCATCTCTCATATCCTGCACTCTTCTCTCACACACATTGACAGCAATAACAGGAACTATGTAAGGCTGCTATTTATTGACTATAGCTCAGCTTTTAATACTATAGTCCCCATAAAGCTAGCTTCTAAACTCATAGACCTCGGCCTGAATTCTTCACTCTGCAACTGGATTCTTGATTTCCTCACCGGCAGACCTCAAGTGGTGAAACTAGGCCAGTACACCTCCAGCTCCATCACCCTGAACATAGGAGCCTCACAGGGCTGTGTCCTGAGTCCCCTGCTCTTCTCTCTCTACACACATGACTGCATGTCTTCGCACAGCTCCACATCTATAATCAAATTTGCTGATGATACTGTGGTTCTGGGCCTCATTCACAACAATAATGAGACCGCATACTTGGATGAGGTAGAGAAATTAACATCATGGTGCCAGGACAACTGTCTCTTTCTGAATGTGAGCAAAACTAAAGAGCTGATTGTGGACTTCAGAAAGAAACAGCAGCAGCCCTATACTCCTCTTATGATCAGCGGGACCCCTGTGGAGAGGGTGAGCAGCTTCAAGTACCTTGGTGTAAACATCTCCGAGGACCTGACTTGGACTACTCACATTCAAACACAGGTTAATAAAGCCAGGAAAAGACTGTACCATCTGCGATAGCTGAGGAAATTCAGGGTCTCACCAGCAATCCTGAAAACTTTCTATTCTGGGGCTATAGAAAGTGTATTGACTCAGTGCATCTCAGTGTGGTATGGGAACAGCTCCAGTCAAGATTGCAAAGCACTGCAGAGAGTTGTGCGCTTAGCTGAGCGCATCTCAGGGTCTGCTCTCCCCTCTCTACAGGACATCTACCTCAAACGCTGCAGAAGTAGAGCTACTAAAATCATCAAGGACTCCATCCACCCTAGTAACCATATTTTCACTTTGCTGCCATCTGGTAAACGCTACCGTTGCCTGATGGCAAAAACCGAGAGTCTCAGGAGGAGTTTCTTCCCCCAGGCCATCAGGCTCCTAAACTCTTAACCAGCCCCTTAACATCCTCATGCCTCCACTTAATGTTCACTTTATCTTTTTCATTTTATTCACTACCTCACATAGACACACTGACAGTGTCACCGTGTTTGCACATTTGCTTCTTGTACATTCCTGTGTATCTTATATTTAAGACCACAGTAAAATGCATATATGCACATTGTACATCCCTGTACATCTTAATATTTAAGACTACAGTTTACGTTCATGCGCATTATTTTGCGTTCTATATTTAATTCTACAATATACATCTTTTTTATATTTTATTCTTATATTTTTATTGTTTACTTTTATTTCATTCTTACATTCTAGTTTTACTTGATCTTAGTGCTGCGTTCGACACCATAGATCATGACATACTCATAGATCAATTACAAAACTATACAGGTATTCAAGGGAAGGCTCTAAGATGGTTTAGATCCTACCTGTCCGATCGCTACCATTTTGTTTACTTAAATGGGGTGTCATCTCATTTATCATCAGTAAAATATGGAGTGCCACAAGGATCCGTCCTAGGTCCCCTTCAATTTTCAATATACATGTTGCCCCTTGGTAATATTATTAGAAAATACGGAATTAGCTTCCACTGTTATGCTGATGATACTCAGCTATATATCTCAACGAGACCAAATGAAACTTCCCAATTATCTAAGCTAACAGAGTGTGTTAATGTAAAAGATTGGATGACAAATAATTTTCTCCAATTAAATTCGGATAAGACATTTATTATTGGATATTAATTATTGGACCAAAAAACACTACACAGAATCTTGTAGTTTACAATCTGCAACTAGATGGATGTACTGTTACTTCCTCTACAGTCAAAAATCTGGGTGTTATATTAGACAGCAATTTGTCTTTTAAAAATCATATTTCCAATGTTACAAAAACTGCATTCTTCCATCTTAGAAACATTGCCAAGCTACGAAACATGTTATCTGTTTCTGATGCAGAAAAGCTAGTTCATGCATTCATGACCTCTAGACTGGACTATTGTAATGCACTTCTAGGTGATTGTCCTGCTTCGTCAATAAACAAGCTACAGGTAGTCCAAAATGCAGCAGCTATAGTCCTTACGAGGTCAAGAAAATATGATCATATTACCCCAATTTTACAGTCTCTGCACTGGCTACCTATTAAGTTCCGTATCAGTTACAAATTATCATTACTTACCTATAAGGCCCTAAATGGTTTAGCTCCTGCGTACCTAACTAGCCTTCTACCACGCTACAACCCATCACGCACCCTAAGGTCACAAAACGCTGGACTTTTGGTAGTTCCTAGGATAGCAAAGTCCACTAAAGGAGGTAGAGCTTTCTCACATTTGGCTCCCAAACTCTGGAATAGCCTTCCTGATAATGTTCGGGGTTCAGACACACTCTCTCTGTTTAAATCTAGATTAAAAACACATCTCTTTCGCCAAGCATACGAATAATGTATCTTTTAAATTGTGAGTGTAGTTGCATCTGATCAAATGTGCATTTTTATTCATTAGCTTGGGTTAAACTAATTTTACTTTGTTGGATCAGCAGCTATGCTAATGATGTCTCTATTTTGTTTCTATGTTTTGCCACGGGATAACTAGGATTTACACAAGCTCCAGTCTGGATCCAGAACACCTGAGAAGAGATGATGCCGACCCTCAGAGGACCCCAGATGATGCTAACCTTGAATCAATAAACAGAACTAACAATTATTGCTACATGTGTGACTGCATCATATAATAACTATTAATTAATAATATTGATAGTTCATCGTCTAGCTGACTACGTCTTGTATTATTATTATTTTTTATTTTTTTCTAAAATCCTGTCAAACGTGCACAAATTACTAGCTACTACTAAATATTGTAGAAACATAATTTTCTGTAAAGTTGCTTTGTAACGATTTGTATTGTAAAAAGCGCTATACAAATAAACTTGAATACATAGCTATATTTATGTATATTTTCATCTGTGTTGTTTTCTTTAATAATTGCACTGTCCATGGAGCAGACCTGACTCACATTTCACTGCTGGTTATGTATGCTATATATAATTTAGTATGTGACGAATAAAAATCTTGAATCTTGTGTATAACCACAAACAATAACTTTTTATACCTTTATATCAATTTAGGAAACAGAAGTAATAAACAAAACAAATGCATTTATAAGAAAATGAATTGAAATGAAACCAGTTCAACAAATGAAAGCAGTATCCTCACAGAAAGTCTGTAAAGAAAGACTTAATCAATAGAAAAATAATGACAAATGAAAATCAATAGTAAAAGAATGTCAAATAAAAATTAATAAAACTATCTAATCAGTTCAATTTTTAGGATGATGTCCAAGTCCAAAAAAAACCTTCAAGTGCTCTTTCAGTAAGCCAAGGAAATCCACCCAAAAAAACTAGATAGCCCACAGTCACATTCTTGTATTTAGGATACTTGATAATCCACAAGATAATGCAGTGAGATCAATCTATTGATTAGAAACCCCTTGATGTCCATTTCAGTTGAGCCTTAGCAACTCATATGGATTCAACAATTCTCAAAATATAAAGTAACATATAAAGAGTCCATAAGATTGAACTGGAAACAAAGTTTCTCAATCAGGACTCCAATGAGTGTTGCAGGAGGTGCTTGGATAAAACCATGCTTCCCTCTTCCAAACAAACTGACTTCTTCTATGCTACTACCCTTTTAAATACAAGAGGTTCTAACGCTCATGCGCCCCCTAGTGGTGAGTATGAAAAATACCAAAGTAACAGATAATACTGTTACATCGTTGTTACTAGTGAGCTTCAGCTTTCCAAAAGCCAGCCTACAGATAACAGAACTCTCAAGCAGAGTGCGCCTACAGGGTTAATGTAATGTAAACTTAAACACTAACCGTCATCCATCAGTGACTCCAACAAAGTGGTGGCCCAGTCAAGTCCACCCTCCCTCCCGTTGTTCGCCGGTCTATGGCTGTAGATACTGTCCATCTGTTCGTATCACTTCCAAATTTTTCGGTTTGAACCACTGAGGCTGTTTTAGTCCTTTACCGCTGTGTAGTCACTTTTCAGTTTATTTATTTTTTTTACTTTTCCCTACATTGCTGGAAAGTCCTGTTGTAGCCATGTGTGGACAGCAGTTCTGAAACTTCTTGATATACTTTTTTGTTCTTCGTTGCCATATCAAGCTCTCGCTGGATCCTCTCTCTTAAGGCAACCAAACAAAGGGAAGTCTGCAACTCGGCATATTCTTCCGAGTTGCCATAATAGTAATGGGTATATCACCCAATCTCTGGCCAAACTATTTTAAAATGGCGGGGTTACACAGGATACTCCATCTGGCGCGTGCAATGATGACGCAGTCAATAGTGATGATTCTCTCTGACCAATTAGCAGTCTGCCGTGTTTTCACATCACATTTTAGTATCGCCGGAGGTGGTGGTACGAAAAAAAGTACCAGGAAGCAGGTACAGGTACAACTTTTACACAGTGGAAAACCAAACAAAGGCGAGTCGAGTCGTGTCGTGTCGACCTGGTACGGTGTAGTGGAAAAGCGCCAATAGAGAGCTGGTTGAACACAGCTCACTCATGTGTCTTTGCGATGAATGGAAGAAGGGATACCGGTCTGTAGTTTTCAAGAAGTGCTGGATTTAGAGATCTTGAGCAGTGGGCTTACCCAAACCTGCTTATATGCTGAGGGAAATGTTCCAAAGTGAAGAGAGGATTTGATAATGTGAGTAAGTGAAGGTATGACTGAAGAATAAATAGCTTGAAGGAGATGAGTGGGGATCGGATCAAGTAGACAAGTAGTAGGATGATTGGACAGGAGAAGTTTGGAAACATCCATCTCTCCATCCAGAGTGGGGAGAAGGAGGAGAAAGAGTGTGCGTCGGTCATTGTGAAGTTGTCCTCAGTCTGCGGTGTGGAGAATTTGTCATTGATGATTCTTGTCTTATTTGTGAAGAAAACTGCAAAGTCGTCAGCACTGTTGGGAACGTTACTTTAAAAAAGTAATTAGTTATAGTTACTCACTACTTGTTCCGAAAAGTAACTGAGTTAGTAACTGAATTGCTCTATAATGAAAGTAACTTGTTACCAGGGAAAGTAACTATTTGCGTTACTGTTAACAAAAGTTGCTATATGTCAAAGAATTTTTATTTTTTTTAGCAGTTTTCACAAGTCAGTTGTAATGAGGAGAAAAGACAGGTGTTCGTACATAACTTTCAATGTTTATTGCACTTCAACAGACAGCAAGAGTTTTATCCTGCACTTCAAGTATTATCTTTGTAAGAAAAGTAAACAGTTACACCTTATAAAGTGCATTTAACTCTAGCAAATTAAATCAAACTCTCTCAATTGGTTAAGTAAACAACCTGTACTTCCAAGTGTTTTGTTTACAACAAAAGTAAACTTTTAAACAACAAAAAAGTGTGTTTAGCTCTGTAGTCTTATTCTTAAATAGCTTTGTAGATGCATGTGTCGTTGTGAGATGCTTCATTAAATTAGAGTTGCTTACAACGGATGTCGACAAAGTCTTCGCTCCTGGACATAATGTACACATTACATGCACGTTTTTGCCTTTGACCACAATGAATTTGAAGTAGTGCTTATATCTCCACCTTGAAAATGCCAACTTTTCATTGTATTGCTCCTGACTCGCCATCTCTGCTCCTGCTGTGAATCTCTGTTTAGCTGTTGTGTGTGTGTGGCGCTGCTGGCATGTGTGTAAAAACACTGGCTCTGATTGGCTACCATGAAACACATGACTCTGCCTTAGCCAATCATAATCGCTTATCTCGTTATTAACCCACCTCCTCACTAGCTGTGTGAGCCAGGGGTATGTTCGGATTACACAGTTTATTCAATCAATGCATAATAATGCACCACATTTAACATCCAGTAATGTTAACGGCATTGTAACGACGGGAAAAGTAATTAGTTAGATTACCCCATTACTGAAAAAAATAAAGTCGTTCTTTTAAACAGCGTTATTCCAAACACTGGTCGTCAGCTGTAAGAGTCGATGGAGGAGGAGGTGGAGACGGATTAAGAAGAGAAAGTTTTGAAGAGTGTCCGAGTGTCACAACAGTTGTTCATTTTATTGTGGTATTATGATGTTTTAGCAGTGAAGACATTTGCAGAGATGGAAGAGAGGAGAGACAGATACACACTGATACCAAGCACCACTTCAGCACGTATTTACCAGGGTAAGACACACAGTAAATAAAACTAATGTTACTCACCTATCAAGAAGAAACAGCAACCTTGGTGTCCGATTGCAGGCCTTTTCGCTTCTTGCTGATCTGAGATTTACACGGGTCATACTTCTTTCCTTATTGTAAGCCTTCATTTGATCAGCATACGTTTTCCTCTTTAGTTTTTATCCACAATCTCTATATTTCTGTTGTCGCTCGGCTGAGCTAATGTCCGTCCTGAGCCACTGAGCGTTCTCTACTCCCCATCACGCTTACTGCTTATTGGCTACAAGCAGGCATGTACTGGCCATCAGACTACCGGGAGATTGCCGGTGGGCCGCGGTCTGGTTGGGCCGGTGCGTTATGTATTTTGTTTTTAAATCATTATTAATCGCAAATATATTCGTAAGTATATTGTTGTATAGTCCAATTCCGGCCTTATGTGTCTCTCTCATGAAGCCGCATGATGCTGATGCGAGCTGCGAGACGTGACGTCTTCACTGCTCATTGGCCAATCAGAATCAAGTTCTAGCCTTGAAAAGCGGCCGCATTACAACTGCAACGAAATTCAATATGTTAAATAAAAATAATAAAAAAGTGTAAAGGAGGGGCCGAAGGTTGAGAGAGAGAAAACGACAAGCACTTGAGGAAGATGCCACCAAATGTGTCAAGATAAATAAATTATTTGCTGGAAGGCAAAAGACTTCATTGAAGATGTCCTCAGGGCGGAACTTGACGCTGAGGTGAGACAGAAATGTAATGATACACATAGACTACTGCATTGTTTTGTTACAAAAAGTGAGGATATTCCAGCTGTAATATGCCACCACTCACTGATCTATATAAAATGACATTTAAAATTCTCAGCTCTCAGGTTCTGTCCATTTTATCACAAAATTCAGACAATACCGTTTTGGCATTAGAAAATGTGACGTGACAGATCGCTTTAGCGCCTCAGTTCAAGTAAACCGATCATCTGTTACTTTCTGTTTAAAGATACAGTACAACTTACCGAGATGTATATATGCCTCATAAATAATATCGATCAATCAGTCATCAGTCAAAACAGCAGGAGAACAATTATGTCACAGAACGTTACATTTACCCTGTCATTAAATAATTGTTATTATAATGGAAACTGCATTATATTTAATTTTTTAACCTTTAATAATACCAGCTGATGCTCTATGTCTCTGTATACAGCATTGATGTGAGAAATATTTTTTCAATTTGTAATCAATTGAGAAAAAAATCCCTTAAAGTGCCAGGGAGAAGCCTTATACCTGTCAGTCTGTGTCATTAATGTGAACAAAAGACAAAGAGAAATAACTCACTGCTCTTGAATTTAACAAGGATATGTATGTATGTATGTATGTATGTATATATGTGTGTGTGTGTGTGTGCGTGCGTGCATCCGTGTGTGTGTGTCATGTGATATGACACAATTTCTTTATATTGTTACTGTCAGACACTACACTTGCACCTGAGATGGAAGGTCCTGTGAATCCACCTCCATCGCCGGGCACGGTCCACACCACTCATGAGACTGAGCTGAAGACTTATAAACTAGACTGGATAAAATTGTGGTTGTGTGCTGTGCTTTGACCAGTATGTGTCCAAGTATTGTTGTGAAGAAGTCATGTTAGAATTATTCACCATGTTCACATCTAATATGTAAATGTTTTTTTGTTTTCCAAAAGATTTTGTAATGTCTCTTCTCACATGTAATGTTTTTTAGCCATGTCTATAAATAAAATACACAAAGATTGAATGAAATTCTACCTCCTTTATCTGTATTAAGGAAGAATTGTACAAAATCAGTGTTCTTTGGTTGCAAACACAATTACATAACTTAAATAGTAGTAACCACCAACTTAAATCCAGTTTCTTTACATATTTAACATGTAAATACATTTACATGAATACATTTATATTATAAAGAGTCCAAAGAAATGATGAGAAACTGGAGATGTATGAGGTAGGTTGTGGGTGATGAGTCACAGACGCATGACTCTTCTCTGGCTGGTGCGCTGCTGAGTCCCACACAGTCTAACTGGAACCACTTTATAGGACAGTTCTGATTGTCACAAGCAAACATGTCATCAAGCTCTTCATGCTGTCTTCAAAAGCACCACAACACAGCCTTTTCACAGCCTTTTGGGCTGGAGGGTGTTACCTTGACCAGTCGCTTTGCTCTTAAACGTACAGTATGGGATTTTTGGCCACCAGGGGTCACTCAAAGTAACACCAAAAGACGTACTTTGATGACGTTGGGAAAAGAGTGTGGGCTCATGGGAGTTGTTGTTCATTGGAACACGCGCTCTGTCATACACGGGTTTCTTGTATACAAACAATACCTGATGCGCGCGCATCCAGGAGGCAGAAAACCGCTATCTGTTATGCCGAGTTCAGTAAGACAACATTGTAATTAACGTAGATTTCACATTGTTTGTAATTTCTTGTTGACTCAATAATAAATTGCAATTTCAGAGTTGGATCTGTTTGTTTGTGTTTCATATTAATATAACATTATGTAAAACGTCCAACTGTTTACGAATCAAAATCTGGACATACTGTGAACATCTGACACCCAGCACTGGCTCGGTTAGTACAACTGACCACGCAACAACTCCTTGGCATTTTGACTAGCGACAACACCACCACTATGCTACTAGCCTAAACCCTTTACTCCGGTACGAAGAGCGCGGGTCTTTTGCCTCCTGGTTGCGTGCGCAAGCAGTGATGACGTCACCGAGAAATACATGTATTCCGCATTCATTCTAACTTAGTATTTTGACAATCACGTCTTTTCAAAACGGAGAGATATATGAATTATCAGACCCCTATCAAATCAATATTCCATCTAGCTACAACCCGAATTCCGGAAAAGTTGGGACGTTTTTTAAATTTTAATAAAATGAAAACTAAAGGCATTTCAAATCACATGAGCCAATATTTTATTCACAATAGAACATAGATAACGTAGCAAATGTTTAAACTGAGAAATTTTACACTTTTATCCACTTAATTAGCTCATTTAAAATTTAATGCCTGCTACAGGTCTCAAAAAAGTTGGCACGGGGGCAACAAATGGCTAAAAAAGCAAGCAGTTTTGAAAAGATTCAGCTGGGAGAACATCTAGTGATTAATTAAGTTAATTGATATCAGGTCTGTAACATGATTAGCTATAAAAGCTTTGTCTTAGAGAAGCAGAGTCTCTCAGAAGTAAAGATGGGCAGAGGCTCTCCAATCTGTGAAAGACTGCGTAAAAAAATTGTGGAAAACTTTAAAAACAATGTTCCTCAACGTCAAATTGCAAAGGCTTTGCAAATCTCATCATCTACAGTGCATAACATCATCAAAAGATTCAGAGAAACTGGAGAAATCTCTGTGCGTAAGGGACAAGGCCGGAGACCTTTATTGGATGCCCGTGGTCTTCGGGCTCTCAGACGACACTGCATCACTCATCGGCATGATTGTGTCAATGACATTACTAAATGGGCCCAGGAATACTTTCAGAAACCACTGTCGGTAAACACAATCCGCCGTGCCATCAGCAGATGCCAACTAAAGCTCTATCATGCAAAAAGGAAGCCATATGTGAACATGGTCCAGAAGCGCCGTCGTGTCCTGTGGGCCAAGGCTCATTTAAAATGGACTATTTCAAAGTGGAATAGTGTTTTATGGTCAGACGAGTCCAAATTTGACATTCTTGTTGGAAATCACGGACGCCGTGTCCTCCGGGCTAAAGAGGAGGGAGACCTTCCAGCATGTTATCAGCGTTCAGTTCAAAAGCCAGCATCTCTGATGGTATGGGGGTGCATAAGTGCATACGGTATGGGCAGCTTGCATGTTTTGGAAGGCTCTGTGAATGCTGAAAGGTATATAAAGGTTTTAGAGCAACATATGCTTCCCTCCAAACAACGTCTATTTCAGGGAAGGCCTTGTTTATTTCAGCAGGACAATGCAAAACCACATACTGCAGCTATAACAACAGCATGGCTTCGTCGTAGAAGAGTCCGGGTGCTAACCTGGCCTGCCTGCAGTGCAGATCTTTCACCTATAGAGAACATTTGGCGCATCATTAAACGAAAAATACGTCAAAGACGACCACGAACTCTTCAGCAGCTGGAAATCTATATAAGGCAAGAATGGGACCAAATTCCAACAGCAAAACTCCAGCAACTCATAGCCTCAATGCCCAGACGTCTTCAAACTGTTTTGAAAAGAAAAGGAGATGCTACACCATGGTAAACATGCCCCGTCCCAACTATTTTGAGACCTGTAGCAGAAATCAAAATTGAAATGAGCTCATTTTGTGCATAAAATTGTAAACTTTCTCAGTTTAAACATTTGCTATGTTATCTATGTTCTATTGTGAATAAAATATTGGCTCATGTGATTTGAAAGTCTTTTAGTTTTCATTTTATTAAAATTTAAAAAACGTCCCAACTTTTCCGGAATTCGGGTTGTAGTAGTAATATATGTTAAAAAACAAAACACGATCGCCTCTCGTTTATAATTATAATTACGTTTATACTATGATATCGAACAAGATAGTGAACTGCATTTGAAGCTACTTTATCCAGCTAGATATAGAACAAATGTAGATTTACATTATACTCTACATGAGAGCTAGTCCGTCTGTGTTTTACACAAGACATCATCGTTTCACAAAATATACGGATAGATATAACGTTAGTTAGCTGAATGGATGCATACCTGTTTATTAGAATGCAAGCATCTCTCTGTAGTTTCAGCTTGTCACAAAGCTCTCTCCATCTTGGAAATGCAACTCCAATATTTACCCGTGTCTCGTTTCTTCTTCGTCCCAAAACCTTCTCAGGTCATTTATTTCACCCGTACGTTTGCGCTTCACAGAACGTGCAGGCAAAGCATAATCATGATCCATAACTAAGTTATTGATTGAGGTATAAATACGAATATAAACAATATAAATATAAAATATAATAGTCTCGATCAAGGCTAGCTACTACTTTTTCTTCTTCGTCTCTCCTTTGCTTCTGTTCACCTTTGTATTTGGCGGTTCCGCAGGAAGTTAGATAAACTAGAGGGGTCAAAGGTTATATGACGCCATAGACGGGCGACAAAACGGAAATAAAGAAACGTGCCGTGTCTTCTAATTAAACTATAATTTTCTCCGGATTTGAAAGTTCTTGGAAACTGTCGGGATAATGTAAGTACACAACTAAAAAAAATATATAACATAGATATAGTGATTTCTGCTATTTTTAAAGCAGAAAAATTACATATTGTGCCTTTAAGGATCGAGTCCTTTGATTCTCTTTATGTTCTCATATCTCATCTTTGCATTAGGATTTAGTTTTAGGCGGTATGGTCCGACAATGTTTTCTTTAGCCCGCTGCATTTTGTAGGATTATATTCTGTTTTTCACGCTAATTTTTCATTATTTTCATGCCAGAACACTAGCCTGTTATGCCAGACCATGTTAACTGGCCAAACATACCCATAATTAGTGATGGGAATTTCGGCTCTTTTTCGTAAGCCGGCTCGTTTGACTCAGCTCACTGAAAAGACCTGGCTCTTTTGGCTCACAAATGGCTCTTTAAACAACAATAATGTTTTGACTATGATAGGTGTTGAAGCAATTCTAATTAAATTATTAAATGAAATCATACTCACAATGTCTCACATTTTCTTTAAAAATGCATTGATTTGTTATGAAAAAAGAATACTATTAAACATTTGCATTTAAATTACATCTTTTGAATGTATAGAAACAACAACATTACAAAACAAATACAATCTGAATCTGAACAACATAATAGAACCCATATTAAAGAAAAATAAATAACTGAAAGAATTAAACTATTCCCTCTTTTTTGGCATGTTATATAACCAGCATGAACTATCTCACTAGTTATGTTTTGTATAACTAGCATGAACATGAATGTGATAGCTCGGCCCCTCCCTCATGCCGTATAATTGGTTGACGCCTCGTGTATGATTGACAGGAACAAAATGTGAGGCTGATCAGACAGTTGAAACGAATATGTGCGCCTTTAGGCCTATATAATTTTTTTGTTCTTTGAATTGGTCAATTATTTTAAATAAAATAAAATGCATCCATTATTTCATTATTATATAGATTTAATTTCTATAGGCTACATATTTTTTTAAATAGAGTCGGCTCTTCAGATATGCGAGCCAGCTCCCGTCGTTCACCTACAAGAGCCGGCTCATTCGCGAACGACCCATCACTACCCATAATTCTTTGCATTCTGATGACGTTGCCACCCAGTTGGTCACATGTGTTAGCGATCTCCGAATTGAGCAAAATTATGATATTGTACCGTTTGAAATATAATATATACCGGTATTTTTGCAGTACGGGTATACCGCGCATCCACAGGGAGATGTGTTTTGCTGTATACACTTGTGGATTCAGATTTTAGTGGATAAATCTGAAAATGCCTCCCTTTGCGTTTTTGTGTGGACCTTGAATCTGTATATTTAGTCTGTCCCCTAGTCAGACATCGCTACGTCACGTAACAACAACAAAAACATGAACAAACACTGAACAATTGTGTTTATTAGCTAACATTAACACAGATTAATAAATGAATTGTTCCATGTTCGTCTGTATACCGTGCGCAAGGTTTACGTGCATAGTCCAAGTCTTCTTTTCCATTTTTAGTTTATCTCTGTGGCAGAATTACAGCGCCACGTACTGGTCTGGAATATATACTACATTGCTGTGTGGTTTTGTGTAGATGAAGATATTTCTTCAGACGAGGGGGGAAAAAAGATTGGGGAAGTTCTGGCTTCATGTGGACTTAGCCTCAATCTGCTAATAGCGCTCTCTTCTCTCTCTGTCATTACAAGACAAGCCTCCTTGATGCTGATTGGTTAAAAGGGTGTTTTGGAACTTGGTCTGACACGGTGGTCAAGTGTTTTCCCCCCTGCAGTCTAATGAGTGAGTGACAATCACTAAAAACATAATATAAGCATAGATACTAAGAATATGTTCATTCAGGGTTGCTGACAATTTAACAACACTGTTCTAAAGACTGACCATAAATATTAATATATTTGCATATGCGTTTAGCAGATGCTTTTATCTAAAGCAACTTACAGTGCATTCAGGCTATATATATATTTTTATTTTTATTTTTTTTAACAGTATGGGTTCCCAGGGAATTGAACCCACAAACTTTTGTGTTGCTAACGCAATGCTGTACCACTGAGCCACAGGAACAATGAAGTCATAGTATAGTAAAACCATACTCATTATGGAAACTGAAGTGAATGTTTTAAAGTGTCAAAAAGTGATGAAGCAGTAGAGATGAGAGTGAGAGGGACGAGAAGAACTAACAGGCTTTTATTTAATAATTAATATGCTCTTCTTAGGTCAATATAACATCATGAATAAACATAAATAAGGGTAAATGCATAAGCGTAATTTAATAACTGTTCTAAGCAATCACACACTACAGGCCCTTAAGTTGCACGTACATCAAAACCCCTAAGACTGTTGCATGCAGATTCAGATCAAGTGTCCTGTGGGCAAATCATTTCTCCTCAGCTTGCCCCAAAATATCCTAGGGCACACCTGACAGTCTCATGGCTTATGAGTAAAATGTATGTTTTGCAAACATTTATCAGGTGCATATTATCTGTATTCATGCACGTTCGCATATTTTTACAGTCTGGTATAAATCTAAAATGGGGTCAGAATTGTTAAGTGCCGCTCACTGGATAAGACCATTAAAGTTATTAAAATACTCTGGAAAAATACATTTATATATAAAGTTGCATTATCCTCATGATTAATAAACATTTGTTTACTTAATGGTACTAGATGTGTGGCATACTGGAGTGTGAATTCTACATGAGAAATAATGGTATAAAAATAATTACAATAACACAGAAAACTGTGATTTCACTGTAGTGAGCGACATGCAGACAGTGATCCGTGTCCTCGATCATCACTGTGTCGCGCAGCTCGACGGCTTCACCGCCTCAGCCTCAACCAGCTTCTTCTCAATTTCCACCTTCAAGACACAAAGTACATGATTGAATATTTTTGCGAAAAGAGCCAATACTAAAGCAGTACCCGCCATGAAATGCCACGCTGCATGTGATGTGTAAGGTTTCTGTACCTGGCAGTGGTAGTATGCCCTGCTGCTCAGGTGTTTCTGCGGCTGAACATCACTTTCGATGCCCACAGATTTCACACGCGTGTGGGACGCCACAGCATCTGCCACCTCACACTCAACCCTGACAAACGGGAACCAGTCGGCGGGAATCTCCTGATCTGACGCAAGCTCCAGCTTACACGCCAACGACTGAGGCTGCTCCAGAGCTACGGACAAGACAATCACAAAACCTGTGAGATTTACCCACACATGAATGACCAAATAAGACCCTTCCATTGTGCTGAGCCTCACTTCAGATGACCAGCACTGTGTGTTACTAGCAATTAACTACCAGTGAGACATCAAATCCCACGAGAACCGACTGAAGGCGACGGCCTTTGTGACTTCAGCATTCAGTCTTTACCATTCCACAAAAAACACCATCAGTTTTCTCTATAATCCTCACTTACATATGTGTTGTGTCTAATGGTGATGTGAGCTCCAACCTATAATGCAGCTTCAGCAATCCAGTAAAAAACTAGATGGTTTCTAATAGAAATGCAATTTATCTGTAATATTTAGGGAAAATTAGGGAAGTCTAATTCATGTACACAAATTGGTTCTGCTAAACAGTTTTTCAGTGAAATAGTTCTGTTTTAATTTATATATTTGCTTGTTTTTTTTCTATTAGTTTTATCAGCAAGTGCAAATATTGAAATTTGTCCCAGATCAGATCATTTTTCCTCTGATCAGCAGCAATTACTCATATGAACATAAAACATGAAGTCATTTTACAGTTAAATTAACTATATTAAATCCCATTTACATCTCTTGGCTGGTCTGTCAGGTTCATAAATGTATTTATTTATATACTAAACCCATATGTTAAACTGATATCTGAGTGGCGCCGATACAGGATGGCTGCCTCCGTGACGTGCTCTGCAGTTGTTTTTGTGTTTTTGTTAGTTTGTCCTGTCTTTAGTTATATTCCTGCAATCAGTTTCACCAGGGACGAATTGCTGGATATTCGGCAACACACATCTCCCGATATTTCACCGGTTTTCGACTATTCTGATGTTTTGCTGGACATTCTTGTCGGCGGAGCGGCTGCGCTGATCACACGCTTCAAGAGGACGCGCAGGCGGGGAAAGCGAGCGGGAGCGCTCGTGAGACTCAGAAAACGCGGATTTCGAACGCCGTTGCCTAGCATCCATCTGGCAAATCTCCGCTCTCTACCCAACAAAACGGACGAACTGCTTCTGCTCTCTCGGACAAATAAAGATTTCTCCCACTCTGCTGCTCTGTGTTTCACGGAAACTTGGCTGAATGACACCATACCGGACAGCGCGCTCCATCTGCCGGACTTTCAGCTGTTTAGAGCGGATCGCGACGCAGAATCAACGGGGAAATCGCGCGGCGGCGGGACATGCTTTTACATCAATGAACGGTGGTGTACAGATGTAACTGTGTTAAAGAAGACGTGCTGCTCAAATCTCGAAACGCTCTTCATTAACTGCAAGCCGTTCTATTCGCCGCGGGAGTTTCACTCGCTCATTCTGGTGAGTGTTTACATCCCTCCTCAAGCGCACGTGAGCTCAGCTTTACAGAAACTCGCTGAGCAGATCACAGAGACAGAACAACAACACCCGGACTCTGTTTTAATCATTCTTGGGGACTTTAATAAAGCCAATCTCTCCCGTGAACTGCCAAAATACAGACAGCATGTTACTTGTCCCACAAGAGACAGTAATATATTGGATCACTGTTACACAACAATAAAGGATGCATTTCACTCTGTTCCACGAGCAGCTTTGGGACGTTCTGATCACCTTCTGGTTCATCATATACCGACCTACAGGCAGAAACTAAAATCAGCTAAACCTGTATTAAGGACTGTAAAAAGATGGACTAATGAAGCAGAGCAGGATTTACAATCTTGTTTTGACCTCACTGATTGGAGTGTTTTTGAAGCTGCTGCCACTGATCTGGACGAACTCACAGAGACCGTAACATCATATATCAGTTTCTGTGAGGATATGTGTATTCCTACCAAGACTCAACTAAATTACAACAATGACAAACCGTGGTTCACTGCAAAACTCAGACAGCTCCGTCAGGCCAAAGAAGATGCTTACGTGAAGGGGGACAATGTCTTGTATAAACAGGCTAAATACACACTGGAAAAGGAGATCAAAGTGGCAAAGAGGAATTATTCTGAAAAAATAAGGACTCAGTTCACTTCGAACGACTCCGCATCAGTGTGGAAAAGCCTAAAGAAGATCACCAATTACAAGACACCACCCCCCAGCACTGTGGAAAATCAACGACTGGCAGACGATCTGAACGAGTTTTACTGCAGGTTTGAAAGAACACCCATCACCTGCCCTGAACACCTCTCCACACAACCGTTCACACCAATAACAACTCCTGCAACCAACCCTGAATGCCTCTCCAAACAAACGTTCACACCATTCACAGCTCCTGCAACCAACCCTGAATGCCTCTCCACACAACCGTTCACACCAATAACAACTCCTGCAACCAACCCTGAATGCCTATCCAAACAAACGTTCACACCATTCACAGCTCCTGCAACCCATCCTGATCACCTCTCCAATCAACCGCTCTCACCATTCACAACTCCTGCAACCAACCCTGAATGCCTCTCCAAACAACTGTTCACACCACTCACAACTCCTGCAACCCACCCTGAACACCTCTCCAATCAAGCGCTCTCACCATTCACACCTCCTGCATCCCCCCTCTCCCCCACACCTGCAATACAGATCAGCGAGGATGCGGTGCGCCAGGTCTTCAGGAAGCAGAAAAGGAAAAAAGCACCAGGCCCAGATTGTGTTACACCAGCCTGTCTGAAATCCTGTGCTGACCAGCTGGCCCCCATCTTCACAAAGATCTTCAACAGATCGCTGGAGCTGTGCGAAGTCCCTTCATGCTTCAAACGCTCCACCATCATCCCCATCCCAAAGAAATCCAAAATTACAGGACTAAATGACTACAGGCCTGTGGCTCTAACGTCTGTAGTCATGAAGTCATTTGAAAAACTGGTGCTGGCCCACCTGAAGGACATCACTGGACCCTTGCTGGATCCTCTTCAGTTTGCCTACAGAGCAAACAGGTCTGTGGACGATGCAGTAAACATCGGACTGCATTATGTTCTGCAACACCTAGACAGACCGGGGACCTATGTGAGGATCCTGTTTGTGGACTTCAGCTCTGCCTTCAACACGATCATCCCAAACCTCCTCCTGCCCAAACTAACTCAGCTCTCCGTGCCCACCTCCGTCTGTCAGTGGATCAACAGCTTCCTGACAGACAGGCAGCAGCTAGTGAGGCTGGGAAAATACACATCCAGCACCCGTACAATCAGCACCGGAGCTCCCCAGGGCTGTGTTCTCTCCCCACTGCTCTTCTCCCTGTACACTAATGACTGCACATCTAAGGACCCCTCTGTCAAGCTCCTGAAGTTTGCAGATGACACCACACTCATCGGCCTCATTCAGGACGGTGACGAGTCTGCTTACAGACAGGAGGTTAAAGAGCTGGCTGTCTGGTGCAGTCTCAACAACCTGGAGCTTAACACGCTCAAAACAGTGGAGATGATCGTGGACTTCAGGAGAAACCCCCCTGCACTCCCCCCACTCACCATCATGAACAGCACTGTGACTGCAGTGGAGTCATTCAGGTTCCTGGGCACCACTATCTCTCAGGACCTGAAGTGGGACATTCACATTGACTCCATTGTGAAAAAGGCCCAGCAGAGGTTGTACTTCCTTCGCCAGCTGAGGAAGTTTAACCTGCCACAGGATCTGCTGAAACAGTTCTACTCCACCATCATCGAATCCATCCTCTGCACTTCAGTAACTGTCTGGTTCAGCTCAGCTTCTAAATCTGACCTCAGAAGACTACAGAGGGTAGTCCGGACTGCTGAGCGAATTATCGGTACAACCCTCCCATCTATTCAAGAACTGTACTTATCCAGAGTGAGCAAAAGGGCTGTTAAAATCACTCTGGACTCCTCACATCCAGCACACTCCCTCTTTGAACTGTTGCCATCTGGTCGACGCTACAGAGCACTGAGCACCAGAACGACCAGACACAGGAACAGTTTCTTCCCTCAGGCAATCCATCTTATGAACAGCTGATAATAACTGTGGGACACACTACACTATTTATATTTATATACACTACACTTTTTATCCAACACACATACTTAGCGTACACGTAAATCTTTTGCACATAATATACATGTACATACATGGAACACACTATACTACTTATATTTATATTTATATAGACATACACTTATTTATCCAAACACACATACTTAGCGTACAGTTACAATTTTTCCACATAATATACATGTACATACATAAATGCTCTTTTTAATATACCTGCCATACATTGTCAATTTGTATATTGTCAATCCTTACCCACCTATTTGTATTTTTTTGTATTTTTTATTCCTTATTGTGTTTTTTTGTTCTGTCGCTGTTATGTTGCACTGCGGAGCTCTGTCACGAAAACAAATTCCTCGTATGTGTGAACATACCTGGCAATAAAGCTCATTCTGATTCTGATTCTGATTCTGATTCTGATGTGTGTTTATAAAACTGTAATAAAATGAACCAATAAACCAAAAATGTTTTATTGACATTTCTGCTGTTCAGCTATTAACACTTTCCCCGCCGTTGACAGAATTTTCGGGCTTTTCTTGTTTTAAATGTGTTATTCGGTAGGATGTGCTATTCCACATGTTCTGAAAAAGTACTGAACATCTGGATCAAAACAGTGAAGGAGAAGCAGAAACAAGCGATCGCATGTGTGAGCAGATGCATGTGTAAAACAATGTGATCAAACATTAATCAGCATATAAATCAAAATTAGCTTATATTACAGAATGAAATGATCCAGAAAGTGGTTTAAGACAAGAAAATGATCTATGCCATCTATGTTTTGATTATCCTTCTGAATCTGATCCAGACGTATTCTTTTGACAATAACAATTTTCTCAGCGTGTAGTTTTTTTTTTTTTATGAAATTTTCAAGTGTTACTAAAAAAAAGAATCCATGATTTTTTTTTTCCAAAACAAATTCTGTTGTTTCATTGATATGTTGCATGTTCAGATATTTGTTCTTGTGGAAATCAAAAATGCTGGCAGAGGCTGGAAACTTTTTTAAAATCCTGTTGGGGATAGAGTTACAGTTACTGTTTGCTCCATTAGTGAGCTCCTCGGCTCAATCCAAACACTCTTAGTATATTAATTCACTATAAATTTTCAGTTTGTTGGTCATTTCCAAAAAAAAAAAAAAGAGGATGGTTCTCTGTTGTTAACCCAGTTCAATACGATACAGATATTAAAGGTTCAAGATTTTTATTCGTCAAATACACGATAATATAGAGCATATATAAATAGTAGTGAAAAGTGAGTGATCTGTCCAAAAGCTTATCTAATAGAATGCTTCTGGTTTCACTAGTTCACACTTACATAGAATTAGCTGAGGTATGGTCAGAGGTGGGTAGTAACGAGTTACATTTACTTCGTTACATTTACTTGAGTCATTTTTTGGGGTAACTAATACTTTTCGGAGTATATTTAAAGATGGGTACTTTATACTCTTACTTGAGTACATTTTTGGGGAAAAATCTGTACTTTTACTTCGTTACTGTGGGCGACGCTCCTCTCGTTACTTTATCTTAATGCAATAAATGTTATAAATGCTTCAGTTTATTCCAAACGCGCCGTCTACTTTTCTCTGGGCAATGAACGATGCCCATTCGCGAATGATTCATTCTTTTGAGTCAATTCTGTTTAAAGGCTTGATCAAACCAGTTGGCAAACGAGTGAACTGGTTCATGAATCAGTTTGAATGAGTCGTTCAGTTCCCTGCCGCACGCGCTGAGCGTCTGAAGTGGTTCACTCTGAGTTGTAACGTTTAAGAACAGAAAGAGCGTTGAAAACGTGGCTGGAACTGCACTGAATTGAAAGCAAATCTGCAAAGGTTATTATTTGCTAGCGATGGAGATCCTTATTAGATGAACACCGCGTGTGCTGTCTACTGTTTAACAGGTAATAACTTGGGCTACATTCGATTACAGTACACGATACCACTGTGGCATTAGTTTGTTGTACGTGTGTGGCTTATAACCGAGGGGAGTCAAGTTGAATGCAGCTTCCAAAAGACAAAAAATAGAGATTTTATTAATTTTAATACAATAACACCGGTGCAAGTACGTTCAGCGAGTCATATCATCAGCTGCTAAATTCAGATCTGTGATTGCTTGCTGGCGCTGAGCCAGAGATAGATGTGTTTATACCGCGCTGCGCATTATAACCAATCACACATGATTCTGTTGAGCTTATTAATGCATTGGCCAATCAGAGGCGTTCAGATGAGTCATCGCTAAAATGCCGGTGCTTCCTTCACTCGCTCACTGACTGAATACCTTTTCTGGCGAATTCTCTCGCAGGAACAACAAAGTGCAGATGTGTGTACGAATCTTTAATTAAGATATTGATTTCACAGTGTTAACAGTTTCAGTGATTTTAATGGGAGTTTCTGAGAGTGATTGAAATCTAGACTGTCAGTGAAAATCATCTTTAATAATGTAAATGTTATTTGCTCTCTTTCTGAACAATGAAAGATTAGTAGAAATATTTATATCACATTAAAGGTCCTTTCACACTGGACACGATTTTGACGCACGAATAATTCGCACGATGGTTTTATTTTTTGATCAGCTGTTTGTGTAATGAGTGCTTTCACACCGAACGCGAATGTGCTGAGGCGAAAAAACGACTTATTTTTTTCGCTTCGATGTCGATTTTTTTTTACTTTTGAGGCGACAAAAAGGCTTCAGCCAATCACATACAAGGAAACAAAGGTGACGTCACAGCAAAAAAGACTGCCAGACGCTGCTCTGGATCAATTGGTTCCCTGAAGTTTGTGGTTTGTCTCGTCAGATGCGGTGCCACTATCTGAAGGAGCTCCTCGAATTGTCCCACAGACATCCGAAAGTAAGTGCGGAACCGGCCATGATAAAGTTTTAGCTCCTGTACAACATTGGCATACTCCCCTTCAGACTCTCTGTTCTTTAGGACTGGGTGCGTCCAAAACCTTCTTTTCTGTCTTTTAAAGAAAATGAAAAGCTCGTCTTCACTGGATGATGATGTTGAAGTGTCCATTTTCTCAACTGTCGGCGCAAAAGTTTTGGAATGTTGAAGCTCTCTGAACGTCACAGACATCGCAAATTCGCGTCGCGGCTGATGTGAATGGTTTGACGGGAACTATTCGCATGCGAACTATTCGCTTTTTCGTTTCGCTTTTTCGTTACGCATCCGGTGTGAAAGGGCCTTAACTTTCAATGTTAAATTCACATTTAATATAAGGTCAGTTGTATTAAAAATATGTTATAGCATGACACCTATATCTGTTACTTAAGTAAACAGACAGGGTTTTATAATAAATTACATAAATTGGAGTAAAGGCTGATGAAATATATACATTTATACACGCACACATACATTACATACATTTTATCTATATATCTAAATAAAAATAGGCTCAGTATATATGACCCAAAGTAACTAGTAACTAACTACTTGAGTAGATTTTTTATCCGATACTCTTTTACTCTTACTCAAGTAACTATTCAAGACTAGTACTTTTACTTTTACTTTTTTTTACTTTTTTACTCGGAAATGGCCCGAACCTAGAGTACCCCCCCTTCCCCGTCCATTTATAAAGTGAACTCAAAGTGAGGAGATGGGGTGGAGGAGGGATGCTGATAAACCGTAGATGGATAGAGGTAAGTCAGCGATATTTATACTATGGGATTGATTACTTGATTATGGTCCACCTGTGTTGATTAGGCTAAGTATCTGACGCGCTCCTCCCGAATCTTGTTAATAAAAACATAATTTCACTAGTTCACGCTTACATATAATTAGCTGAGGTATGGTATGGGTATTTGGCGTGCTGTCCAGGGAAGGGCTCCGAGCTCAGGAATGGCCTGAACCTAGAGTACCCCCCTAAAAGCAAATGTACAAGAAGGACAGCCGCCAGTTTAAAGAACGCCCCCCCAAAAAAAATAGCATAGAGTACTGGCGGGGGCTGATATTGATTTTCTGAGAAGTTGTCTCATTGGCAGGCCTGCAGGGCCTACGTACTCCGGTGGGAGCGACTTGGGCGTTGGAAGGGTAGGCCCTACCGGCTGCAGGTAGTGAACTACGTGGTTGTGGGCACCCGGTCGGTAGGGCTCGAGCCGATGCTCAACGGGAGCTTGTGGCGTTGGAACGGTGAGCCCTACCGGCCGATGAGGAGGAGCAGCGTGGTTGTGGTGCCTGACCGGGAGGACCCGAGTTGCCTCGACCGGAATAGGTCACAGTGTCAGCGTACGGGCCCTACTGGCTGATAGCCCTTGCTATTCAGTGGGCGAAAGGCCTAAGGCTGACCGAGAGGGCCCATGAAGCCTCCGACAGGAGATTGAGACTCAGGATGACGGACGTCTGGGTCCTCTCAGTTTGGCAGATAACAAGCTTTGGGCTGGTCGACAAAGAGGACTCTGGCGACATCCAAAGGGAGATCCCGACTCACGGCATCGGATGGATGAGACTCGCTTGCGGCCGGCAAGTATAGGCCGACCGGGAGAACTCTCGCCAGACGTCTGAAGGGAGCGCACGCATCAGACGGGTAAGCCTCGACTGGGAGGACACTCGCGGCATCCGATGGGGCATTAAACTCAGAACATCGAACGGGTAAGCCTCGCCAGGTGGGGTTAAAAGATGTGAGGATAGCTGAGAGGATTTTTTTTTTTTCCTCAAATGGAAAGGTAAGTTGCGTGGGCGAGAGACTCTTACCGAAGTCCGAAAGGAGCACTCTACGCCGACCGTAGAGTGGAAAGGTAAAGGTTATCTGTCCAGGAGGCTCTCGCCGGCGTCCGAAGGGAGCACACGCATCGAAAGGGTAAGCCTCGCTGACCATAGAAAAGGAAAAGGTAAGGTTGTCTAACCGGGAGGCTCTTGCCGGCATCCGAAGGGAGCACACGCATCGAACGGGTAAGCCTCTCCGGATGTGGGACAGAAAAGGTAACATTAAGTGGCTAGGAGGCTCCAACATCCAACGGGGACTTCCTGTTCCCAGAAAAAACTGGGTAAGCCTCGCGGGCCGTAGGATGGAAAAGGTAAGTTTGTGTGGTCGTGAGGCTCTCGTCGACGTCTTATGGGAGTTTGCTACTCACGGGTAAGCCTTGACGACCGTAGGAAGGAAGGAGGGTTTATTTGTGTGTTTGGTACTTGCGGCATCGGACGGCTTGCTTATTGGGTTTTGCGACCTAGACCACGTGGAATGGTAGTGGTTGTCTGGCCAGGAGGCTCTCACCAGCGTCCGATGGGAGCACTCGCATCGAACAGGTAGAGGAAGTGGTCAGGTTGTCTAGCCGGGAGGCTCTGACCGACGTCCGATAGGAGCTTAGCTCCAGGAATCGAATGGGTAAACCTCTCTGGCTGAAGGACGGAAAAGGTTGTCTAGCCGGGAGGCTCTTACCTTCATTCGACAGGAGCTTAGCTCCCGGAATCGAACAGTTAAGCCTCGCTGGCCAAAAGACGGAAAAGGTAAGGTTGTCTAACCGGGAGGCTCTCACCTACATCCAGTGGGAGCCCTGACTCCATGCATTGGATGGGTAAACCTCTCCGTACGTAAGACAGAATGGCAAGAAAGGTAGCCGGGGGCTTTCACCTACGTCCGAAGGGAGTGTGAGCTCCTGGCAACGAACGGGTAAGCCTTGCTGGCCGCATAATGGAAAAGGTGAGGTTGTCTGGCCGGGAGGCTCTCGTCAGCATCCGATGGGAGCTCGAGCTCCTGGCATCGAAGAGAGAAGCCTCGCCGGCCATAGGATAGAAAAGGTAAGGTTATCTGGCCGGGAGGCTATGGCCGTTTTTGTATTTATTTATTTTTTTTTGTAATATTTATTTATTTATTTTTTAAATTTGCGACACTGGATGGGTAGTCTCACCAGCCATCAGAGGGAAAATTGAGATTGTTTTATCTGCGAAGCACCCGTCGGTGTTTGGCAAAAGCTTAATTTGCGGTATTGGATGGGTACGTCTTGCCATCAGAGGGAAAATTTGTTTTAGCTGCGATGTACTCATTGGTGTTCAATAGGTAAGTGTCGCTGACTGAAATTTTTATTTTTTTACAAATCTGGTTAATCGGGCATTAATTGGGTAAGCTTCGCTGGTGGTCGGATGGAAAGTCCAAGATTGCTTAAGCGGGAAAGCTCTTGCAGCATCTGGCAGGAGTTTAATACTCGCGATGTCATACGAGTAAGCTTTGCTGATAGTTGAACGGAGAAGGCAATGGTTGGCTCAAACGGGAGCACTCTTGCAGAGCCTGACAGGGAGTTCAATACTAAGGATGATTTGGTTGTCTACGAGGGTAGACGCTGTGAGGTTTACTTGAATAACTGTTTAACAAATCCAATGAGCTGCTTTCGATCAACGAGTCAGAAAAATCTTGGTGCAGTCATTGTATTGGAAATTAAGCGTGCAAAAATAAATTGGATTTCCTGTGCCAGTGTACCCCTAATAGGTGCCATGAATCAGCGATGTGTGATTGTCAAATCGTCATATTGTCAGCACGTGAGATCAATGGTACATATCGACGATGCAATCATGCATGGGTGGAGTAAGATAAAGATTCTTTATTCTTGTCTGAGCTTACCATTTGCCATTTTAACCATGCAGATGCATGAAAAAGAGCCTATGGAATCACCAATAATATAAAATATATAAAATATACTTTCGGACGTACTGATAAACTGGCATTAAATATAAAATACTATATTTAAAACAGCTAGTTCATGTAGTCGGCACTACTGTCATCTCGCTTGTCCTGTGACAGATTTATTTTTTTATTTTATTTTTTATTTTTTGGTGCAAAAACGATAGTAGATTTCATTTAAAGTTCAACAACTTAACCCTAATATGGACGTAAACGAATGCCTTAAATATAAGGTATTCAAGAACAGGTAAGTTCATATATTTGGAGTGAGTTTGGTTGAACTGATGCCTTGGTCATACGCGGTCCGGACCACGTGCCTCATGATGGGCCCGACGCGCCACCCCGGAAACAAGAATGAGATGCGTTCTAACGTAACTGTGGCATTAAACTCCGTTAGTGAGAGCTCGTTTAAGATATGGCACGTATCGGATTACCTGTTAAAGTACGATGGAATACCTTATATATGCAAACGATGTATGTCTATTTGTGGATGGAGACTTCTTCCCCGCCTACAGGCTCACATCATCCTTTGAGAGCAAAGGGGCGGAGCGTGAAATGCAGTGCTGAGAAGGGATAACGGAACGGTTTGATAGCCGAATTATGGTATGCCGCCTAATAATGATAATAAGAAACGTTGATTGGAGAATGAGCCTAATATCGTCTTGGCTATCGTCGATTCATGATACTATCAACGCAACCTAGGATGCATGGCATACCTTTTAAGCGGAGGTGATGTCAAAGTTTTTTTTGTTTTTGTTTTTTGCGCGGGAGCAGACACTGCTGTGGCAGAGGGGAGATACGGGAAAGGCTCCTGCGGGAGCATACACTGCTGCGGCAGTGAGGAGATACGGAAAAGGCTCCTGCGGGAGCAGACACTGTTGTGGCAGTGAGGAGATACGGGAAAGACTCCTGCGAGACACTGCTGCGGCAGTGAGGAGATACAGGAAAGGCTCCTGCGGGAGCAGACACTGCTGCGGCAGTGAGGAGATACGGGAAAGGCTCCTGCGGGAGCAGACACTGCTGCGGCAGTGAGGAGATACGGGAAAGGCTCCTGCGGGAGCAGACACTGCTGCGGCAGTGAGGAGATACGGGAAAGGCTCCTGCGGGAGCAGACACTGCTGCGGCAGTGAGGAGATACGGGAAAGGCTCCTGCGGGAGCAGACACTGCTGCGGCAGTGAGGAGATACGGGAAAGGCTCCTGCGGGAGCAGACACTGCTGCGGCAGTGAGGAGATACGGGAAAGGCTCCTGCGGGAGCAGACACTGCTGCGGCAGTGAGGAGATACGGGAAAGGCTCCTGCGGGAGCAGACATTGCTGCGGCAGTGAGGAGATACGGGAAAGGCTCCTGCGGGAGCAGACATTGCTGCGGCAGTGAGGAGATACGGGAAAGGCTCCTGCGGGAGCAGACACTGCTGTGGCAGTGAGGAGATACGGGAAAGGCTCCTGCGGGAGCAGACACTGCTGCGGCAGTGAGGAGATACGGGAAAGGCTCCTGCGGGAGCAGACACTGCTGCGGCAGTGAGGAGATACGGGAAAGGCTCCTGCGGGAGCAGACACTGCTGTGGCAGTGAGGAGATACGGGAAAGGCTCCTGCGGGAGCAGACACTGCTGCGGCAGTGAGGAGATACAGGAAAGGCTCCTGCGGGAGCAGACACTGCAGCAGCAGTGGGGAGATGCGGAAAACAGAGAAGTAAAGGAGAACATGAGAAGAGGAGGAGAGATAGCTGCTTGGGCCACCTGTGGAGCTTGCTTCGGCTGCTGTAGATGTTGGCTGCGGGAAGAGTATAAAGGGTTAGTAACATTTGATGGAGCAAGCTAAAATGAATGGGTAGCCTACTGTGTTGCCAGCTTAGCAATTGGTTGCCTGATTTGACAATTCCTCAAGCCTTGTCCACATTATTATGTTCCTGTTGGAAAAGCATCATTCCTCTCATTTGGCCTCCGGCCTTTTTAGACGGTCTCCAGAGCAGATACATTTGGAACGCTGTTTTCATGTTGTAGTATGGACTGTGGAAACAGAGGCTTTTGGAAACGATGAAGCATGTTTAGTCTTGTAAGACGTTATACCGAAAGACATGATTATAGCAGTAACGTTAAAGGTCCCATGACATGGATTATTTCCTTTTCTTTAAATGCTTTTTAATGTTTCCTTAGGTGTACTTATATTGTTAGTATGATTTTTACATTTAAAATTTAGAAATAAAAAGCATTTTTATATCCTGTTATTTGCCCTCTGGCTTGAATGCTCTGTTTGAAGGGGCGTGTCTGCTGTGAGACTCCGAGTAAACAACAACTGTTGTGATTGGCTGACATCTTTGCATACGAAATGCGTATTACATGTGGAACCCCTCTCAAATATATTTATATATATATATATATATACACTATTACAGCTGGCGAGATTAACGAATCGTGGATTTATTGATTATATAATTATTTTTCCGATCTCTTCCCATCACATGAAAGTCTGCAGTGATGAGCATTGAGTAGATAGAGTCTGTTTATCGCGTGAATGCAGTCATCTCGTCATTATTGCAACACGTTTTCTCTCACAAAATGCTTTCACCACAACTAACAGCAAACACATGAATACAGTAAGAGCTTTGTTGTGCAGCATAACAGCGTCATTCATTGTAACGGCAGTTTGGGCAAGTGTGCAGATATACTCGCGATGTGTGAGAGCTCCGGAAAAAAAAGGGAGCGTTCTTTGATCGCTCTCTGTAGTTAAATCACAATTTAAATAACACATTTGTTTCATGCTACTAAGAGAAACAACGTGAAGTTGATCGTTTAATCACTGGCTTGATTCACTGATGCATAAACAGTATTAAACGATTTAGAAAGAAAGTCTGTGTGAACTTGAATAATAAGCTACACATCAGAAATCGCTGATCACAGATCAGGCATTAATGAACACTGTTACTCACGGTTTGTGCCGGTGCTGTCGAATCCATATCATAAAAGTCTGTTTGTAACGCCTGTGCTGACATTGCGACTGAATTCTATGTTAATATTTGGGCGGGCAAAGCAGAGAAAGGGGAGGTAACATTTCTCCTTGCAACGTCACAAAGAGGAGATTCAAGATCAGCCCGTTTGAGCTTCCATTTTCTCAAAGGCAGAGAAAGATAGCAAAATCTCAATTTACACCGATTAAAATTTCTAGAAAATTGGGGACCATATACAGGCTAGGGGAACTCATATTAATGTTAATAAACCTCAGAAAGTGAAATTTGGTAATAACCCCTTACCAGTCACCCCCCATTTTTGGCATGGAGACAGAAATTACGTACCCAAAATAAAAATGTTTCTGCTCATGATTCTTTCTGACTAGATACATGATCAACATTTGTCCACGAGCTGAAACTTCGACGTTTACCGTTTAGGAATCGGAATCGTTTTCCTGATATAAATTACTAAATAATTGTCGCTGAAACAATGTTTTATCAAATCGAAGCCAGAGTCTTTAGAATTTCAATTGATGCACGGTTTATCCAGATCAAGTAAGAGAGTGATGTTTAACGTGCTGTGAAAGTGAAACGATTTTTTTTTTTTTACCTATCATGGAACTTATGCATGTATCATTTCAGTGAGGCTTAAACCTGCGCGGTAAGGTGAATGTAATGTCTTGGACATTTCAATGTGGATGAAGACTGGAAATAATGCCTTGGCTTCGTGGTTAAAAGTGGCATCGTCATCCGACGGAACTACGTTTGTGCCCGTCTACCAAATCTATGCACACGCCACACTCCAGATCAGCAGGTGGCGGTAATGCACCTTAAAGCTGGTTTGCCTAAACCGCTATAAAACTCTAGGAGAAGAAGAAGACGGAACGGTGTCATGACGTCGTTTAACAAACTTTAGCCGCAAACCTGC
This sequence comes from Carassius carassius, assembly GCF_963082965.1. NCBI lineage: Eukaryota > Metazoa > Chordata > Actinopteri > Cypriniformes > Cyprinidae > Carassius > Carassius carassius. The sequence continues at coordinate 32,430,375 of NC_081768.1, read as the reverse complement.
TTTTAGCGTCTTCGCCTGAAAATTTATTGGTTTACGTCACGCGGTCTGCTCCGCTAGAGGAAGCGGCCTCAAACTGGGAAGTGAGAGAGGCTTGCTGCGGTAAGAACTGGGGTGCGGCCCAGGCTGGTTGGATGCCTGCTGCTGCAATCCAGCGCTCGAGGAGAGCTCGGTCTCGGGTGGCACGATCGTTGTGACGAGCGAGGCGAGCTCGGAGCTTGCACCGTCTATTGGCCACGACGTGTGGCTTGGCGAGGAGAGCAGCTGTCGCGATGACGCTTAATGGTGCTCAACGGCCCTGTTTGGCTGGGTAGGACTGATCGCGGGTCCGGCAAAAGCAGCAGATCTGATAAATCCCGGTATAGCTCTCTTCGTTGGTGGGAAAATTGGGTCTGTGATAAGGTGACAGATGAAGCGAACCAGCATGCTGATAAACCGTCGATGGATAGAGGTAAGTCAGCGATATTTATACTATAGGATTGATTACTTGATTATGGTCCACCTGTGTTGATTAGGCTAAGTATCTGATGCGCTCCTCCCGAATCTTGTTAATAAAAACATAATTTAATGAGTCACTCAATATAGTTCAGTCTGACATTGTTTAAATTCAGGGTTTAAATTCTTTTAAATGACAATTCAAGCAAACCAACTTTGATCTTCTATTGTCAAACTTGTTGCTTCTTTAGAAGTTTTAAGTACATAATTTTTTAAAAGTTAATCTGAAGTCGAAGATTATTTACTTTACTGGTATATTTTACTTTGACAATGGGCACTGTAAACAAAAAATTATTACTATTTCCATAATTTCCATACTTATGACTGTTATGATGTCTGCAATGCAGTGGAACACCAGTAATCTGATTCAATCTGAGGTCTTGACTCAAAAACGTTACCTCACTGAGATAAAATTATGAAGTCCTGTGTATATAATGTATGTATTTTTCTTTAACCTATCATAATATATCCACCACTGATATTCAAATAAGAAGTTGTGTAGTGTTTTCTTACCCACGTTCTTTGGAGGAAGCCGCTCGATTCTCCAAACGATGGCTCGATGCACATTTTCATATTTGACCGTGCCGACAGACACGTGCATCACAGACTGAGACTCGGCCACATGCGCTAAGCCCAGACACGCGTTTCTGTTCATGCGAGCCTTCAGAGACTTCTGCCGCAGCAGTGACATGCTGTTGGACACTTTGACCCAGTCGCCTGGGAATGGCACCTGAACCACAATGTTTTCACAGATCGTCTCTGTAGGCAATGGGAAACTTGACAAAACGTTGAGGAAGACCTGCAGCTCGATGCAAGCACCCTGCACAGTCACCAGGGCTTTAACAGAGAGTGGCGGCTCCCCACAGCGGAGCGACACTGTCCTGTAGCGCACCAGCTCCACACGACAGGCGTCCGGAGGACAGAACTTAATCAGCCGCTTGTCCACAAACTCTGTCTCTCTGACACACCGATGAAAATGGTAGTCTGCGATCTCCATCCAGACCTCCTCATCCTCATCAGAGGCATATGAAGGAGCTTGTCTGAGAAGCCCCAGGTCATTCAGAGCCAGGAAACACTCTGCCGCCCCATTCAAGAAAGCGAGACAGTGAATTTGTGTAATGGCCGTGCACTCAAGAACAACGCCATCCTTACTTTGCCGCAACCAGATGCGGTCAGATATCTGCAAGGACAGCTCCTGCTCTTCGTAGTGTTTGTGATGCTGGTGCAGCACTGGTAACCGCAGGAGCTCTTCTTCTATGGACACCAGTAAGTCCTCCAAGTCACCATATTCAGTGGTGCCAAACTTCAAGAGTTGCTCCACTTCTGGCTCGTGGGTCACCTCATGTTTGGGGTGATAGCGCTTTCTCTCGATGTATGACACATGCTCGACCTTCAGCGTGGCGATCTTGCGTGGCTCGCCGTAACTTTCGAGCTTCGGACCAGAGAGAGTGCAGTAGGCGTGCAGCTGGAACTCTTTGAAAGGTTTCTCCAAGCCCTTCTCATAAAAGAGCTGCAGCAGTGCTCCGGGCAGCAGCTGCAGGTATATGGGACCCCACTGGCGTGAGGACATGCGGTTCTTCTTCTCTGGGATCCGAAGCATCAAGGACCAACCGTGTCTCCTCTGGCTAAGGAACAATCCCTGCAGGACGAAGGCGGACTGAGATTTGTTCATCGCTTGATCTTTCACAGCACCTAAGCCTGAAGGTTGCTTCTCCTTTCCTGGTTTCACAACATTGCCTTCCTGCTGGTTCTCCTCGGTTCTCAGCTGTTCTAGTTTATGGCATATGTAGGAGTAGGAGTACTGAAGGTGGTCTTGGAGCGGCTCATTGCCATCCTTGGTACGGATGAAGAAACGGGGCAAACTGGGTCCAGAGTCGGAGTCAGACGATGAGGTCCAGGACACTCGTTTGTGCTCAGCTTCCCCCCAGAAGGGGTTAAAATGGCCTGGCTCATCATAGGGTGCGTTGAGAGATGCAGAGCCTTCAGGCAGTTTCACAGAGTCTCTCTGAGAGAAGCTGGACAGACCTCTGGAGAAGTCTGGCTGCTCCTGAGGAGCGTAGTCCAAGAGAGACGGAGTCAAACCCACCGGAGTGTGCAGAGGAGTGTTGCTGGGCACACATGAACTCCCATTGAGACTGAAATCCATGGAAGGGGATTCGATGGCAGAGCTGAAGCTCCATGATTCACTTCCCAGGGATGGCAGAACAAGTTTCAGCCCATTGGGCCGAGGTACTGAACCCGAGTTTGATGTAGAAGAGCACACAGATTTCTGGGCTGAGAAGGTTGTCCCTTCATCTTCAAATGTAACCCAGTTGGCTGGATGATTCATGGAGCACATTGCTTCACTCTTCTTGTGCGCACAATCTTCTGCAGAAATAGAAACAGGCAGAAACTAATAAGGTACTTACAACTATATGTTGAACATACACAAATTATGTGTTGCCTAGTGGACACATAGGATGCTCTGATTCTGCAAGAGAGGGCACACAGACATTATTATGGGATGCATTAAATATGGGGCATCTTAGTCGAAAGGGTAGAAATATTGAAGGCTGCAGCTGATCTTAAATAAGAAAGCAAAGGTCTGAGTCTCTTTGACCAGCTCCAGAGCTTCCTAAATGTCTTGTGCATGACAGACTCTACTCACATTTCTCAGGGAAAAATGAATAAACACAGGAAACACCGGCCCTTTGCCCATAAGCACATTCACACGCTTGTGGGTCATGTTATAAGACCCTTTACACACCCAGGGTGTCAAACCTCGCACACAGAAATGCTTGTTTAAATTGTTGATCATGTAGTTCTTAATATTCTGCATTATCGGTCAGTTCATTATAGGGGTTCTATTATGCTTTTTCACTTTTTCAACTTTAGTGTGTAATGTTGCTGTTCGAGCATAAGAAACTGCAAGATTACAAAGCTCAAATTCTACTCTAAAAGGTGATATTCCTTTAACAAAACACTTTCCAAGAACTACAATAAACTGATCAGTTGGACTACAGTCCACATCTTTCAGATATTGTGAAGTCACAATGTCACTAATAAATAATCCATCCCCACATCTCTTAAATGTTGCTTTCTAAATACACTCAGAAAGTCCCAGATTTGTGGACATTCACAAAGGCCAGTCACTAGTCAGATGACTATAATTACACAGAAAATTGAGAGACTACACAGCATTTGAGCAACGGATTAAAAAAAAAAAAAAAAGGTCACTAAAATTGTAAAATTATTTATTTTATTTAAGACATGTTTTCTCAGCATTACAACATTGCATCAACTACTGATGAACATATACATTTTTATTTGAATAATCATTCGGTGTGTTATTTAATAATATATTACTATGTCTTTGGAAGTCAAACACATTAAACACACAAATTCATGTTATTTCTTATGTACATGTAATGTCAGGATTCCCAAACTATTTTTGTCAGTCGAATCTCTTTAACCTATTATATTTACATATTAATATGAATTATATTAATTAAACATTAATTATATTAAGTAACCCAGAGATTTTAAGGCAATAAGTTAATAATGAAGTAATTACTCTCTTAACTGGTCACAGGAGCAGACTGGAGGGTAGTTTGGTGGAGGGTAGCTCAGTCTTACCTGAAGCTATTAAATTTTATACTAGTTTTCACTTGTTATATTGATTTTGTAAGTGCCCTAAAGCTAGATTTCTGTAGTTTTTTTAATTTTTTTTTATAGATGGACTCTTTTTATTTGCATCCATCTGACCCCTGCTGCATCTCATGTCAAAGCCTGCATCCTCCTGAGGTCACAACCATCACCAATAACGTCTCCTTTCAGAAAACTGACCATTATATAATAGACTGTCATTCCTGAGTGAGAAGGAAATTATCCTCTGGATCTGATGATCTGAATCAGACGTATAATTAGAGACATGTGCGGTGGATCTCCAGAGCTGGACGTGATTCTTTCCTCAGTTTCTTTTAGTGAATTATCAAAAGGCCTGTTTACACCTGGTCCCGATCGCTCAAACCACTTCAGGAGGAGGTCTGGGATGCATTCAGTCGAAAATGGACAAATGTTAATGCATCTAGCTGTTGATGCAAATCTTGCCCTGCCCAAAACGTAAAAAAATAAATGTGTGAGAGCGTGTCATAGGTTATATCTGGTCATATCTTGTCATCTGGCACCGATGCAAGATGGCAGCCTCTGGGACATGCTCTGCAGTTGTTTTTGTTAGTTTGTCTTGTCTTTAGTTATATTCCTGCAATCAATTTCACTAGAGATTAATTGCTGGACATTTGGCACCACACATCACCCGATATATATTCTGATGTTTTGCTGGACAGGAAACGAATGATCATTGCAGATTTCGAATGCCCCTGTCTAGCATCCATCTGGTGAACCTCCGCTCTCTACCCAACAAAACGGACGAAATCCTTCTGCTCTCCCAGACAAATAAGTATTTCTCACACTCTGCTGCTCTGTGTTTCACGAAACTTGGCTAAACCACGGCATTCCAGACAGCGCGCTCCATCGGGCAGGCTTTCAGCTGTTCAGAGCGGACCACAATGCAGAATCAACAGGGTCAAATGGTCAAACCCAAATGGTCTTCTTTCCAAAGACACCAAAATTATGTTTGTAACACACTGAAGTAGGAAACTATTACAATTATAAGTTTGGTAGAGCACTTTCAGCTGTGAGTCCCATAATGGGGGGTGCTGGCTAACAGGTTAATAAAGCCAATCTCTCCCTTGAACTGCCAAAATACAGACAGCACATCACATGTCCCACAGGAGACAGTAATATGTTGGATCACTGTTACACCACAATAAAGGATGCATATCACTCTGTTCCACGAGCAGCTTTGGTGCTCTCTGATCACTGTTTGGTTCATCCTACTAGGACTCATCTAACTTACAACAATGACAAACCGTGGTTCACTGCAAAACTCAGACAGCTCCGTCAGCCAAAGAAGATGTTTATAGGAAGGGGGAAATGTCTTGTATAAACAAGCCAAATACACACTGTAAAAGGAGATCAGAGTGGCAAAGAGGAATTATTCTGAAAAACAAATGACTCAGTTCACTTCCAGCGACTCACTCACACGACTGGCAGACGATCTGAATGAGTTTTACTGCAGGTTTGAAAGAACACCTCACACCCGCCCTCAACACCTCTCCACACAACCATTCACACCATTCTAAAGACCCCTCTGTCAAGATCCTGAAGTTTGCAGATGACACCACACTCACCGGCCTCATTCAGGACGGTGACGAGTCTGCTTACAGACAGGAGGTCAGGAAACCCCCCTACTTTAAGGGAAGTCGTGGCCTAATGGTTAGAGAGTCGGACTCCCAATCGAAGGGTTGTGGGTTCGAGTCCCGGGCCGGCAGGAATTGTGGGTGGGGGGAGTGCATGTACAGTTCTCTCTCCACCTTCAATACCACGACTTAGGTGCCCTTGAGCAAGGCATCGAACCCCCAACTGCTCCCCGGGCGCCGCAGCATAAATGGCTGCCCACTGCTCCGGGTGTGTGCTCACAGTGTGTGTGTGTGTGTGTTCACTGCTCTGTGTGTGTGCATTTCGGATGGGTTAAATGCAGAGCACAAATTCTGAGTATGGGTCACCATACTTGGCTGAATGTCACTTCACTTTCACTTTCTTTACACTCCCCCCACTCACCATCATGAACAGCACTGTGACTGCAGTGGAGTCACTCAGGTTCCTGGGCACCACTATCTCTCAGGACCTGAAGTGGGACATTCACATTGACTCCATTGAAAGTGAAAGTCAGTGAAAGTCACGTGACATTCAGCCAAGTATGGTGACCCATACTCAGAATTCGTGCTCTGCATTTAACCCATCCAAAGTGCACACACACAGCAGTGAACACACACACACACCCGGAGCAGTGGTCATCATTTATGCTGCGGCACCCGGGGAGCAGTTGGGGGTTCGATGCCTTGCTCAAGGGCACCTAAGACGTGGTATTGAAGGTGGAGAGAGAACTGTACATGCACTCCCCCCACCCACAATTCCTGCCGGCCCGAGACTCGAACTCACAACCCTTCGATTGCGAGTCTGACTTTCTAACCATTAAGCCACGACTTCCCCAAAAAAAGGGTTCATACTTTTCATCAGAAGGAAGCAGCTGTTTCTGCTCGGTTGTGAAAAAGGCCCAGCAGAGGTTGTACTTCCTTCGCCAGCTGAGGAAGTTTAACCTGCCACAGGATCTGCTGAAACAGTTCTACTCCACCATCATCGAATCCGTCCTCTGCACTTCAGTAACTGTCTGGTTCAGCTCAGCTTCTAAATCTGACCTCAGAAGACTACAGAGGGTAGTCCGGACTGCTGAGCGAATCATCGGTACAACCCTCCCATCTATTCAAGAACTGTACTTATCCAGAGTGAGCAAAAGGGCTGTTAAAATCACTCTGGACCCCTCACATCCAGCACACTCCCTCTTTGAACTGTTGCCATCTGGTCGACGCTACAGAGCACTGAGCACCAGAACGACCAGACACAGGAACAGTTTCTTCCCTCAGGCAATCCATCTAATGAACAGCTGATAATAACTGTGGGACACACTACACTATTTATATTTATATACACATACACTTATTTATCTAACACATATACTTAATCTACATTTCAATTTGCACATAATATACCTGTATATACAAAATTGCCTATTGTAATATACCTCCACATACAATTGTCAATTTGTATATTGTCATTCCTTACTTGTTCTATTTTTTTTTTTAAATCTGTGTTTTTATTCGGTCTCTGTCATTCTGTTACACTGCAGATGTTTCTGTCACGAAAACAAATTCCTTGTATGTGTAAACAGACCTGGCAATAAAGCTCATTCTGATTCTGATATGACGTATTAAAGTCAAATATGACTGCGCTAATGCGAGATGCATCGCTGCAGATGTGTAGCAGTGAATATCTCTGAGGCGCAAACTGCTGCAAATGAAACAGAAGACGATCAGCACACAATCATCTCCAATAAAAGTACTGAGAATAACTTATTAGTAGCAGGCAGAGCTAGTAACTGATTACAGTGTAATTTGGGTTACGTAATCAGATTCCAGAAATTAAGTACTCGTAATTAGATAAAATAATATTTTAAAATACTCTTAATCAGCTACTTTTTCATTGATTACTTAATTACACATTCCCACAACAGCAATGCTTTATTCAAAATGTACTGATTCTCTCCAATTTCTCTTTTTCATCTTTTAATTGTTCTACTCCTATAGATTTAGGAAGTCTTCAGTTCAGTGGAGGTCCACACAGAGATCAGTCATCACTTGACAAATGGATTTACTAAAATCAGTTCAGGTTTCAGAAGTGCTTCAATATCGCATCAACTACTGATAAAGAAGTTCATTTCTATTTGATTTATCAGTCAGTGGATTATTTTACCATGTCTTACAATGTATTTGGAAGGTTTTTTGTTTTTCAAACACATTAAAATGTACACATTCACATTATTTCTTATTTACATGTAATGCAGGTTATTAAAAAAATTATCAGGTGAATCTTTTCACTTAATTTATTTACTTAAAAATTAAGTATCATATTGTGTATTCATAGCTCTCTGGCTTTGGTAAATGGGCACATGACATGCAGGTAAACAAATAAAATATTTAATGTTTTCTATTTTGATTGATGTTTTAAAATTTCTTAATTTTAACTTTTGTATGATTGAATTAATTATTAGCTTTTCATTAAACTCATAACCCCCTGCAGCTCCTTGATGAACCCGTTTGAGAAACTTTGACGTAAAATAATATTTAATGCACTTTTTGTTGTCAGTATCAACTAACTGAATATATTTTCTTTTTCTTTGCCTTTTTATACCAGTGTGGTACAAGACTGTACTATTTATTTCAATGCGTCAATGTTAGGTCAAAAGTAATCTAAAAGTAACCTGATTATATTCCCTAAAATGTGTGCAGTAGTTTATGCTCCTCCGAGCAGATGTGATGCAGAAGCTCTCTTCTTCATTATCTGTTTCTCCATCAAACACTCGAGTGACGCAGAACTGGAGGTTTTGAGGACTGAGCAACAGGAATATTGTGTGTTCTTCTCCGGATCAGGTTTTGTTCAGAGGTTAGTGACTGACTCGTCTGGTCTTCCTGGCATCATCTAGTTCTGAGATGGTTTGACTAAACTAGATGATGCCAGCAGCAATCTTGCTCTTTTTCACTGATGTGCTGCAAAAGAATTCAACATCACACACAACTAACTTACAACTCAACGAACCGACTTAAACAGACACAGAATAAAGTTCACTATGAGAATAACTTACAAAGAACTCTGTAAAAAATGTGTGAAGAGATGCAGGCTGAGTTTTAACAGACTACTGAAGGTGTGGAACTATATTCTCGCTCGAAGTCTTGTGTTTGTTCCTCAGTGAATGTTAAAGACGGATTCAGATGAGCCTCGGGTTCGTGTGAGCCGCTGTCTCTACTTTATAACGACACAAAACAACGACGAAAAGTGGAAAAAGTGATAATGTGTGTGTGAGAGTTTGAGATATTTTGTCACCTCATTGTTTTAGATGAAAGATCCGGTGCAGACGGTATTTTCTCAAAATGGCAGAAAATAAGTGGAGCGGACGGGATTCCAGCCAAAACATCCCGAACGGGAAGCGGATCCTGCCGCTCTACTACGGCGAAGGACTGCTTTAATATTCATGAGGTACGGGAGAGCACCAATCAACCCCAACACACTCTGATATATATTAATGAGATGAGCCTGCAGCGTCTTATCAATATTCATGAGCGCATATCCTCCTTCAGTAGGCTACCCGTAGCGTCAGCGCGACCTAATTAATATTCATGAGCTTATCCAGCAGCGTGAGAGTGGCCTAAGTAATATTAATGAGCTCATCCTCCGCCGTAGTAGGACTCGAAATTTGGCGAACGGGAAGAACTTAAGATCACCAAAACTTTTTTTATTTTTTTTATTTTAACTTTAGTCCTCTTAAGATAAACATTGGGCTGAAATACTGAAATGAAAAAACTGAAGGCAAAATGACTGAGTTTCCAGCTTTATTGTCTTGATTTTGGTTGAATCCAGTACACTGTGCTGCTAAACAGATCCATATAAAGAGAAATAAGAGACTAAGATGATCATGACACTTTCAGAGCACATCATACTCTACTGCACAATAATCTGTGATATACGTCCTCATGTACTCTAGACAACGACAATAGATTTGGAACATAAAAACATGGTTTAATATTTTCTGAGGAAATGAAGCAGGAAAATCACTGTATATTCAATGTGTTCATTCACATGGACCCTTCTCATGCAGACGATTTCTTCAGTATATTTGTTTGGAAAAAAGTACACAGGTTTACCATGATTTTACCTCTGAATTAATCACACACGCAGAATTAAAACGGACTTGTGTGTTTGCAAGTCATTAATTCTCTAATACACATCTGTGTGAGGAGAAACAGATGTTGTAATTTCACCATTAAACACACACACACACACACACAGACAGAGACGTGGCTCCTCTGGAGATCAGCTGCTTCCGGTCACATGTCTGGTGTTCGGTGGGAATGTTTGCCGTCACAGAGACAGACTTCTGTCCTCATTATCGGCTCTTGTTCTTCTTTGAGTTTCCCTGCAAGAGTCCAGCAGAACAGAGTTCCCTCAATTAATCATTCAAACATCACATTTAGCAAAGTTTCATTATTACAGACGAGTCTTTTAATCAAAACCAAACTATTAGGACTGGGTATTGACAGTTTTCATGATAGCATTCAGTCTGATTCTGATTTGATTCAATATTGATTTTGGATTTGTGTCAGGTACAGTTACAGCAGTTATATTTCTACTCCAATTTTATTTTTTTTATTTTTTTTTATGGTAGCGGTCATAAAAACTTGACAGATTTGTTAAAATATAAAAAAAAAAAACTTACTGAAGAACAGTAAGACTGATATCAGAATCAGAATCAGAAAGAGCTTTATTGCCAAGTATGCTTGCGCATACAAGGAATTTGTTTTAGTGACATAAGCTTCCAGTAAACAGAGACAACAACACACAGACGAAAAATAAATAAAAAAATAAAAAAAATTACAGGAGAATTACAAATTGGCAAATAAATAAGTGTATAAACAATTGTGCTATAAATGATAATGGAATAGGATTGAGTGAGATGCAGGAATGTTCTAGGATGGAGGGGTAACAAATAAATATAAGGATATTGCACATTTTTGCATAAGTTTAAGTGGGAAACATTTAACTGTTCATGAGGTAGATTGCCTGGGGGAAGAAACTATTCTTGTGCCTTGCTGTTCTTGTATTTGCGGCTCTGAGGCGCCGGCCAGATGGCAAAAGTTCAAAGATGGGGTGACTTGGATGTGAGGGATCCAGAGTGATTTTCTGAGTCCTTTTCCTCACTCTGGATGTGTACAGTTCTTGGAGGGTGGGCAGAGGAGCACAAATAATCCTTTCAGCAGTCCGAACAGTTCTCTGTAGTCTTCTGATATCTGATTTTGTTGCTGAACCAAACCAGACAGTAATTGAGGTACACAGGACTGACTCAATGACGGCTGAGTAGAACTGTTTCAGCAGCTCCTGTGGCAGGTTAAACTTCCTCAGCTGGCGAAGGAAGTACAACCTTTGTTGGGCTTTTTTCACAATGGAGTCAATGTGATTGTCCCACTTCAGGTCCTGAGAGATGGTGGTTCCCAGGAATCTGAATGACTCCACTGCAGCCACAGTGCTGTTCATGATGGTGAGTGGGGAAAGTGCAGGGGGGTTTCTCCTAAAGTCCACAGTCATCTCCACTGTTTTGAGCGTGTTCAGCTCCAGGTTGTTAAGACTGCACCAGACAGCCAGCTGCTCAACCTCCTGTCTGTAAGCAGACTCGTCACCGTCCTGGATGAGGCCGATGACTGTAGTGTCATCTGCAAACTTCAGGAGCTTGACAGAGGGGTCTTTAGAGGTGCAGTCGTTGGTGTACAGGGAGAAGAGCAGAGGGGAGAGAACACATCCCTGAGGGGCACCACTGTTGGTGGAGCAGCTGTTTGACATGAATTTCCCCAGTCTCACTAACTGTTGCCTATCTGTCAGAAAGCTGGTGATCCACTGACAGATAGAGCTAGGAACAGAGAGCTGGGTCAGTTTGGTCTGGAGGGTTGTTGGGATGATGGTGTTGAAAGCCGAACTAAAGTCCACAAACAGGATCCTCACATAAGTCCCTGTTTTGTCCAGATGTTGCAGGATGAAGTGCAATGCCATGTTGATTGCATCATCCACGGACCTGTTTGCTCGGTACGCAAACTGCAGGGGGTCCAGTAAGGGTCCAGTGATGTCCTTCAGATGAGCCAGAACCAGTTTTTCAAACGACTTCATGACGACAGACGTTAGAGCCACAGGTCTGTAGTCGTTAAGTCCTGTTATCTTGGGTTTCTTTGGAATGAGGATTATGGTTGAGCGTTTGAAGCAGGAAGGCACTTCACACAACTCCAGAGATCTGTTGAAGATCTGTGAAAAGATGGGGGCCAGCTGGTCAGCACAGATTTTCAGACAGGCTGGTGTAACGCCATCTGGGCCTGGTGCTTTTCTTCTTTTGTTTTTCTTGAAGACCTGGCGCACATCATCTTCACAGATTTGAAGAGCAGGAGGTATGGAGAGGGGGATTGCAGGAGGGGTTAATGGTTGTGTAGGGAGATGGTCAGAGTGGGTGTTGGGGGTTTCAAATCTACAATAAAACTCATTCAGGTCGTTAGCAAGTCGTTGATTAGCCTCAGTGCAAGGGGATGGTGTCTTGTAGTTTGTGATGGCTCTCAGTCCTCTCCAAACTGAAGTAGAGTCGTTGGAAGTAAACTGGTCTTCCAACTTTTTAGCATAGGTCTTTTTAGCCGCTCTAATCTCTTTGTTCAGTGTGTTCCTGGCCTGATTGTACAAGACCCTGTCCCCATTTCTGTAGGCATCCTCTTTGGCCTGACGAAGGTGTCCGAGTTTTACTGTAAACCATGGTTTATCATTGTTGAATGTTAAATAAGTCCTGGTAGGAATGCATATATCCTCACAGAAACTAATATAGGATGTTACAGTCTCTGTGAGTTCGTCCAGATCGGTGGTAGCAGCTTCAAAAATGCTCCAGTCTGTGATGTCAAAACAAGATTGTAAATCCTGCTCTGTTTCGCTGGTCCATCTCTTCACAGTCTTTACTACAGGTTTAGCAGATTTAAGTTTCTGCTTGTAGGTCGGTATAAGATGAACCAGACAGTGATCAGAACGTCCCAAAGCTGCTCGTGGAACAGAGTGATATGCATCCTTTATTGTGGTGTAACAGTGATCCAGTATATTACTGTCTCTGGTGGGACAGGTAACATGCTGTCTGTATTTTGGCAGTTCACGGGAGAGATTGGCTTTATTAAAGTCCCCAAGAATGATTAAAACAGAGTCCGGGTGTTGTTGTTCTGTGTCTGTGATCTGATCAGCGAGTTTCTGTAAAGCCAGACTTACTTGCGCTTGAGGAGGGATGTAAACACTAACCAGAATGAACGACTGAAACTCCCGCGGCGAATAGAACGGCTTGCAGTTGATAAACTGCGTTTCTAGATCAGGACAGCACATCTTCTTTAATACAGTTACATCTGTACACCACCGTTCATTGATGTAAAAGCATGTCCCGCCGCCGCGCGATTTCCCCGTTGATTCTGTGTCGCGGTCCGCTCTAAACAGCTGAAAGCCCGGCAGATGGAGCGCGCTGTCCGGTATGGCGTCATTCAGCCAGGTTTCCGTGAAACACAGAGCAGCAGAGTGAGAGAAATCCTTATTTGTCCGAGAGAGCAGAAGGAGTTCGTCCGTTTTGTTGGGTAGAGAGCGGAGATTTGCGAGATGGATGCTAGGCAACGGCTTTCGAAATCCGCGCTTCCTGAATCTGACGAGCGCTCCCGCTCGCTTTCCCCGTCTGCGCGTCCTGAAGCGCTTGATCAGCGCCGCTGCTCCTCCGATAACAATGTTCAGTAAAACGTCTGTATAATAGAAATCCGGAAAAATATCATGTGGTGTGTTCTGCCGAATGTTCAGCAGTTCATCCCTGGTGAAACTGATCGTGTTTGTTAAACAAAAAACAGGAAAAACGAACACAAACAGTACAAACACTGGAGAGCCAAGCACTGAAGCAGCCATGTGCGGCGCCATCTTCAAAGTAAAAAGTAATGAATATGTTAAATGGTGCATTCTGCAGATGGACGGATCATGGACGGTAAAGTCTTGGAGGAGGACCTCGTTCCCTCAGACACTGAAGATGGGTCATGGACGGGTCTCCAGTGTGCAAACCTCTGTGCTCGCCTAATAGACTAAATCATGTTTCTTTGGGATCAAATTATTCTTTCACTCACTGAAATGCAAAATTAATTTCCAACCTTTATATAATGTGTTTTTTTTTTTGGTTGGTATTCAGTCTCTAAATGTTAAAATAAACCTCCCATAAAAATTACAGACCCTTTATTTCTTTGTAAGTGGGCAAACGTACAAAATCAGCAGGTGGTCAATTCAATATTTCCCCCACTATACCTCATTTTTGTATATTTCGCTTCTGAAATCTAAAATGTGAGAAGGACCTGAATGAAGAGCACTTCATCAGTCAGAGATGAGCCGGTCACATCAAATCAAATGTGTGCGGTGACACCCAGTGAACAGAAACGCTCCTGAACAGTGCTCAGGGAGAATCCATCTCTGTGCAGTGGGCATGAAGTTCAGTGGAGGCTGTAACACATTACAATCACATTTACCACCGCTGATGTGAAATCGGTCTATCCAGATAATTATCAGCCCAAGAGACGAGTGGAATCACTCTTCCTCTGATGGTGGAAAGAACACTAACAATCCCACTGATATGATTGTTGTGTCTCTGACCTCAGGAACAAAAGATTAGTTCTTAGAGTAACTTCAGATCTGAAACCCGAAGAGGATGAGAGGAGTCAGAAGAGAGGATGGCATCCTCCTCGTCCTCTTGAAGTGGACCACACATTCCAGGCCCAGATTATGACATCCTCCTCCTCCCCGTCACACACACAAGGGCATCACGAAGATCATCATAATATCAGCCCAGAGTCTGAGAGAAGCCCAGCTCCTGGTCTCCTGCTGTTTCAGCTTAGAAATATAAATAACTAGTTCCCTGTATACAAACTAATATGTATTTGATTGGAAGATTAGTGTGCTTATTCCCGTGAATGAAAAACGGGTGGATGTTAGAAAGATAATGCTATTTGAGTATTGTAAAAAAAAAAAAAAAAAAAAAATTAATATATATATATATATATATATATACACACACACACACAATATATCTTGTTTCATATGAAGAGTAACAAAGCTTACTGTCATTTATTGGATGGGAGACACGCTACAATGTTCTGTTCATTAACTGAAAACAGGCTAGACTAATCCATTCTTGGGAATCAATATTGTTTAACAAAAAAAAAAAAAAAAGAAATCTATATTTTTCTACCCAGCCCTAGTTTCTATACTGAAAAGCAGCAGCAGGATAATGTCTGTCAGTGAAGAATTAAGGGATCATTCAGCCAAACCTGGTCACTCCATCATCACAGACTCGTCCTCATGTTGTTCCCATGAGCTCCACACCACAGAGCACAGCTAATGCACCCTACTCACTTAAACTCTTTTTAACCATAGTATGGATGTTAATGGCTACCAGCAACGGTTTGGTTACCCACATTCTTTAGAATATCTTCTTTTGTGTTGAACCGATGAAAGAATGAACAAGAAAGATGACAGAATGCTGATTTTGGCCAAAAACTAACCCTTTAACCATATCAGTGTGACAACTATAACCATTTAATACCTCAAATTAATAAATAATAACAAATTATACAACTGCTGAAAGTATACCCAATTTTACCTCCATACAAACAGTATATTCACACAAAGTGATGTATACTACAGTTAATCTCAACTGCATGATTTCTTATTTCATCTCAAAATGTACACTATAATATTACCCAGCTATATATTACAAATTCAGTCAAATATGGATGCATCTTTAAACAGAGGCTAAACAAACGACCGCTTCTGTCGTGACGGGTTTGAGATCTAGCTTGTTTCCAGTCTGATAATGTGGAGTATGTAGAAAATGAATCATTTTGGCAGCTGGTTTCAGCAAATTCTCCAGTGAGGAGGAGACTGAGGTCTGAAACACAGTATTTATAGTTCAACTACATCTTACGTGTCCAAAGATCACAGAAAATGACAGAAACTGACAGAATCACCGAGCAGCTGATCAGCTCAGATGTTCAGCTAGAAGAGTTTATTGGCTATAAGAAGTATATGGTAATTCCTGACGAGTTTTAAACGGAAGTGGACTCTGATCTGGCTGTGGGCTGACCTTGGAGGCGAGCTTGAGTGTGTCGATCTCGTCGCGCTGCTTGCTGAGCGTGTCGTTCATGCTGCACAGGTGGTCACTCATCATGCTCAGCTGATCTTCATAGCTCCTCTTGGTGGTGCTGAGCTCGTCCTGAAGCAGAGCAGAGCGTGTCAGACGAACACAACAGCACACAAGAGTCAGGAGAGCTGATGCTAGGCATACCTGTAAGCGTGTGATGTTCTGATGAGCCAGCTTCAGCTCCTCCGTCAGCGTCTCGCGGGACTTCTCTGCCATCGCCAGGCGTTTGGCCACAGCTCGACACTGGAACACAAGACACGATCATCTCAAATAAAGCTCTGGACATCATTAGACAACAGTCAGTCAAAGCCTAGCTAATAACAGCATGTTCTCTGTATGACTGAATTGCATGGTTTTTCTGATACACAAACTCTTTTCAGGCATGAACACACAAACGTCATGTCCAGAGCTACTTCAGCAGCTACACACAACACTACCATCATATACACACTGAAACAGAGTACAACTGAAAGACCTGCAACAGCGTGCCGATCAGGGGTCAGCGTGTCGATCAGAGGTCAGCGTGTCGATCAGAGGTCAGCGTGCCGATCAGAGGTCAGCGTGTCGATCAGAGGTCAGCGTGCGGATCAGGGGTCAGCGTGTCGATCAGAGGTCAGCGTTTCGATCAGAGGTCAGCGTGTCGATCAGAGGTCAGCGTGTCGATCAGAGGTCAGCGTGTCGATCAGAGGTCAGCGTGCCGATCAGAGGTCAGCGTGCCGATCAGGGGTCAGTGTGTCGATCAGGGGTCAGCGTGTCGATCAGAGGTCAGCGTGTCGATCAGAGGTCAGCGTGCCGATCAGAGGTCAGCGTGTCGATCAGAGGTCAGCGTGTCGATCAGAGGTCAGCGTGCGGATCAGAGGTCAGCGTGTCGATCAGAGGTCAGCGTTTCGATCAGAGGTCAGCGTGTCGATCAGAGGTCAGCGTGCCGATCAGGGGTCAGCGTGCGGATCAGGGGTCAGCGTGTCGATCAGGGGTCAGCGTGTCGATCAGAGGTCAGAGTGTCGATCAGAGGTCAGCGTGTCGATCAGGGGTCAGCGTGTCGATCAGAGGTCAGCGTGTCGATCAGGGGTCAGCGTGCCGATCAGGGGTCAGCGTGTCGATCAGAGGTCAGCGTGTCGATCAGAGGTCAGCGTGGCATCAGAGGTCAGCGTGTCGATCAGGGGTCAGCGTGTCGATCAGGGGTCAGCGTGTCAATCAGGGGTCAGAGGTCAGCGTGGCATCAGAGGTCAGCGTGCGGATCAGGTGTCAGCGTGTTGATCAGAGGTCAGCGTGTCGATCAGGGGTCAGCGTGTCGATCAGGGGTCAGCGTGTCGAAGCGTGTCAATCAGAGGTCAGCGTGTCGATAAGGGGTCAGCATTTCAATCAGAGGTCAGAGTGTCGATCAGAGGTCAGCGTTTCGATCAGGGGTCAGCGTTTCGATCAGAGGTCAGCGTGTCGATCAGGGGTCAGCGTGTCGATCAGAGGTCAGCGTGTCGATCAGAGGTCAGGGTTTTCGATCAGAGGTCAGAGTTTCGATCAGAGGTCAGAGTGTCGATCAGAGGTCAGCGTGACGATCAGGGGTCAGCGTGTCGATCAGGGGTCAGCGTGTCAATCAGGGGTCAGAGGTCAGCGTGGCATCAGAGGTCAGCGTGCGGATCAGGGGTCAGCGTGTCGATCAGGGGTCAGCGTGTCGATCAGAGGTCAGCGTGTCGATCAGGGGTCAGCGTGTCAATCAGGGGTCAGAGGTCAGCGTGGCATCAGAGGTCAGCGTGCGGATCAGGGGTCAGCGTGTCGATCAGGGGTCAGCGTGTCAATCAGGGGTCAGAGGTCAGCGTGGCATCAGAGGTCAGCGTGCGGATCAGGGGTCAGCGTGTCGATCAGAGGTCAGCGTGTCGATCAGGGGTCAGCATGTCAATCAGGGGTCAGAGGTCAGCGTGGCATCAGAGGTCAGCGTGCGGATCAGGGGTCAGCGTGTCGATCAGGGGTCAGCGTGTCGATCAGGGGTCAGCGTGTCAATCAGGGGTCAGCGTGTCAATCAGGGGTCAGCGTGTCAATCAGGGGTCAGCGTGTCGAAGCGTGTCAATCAGAGGTCAGCGTGTCGATAAGGGGTCAGCATTTCAATCAGAGGTCAGAGTGTCGATCAGAGGTCAGCGTTTCGATCAGGGGTCAGCGTTTCGATCAGAGGTCAGCGTGTCGATCAGGGGTCAGCGTGTCGATCAGAGGTCAGAGTGTCGATCAGGGGTCAGCGTGTCGATCAGAGGTCAGGGTTTTCGATCAGAGGTCAGAGTTTCGATCAGAGGTCAGCGTTTCGATCAGAGGTCAGAGTGTCGATCAGAGGTCAGCGTGACGATCAGGGGTCAGCGTGTCGATCAGGGGTCAGCGTTTCGATCAGAGGTCAGCGTGTCGATCAGAGGTCAGCGTTGCGATCAGAGGTCAGCGTGTCGATCAGAGGTCAGCGTGTCGATCAGAGTTCAGCGTGTCGATCAGAGGTCAGCGTGTCGATCAGAGGTCAGCGTTTCGATCAGAGGTCAGCGTGTCGATCAGAGGTCAGCGTGTCGATCAGAGGTCAGCGTTTCGATCAGAGGTCAGCGTTTCAATCAGGGGTCAGCGTGTCGATCAGGGGTCAGCGTGTCGATCAGAGGTCAAAGTTTCGATCAGAGGTCAGCGTGTCGATCAGAGGTCAGCGTTTCGATCAGAGGTCAGCGTGTCGATCAGGGCTCAGCGTGTCGATCAGAGGTCAGCGTTTCGATCAGGGGTCAGCGTGTCGATCAGGGGTCAGCGTGTCGATCAGAGGTCAAAGTTTCGATCAGAGGTCAGCGTGTCGATCAGAGGTCAGCGTGTCGATCAGAGGTCAGCGTGTCGATCAGGGCTCAGCGTGTCGATCAGAGGTCAGCGTTTCGATCAGAGTTCAGCGTGTCGATCAGAGGTCAGGGTTTTCGATCAGAGGTCAGAGTTTCGATCAGAGGTCAGCGTTTCGATCAGAGGTCAGCGTTTCGATCAGAGGTCAGCGTGTCGATCAGGGGTCAGCGTGTCGATCAGGGGTCAGCGTGTCGATCAGAGGTCAGCGTGTCGATCAGAGGTCAGCGTGTCGATCAGAGGTCAGCGTTTCGATCAGAGTTCAGCGTGTCGATCAGGGCTCAGCGTGTCGATCAGAGGTCAGCGTTTCGATCAGGGGTCAGCGTGTCGATCAGGGGTCAGCGTGTCGATCAGAGGTCAAAGTTTCGATCAGAGGTCAGCGTGTCGATCAGAGGTCAGCGTGTCGATCAGAGGTCAGCGTTTCGATCAGAGGTCAGCGTGTCGATCAGAGGTCAGCGTTTCGATCAGGGGTCAGCGTGTCGATCAGGGGTCAGCGTGTCGATCAGAGGTCAAAGTTTCGATCAGAGGTCAGCGTGTCGATCAGAGGTCAGCAAGTATGTTGGAAGTGTGTTGTGATGACTGACCTCAGCGTGGAAGTGGACGGCTTTACTGTCACACAGCTGCAGCTGAGTGGTGAGCTCTGACACACGGATCATGTAATGATGCTTGATCAGATCAGACTCCAGATCTGCAGCCTACGGCACACACACACACACACACACACACAACCTCATGATTCATATTCATACAGCAGGAATGAGTGAGCAGATACGGTTAATGAAGGGAATGAACATGAATACATACGCTCTCGCTGCAGGGAGTGACGGTCAGCATCCCGATCTGACAATACAGAAACATCATTACACATTACAGACAGAAACAGTTCAATAATGCATTTATTTCAGGGTTTTTCCTGGCTCAAAATGAGGTGGTACCATCCTGATCATGTACACCAGTGGTTCTCAACCCACCGTGCTGAACACAACTTATAAAAATAATTTTCAGTTTTACAATTAATTTGAGTTTTTACATTAATTTAAAAATGTACTAAAGAAATATAAGCCATAGCCTAAAGTCTTTATGTGAAATTATTTAGTTTTTCATATATTATTTTCAGACATGAGCAGACTTACTCACATAACGTTACGCATTTAACGAACACATACAAGCGCGCACTTTGGCAGAATTCAATTCAAATAGTCATCTACAGCCATTAGTTCGGTAAAATGGAGCATCGGAATGGACAAATTTGTTTTTGGGGAGAAAAAAGAAATGTGGAAAATGTCAGCGAATTGACACATACAAACAAGAACAGTCGCAGTATCAGTAGTGAAGGAGAGGGCTGGATTTTCGGTTTGCCCCACAACTCACTTGAAGTTCAGGGCAAATGAAAACACTCATACTAAACCGCAATCATCCTTAACTGAAGAAATGTGACAAAAAATCTCTTGAGAGAACCTCATATTATTAAATTAAAAAGTGATTTCCATATGTGGATCAACATAGGCTACATTTGTGAACGCACATTTTCTGCAATGTCACACGTCAAGTCATGCTCCCGAGTGCGTCTTACAGAATGCATCTTACATTCGTAACTTCATTGTGCTGTCACTCCTTTCAAGCCGAATTTCACAAAATTGGTCTGCTCCCGACAACATCAGGTGTTTTATTTATGAGGAGTAGAATTATTCATTTATTTCAATGAATGTAATCGATTAGATATCATAATATTTAGGCTATAATATTACTTGGACCATAGTGCAGCCCGGTAGAATAAAGGTTGGGAACCACTGATGTACACAATATACCCAACCCTTTAACTGTCTGAAACAAACTCTTTATATGCAACATATTTTAAGTGCTATAATAATTATATGATTGAAAATAAATTACAATTATAAAGTTACATTTTAACAAAACAAACCTGTTGACATGAAATTAAATAAAAGATACCAGCTAACTGCCCTTTTGTAGTAAAGGTGAAGATAACATTTGGTTGTTAAACATTTCATGAAATTGAAAAGGTTTATCCACTCCTTATAGTCTCTTGCGCGACAACGCTTTGATCCAGTATACATTTATCCACTTAAAGGGTCTTTCTAGAAAACCAAATATTTTCTCACAACCTTACATGAATTCTTCTTATACATCATGAAATGCTATTGCAGCATTAGAGCTAACATCAC